>NC_057918.1:68072370-68672370 GCF_018873765.1 Telopea speciosissima
TTCTATGAAGGAAATTCCCTTGACGTCATGTTGTTCTTTATGTTTAAGGGCTGAAGAATCTTAGTCCTATATCATTATGGAATGCTCAGTTACTCATCTTATATGGCAAATTTTTTTGGATATCTTTAAGCTCCATGACCGAATCTCCTATCCGTTCATGAGCTGATGATATGGTGGAGAAGAAAGTTTAGTTTGGTTACGTTAAAGGATGTTTGGCTTGCTGGTATGATTTTAATTCCAGTACAAATCTAGTCTATGATTTTAATTCTAGTAAACATAGTAGCAGATCGTATATATTACCAAAAAATCTGCAACTTCTAGGTTTTCAGATTCTTGGCCTTCTCATCCTTCTTATTCCAGCTTTGATATTAATTGGGATGCTAAAGAAAGATCACGATTCTACTTCGTGAGTTGAAGATTGTATCTTCTTTTCTGAGGCTATTGACTTGAAGGTCTGTTGATGGCAATGCCAAAGGTGGATCATTTTATGTTAAAAAAACAAGTCAGCAGCATAATGGCGATTTTGCATAAGAAATGCAAAGAGCAAAGAGAAATCAAGCACACACAAGACAAGATTTACGTGGTTCACCCCCAAGAAGGAAGGCTACATCCACAGCCGAGTGATAGAATGAATACACTATTTTTGTAAAGCGAATACAAACCCTCACTCTCACATCTCTCAAAGAGATAACTACAATATATAGGAAAACCCTAACCCAGAAAGTACAAAACTGCCCCTCGAGACCCACCCGGTCTGGTTCGGACCTAAACTAACACAGGGAGAAATACATATCAAATTGAAGATCTCGACCTGCACTTTTTGGCCATTCTGGCACGTTTAGAAGGCGAAACAACCCGCCGAAGAATCACCACAACACCTTTTGAATTGAGATCAAACTTCACCAATAACACTTTAAATCAGTAGCATTTCTAGTTTCTTATTCTCTGCTGATGGCTTTTATGTAGGTGTGAGTTTCATGTTATTTGTGTATTTCTTTTATCTGAAGTCCGGGTACGCTTGTACTATAATTTTGTATGTCCTCTTTATTTTTAGGGAAAAAGAACTCTGTCCAGGAGTGAGCACTGCAGGTTCATCATCATCATTTCCATCTAGAATCCCATCGACGAGAAAAGAATTTCTACTCGAGAAGAAGTTGTTCGAAAGTGACGTGAAGAACGATCTCAATAGACTTCTCATACCAAGAAGATCTGCAGAGACCCACTTGCCTAGCTTAAGGATTGCCCCAGACAAGTACAAGAAGGAGACTTTAGTGTTTTCGATCACCAGAACATTAAATGGGAAATGCAATTTGAGTTTTGGAAATCAAGCCAAAGCTATGTGCTCAGTACCGGGTGGAGGGATTATGTCAAACACTACAAATTGCGACCCAACTTTGTGGTTCGTTTCTACCAACTTGAACAATACAAGATGGATAAGAAGCACTATGGCATCGGTTATGCCATCCCAAAGATGATCAGATTGTTCGGCAAAGATTGTTGGTGCCTTGATGAGATCAATGCAGGGAGGCAGTGACCAGCATAGCTAGTACTGTTAGACAAGGGGAGGAAGAAGAGGCAGTCATGAACGAAGACATAGCAGTAGCCCTTTGATCCTTGTTGCAGGTTTCCTCATTCATCTTGAAAATGTAAATTAAGGGTAACATTTAATTTGTTTGAATTTGAGACTTTGATAATTGTGGTTTTCCTATTTCATTTTACCTTGGTGGCAAGATGATGCGGTGTTCCTACCCAAAAAAAGAAAAAAGATTTCAAATAGATGATTCAAAATAAGGGAAAATGTCCTCTGCACTGGGGATGCAGGATGCGCCCAGACATATGGGGGTGGGCGAAATGACTGCCCCATCCCCTAAATGATCGAAATGACCACCCCGTCCCATCCCATGTGTCTGGGCATAGCCTACGCCCCCCCCCCCCGGTGCGGTCCTGGGCAGAGAATATCATCCTAGTAAAATATTAGAGGGTTTTGTCTTTTTCTAATAGTTAGACACCTAAATTACCAATAGATGTGCCAATTGGAAAACATTTGAATGGTTAACAAACTTATCTTGTGGGAAAAGACTTGGTATTTGGGCATGTCTATTGGAGATAATCATTGCTGGTGTCTCATCCTCTCTTGTATATACAGAGAGGAGGTTTCATCCCATTTCTCTAACAATTTTGTAAACAATCAAATCTTTGTTTTTCTCTTGACTTTCACATCTCGTCAATGTATATATCCAATTGAGGACAACTCTTGATGCCATTTGTGGCCTAGTATGTGAAGTGCATCACTACTAGCTAGCCTCATATTTGGGGGTAGTGTTATCATGAATGTTGATTCGTAAGAATTGGTTTGTATCATAGGGAGCATCTATAGTCTTAAGGAGAATGGTCACTTGGCACAACTCAACCCCATTGATTTCTCAAATTTCTTCATGATTTTCTAATTTCGTGACGCTTTATTTAGTACTTCTTGAAATTGTTGTTATCAACTTCGGTTTGTCTACAATTATAATAGTAATCTATCACCCTTATTACATGTGTTATCATGTATAATTTTGTTGGGGATATTTTCAACAATTCCAGGATTGCAGAAATTGTGACAAACGAATTAAAATTAGTGAACACATATGAAACTCGGAACATAGTATAGGTATGTGATTTTCTTGTTGAAGAGAGGAAAAAAGAGATGAAGTGATTGTTGATCGTAGTTACTTATTTCCTATCATGACTCCCGGTTTAAAATATAAGACCTCAACTCTACAAGACGTCACTTAGATAAATCATGAAAGATGCTGAGATAAATCTTTATAAGACCTTGCCTATATAAATCTTTTGGGAAAAGTAACACCACTCGATCGTGTGTTGTGGTGTGTATATACACCCAGATACATGGGGACGGGGCAGACATTTCGTTCCCGCTTGTGACTGGGTCTATGTACACACCACAACACACGATCGGGTGGCATTCCTTTTGAAATTAATGAAAATACAATCCTCCCTGGTGCTAGAGTCTATTATTTAATTCATTTTGATAACAAAAACACTGACCAAATAGGTGGATCTAGAAGAATATTGTACTTAGGGGGTGTCAATTGGTTAGGTTCGATCGGTCTCATTTGAGCCTAATCGGGCTTAATCATTTTCAAGCCCTACATCGTGACCGCCCATTTAACTAATTGGTCCGGGCCTGGACAGGCTCGATCAGGCTTGATCGGTATCGGGCTATTAGATCCGAGCCTTAACCGGGCTATGGGCTTGTTTAACTCTAAACCATGCAGCCCTAAAATTGGGATAATGTTCTTTAAGCACATATTTGGATTAAATTAGCAATATTTCCAATTGATATTTTCAATAAAACAGAAAATATATCTATTATTTTCTGATTTCTATAATAGTCAAGGAGAAGAAATTGTGGAGATACATCCATCAAAGAAGGTCATGATTACTGGTGTCATAGTCCCATACACCATGTCAAAGGTGAGGTTTTACAAAATAGCCAAACTCTGACTGAATTTGGCATGCATTTCAATTTATTTTTCATTACTAAATATCAAGATCTCCCACCACAAATTTAGTTATTGGTGATAGTTATTCTTGTAGTTTGGTCGGTGTTCTAAGAGCTGACAAGGAATTAAAAACAGATACCAGGAGATAAAGGAGAACCAATCGAGCTAGGTCGGGCTTGTAATCGGTTGGTCCGGTCAAACGTCTGAAGGGCTAAGACCTACCTCAGGATCACCTGATTATTCAGGCTTAAGCCCAATTATGTCTGTGGTATATCTTAGATATTTCTCTATAGTTTGGCTTGCCAATCAGTTGCCCACACTCCGGATTGTCCTTAGATTGTTCATAACCAACACTGAATCACTAGCAGGAACCATATTAATGTTAGTAGTATATCGTGTGCCACACCCTATGTTTGTATCTCACTTCCATCCTTTGAAATGACTCCTCTACCCCCTCAAAAGGAGGAAGAGAGAGATAAGACACATAAGGTGTTAGTATACAATATACCGCTAATATATCCAACTTTTTCCCTAATTATAATGCCAATAATCTTTAATTTCTCAGCATAGGAAAAATGTTCCATACCATGACAAATGCGCATTTTACCTGTCTTTGTGACATATAACCGAAAATTACCCACAGGGACAAAATTGATAACTTAACGAGATATCCCTAGCATGGGGGCATTCCGCATGAACACCACTACTTTGCCACTCTTGTGATCAAAGTAGTAAAAAATACCACAAAAAATAAAAATAGATCATCAAGGAGAGTGAGAATACCCAAGAAGATTCTCTTCCTCCATCACAAGCATGGTACAAGGAATCGGTATTGGATCGGTCAATTCGAATCGATATCAGTAGAGACCGATATCGATTCTTGATCGGTATGATAGTGATCCATTGGTAAAAATGTAAATAAAAATGATTTTCATTGAAATTTAGGGGTAAAATCGTTCGATCAAGATCACTATCGTATCAGTATCTGTCGATCCTGATCATGGTTCGTGATCTCGGTATCGACTGAATCGGATTGGTCGATATGGATCACGATCACCCAAACTCGGGCAAATATGATACTTTTGTCCCTGTTTTCTTATAAAAACCTAATTTTTTACATTTTTACCTCTGTTCATACAGTTGGAGCGAATCAGTATTGGAATTGGTCTCGATCGATACCAATCTGATTCGACCAAAATCGACCGATCCGATCCGATACCTCAAACCATGATCCCAATAGTTCTATTCTTTTAGACAGGTTATCGCAATAACCTTCAATTCTTCCATACTAGTTTTTGTGTAGAGGTGATCTTTTTTCCCCTTGTGAGGCACATCATAATCCATGTATCTTTTGATCAAAAGAACCACGTACAAAAGGAGATTTTTGTGTGGGTCTACATCTACACAGTGTCTTTTGGGCTTGAGAACCACAATCATTGTGAATGTGATATAAAGGTGCTTACACAATCCACAAGAGGTCCATGTCACTCATTCGGTACAAATTTAACTTTTTATCTCCCACACTTTTGAATTAAAAATTCCAAAAAAACAAAGATATGTGAAAAATTTATTCCCAATTTCATTTTCTCCAAATGGTTTGAGGAATCGGTATCGAATCGATGGAGATCGATACCACCAATATGATATCCATCCAGGGGTACTGGACCAAGGATAAAAACATAAATAAAAGTAAATTTTTTTTAAAATCTAAGGGTAAAATCATCTAATCCAAATCGATATGGATCGATCTGAATTGATATCATATCGATATCAGCCAAAATTGATACCAATTAATAAAATCCTATTTATCGATTGAACCAAAATTGTTATTGGTGAAGCTTGATTTTCGATCCAGATGTGCCGTTGGGATCTTCGAAGGGCCATTTCGGCTTCGAAATGATCTCGGATTGCCGAAAAATGGCATACATATCCATCAATGGCTGGGAGTTGTGTTGGGCTCGTCAAGATCTTCGAAACGATATATTTTGAGATATATATTATGTTTTGGTCCAATCCTATCCGATTTGGCAATTTCTAGGTTCAGGGGTATTTTTGTACTTCCTCGAGTTAGGGCTTCATGTTCTTATCTCTGAGAGGACCATATGAGAGGTTTTGTAATATTTCCAAAAGATAATGAAAGTTGTTCTATTGCTCGATCGTGGACATAGGTTCTCATCTTGGGGTGAACCACGTAAATCTCTGATGTTATGTGCTTTCTTTGTTTCTCGTTTTCTTTTACAAATCGTCATTGTGAACATTATTTTCTGAACAAAATTTGATAGAGACCAATCGTGCATCCGCTTCAGGGTTTTAGAACCTTGGATGGTGACTATGATGATAAAGATTGAAGAAGACCATTTTCAAAGGCTACCTAAACCATCACATGCAAAAACATGGGAAGAACACGATTAATTGCATTCTAAGTTTGATGTACCCTTTTAGGCCCCATGAAACATACCACCCCACACCAACTATTCTTTAATAATTTTTCCAATTCCAAGCAATAATGTAGATGGCCATATTGTCATCATCATTTATAATTTTTTATTTATTTATTGAGTAAATTACTCCCCTCCCCTCGATTATGCTCTAATGACAAACCCTCCCCTGGGTTTTGAGTAATGACTCTCCTCCCGCATTCCCAAGATTCTATCAACCGTATCCATTCCGTTAAAATGTTAAGTGATGACATCATCTTAAATATATTCAATAAAACCCCAAAATGCCCATATATTTGTGATATTCCAATAATTCCTCTAACCATATCAAAACCCTAAAAACATCTCTAGAAACGCCGCCGCCACCATGAAAGAACCTTGCATAGGGTTAGGAAACGTCGACGTTGTTAATGAGAATGCCAACATCCGCACCTTCAATGGCTTCCCGACCGACGATCTCCTGGAAGGTCAGGAGAAATAAACCACCACATTCTTGATCCGGGTGTTCCCAACTCGAAGAATTATGGTGAATTTGGACAAACAAAGAGACCTAAAAGATAAGAAAGAAGAAAGGATTAAGATCGTGCCCGAGTGGAGGTGAAGTGAAGTGAGGAAGATGGGTTTCATTTTTGGGAGTCTTGGAAAGGGAGTGGGTCACGTGATGAGGTGAAGTGAGGAAGATAGTTTAAGTCACTCCAATCACAACTGGAAGCTAAGCCCTACTTTATGTTACTCCAATATCATAACTCTCTCTTTCTTCCTTCGCAACGCCTATTGAATTGCCTCTTTAATTAAGGATTCCGTTTGTATAATCTTCAGTTTCTGTTTGATATTCCACAAGTCTACTTCAAGGCTACTTCTTCAATTCTGATTTTTCGAATCTGGTTTCATCATTGCTTTAATTGCACATATTATTGTTTAATCACTAGATCATTGTTTTGAGCCCTTAAATCATCGCTACCAATTTCTTTTCCATCCGGGTTTTCAAGTTTCCTAACTCCAACGGAAACCTCAATATGTCTCAAATCAGCCACGCATTGTAATCAAATTTTACTCTCATATTATCCGTAATTAGACCGTATCGACGGTTCAGCAACGATTTGTTCCACTATCAACTTCTCTAACTGTTCTAATTCCTAACCCCGTGGTTCCGAATTCTTCTATGCTGCCTATGAAAGAGAATTCCATCTATAAAGACTACAGAGTGATCGCAATTGAGGAATAAATAAAAAAAACCGATTGGGGCAAAGTTGCGAGAGTGCAGGAGGAAGAAGAAGAAGGGTCGAGGGTAATATAGTCTTTCTATAACACTTAACAGCCCTTTTAACGAATGGGCAGTTGATAGAATCTAAGGAATGCGGGAGGGAGAGTCATTACCCAAAACCGTGGAGGGTTTGTCATTAGAGCATAATCGAGGAGGGGGAGTAATTTACTCTTATTTATTAGACTGAATCATCATTTGTATTTAAGCTCCCCAAATCGTACTTTACCCGACATTAAAGCTAATTCATCTTTCATTATATCGTACTTAGTGATGAAGCTAAACGATGGAGTCCCGCTTAATTAAACTTGAAATTTTGAAGTCCTTCTTCCCTAAGATACCTCTCTCAATCTAAGGAATCATAATTCTTGGCGAAAATTGTACATTTTAGGTGTATTGATGAGGCCATTGTGTCCATTGGATGAGTGGGTCTCATCTACATTCTCTTTTGGGTAAATTACACATCATTCCCTGGTTTTTAAATGAAACTCAGATCATTTCCTAGTTTTTGAAAAAACTCAAATCATCCCCTCTACAGTAATGGTATTAGTCTGCTGTTAGTTATTGATGTGAAAGGACTATTTTACCCTTGTGTATTAAAACATTAGAATTAAATTTATAATATTACCCTTCAAAATCTATGTTTGGATGTCAAGGGTAGTTTAGGAATTTAAATTTATTTAACTGACTGACATTATTACTTAACAACATAAAACCAATGGTAAAGATTAATTTGTCATATTGAGGTCTAAACCAAGAAGTGATTTGAATTTTTTCAAAAAACGAGGAGATATCTGAGTTTTGTTTGAAAATCAAGGAATGATATATAATTTACCCTTAGCTTTATAAATGGGCCCACATGACAAGAAGTATGATATTTCTCACGGATGGATGGGCCCTACCCTGACCAAATAAGTGGGGTAGGTCTCATCCTAAAGTCCAATTTAATGTTGTGGGCTCATGTAAGAAGACCATCTCTCTCATAAACCCAATGGCTCCATCGATATATAGGTAATAGGTACCATAGACAATGGAGAAAGTTTTCTTCACAATATCATTGACCATCCAAGGGATGGTTTAAGGTATTAGTATCAGTATCAGTAGTATCGGACAATTCATATTGATGTCTCTATGCATGGTCAATCTCATATCGACTAAAATGATACAAATTAATAATAAAACTGTTAGAAAACCTGATTTTTTTGAAAAACTAGGGGCAAAACTATTTGATAGAGATATCATATTAGTTTTTGGAATGGCCGATATCCAATCCTATTTCGTGCATGAAATCTATGATTCTAGGGTTCACAAACTCCTAAGTGTTTAATATGTTCTCCAAAATACCCTCGTGTGCGCATCTAAAGCCTACCCTGAATAAGAAAACTCGGTCCATTGTCAAAAAGAATAACTAGAATATTCTTCTTTCTCATCATCAATGAACCCATCATGCCCATTGGATAAGTGGGCCCATATCATGTTTTTCATGGATCGATCCATCGTGTGAGAAGAATAAAAATAAGACAAACCATGAAGTTTGATTTCTTCTTCTTTTGGAAGCGTTTTCACTTTATACTCTACTGTCATCGTCAACGCGGGAATTAGTTAAAGATTATAGTTTCCACGTCTAACGGAAACCCTAACTCTTTTAATCCTAGTTGACCGTTTCCGTTAACGCGGTGACCCTCAAGCCGTGTTGGCCCCACAACCGCTTCTCCTTAATCGATCCAACGGTAAGAATTGCATCGAATATGACGTGGCAAGTTCTAGCCATCGATATGTTTTTTATTTTCTGATTTTAAAAATGAAAGTTGTTAACGTTCGCCACACGTCCTTTATGTTACATGCACCAAATCACGCTGCCGAAATCGCGCAAGAACGTGCTTGTAAGTATTTCCGACCATTGAGAAATATAATTGTACTCTGCACCTGTATGAAGACTTATGGGGCCGTAAATTCGGTGATTTCATCTGGACCGTCAACTATCCGGATCGTTCCAAAATGATAGGTTCCCACATTCGAGGTAGCAGTTGTACGACCAATTAATTGTTTACTTATTATCCTTAGTATATTCTATATGGTTTTCCAAAACTACCCATATACGTGGGATAGAATAACGCCAATACCCTCCTATCATGTACATTAGAAACCCATCATATCTGCAAATACGTGTGATCTTTTGACATTGCGATTCATTTATTGTGACATCTAATAGACGGCATAGTATCGAGCCTATTGCCCAACTTGAGAGATTGTTGAGGGATCTCCATCAAGAGACGGCTTAGTACCAGAAGATTTGAGAGACTAGTGAAAGAGTGCAAACTTAATCTAACATTAGTTAGAGAGGGAGATTATGAGCTATTATTGATAAATGGTATCATCCTCTACTTGGTATGTGTTTTAAAATCGTGAGACCCAGTGGGTCAAAGCGGTCAATATCAGGGGTTGAGTCGATATATTAAAAACCTTCACATAATGCATAAGCCGATTTCACATTCTTATAATGCATTACAAGAATGCATACAAACACAGCCCAAGTCTGGTTCAAACTAGCACCAAAACTCTAGTTCAACCTACAAATCGTCTTTGGACCTAATTCAGATCAATGGTTGAAGATACTTAATGGTCCTTAAACCCACCAAACTTGCCAATTGGGACACCTCCCAAAATTAGAAGTATAAGGGAAGACTTATGTCGTGATTATGGACAATAAAATCTTACACTAGAGGAACATGATCCAATGGAGGGGCATATATAAGAAAATTTTCACAGATTGACTTATTGTTGCCTATTGGCCTTTGTTGTTGCCTTTGATTAAGGAAGGGAAGAGAGCTAGTTGATTCACGACGATCAATTGAAACAGAAGAGAAACATATATTCGAGACAACATGAAGATAGTATTAACCAAGCAACGATTGAGCTAGCTGATCTATGACCACTCTCCTTTTTTTTACGCCTCGAATTGGAAAATAGTAAGGTAAGGGAGTGGAGCAACCGATTTTTAAAAGGAAGAAAAGACTATAGGACTCAAGCGTCATGTCAAAGATTCTAATTGTTTTGGTCTTGCCTCAAAAGGCTGCTCTATTGCTAATGATAGTGATCGAGGATAGTATTTTTGAATCATGCTTGAGAGTTGAGACTGGATTTCCTTGTATCAGATGAAGAGAAGAGGGTGGTAGATAGAATGAATAGTTTGATTGCCATGGGAGAGGGAATCAATTAGGAATTGGAACTTCCTGGTCCCTTCCAACCATTAAAGGTACTAGCTTTTGCCATGAGAGAGGGAATCAATTAGGAATTGGAACTTCCTGGTCCCTTCCAACCATTAAAGGTACTAGCTTACAATAGACAATGTGGTTCATGATTGAGCGAGTACTCTTCCTCATATGGATTACCCATCAATTGAATTCTTAACAATAGAAATAGGAGAGCTGGCAGTAATAGATTCCAAGGTAGGGCAGACAACACATTAATCAAACTGTTTGAACTAGTGAATTAGTTGAAACATT
Source organism: Telopea speciosissima (assembly GCF_018873765.1). Taxonomy (NCBI): domain Eukaryota; kingdom Viridiplantae; phylum Streptophyta; class Magnoliopsida; order Proteales; family Proteaceae; genus Telopea; species Telopea speciosissima. The sequence continues at coordinate 68,083,085 of NC_057918.1, forward strand.
TTTACGAGATATAAGCTATAAGATGAGGGAAAGGTTAACAAGTATCTCTCTCTCATTGACTTAAAGGGAAAATGATGTATTCATTGTCGGTAATACATGTCTTAAGATATTCTTTCTCCTTCGTAACAATGTGACCTGTTATGTGCCTAATGGGACTCGATCTAGTATATGGACGCAGGGGAATTAACAAGAACTCTAGTAGTTAACAAGTGATTAATTTGCAAGTTGTTAGAGTAAATCTAAGAGCAAAAATCAAAGTTTGAGTGAATCCAGCGCGTGGGTTATGGTTGGGGGTGTTCTCATAATTTTGGCAACAAGAAGGGGCTAGTTTAGTAAAATGAAATAATTAAATTGGATTTTATTTTTTACGTGTTTTTTGCCGTTAAGCAAAGATGACACAAAGAAGGAAAGACGGAAGGATGAAGGAAAGAGAAAGATAGATTTGTAGCAGAGCAGAGAGAGCAGCAAAGAGCAAAAGGGTTTTCATCTTCTTCACACAGACCGGTTTCACGGCAATCGGGCTGGTGAAGGTGAAGTGTTGGAAGGCTTTCTTCTTATAAATCTATATACCAAACACACAAACCAACCTCTCTGTGAAAGAGGAGAGGCCTCTGCAACACTTCACATATGATATTAACTCACTGCATCATCACCATCGCCGTTTGCTGCCGTTAAACCCTTCGAACAAAATACCCTTTTTGATTCCTTTATTTTGATTAATATTACAGAAGAGAAGAGAAGAGAAGCGAAACCACAGGGGAACTTAAGAAGAGAAGATAAGCCCTGCTCGTTTGATTGAATAGGGTGAAGCAGAGGAGGATTAGGGTTGAAAAAAAGTGGTTCTGAGTGAAAAAATTGGATCTTGTTGACGCCATTCTGCTGTGTTGGTGGAAAAGAGTCGATTTTTTGAGGGGCATTGGATGGTCTTCGTTGAAGGAATTCTGGGGTAGATCGAGAAGCCGTTCAGATCGAGCTCTGTGAAAATGGTATGATTTTCTATATTTTATTTTGGAATTTTTGTTGAGATTTTGTCTCACTTGGATTGGTGGAATGTAATTTGCTGATAATTGGTATTTTTTATTTTTCGGATCCATTTGTGATTCTGGTCCCGGTATCTGTCCACGGTTTTGGGAAGTTTGGAAGTTTATATTGAGATAAATGGAGGTGTAAGTTTTATGTTGTCTATTTGGTGCCGTTTATTCTAACCAAACTGAAAACCACCAGATTTACTGGTTATCGAGATGTCCATTTGGATATACTGGCAAGGCTGGAGGATTCCACCTATCATTTCCTCTCAATGAAGAAGCTATTTGAGAATGTATTGCTGGAGAGTTTGAATTTTTATTGGATCCACGTGTGCATTCAAATCAGCAGAAACTCCTTCCCTCAACCAGAAGGGAAAGGAGAAAATGGAAAACAAAAAGAAAATCACTAGCCTCATTTGTAACGAGGAAAGAAAATGGTTTTATTAGTGGTCTTAGTTCACTGTAAATGATTACCTCAGGAGCTTATTGGAAACTCGACATGTTTACCTGAAGATGGTAAAGCATATCATGGAGTTGTTGAGTTCTTTGTTTCCTGCTGTCATTCACTTTGAGATATAATTAAGTTTAAGTTCAAGTTCATTTAGTCACAATTGCTTTAGTCAGAACCGCTTAACTATTGGTCCAAATGAAACAGCAAAGATGACTTCTTAGCATAGAAAGGGTTCTCCCTTCATTTTATTTTTTTGGCAATCTCTATTAAATCCTTGTGTAAATAATTCTCAATGGGTACAATGTGCTGCTTCATTCGGACTCCATAAATTAGCGACTGGCTTTACAGTTCATATTTTGAAGAGGCTAAATTTTGTCTACAAGGTTAGATGAAACTTCTTCCACTACATTTAATCAATTAAACTAGTTCCACACAGGGATGTGGTTTTGTAACCCATCTTCACGTTTGTGATTGCTTCCTAAATTAAATACTATGAAGAAAAGGGGGTGGGGGAATACGGGAACAAACAAATGGAACTTCAGTATATACTGAATAGCTCTGATTATGTTGTCTTCGTGATGGTATATGTATTATTTTTCTACAAGATGTATCTTCACAATTGTCTTTCGGTTTTCAGTATATTCAACTTCTGTAGATCAGTAATTCCTGCTTTAAGTGATTTCTAATAAATATTCACCCTGGGCATGCTGAGCTTACTTCATGTGTTAAGAAACATTTATTTTTTTCTGGTTATGGAAGTTGGAACATTTTGAGTCTATGGGTATGTAAGTATGGTAGTTGAATCGTGAATATAGTAGTCTTGTTGTATTGCAATTACCAGAACTTGTCTCAGTATTGGCATGTGTATGGCTGTGTTTTTTTATTGTGCAACAGGCCCAGTTGTATACTTGTCTATTTACTTTTCACATAGTTCCAGTGGTTTTTGGAAGTTGCCTTCAAACTTTTTGATGTTATCACTGATTATCTACGTTCACATAATTTGTCATGTTTGAATAACATTTGTTTTTGATGGTTCTTTCTATGAGATGTAATTCTACTTGATGGATTAGTAACCTTTCAACTCCATTGGCTGCAGGCTGCTCCTGTCAATATTGTTGTTGGGTCTTTTGTTTGGGTGGAGGACCCTGATGTAGCTTGGATAGATGGGGAGGTTTTAGATATCAATGATGAAGAAATTACGGTCAGCTGCACATCAGGGAAAACGGTGAGTGCTCTCAATAAGGCTCTTGTTCATAAAATTGTTAGAAATTGATGATGTTTGTTGCTATATGTGTATGTGTGTGTAGGTGTTTATTGCTCTTTTCTTGTTATACACATTTTTTTCATTAGGTTTGAAGGGAGCAATTTTATTTTTGTATTTAATTTTTATATGCTATGATTTGGTAGTTGTGTTCATTGCTTTGGGTTTCTGGGAATCAGTGGGAATTTAACCTTGAATGTTCTTTATTTACTTTTACTTTTGTTCCAGAAACACTCTCATTCTGACCTGTATACATGGAACTGGGTCCTTTGTTGATTGCAGGTTGTTGTCAATAGATCCGATGTCTACCCCAAAGATGCTGAAGCACCGCCATGTGGTGTGGATGATATGACAAAACTCGCATATTTGCATGAACCAGGCGTCCTTCAAAATTTAAGATCTAGATATGATATAAATGAAATTTATGTAAGTACTTATCGGAGGATTAGTGGATTTAAGTTTAAAGATTTCGGTTTCGACTGTGATTTCGACATTGGTTGGGACCGAAACATATCACTGAAATGGCCAAAATGATTAAAAAAATTACAAATCGAAACATTGAAGATCCCTCAATTTGTATGCTATATCGTTTCAAGTAATGTTCAAATCGAAATAGGTTGCCAAAATTTGGAAATTCGGTTGAAATTTTGAACCATGAATGAATTTAGCATTTCCTCAGTGTTCAGTGGTTCTATTTTAAGTGAACTGAGTTCTTATCATCAACATGTGTGCACGTTATTGTGAATAACTGTGCTCTTGATAATACATGTTAATGGGTGTTAACATTCTCAGTGGTCCTTGTATATGTGATTGATTGAACTTTAGTTATTGAAGCTAATCCAACTATATTGTTCCAGACTTATACTGGAAGTATATTGATTGCTGTGAACCCCTTTAGAAGATTACCTCACCTGTATGACAGCCATATGATGGAACAGTATAAGGGGGCAGCTTTTGGTGAACTTAGCCCTCATCCCTTCGCTGTTGCAGATGCTGCATACAGGTAAACTGCCATACTTCGTCTTTGGTTTGGGCTTAAGTTGTGCAGATGATATCTCATTTTTCCCAATGAGAGAACATTACCATTGTGGTGCAGACAGATGATCAATGAGGGGATTAGCCAAGCCATTCTAGTTAGTGGAGAAAGTGGTGCTGGTAAAACTGAAAGCACTAAAATGCTTATGCGCTATCTTGCCTACATGGGAGGGAGAGCTGCAGCTGAGGGGCGGAGTGTGGAACAAAAAGTATTAGAGGTAATTTTTGTATAGTCTTATACAGCCCAAATCATTTTGAATTGTTTTTCTGATACTTCTACTTCTATCTGGATGGTTAGCACAAACAAACTACTGATGCTGTCAATTTCTGTTCTGTCTCGTCTTTTCTCTCCTTTTGGTAGTCCAATCCTGTTCTTGAAGCATTTGGTAATGCAAAGACTGTGAGAAACAATAACTCAAGGTTGGAGGACCTTCTATTACAAAGTTCTCTTCTAATGCAAAATGCTTATCGTGTTTTCCTTCTAATTATGTTAATACAAACATTTTTGACAATTGCAGTCGTTTTGGCAAGTTTGTGGAGATTCAGTTTGACCAACAGGGGCGGATTTCTGGAGCTGCGATCAGAACTTACTTGCTTGAGCGATCACGTGTTTGTCAAGTGTCTGATCCTGAGAGAAATTACCACTGTTTCTACATGTTGTGTGCTGCTCCACCAGAGGTAATTGGTCTCTGTCCTGCCCTTATGTATATTTCATCACTCAGAAATCAGGTGTTGTTGATTCTTGTTTAGCCGTTTGGCATTTATTTCTTATGACCATGATATTTGCCCTCTTTTGTATGGTATCTTATTAGTCATTTCCAATCACTTCCGACACAATAATGAGAATTTATTATGGATATAGTTTCAGATCACTGATTTAAATTTGACTGTAGCTATCATTAATCTATGCTTTGGCCTGGTGGCTGAAATCTGAATTAGATTGACAAGGTATGCATACATAGGGTTTGTGACACTGATAATGAAGTAAACTACCTTAATATCACTGATTGCTTGCACTCTCTAGTATCAGCACCTGTGTTGTTGCATTGTAAGCTAATTTCCTCCTATTGTAGGTCTTCTTGCATTAGAACCACAGTTGGCCTAAGACTGTTATAGTTGGTGTAGGGAAAGCACTTTGCTTGTAATATTTCATATTCATTTTTGTCTATTGTTATTAGAATTTCTCCTGGCAGCATTGTTTTGCCACATCAGAATCTTCCATTTCTCATTGGTTTGCCTGCTGTTTCTTTCTTTCTCTTTCTAGAATTTAATGAGTTCATTGCTGGCAATCTCTTCAGTTAGGCCTCTAAATGTGTGGTATCTTTTTTCTCTGTGTTTCCTTTTCTTTTGTCTGTTGACAGGATGTTGAGAGGTTCAAATTGGGAAATCCAAGAACATTCCATTATCTGAATCAAACGAATTGCTATGAGTTGGATGGAGTAGATGATGCAAAGGAATACCTTGCAACTAGAAGGGCAATGGAAGTGGTTGGAATTAGCTCTGACGAACAGGTGCTATTTTCTAGCGAATCCTTCTATTGGCAGATTTCACTCCTGAGAATGTTAACTTTTCTAACATATTTCTGTTTAATTTTCCTTTTAATTTCATAGGATGCCATTTTCCGAGTTGTGGCTGCAGTCCTCCATTTGGGGAATATAGAATTTAAAAAGGGGGAAGAGGCTGATTCATCTGAACCCAAAGATGAGAAATCTTGGTTCCATCTAAGAACTGCGGCTGAGCTTTTCATGTAAATGAACTGAATACATATGCTTATTAAATAGTGTATGCATGGATGTGCACTAATCTATAAGTTCTGTTTAGGTGTGACGCAAAGGCTCTTGAAGACTCCTTTTGCAAGCGCGTTATTGTAACTCGTGATGAGACTATAACTAAATGCCTTGATCCAGACTCTGCAGCCCTCAGTAGAGATGCTTTGGCCAAGATTGTGTATTCAAGATTATTTGATTGGTATGTTTCAATCCTTTTTCAGGAGTTGTCATTCTGGGGAGAGAGTATTTGTAAATATGTTTCGACATGATTTTGTTAGGTCTCGGTGTTACTCATATCTTTGTCCTACTTTGATTTTTTGCTACAGGCTTGTGAATAAGATCAATAGTTCAATTGGTCAAGATCCACATTCAAAATTCTTAATTGGAGTGCTGGATATATATGGATTTGAGAGTTTCAAGACAAACAGGTGCTTAACTGGTACGCTTTTTGTTTCTCATTTTGAGGGGTCAATATTTTGCGGGGAACAGCACAAAAACCCTTTGTGTTTGATGGAAGGGCATTTTATCTTGTGATCAGTGACTCTGGAGCTTCTGTAGTCACTATGCCAATTTTCTTTCGATCCAATGGGTTTTTGAGGTTCTGTAATTGAAATAATACCTAAGTAGACATACCATTATGCAAGCAGCATTGTTTGTGGTGCTGGTTATCTAGGGTGTTGGGCTGACAATTTTGGGACTGCTATGGAGTGTGTATTTGTAGTATTGTGAGTTTTTATCTGTCCCATAAATTGGAGCCGCCACCTTGTGTGATGGTAAAGGCTTAGTCTACATGCATGAAGATGCGAGCTTGTGTCTGAGGGTAGCCAACTTATGCACAGATGATGGAAGATAGGACAGACTCCAGTCCACCTCTCCTGTGACCGTGCAAAAGTGGGACTTCTACCAGAGCCTTGTGACCCAGCCCAGCAAATAATGGAATTACTAGTCTGCAGGCCTCTCTGTCCCCACCCTGCCAGGGCAACCGATAGGAATTTAACATCCATAAACTCATCTTAATTATAACCTATGGATTTGAATTGAAAATAACCTATGGATTAGGGTTCCATATCTTCTTTCTGAGCTCCGAGGAGAAATGTGTATTGAAATTCGTTGCATGCGCTAAATTATGGTAAAAGATTTGAAAACATTGACTTTATTAACGTGAATGAGTTGAGGTCTTTTCATCCATTTGAATTGAATGGTAAGAAGAAACAATGCTTATCCTATTCTCAAGAGAACGAAACCCAAGATTTCGGCAAAAGACATAGCTACCAAATATGTCCTTCAGAACTTGATATTTATGTACATCTTGATGTTTTTCAATGAGGCTACTATTAATGGGAGAAACCTATTATTGGCTCTGCTAAATGTGAGGAAGCATGTACCTGATAATATTGATTCCAGTTGTGTCCTTATTAAGATTATTTAGCACTAAAATGAAAATGAGCAATAAGAGAGGGTCTGATGTAGGACAAAACATGAAGATAAAGAGGCCAAAATACTGTTCATGTTACTGTTCACGTGAACAGTGCCACAACCCCTTATTTTGCCTTGGTGGAATATTATTAGAAGATCCTGTGGGGCCCAAGACCAGATCATCTGAAGACTTTTTAGAAGGGTCAATTTTGTCTATGTGTGGGGATTTAGAAGTTTAGTTTAGTTTCTAATTTTAGATTTAGAAAGTAGACTTAAGTTTCTTTTTTTAATTAGACTCAGTTTATATTTTTTAGTTTCTAATTTTGTTCCTTGCGTGTTGGCTGAACTATAAAAAGCCTAGTTTCTTTTTTCATTAGGTTTCTATTTTCTCTTTTTCTTGAGGAGCTAGTCTTGCTCTCTATTGGTTGTAAGGCTGTTGTAACCATTCCCCACGATTATTTATCTCAGTTGAATGAAAGTTATTTTCCTGCTGCAAGCATGGTTATTCTCAAGTTTGATTGTGAAGCTTGAAGGGCTGAAGGGGCCTTGCTGGGAGAGCTAAATCCATCTATCCCTCCAACGTTCTATGTCCTATCTTCTCCATCTTCTCTTTCTCTCCATCTATCTCTGAATACTGCTGTGATATTGAGACTGCCCAACCATCCAGAAAACCAATCGGGTGTTGCTGGAGACATCCTTTCCTCATTGTGATTGCTGCTACTGGGTGTGCCTTCGACTGGGGCTGTGGCTGCATCTCCATAAGTCCTTTGGCTGCACCTTCTGTTTTCATTCCACCCCCATAACTTCACTTCTACCCATCAGAACTTCATCAAACTAACAGCAGAGCCCTCTCTCCATGGATCCTACACTCAATCCAAGTTTGATCACCGTCACATGGCTGGTTTGGCCTGCAGAGAATTAGCTTCTATTTTGGGATTTGCTGTCATATCTTCCAGCTCAACCATCAGAATCAATTGAAACTTTCAGCAGTGTTTCTACCCTATACAAGCATCATTTGATCCAAAGCTGGGAGAATTCCTTTGGCTGGTTTGGTTGATTTCATATACTTTCTAATTCTGCCTTGTGTTTCTATTTTGGGTTTATGGGTTTATCGATCCTACTGTAGAGTGGTTCTTAACTGAACCCCTTCTACATTAAGGTTAGGTGCTGGAGCATTCTTAACATTCATCATACATTTTTTCATATGGATGGGAAGCCAAAAAAAATGCTCTTTTGAACATTAAATACTATACTAAAAATGTATTGACAAGTTGAGACCTTTGGGTTATGTGTTTATTTAGATTGTCAAGACTGGAAAATATGATGGTTTATTGATTTCTAAAACATTGGTTGGTCGTATGCAGCTTTGAGCAATTCTGTATCAATTTGACAAATGAGAAACTGCAGCAACATTTCAACCAGGTCTTTATATAGAAATCTTCTCTTTTTTCTAATCATTTCTTTGACATTCTATTTTTTCTTAAGCTTGAAGTAATGTCAATGTATCATTAATGTGTTGCTTTGACAGCATGTTTTTAAAATGGAGCAAGAAGAGTATACGAAAGAAGAAATTGATTGGAGTTATATAGAATTCATTGACAATCAGGATGTTCTGGATCTCATTGAAAAGGTTTATATTTTGTCTCCCTCTCTTCCCTTCCCTCCCCCTCAACCCCCCCCCCCCCAAAAAAAAAAAAAAGGAAAAGGAATTTCACTTTCTAACTTGCAGCAATAGTGATTTGGGTTCTATATATTGATTTTAATCCAGGGGCCAAAAAGAAAGTGAATATGATTTAGAAGATATATAAATGAAAGTCCAGTGGAACTGTTGAGCAGTTAATCTTCTTTAGCCATTTTGTTCCAGGAAAAAAGTTAATAAATTGTTTAAGGGGAAGCTATTTTATTTTTATCAACTGTTAAGTTCTTTAGCATGTATTTGTCTTGATTAAAACTGCTTTTTAGCTACCAATGGAAGTAGCTAAAAGTCCAGCATCTGTGGCTTGCAAGTTCTATAACACCAAAATTTCCCTGTCCTTTATTCTTTTCTTTGTCAGACTTTCGGTATCAAGACTGCCTTCATATGAGTCATATGACATGAAAAATTCTTGTGCAAGGGCTCCATGCATCCTCAAAGATGTTTTTTGTCTCGATTATTTTCAAAGATCTGAAAATATTTAATGAATTTGATTTCTGCAGGAGTAGGCTGTCTGCTATGGTCCAATAACCTCCATGTCCCTCTACCAGTTCCCCTGGCCCTTACTTTTTTCTTTCTTCCCCTAATTTTGAGGACTTTCAAACTGATTCAGAAAGTTATTCTACCAACTGGTGGCTGGAGGGAAACAGAATAGGCCTTTTTATTGTAGCTTGATTTGGCTTGATATAAAGCTTGCCAGGTGGCATACATGGATGGATGTGGGTGGTTCCATGTGATGGAGGATCTTACATCCATCTCATGGGTCAAATTTCAATCTGAAAAATGAGCATGGGAAGTGGTTAAAACGTATGTATAAACTTCCATAAGATTACAAGAATACTCACTGCAATAGAATCTAGTGGCATTGATGTAATTTCTGGTGACTGTTAACTCACTTCTTACGCCGCTTCCTTGTTTGTTTGGGGCTGAAAAATGACTGTTGAGGGTGGGTTTTGGATCACGCTATGACATGGACCCACAGGTCTCCCAAATGGCAAGTCTTGGCAAATGCTTTTTATTTCTTCACCTAAAGCCTGTGACATGCATCATTTTCAGAATCCCATATTGAACATTTCCTTAACCACCAAGACTTTCTTTCCTGCTTTAAATAGCATTGCTTGAGTCACTCTACAACTAAACAGTAGATAAACCAAGGCTTTTGGTGAGTCGCAACTTTTGAAGAAATTCCAATGCAGTGCTTTGGATTTGTTTGACTGAATAATTCCATTCGGTTACAAGTATGCATAAGCATAAGTTGTTCTGCCTTCACTATACTAAACATTCCAGCTTTACTTGAGTGGCCTGGGTTATTGAGTGAACACATGAAAGCTCAAATGGAGCAGGAGGAATTTTAATGAGTTCTTTCATAGCATGGTGTTACAAGTAGCATTTGTCATGTTCTCTCCTCATTGATTCAGCAAATGTGAATTCCACAGAGGTCTCTTCATTCTGCCTTCACTATACTAAACATTCCAGCTTTACTTTAGTGGCCTGGGTTATTGAATGAACACATGAAAGCTCAATTGGAGCAGGAGAAATTTTAATGAGTTCTCTTTAGCATGGTGTTACAAGTAGCTTTGTCATGTTCTCTCCTCATTGATTCAGCGAATGTGAATTCCACAGAGGTCTCTTCATTCTGTTACAGTCTTAATTGTCAATACTTGGATTCCCGTTCTCAGGAGTCATTGAACTGGTGGTTTATGGTTGAACTTTGGCAAGTTCTAAATGTGTTCAATGTGGAGATTTTTATTCTGTAGCTATTTATTATTCTTTCCCTTTTAAACGTCGAAAGGTACAGATACCTTTTCATTGTGCATTAATATCGGTTAAAAGTTCCACAAAGTATTGGTTAATGATATGCATCAGTTTTTGATGTGGTTGTCAATGGTTTCAATATGTAATTAGTTGTTAATTTACAGTCTTTCTAATATTTCCTTTTTGTGGCTTCCAGAAACCTGGTGGCATCATTGCTCTTCTGGATGAGGCTTGGTATGTTTAATCCATGACGCATTAGCAATTGTACTATTTCATTTGTATGTTAACAAATTTAAATTTTTACGGTTAGTGAACTGTTGTGTTATAATTTGGTTTGAGATGGTGAGATTGTGAGTTAGCTGTGGCTTATGTTTTTGTAGTATGTTTCCAAGATCGACACATGAAACTTTTGCCCAAAAGCTGTACCAGACATTCAGAAACCATAAACGCTTCAGCAAGCCAAAATTGTCCCCATCTGACTTCACCATCTGTCATTATGCTGGTGATGTAAGTATCCTGCAATCATGCTGCTGCTTGTAGTTAATTTGTCAGTCATATCATTGTACCTAAAAGTGGAAAAAGTGAATCTCCTTCATGGATATTGATTTCTCTTATTTTTCAGGTCACTTATCAAACGGAGTTGTTCCTGGACAAGAACAAAGATTATGTTGTTGCCGAGCATCAAGCACTTTTGGGTGCTTCTAAGTGTTCATTTGTCTCAGGTTTGTTCCCACCTCTGGCTGAGGAGTCATCTAAATCATCGAAGTTCTCATCAATTGGTTCACGGTTTAAGGTATGACGATATTTTCACTATTTGATTGTTAATGCTTACATGTTCCCTTGGTAGACTCTTGAGTAATTAAATCTTTGCATATATTTAATTAGCAACAACTGCAAGCTTTGGTTGAAACTCTGAGTGCAACTGAGCCACACTACATTCGCTGTGTGAAGCCCAATAATCTTCTGAAGCCAGCTATTTTTGAGAACAGTAATGCTCTACAACAACTTCGGTGTGGGGTAAGACTACAATTTTTATATTGGTATAGGCTGAGCACGCCGGTGCTGTGCCTGGCCTGAGTCTGTCTCTCTCCCAACCCCTATGGAAATGACCCCCTGCCCTCCCCATCCCCACCTTTTCCATTGGGCACAGCCGCTAGCTCCAGGAAAGCAAGTGGCAGGCCCAACCCCCTCTCCCTTTTTATATTTTGGTTGGTTTGCTCTTTTTTTAATACCACCAAATAAATGTTTTCATTTTTTCTATTTCAGGGTGTCATGGAAGCAATTAGGATAAGTTGTGCAGGATATCCTACTAAAAGAACATTTTGTGAATTTCTAAGTCGTTTTGGCATCCTTGCCCCTCAGGTTTTAGATGGCAGGTAACTGGCAATTTTGTTAATATTTGAGGCAAGTATTGGTTAATCATGTCTATTCTTCAAAGGTGTTGATTCTCTTTTAATTTCATGGTAGCTGTGATGAGATTGCTGCTACTAGGAAGCTGCTGGAGAAGGTGAACCTTAAAGGTTATCAGGTAATGACAATTAATTATATTTTAGTTGGAGATTGTTACTTTTTCTTCCCCCAAATATATTCTATTAGGGCTACATTTCTTGTCAATAGTAAGGTTTCTCCATTGTGACCAAGTGGTCACGGGTTCGAGTTTGGAAACAGCTTCTCTGCGAAAGCAGGGGTAAGGCTGCGTACATTATGACCCTCCCCAGACCCCGCAGTGGCAGGAGCCTCGTGCACTGGGTACACTCTTTATTCTATTAGGGCTACATTTCTTGTTATGTTTTTTTTTATTTGAATCTGCTCAGGCAACTTTTCAGTTAGTTTCATTTATAATTTTTCCAGTCAGTTATATATTTAAGAAATTTAAAGTAACTTCACCCCCACCCTCTCATATATCAAGAGCAACGAATGAGGGCAAAACTCGAGTTTCAAAATTTTGAAATAGAACTAGTTCATATTGGCTTCCTAGGAGGTTAAGTCAATTTTCACTCTTCAGACGTAGTGCAGCTTTCAGTGACATGATTAAAATCAGTAGATTTAAGATCCGAGAAATCAGTTTAGACCCTGAAAAATTTTGGAACTATTTTCGTTTGACCATTTCAGTGCTCAAATGGCCATATTTTGGCCCAAAACTTCATGGGAACCCTAATTAAACAACTCTAAACATTTTGGAACCTATAGATTCTAAAAAACACAACTAAAATGGTAGTTTGGTTTTGGACCCTACATTGCTTGTATACGCCCATACCCTGCTGGATACTTACTCTAATACAGCCTATTCTACGCATAATTTAGTACTAGAACACACAGAATTCAGTTAAAATAACTCAAATATGCATTAGGAATAAAGAAAAACCATTTAATAGTACACTTACAAATTGTTTAGTACAACTGTTCCTCCGATTTTGTCAGTACCACAGAGTTCTGGGGAGCCTCAAAAGCTCTAGAATATTGCTGTCGTGAAGCCATAGATTGGCCAGCAGTGTCTAACATATATAAAATTGCACCCCAACCAATGTATATTAACTCTACTGTTTTTTCAAAAAATTGTTTCCAGAAAATCAATTTTAACCAATTTTTTTTTTAAAATATAAACAGAAATTAAATCCGACTCTGTGAAGTCGTAGATTGGCCTATGCTGTCTAACATATAATAAAGTTGAAGGCCAACCACTAAATATTTACCACTTTTTTTTTTTGCAAAAATTAATTCTGGGAAACAGGGTATATCTCCAACTTGGAATCTTGGACAAATCTTGCTCAAATCCGGCAAATAGTCTCTATAGATGCATTATTAGTCCCCAACACCTTGTTCCACCAAGATATGTACGTGATTTGGCCAAAAATACCAAATTTGGGGTTTTTTTTTTTTGAAGTTTTCCCTTCTGACTGTAAAAACCACCAAAACTAATGAAATGGGTTGAAATTCCAACCCATTTCGATCGAAACAATGCTTATTAAAGCACTGGTTTGTATCGTTTTGTATGAAACACCGTGATGCAAAACATAACCAAAATCTCGAACGAAGCATTGTATTCCTGGGGAGTTACACACTGTATTTCGTTTTGACCTTTGTCAAAACGGAAATGAGTAGATTACAGCGAATGCATGTTCCTTATCCATATAATTTACTTTTCTTTGGATTTTCTCACTTGCCACCTAAGTTTCAGATTGTTAGGTTCTTTTGGCTTGATAATATCTCTTTCATGGTATTTTCCCATTGTTTTTTCTTTTACTAAATTATTTGTAGTTGGCAAACAAAGGAAGAGGAAAAGAAAGCGAATATTGCATGTTTATCACTTGAAATGCACCATATGGCTTATTGATAAGACTGTTTGGTACTGCTCTACATAGGTCTCCTGGATAGGTTTTGGGAAAGTTAATTCCTTAACTGATCTACTTTGATCATTGCAGATTGGAAAAACAAAGGTGTTCCTTAGGGCTGGCCAGATGCCAGAGCTTGATACCCGTAGGGCTGAGGTTTTAGGGAGATCTGCAAGCATTATCCAGAGGAATGTTCGATCGTACTTAGCTAGGAAAACCTTCATCGTGTTGCAGCGTTCTATCATACAGATTCAAGCTGCATGCAGAGGTAGGATTAATAGTGCTATATATATATATATTTGAAGAGATCAATGCATCTTCCATTGGAATTTGTTGTCTTTGTTATTCATCCCTGCTGAAGGATTAGCATTGGGTTTCAATTTTTTTTGGAGGCTGTATGAATACTAATTAGCTTTTTTGTTTTTCTGATTGAAGGAGAACTTGCTAGACAACTTTATGTAAACATGCGGAGAGAAGCTGCATGTCTAAGAATCCAGAAAGGTTTGCGCTTGCATCTTGCTAGGAAAGCATACAAAGCATTGTACTCATCAGCTATTTCAATTCAAACTGGTATGCGTGGGATGGCTGCTCGTAATGAACTTCGCTTCCGACGACAGACAAAGGCAGCAATTACAATCCAAGTAAATCAATTTTTTTGATTGAATGCATTATACATGACATTTCTGATCCTGTTTTCCTTAGCCTATTTGTTCAACTAAGAGTTTTATCCCCTTCTATTACTGCCCTGATTTAGGATTCACATAAATTTATATTTTTTGGTCCAGAGTCGGTGCAGGCAATACTTAGCTCGCCTGCACTATATGAGGATAATGAAAGCTACTATGACCACTCAATGTGCTTGGAGAGGAAAGGTTGCTCGAAGAGAACTACGGAAACTTAAAACAGTAAGCTTCTTTTCCCTTTTTATTTCCTCTTAGTTGAAGGTGTATGGGCTATTGTTTTCATATTTTCTTTTAATTGATGTTTAACAGATAATAGTAATTTTTCTGTTATATTTTGGTAATTTTCTTGAACAAATTAAGCATAGCACAACCAGTTACTATTAGTTATAGATTGGGATGTGATAAAATGCTAATTCAGTTGTCGAGGTTAGGGTTTGGGACTTAGAATTGATATCATTTTATGAAGTACTTGAATTTTAAGTCTTTTGTAGCCTAACCTAGTAACATGCTAGTTTCGGGGGTGGCAGTAATTTCATCAAGATAAAGAAAAGAAAAGAAAGTCACCTATTACTTTATGGAAGTGCTGTCTGCTTAATTATATACATATTTTTAAATTCCACCACTTGATTTTAGAACTTCATGACCTGCTGAAGTGAAATCTTTTGTTCCTTATCCTTGCTTTGAACTTGGATTTGGATCTGATTTATCATGAGTTTGTCTACAGGCGGCAAGAGAAACCGGTGCTCTGCAGGCTGCCAAGAATAAGTTGGAAAAGCAAGTTGAAGAACTGACATGGCGGTTGCAACTGGAGAAGCGCACGAGGGTAGGTTTTTATTTTTTTATTTTTTATTATGAATAAAATTCGCTATCCCATTAATTTTGTTTTGCTCTTTTTATAGGTGTAAAATTGTCACTATTACTTTAGTAGTTACTTTGGAAGGAAACAACTTATATAATTCAGTTTCCCCTTGTTTATATAATCAAACACAGAAACAACCAAGTGATATCTCGTTGATCAGCTGCTTTCTAGTCATGTTGTGTATGAACATAGTCCCGTTTGCATCTCTAGTGTCAAAGCAGTGATTATCCCATGCTAGAGGCTGAAATATTTGACCTTTGTTGTCCCTGGGATTCTGGATGTGCTATTTTTTTTCTTTTTGCAAGAAAACTTCTAAGGTTTTTCTTATCATCAAAGTGCTGCTGATGCCTGACCTTTTTTGACCAGTTAAATGTGTTTCTAGGGCACATACTTAACTCTTCCATAATAGGATTGCTGATATACATTGTTGTAGTCCTTACCTAACTGCTCGAGTTTTTGGGATAAGCAGTTGTAACATGGTATCAGAGCCAGGAGGTCGGGTGTTCAATCCCTGGTAAATGCGAGGGGTTTGTGTTATGCATTATGTGCCCCTACGCTTGGTGCCATGTGATGGTGTCACATGTAGAGGACTAGAGCTGTGTGTGTATGTGGGGAGCGGGGGGGGGGGGGGGGGCTACACATGCAGGGGGTTGTTGTGTGTTGATGTGCATTGTTGTAGTCCTTACTTAAAGGCTTGAGCTTTTAGGATAAGCAGTTCTAACATGGTATCAGAGCCAGGAGGTCGAGTGTTTGATCCCTGGTATGTGTAAGGGATTTTGTGTGTTGTGCCCCCCTACGCTTTGTGTCCCTTGGTGCCACATGATGGTATCACGTGCAGAGCCATGTGTGTGCACGGGCCTGCAAGTGCGGGGGTGTTGTTCTAGTCCTTACCAAACAGCTTGAGCTTTTGGGATAAGCTGTTGTAACAAGGATATTGTCATCTGCAATGGTGTATGAAATCAAATTGGGAATATTTTCAATTTGTGGTCTTTCGGAAATTTGTCTCTTCTTGTTCCTTGTCTTCTATGCTTCTATGTAGATGTAGTAGCTCTTTATTTCCGTGTGGGAACACAATGGAATGGAAATGTTGGTTATGCATTGGGTATCTGAATCCTGTTGCATAGTGAAAGTTGTTTTCTAATATAGGGATAATGTTCTTTGAACCGACAGGGAAGAATTGATTCTCCCACGCATTATTGAATACTGACTGTCGGATGAGGAAAAAAATTATCTCAGCCGTTCAACCAGTCCACCACTACATTTCTCTCTCAACTGCCACACCCTCTGTCTCTCTCCTGCTCACCACTGCAACCCACTGCCCCCTGCATCTGCCTCTCTCTCTTTCCCCCTTCTGCATCTCCCGTCTCTACTCCACAGGAATGTATACCAACTATTTTTCTCTGGCAAGGCAGAAACTCTATAAAAACTGCTGGAATCTGACGATTTGGTTCATCGATGATGGCACTGCTAATATGAACAGCTAGATCATATGACATCATATAACCAAAAGAACTGTGAAACTCAACCACAGATAATCATTGAAGGGTAATCATTTATGGTAAAAAAGGTTTTGTCTCCTCTTAACATCATTCATTGTTCTTTAATCAGATCATTTACCCATTTTGATGATTTAAGATGTGTACTTTCAATGTATGAGTGAATCCCAATCACATGCAAGATCTACAAATGTTCTTCTTAAGAAACAAACTTTTACTGTTTGAAAGAAATAAGTCAAGGCCAAGTGACCCGTATTTTACATAAATGAAAATAAGAGAGGATATACTTGGATCGGGGGAAGTTAAGAAACCCAGACCAAATGGAGGCAAAAGAATACCCAGGTTTGCCAGATGGTCTGCATGTGATTTAGCTTGGCAACAGACCAGTTTGACAGTGAGCTCCAAAATTTGAGTCATATAATGTCAGATGACCTGTCGTGGTCTTGAAGAAGAGTGTTAATGCACTCAGAACCACCTATGAGGTGTTGCCATTATTCCCATAATGGATGGCTCAGGATGAGGCCCCTCTTGCTGAAAGTGCTTTAGCCATTTTTGCAACTTGCATTACAAGATGAATGGAAGGGGCCATTGTTAACTATCCTGTATTTCTGATAGTAAACCGTGAACCTACTAGACCGTTATTTGTTTATTCATAGATGCCGTTATAGGCCAGAGCCATCTTGGTCTTGGCAGTCACTGCGGCCTCCCTGAATTTCCTGTAGATGTCATTGCAGTTAAACTTCCTGGTCCTAAGCACCTGAATCACGGATAGGGCACACCCAAACAATGTCTCCACTGGTGGCTGGCAAGGGTGCAGGAGGGGGCTGCAGAGGGGGTGCTGTGGAAGGGATTGGACTTCTTCTCGGGTATGAACCCCATTCCTAGTCTTCGCAGCAGCTTGAGAAGAACCCGGATCAACAGAGGCCCCAGCATTCTGATTGGCAAAACCTTACTTCTCCTCTGATTTTGGGGAAGAAGTTTTCGATTTATTTGCAGCCTGCTCATTCTCAAGTTTAGCTGCAACAGATTAGGGGAGCTGACCAGGTACAGCAGCGATGGGGTGGTGATGGTGGAGGAGGAGAGATGCAGAGGGTGTAGCAGTGATTGAGAGAGAGAAATGCAGCTGCGGCCAATTGAAAGGCTGGGATATTTTTCCCCTCACCCGACAGTCAATAAGGTGGGAGGGCGTGGGAGATTCCATTCTACCATTTTGGCTCAGAGAACATTTTCCCTTTAATTTAATTCAATCGTTTTTCCTCCTGGGTTAGCGGGTTAGGATTGTGCTTAGTTTTCGGATATGCTGTTGGATCTCTTCAGTTGCTTTGGGTTGGTGGTTTCTGTAATGCAGCAAGATCATTGAAATGCTTTTGTTTTCCATTGAAGTATGTACTTGTTGGTGTCCAGGACAGTGTGGAAGGTTGTGGTTCCTGATTGAAACCACACTGCTGGTTAAAAGGTGGGAACTCCTCTTAATTGCACTCCCTACATTCAGGGAGCAGGTTTTGAGTTTTTTGATTTGGGCTCTTGATCTGAGTTTGGGCTATGATAGGTATGTAATATAAAATATGATGCCCTTTTCTTTGTCTCCACATTCCTCTTATTTAAATACACATGTACATTAACCAAGGGGTCCTCCTCTGTGTGTGTATATATGTCCTTTAAGTCATGAGGCAGCTAGACAACCAAAGAGCAATGGTGAGGAATCCTCTTAGATTCATGTGCAGCTAGACCTGGTAGAACTAAAGATTGCTTTGCCCTTTGACCTTCAGTTTGTAAAGATGTATGGGACGCATGATACATCTAACTGGAACCATGTTGTTAATGCTTTTTTGTACGTGAGGTCTGTGTATTACCTTCTTCTCTCTTTTAATGCCTTCTATATTTTTCTGGGGCTTCTGGGTCCTTTGACTTTCAGTTTGTAAAGATGTATGGGATACATGATACATCTAACTGGAACTATGTCGTTAATGTTTTTTATAGGCAAGGTCTGTGTGTTCCTTCTCTCTTTTGAATCCTTCCTTCTATAGTTTTCTGGGGCTTCTGGGTTTGTTCCCTGTTTAAATAAAATTTGAATTCAAAGCGGAGTAATATAACTTCAAAGAGACAAAATAATGAAGTCAATCATGTTTCTGTTCTGTACAAGACCAAGATATCTAGACAGGCTAATTCAGAACATTATTTTTGGGGAGCAAAGGGTATCAGTATTTTGAAAAAGCAAGCTGTAAGAAAGATAAACAAGATGCTATATAATTAGGAGCAGCCCACTAATGGACATGATAATTCTAACTAAATATGGTCTCATGATTGATACTTTTCACAAACTACTGTTCAACTTTTATGGCTATGCCTTTAAGAGTTCGTTATCACTTGTAGCTTATGTTTGTTCATTTAACACCCCCAGCCCCAAAAAGAAGAAGAGGGAGGGGGGAGGGAACAAAGAAAAGGATTTCCTATTCTTTATCCACGCTACTACAGTCTTCTTCACACACTCACTGCATTTCACACTTTACCCAGTTGGATCAAGTTATATGTTGGAACTAGTGATTTTTCTTATGAATAGTTTGTGTACTCCTTATACATTTTTAGGCTGACGTGGAGGAAGCAAAGACGCAAGAAAATGCGAAACTGCAATCTGCTTTGGAAGAGATGCAACTTCAGTTCAAAGAAACCAAAATACAGCTGTTGAAGGAACGTGAGGACGTGGAGGAAGCAAAGACACAAGAAAATGCAAAACTGCAATCTGCTTTGGAAGAGATGCAACTTCAGTTCAAAGAAACCAAAATACAGCTGTTGAAGGAACGTGAGGCTGCGAATAAGGTAGTGGAGCAAGCCTCCATCATCAAGGAGGTCCCAGTTGTCGATAATGCATTGTTGGAAAGGCTCACTGAGGAAAACGAAAAACTCAAGGTAATGATTGATACTTTTCACAAACTACTGTTCAACTTTTATGGTTATGCCTTTAAGAGTTCGTTATCACTTGTAGCTTATGTTTGTTCATTTAACACCCCCAGCCCCAAAAAGAAGAAGGGGGGAGGGAACAAAGAAAAGGATTTCCTATTCTTTATCTACACAACTACAGCCTTCTTCACACACTCACTGTATTTCACACTTTGCCCAGTTGGATCAAGTTATATGTTGGAACTAGTGATTTTTCTTATGTTGAAATTGTTTATCCACCCGTGTCCCCCTTTGGATAGTCCGCCGTGTTAGAACTCCTGTATGATACACATTGTTTCCTCCTTTTCCTACAAGGTCGGCCTTTTAGAGGAAGCGGTTCCAACATCTTATGACTAGTTTGTGTACTCCTTGTACATTTTTAGGCTGACGTGGAGGAAGCAAAGACGCAAGAAAATGCGAAACTGCAATCTGCTTTGGAAGAGATGCAACTTCAGCTCAAAGAAACCAAAATACAGCTGTTGAAGGAACGTGAGGCTGCGAATAAGGTAGTGGAGCAAGCCCCCATCATCAAGGAGGTCCCAGTTGTCGATACTGCATTGTTGGAAAGGCTCACTGAGGAAAACGAAAAACTCAAGGTAATGATTGATACTTTTCACAAACTACTGTTCAACTTTTATGGTTATGCCTTTAATAGGTTGTTATCACTTGTAGCTTATGTTTGTTCATTTAACACCCCCAGCCCCAAAAAGAAGAAGGGGGAGGGGGAGGGAACAAAGAAAAGGATTTCCTATTCTTTATCTACACAACTACAGCCTTCTTCACACACTCACTGCATT
Source organism: Telopea speciosissima (assembly GCF_018873765.1). NCBI lineage: Eukaryota > Viridiplantae > Streptophyta > Magnoliopsida > Proteales > Proteaceae > Telopea > Telopea speciosissima. The sequence goes on from NC_057918.1 coordinate 68,103,594, forward strand.
TCACACTTTGTCCAGTTGGATCAAGTTATATGTTGGAACTAGTGATTTTTCTTATGAATAGTTTGTGTACTCCCTATTCATTTTTAGGTTGATGTGGAGGAAGCAAAGATGCAAGAAAATGCGAAACTGCAATCTGCTTTGGAAGTGACGCAACTTCAGTTCAAAGAAACCAAAATACAGCTGTTGAAGGAGTGTGAGGCTGCGAATAAGGTAGTGGAGCAAGCCCCCATCATCAAGGAGGTCTCAGTTGTCGATAATGCATTGTTGGAAAGGCTCACTGAGGAAAATGAAAAACTCAAGGTAATGTTGCTGAAATTGTAGGATATGTTTGTTGCTTGATGATGCTAATTCATGTATTTACTAGAGCAACATTTCAACTGAGCTCTTCTAGATCACTTGCCGCAGCATGGTTATGCTATTTATTGATGTTTATCTTGTTTGCTGATCTCTATTTGCAGGCATTAGTGAGTACATTAGAAAAAAAAATTGATGAAACAGAGAAAAAATTTGAAGAAACAAACAAGCTTAGTGAAGAAAGGTTGAAGCAGGCTTTGGATGCGGAGTCAAAAGTTATTCAGTTGAAGACTGCAATGCAAAGGTTTGTTTTAGTGACAGTACTTTTTTTGGACTTGGATTAAGGTTGAAGTGAGTCTATTTGTCCAGATGAACATCAAACAGACTGAATTTTTTGCCTTTTTTATTTTTTCCTAGTGAATTTGCGGTCTCATATGTTGAAAGGACTCTGATATGAGTGTTAGTGTCTATACATGGTGTTAAATTTTCTTCAGTTACTTATTTGGTATTAATGTATATCCCCCCCTGGCATTCATTATTGTTGCAGGCTTGAAGAAAAACTTTCTGACATGGAAACTGAGGATCAAATTCTCCGGCAGAAATCCATGTCAAGTACACCTGTAAAAAAGATGCCGGAGCATTCAGCTATTCCTACAAATAAGGTAAAACTTGTACCTAATTATATGTGACTGTGTTTTTCTTCATCCCTATGTTGTTTACGTTAACTTTGTCCTCGCAGAGTTTGGAAAATGGTCATCACGAGAGTGAAGAAAATAGAGCCAATGTAATTTACAAACTGTATCACTTTATCAGTCTTTTAGTTTGGGTCTGACATATTGATGTGTATAATGGTATGTCATTCATTGTAACAAAACCTGTTCCTGCAGGAACCACAGAGTGCAACACCTACTAACAAGTTGGGAGCAGAAGCTGACAGCAAGTTGAGGAGATCCCAAATTGAAAGACAGCATGTATGTGCTTCCTAGTATTGAAATATACTTCATCATTTTTCATGATTGTTTTTGTTGCCTTTTCTTCCTTTGGTAAATAAGTGGATTTGTTTTAACCTTGGACATTCTATTTTTCGATGCAGGAGAGTGTTGATGCTCTAATCAAATGTGTCATGCAAGATCTTGGATTTAGTCAAGGAAAGCCAGTTGCTGCATTTACTATATATAAATGTCTGCTTCAGTGGAAATCTTTTGAAGCCGAAAGGACCAGTGTCTTTGATCGTCTTATTCTGATGATAGGTTCTGCAATTGAGGTAATTCAGTATCCAGTATTCTTTTGATGGAACAAAATATTTTAGTGGGAGTTGAATAATATGATACGTAACATAGCTTGGTACGGAATAGAATGTTTCGTTGTGTTTAGTTTGGGGTGTACCCAAGAAAGTCTCCATTGTTGTGTCTAAAGTGAAACCCCTTGCCCTCCAAAACGAATATATGACTTGGGAGTAACCAAATAAGTAAATAAATTACATGGAAGTAATATGAAGGACCTGTCTTGTCCAAAAGCTACTCTATGCTGAAACAGCTTTCAAAGATGAGAAAGGAGCAGGGCAGACTGTTTTCTGGCAATTCCTCTGGCATGGAGTTCTGCAAAGGTCCATGGAGAGTGAAATTAATTTTTTCGGGGTGCGAGTGTTGAATATGGTTAAAGTAAGGTGCCAGTTCCAATTGGTGTATATACATTTTTATTAGTTCTTGATTACTGGTAGAATGTGTTTGTCTTTTAGTTGTTATCTAAGAAAGCATAAACTCTCTTCTATCTGTCATGCATGTGTGACTGCATCTGTCATCTGTCTCCTTCCTCCCCACTTCTCCTCTTTTGTTTCCTCTGAACATTTGAAGCTGTATGCATTTAAGAATCATAAGTTTTATTATAGAATTTTCTATTTTCGCTTCTTCATTACCAGGCCCACCAGGTTGTCATATGTTTGTATTTTTATTGAAAATCTTTTTCTTTATTGCAGAATCAGGATAACAATGAGCTCATGGCATATTGGCTGTCAAATACATCTGTCCTGTTGTTCTTGCTACAACGGAGTTTGAAAACTGCTGGTTCAACTTCACATCGGAAGCCTCCCCCTGCTACGTCGTTATTTGGGAGGATGACCCAAGTAATGATATAATTGTTTCCTTTTGTGATTTTGGTTGCAATTTTACTCAGCACTGCAAATTATTGGAGCACTTGATCCATATCTTACGAAGTGTCGTATTGATTTTTCACAGGGGTTCCGCTCGTCTTCTGCCAACCTCAATGTAGGTGGGCTGGATGTTGTACGCCGAGTTGAGGCCAGATACCCAGCATTACTTTTCAAGCAACAGCTCACAGCATATGTGGAGAAGATATATGGAATTATTAGAGACAATGTCAAGAAGGAACTGTCATCACTGCTTTCCCTATGTATCCAGGTATGGTGAACTTCAGGTTGTCTTAGTGAGTTAGTGTTGTCTCTAATATATCTTGTGCAAGTGATTCTAGTTCAATGTAGGTTCTGTCTGAAAGTATGTAAAACAAAGGGCATACCCAGTGCATGAGGCTCCCGCCACTGTGGGGTCTGGGAAGGGTCATAATGTACACAGCCTTACCCCTGCTTTCACAAAGAGGCTGTTTCCAGAGGGAGTGTACTTGGAGTTGATGGATGGAACTGCTAACACCGGGAGGAATGATTAGGATTCGGATAAAAGACATACTTTCTCCTTTTAGAACATTGACATTATGTCATTTCTTAGATCGTGAGAACTGAGAATCTAAAAAAAGGGCATACCCAGTGCACAAGGCTCCCGCCACTGCAGGGTCTGGGGAGGGTCATAATGGACGTAGCCGTTCCCCTGCTTTCGCAGAGAGGCTGTTTCCAGAGAACTGAGAATCTATTCATGAACAAATCAGGGCAGCCCTAATAGTCTGGACCAAGGTTCGAATGCGTTTCGTTTCGCCGTTTTGGTCAGACCGAGACGAGCGAAACATTGAAATTTCGCCGAAACAGTGTATTTTTTCCCATGAGTTGTGCTTGGCCATTTTGTGGGGCAAACGGCCGAAATGAGTGAAATATTGAAACGAAATGATCGAATTTTGATGAAATGAGCAAAATTTCGGTGAAACAGTGCTTATTTCGTTTTGCATCCTGTTTCGTCTCGGACATGTCGAAAACTACCGAAATATCCGAAATTTCAACGAGTTTTCGAACTATGGTCTGGACACGTCTTTCTACTTTATGAAAAATTAAACTATTCTAATTATAGAAAAAAAAAAGTTTTTGTGTAAAGAATGGACTGAATAAATGAGGAATGAAAATATCTTAAACTTTTGATGCTTGTCATGTGCTAACTTGAAATTTCAGGCACCACGCACGTCGAAGGGAAATGTGCTGAGGTCATCTGGGCGGTCCTTAAGCAATAATAAGTCTCCATCCAATCACTGGCAGAGCATCATTGAGTCCCTCAATACAATTCTCAGTATAGTGAAAGAGAACTTTGTATGTCATTTCTATTATTGCTGACACATTCCTTCACCACCCCCCACCCACCACCCACCAAAAAAAAAAAAGATTCTTTTCTACGTGAAATATTGATGGGATGAAACTCTATTATTTTCAGAAACACAAAAATCTTACGCCGTTCCTTTTTCCAGGTGCCTCCTGTCCTTGTCCAGAAGATCTTTACTCAAATTTTCTCATATATTAATGTACAGCTCTTTAACAGGTAAGTAATTATGTTGTTACTTCTTTTTCTTTTTGGTGGTTATAAGCTTAATTGGTGACACGGGGATGTGGCTTTATGCTGCTGCAGTCTTCTCCTACGCCGAGAGTGTTGTACATTCAGTAATGGGGAGTATGTGAAAGCTGGGTTAGCTGAATTGGAGCTATGGTGTTGCCAGGCAAAAGAAGAGGTACTTTCCATGCATATGATTGGTGAACCTTTCAGGCCATGCTCTATCCCTATCCAAGCCTAGATTATGCAATGTTGGAGAGTATATTAGTGTCAGGAAAGGGGAAAAATTCCCAAAATACATGAGATACTCCAATAACCTAATTTAATTCTAGGTATGGAACTATTAAAAAAAAAATAATAATAACTACCTTAGCCTTTGGTTCCTAGCATTGATTCTGATCCTTCACATAAGGAACCTTCGAAGTGGTATCCCTTTTCTTCTCCTGAAAAAGATTTGATGACCAATTAAAAAGGAGCTTTAACATATGCCTTTGGTTCAAATTTAACATTATTGAGTTGATTTTCAAACAATTTCCTGTAAAATATTTAAGAATGTTTGCTAATTTAATTTTGGGCTCATATACCATCAACTGAATTGTCCAGAATTTTTACTGAGATGCAATTATTCATTATTTAACTAAATACACCTGCGTTGAGTAAATGAAATCACCCACTAAAGAATCTTGTCTTGGATAGGGAAAACCACTGTTGTCTGTTCTTTCGTTGATAAATTTGAATTGTGTTTGTAGGGTGATTAGATGGATTTTGATAAGCTGAAAAAGATTTGCATAGTAAAGCACTCCATTTTGAATTAGATCTTCATGTAATATTTCAATTTTTGTCATGTTTATACCTGTATTTGTTGTAGTATGCGGGCTCATCTTGGGACGAACTTAAGCAGATAAGGCAATCTGTTGGATTCTTGGTATGTACTCTGCCAAAGCATCATCTATGACCTTGTGAATGTGGTAATAGTGGATATACTCTTTTATTGTTGAAGTTTCTGCCATATGATACGACTTGGCATCTCTTTTGGTAACTACTACAGGTTATACACCAGAAGTCTAGAATTTCATACGATGAAATTACCAATGACCTCTGTCCTGTAAGCCTCTCTATCTCTCTCTCTCTCTCTCTCTCTCTCTCTCTCTCTCTCTCTCTCTCTCTCTCTCTCTCTCAACACCGGCATTGATTGGCTGTTGTCTTCAGATTTTGAGCGTCCAACAGCTTTATAGAATTTGCACACTATACTGGGATGACAACTATAACACTCGCAGTGTGTCGCCAAATGTAAGTCCAAAAGTGAACTATTCCCCCTGTTGCATCCAAGATGCGTTTTTCTTATCACATGCTAACCAAATTCGGAGCTCCGACTACAATCTTGCTGCAGGTCATTTCTAGTATGAGGGTACTAATGACGGAGGATTCCAACAGTGATGTTAGCAATTCCTTTTTGTTGGATGACAATTCCAGGTGAAAATTTACCTCCATTCTATGGTTATGTAAATATTGTACCATGGACTCCTACTGATGCATGTCCTTGGATGCAGCATTCCCTTCTCAGTAGATGACTTGTCAAGTTCTCTACAAGAGAAGGATTTCTCAGATGTAAAAACTGCAGCAGAACTTCTCAAGAATCCAGCCTTCCAATTTTTACACGAGTGAAGCTTGGAATGTTGAACATTTTTCCCTGTGCCTTACTCCATAATTTGCCAAGGTAGATGGCTGGTCCATGAGTTGCCAAGGTAGACAGCAGGTCTTCAGTCTTCTGCTTGATGCTTTCATGTGATGTAAATCCACATCCTATATGTTTTATTCTTAACTATATTTTTCTCCCTTTCCTCCACATCCATGCCCTGGCTGTAAAATTAGTCTTTCCATTTAGATTTTGTAAAATTTCCTAGGGTGATTCAGAGTAGCTAGAGGGGCATGGATGGTTTTTCCTTTCAGTCAAAGTGCATATCTTTTTATTTTTTTGGGAGGGGGTGTTTTGTTTTTCATTCTTCTTTTTATGTTATTTTGGGCCCCTGTGGCAATCATTCTTTGGTAGGGAGGTTAGGAGGCAGGCATATTGTAATTGTAGTATGCTGGGAGGAAATGTTCTCCCTCCCTCTCCTCCCAATTTTCATTTTATAAAGCAATTAGTTAATATGTGAAACACATTTGTAGGGAAATTTATTGGTGATTGATTTGTGTGCACCATTTATAGACAGTCTTAAATTGAAATTTTGAGTGGAGTTATAATTGTGGAAATAAATGTCATTACGTCCTGCTCTTTTCAAGATCAGGAGAAAAACGATTCAATGCGTTGAACAATATTCATCATTTCTTGTAGCGTTTGATGGAAATACTGAACTGTGATTTCTCATAAATGATGGCAAATGTTTTTTGTATTTTGTCATTGTTGGACTTGTAGTGCCTCCCAGTCTGGGCTAGCACTCTACATGCCGTGTTGTGAAGGTTCAGGAGTTGGAATATGAATAAGTTCCTCGGAGATTTCATGGGTTAAATGAGTTCTGATTAGATGAATAATATTCCTATATTTCCTCAAAAGATCTCATGGGAAAGAGGAAAAAAGAATGTCTTTAACAGTGGCAGCAGTAATTTTTCTTGTTGTCTTCAGGTCTGGTTGCAAGGGGGGATATGCTGTGTAGCCTCTTTTGTGCCACAAGGACTCATTATTAGGTCTTTTTGAATCTTGGATAGATCTGGAGTTCCTTCAATAGGTAATATCAAATCTGGTGACCTAAGTTATGACTTAATACATGAGGAGCTTTTGACCCTTCCTCGTTAAATGATTCTAATTTTCAAATTAGGTGACTAGTTAATTTTCAAAGCTTTATTTTGATTAATAGTGATGCTAGATTGGATTCAAAATTAAACCATGATTAGAAGACGATGGATTATACTGTCAACAAATACTGAGACAACAAGATATATTGCCATGAGACTCGTTTAAGGGTTCAGCTCCTTCATTCTAAGGGTCTCTTTGGTATGATTTATATTTGTATTTATTTCTTATTTTTGAAAAATCATTTATGATAATAAATTATGGAGCACAAATAATAATCGTTTGGTTATTATTTATACAATATATTATATAATTAGAAATAGGTTTGTTTAAAATTTCCGACTTGTCAATTCGGGCAAAAATGTGGTATCGCAAAAGTGTTGCCAAACCTAACAACACATCCCGATTGTTTTCGACAACAGATGACGTGGCTGACGAATTGGTGATACCCTTCCCATTGTATTGTAGGGTCTCTTCTGCTTCACTTGTATTCATGTTTGATCCATAAATAAAAGGATTGAAAACCTGTCTCTTTAGCTTCTTTGTTGCAACTCTTCAGTTATAATATGATCACAGCATGCAAGATGACAAAGCTGTAAATGGTCCAAAGGGACCATCTACCAACTTGTTCAATCCCAATCATGCATTTGAGAGAAGAGAGAAGTGGATATTCTTCATTCTAGGATAGAGAAGATCATTTAATGAATCGAACTGAAAGTAACCTAAAGCCAGCCTCTGTGAGACAAACTTCTTTTGCTATAGCCCATGAGGAGTTCACATGGAGCAACTATATCCATCCACCATGAACATAAAGTTGGACATATCTACATAACCAAAAAAAGAGTCTTTAATGAATCTGGGACCATTAGGACACCCCTACTGGACAACCCCTTCCAAATCCTCATTCTTCAATCAAGTACAACTGTTATCTCACAGCTCCATAGCTTGTCAATTTCCCGAATCTCTTATCGGACTTTGCTGGTTACATCCGATCTCCAGTGCGTACTATCATCGCTCGTCGATGCTAGTCAAATGTGTCACCACCATGTTGTCCTCGATGAAATTCTTACTTGACATACAAGCCTATCATATCGATTGGTCACATGGGTCCTCATGCTTAGTCTAAACGCTTCAACTGATTGAGTAGTCGAAAAGTACATTCTATTGGTCCAGTTTTAGGACATTAAACCAAAGATCCCCTCATCTAAGTATCACCTTCTTCTCCTTTTTGTACTGGGGAGATTGCATAAAACACATGTGAATTGTGAACCACACAAACCAGATTTTCAGACAATGAGGGCTCATGGGTCTCTACCTACTTGGGTTCCACAAAAGCCCAACTCTCGCCGTTGCAGTCGCTGTCTTATATCCAACATTAGTCTTATCTGGTGGCTCAAGATGAGGTGGACTCAAGGGGGGGGGGGGGGGGTGGCCAACTGGGTCACTTTCTATCCTACTATTACAAAGTGTATACACCAACCTATCTATAACCATCACTTAAAAGATACATTATCATGCTCGTGTGGATGTTTGTGGCCAAGGTTGCATTGTTTTGAGTAAGGCAGTGAGATACAATAATTGGCTTCTTGGACAGATTGATCTTATAAGGTCACATTGTTCAACTAGTTTGATGAAATGATACAATTGCATGACATGGATATGTGCCAAAAGGGCCCATAAGAATGATGGACTTTGGCCCATTCAATGGGATGAATCTGTCAGAACCACAAAATTAAACAGGGAACCCAAAATCTAAATAAACCAAGCTTTCAAAGTACACTTGAGAGGCATAATTTCATAGGTGTTTTGGGTTTAAGGAAATTCATCCTCCCATGGGTCATAGAATATATTAAAAGGATAATGGAAAGGGAAGGCAAGATATGACCTAGGTTAAAGTGGTGAGAAAGGACATTAGTGCAATATAATAGCTGTTACTTATGACTCAAATATGAAGAACAAGAATCTTCTAGTAGCTGACCACAAGTAGTTGGGTTAAGACTTAGTTTAGTTGACTTTTTCCAACTGTTGTTGTTGTTGTTGTTAAAAGTTGACTTTTTCTTAAAAATATTATAAATGCATGATGATGGAACCAGTGACAATCTTACTCAAAAGTCCAACTTTCATAAGCCTTGAAGGTGAATTCATGGAATTAGATTTAGTTCCACTAAACTCTTCCACACATTCATACATAAAGCAATACCCAATTGAAAATTATGATGTCCCATTTACAAGGAATAATGAATTCACACAATTATTGGGTTTAGAGTTCAAACCTTACCAGATCCATTGGAGCCCAAGACTTAAATCTCTTAAGCATGGATATCAGATAATTCTTTATGCTTAAAATTTTCTATAATGCATTATCATCTACCAAATGAAGATTTTAATGAACTCTCTACAACTATTCACTCAGTGACCAACATGGCAGGGCAGGATTTGCAGAGCTAATTAACCTAAAGTAGTGGGGATTAGGGTTAACACATTAGTTTGAGTTAGATATTGTCATATTCTTTAATTCTTTCACATGTTCCTACATGCATTTGCTATTGAAATCCACAAGTAATAATAGAAATTTATCACTAATATCTAAGAAGTGGCTTAGGAAGCTTGATCAAGATTCCATTGATAAACACTAGACAAGTACAACTATGAGTGTCTAGATACAACTATCCTTGTAATTGACAAAGCTCTATGCCTTAGTTCATTGGTTACATTCATGAATACAGATCATTCTCACAAAAATATTTGAATTTTTTAGTATTTAGATTATAAGTGATAATAGGAGAAGTCAAACATAAGCAAATGTCAAACAATTAAGCAAGCTAAATGCATGAGTGATCATTCTTCAAGGGTGTACTTGGCTTCATGCAATGTTGCATTGTTTCACACCTTCACATATACCCTTACTTAAATTTCATGCAAAGCCTCTTTTGTTCCAATAATATGGTAGGAAAAAGTAAGCTATTTGTTCCAATAATATTGTAGTAAAGTAATCTTTAGTTGTTCCTCCAAATTAAGAAAGAAATATCTTGAAATTCGTATTCTTGGGAAACAAGTTGGACTGAACTTGGGCCCACAAGTTTAAAATACTAGACATGAATAAATATTGGAAAAGAATGCATTACATATTGTTTCTTATTCAATTCTCGGATTATCTTATTTTTATTTTCACATTTAACAAAAAATTTACTTTGTCTTGATTATTATGTTAAATGTTAAACCCCAAGATCTATACAAAGATTAAGAAACACTATAATGTATAATAAATATAACATAATACGTACTTGAAGCCATGAGGATGAACTTCAACAAGCCAAGCTCAAGATCGGAACTGGAATTTCTACCCTACACAGTCCAGATTGCAAGAGAGATGGGACCTCTATATTTGCAGTGTTATTGCTAATATAGAGACCGGTCTCATATATAGCCTTTAAGCCTCTTAACCCTTCATAGGAAGATCATTTTAGACAAAGATCTTTGAATATACCCACAATGTACTTAGAGCCTATGTTAGGCGATTTAGCTTACAATTTTGAACCCAAGATCAAAATCCAATGTGTGTGCTAATTAGGTAGGCAAACTGACTTCTAACATTCTCCCCTTGGTCTGGTTGGCCATACTTTATAATTTTTAAAAAACTTGACACTTCTTGGATTCAAGCTGATTTCGAGAATACACTTAACGAGTGATCACTCTTTACTTTAATTTATTATGCATATTAGTGTTTCTTGATCCTTAAGTTTTCAATCTCTAGTACCACATGTTAAATCCTAAATCCTAAGACCAATATATAGGTTAAGAAATACTATAATATTTCTTTTTCGATAATAAGAAATACTATAATATATGATAAACAAAACACAACGCGTACCTAAATCCTAGGAGATCGAACTGGAACTTTTATCCTACGTATATATATATATATATATATATATATATATATATATTTGATATTTGGTAATTGCAAGAGAGATGAGACATATATTTTTGCAGTGTTTTTGTTAGGGTAGATATTAGTCTCATATATAACTTTTAGGCTTCCTAATCCATCATAGGAAAGCACTTTTATACAAGATCTTTGAATATACCCACAATACAATTACAGACTAAGTTAGAAGATTTACCTTAAATATGGATCTTTTTATTGATCTCAAGACTAAAGTCCTGGGTATGTGTGCTTACTAGGTAAGAAATTGGACCACTTAGAAAACTCCTAACATTCTCCCACTTGGCCCACTTGACCATACTGTATAATTTAAAAAAACTTAACATTTCTTGGATTTAAACTGATTTTGAAGCACACTTGACGAATGATCATTATTTACTTTAATTTATTATGCATTTTAGTTTTCTTAAACCTTGAGCTTTTAACTTCTGGTACCACATGTTAAATTCTAAATCCCAAAATCAATACATAGATTAAGAAACACTACAATGTATAATAAACAGGTCATAATGCGTACCTGAAGCCAAGGATATGAACGCCGATAAACCAAGCTTTATATTGGAATTAGAACTTCTACCCTACATAATCTTGATTGCAAGAGATATGGGACCGCCGTATTTGCAATGTTATTGCTAGAGTAGAGACCTTCAGACCTCTTAACCCAAAATAGGAAGACAATCTTCCATAAGATTTTTGAATATGCTCACAATATACTTAGAGCACAAGTTAAGAGATTTACCTTACATATAGATTTCCTTAGGCTCTGTTTGTTTATCGGACAGAAAGGGGTGGGATAGTTGGAAGTGTGGGACCCATATGTATTGGGGTTAAAAAATAGGAAAGAGAAGGAAATGATGTTAAACAATGAAATTTTCATAATTTTTTTAGGTAAATAACTAGACCACTTAGGAAACTTTTCATAACATTCTCCCACTTGGTCAATTTGACTATATTACATAATTTTACTAAAAAAAAAAAAAAAAAACTTGACACCTTTTTTTTTTATGAAATCAAACTAAGTCAAATCCACAGGGTATACAATTAGCAACAAAGGTATTCAAGTTTTTTCTTACAACTAAATCCATCCAAATCAAATTCAACTACAAGAGTTAAAATCGAAATCACAAACTAAATCAAATCCACCTCACAGTCAAGCAGTATCAAAGATATCCATTTTCAAGTTTTTTTTTTCTTTTTTTCTTCAAGGATCTGTTTAATTTGTTCATACCTGGTAAAACCTAATTCCTTCCCTAGTCTTTTTCTAGCAGAGTTGATTTGCATGTTCAACTATGTTTTGGTGATCAACTTCTTATCACAAAAAACTATGAAGAAGATCAGAGCAAGAGTGGACCAAACTATATAAACATGTGAAATCATTTTAACTTTGATCATGAACCAATAATCGAATATGACTAAACCCAGCAAACCCCACATTTCTTTCAGGGCAACGCTCCGAGCTTTAGCATTAAGGATGCTCATCATTGGTTTCAATGCCTCTAACTCTTCTTTTAGACTCTCAACATCATTAAACTTATGAAGCCCCTCCTTCACCTTATCAGTATTCAGATAAACCATGTCCCCGTGAATTAGCATTGCACCCGTCTTTTGTAAGAACATATTTAGTTGAAGAGCATCTCTATCATCTGAACAAAACTTGCAGCACGATTGAACATATTCTTCGAACGCAATCTGCTTATCATTCATCGCTGTCAATTCCTAAAATAGGGTAATCTTGTTGCTAATCTCCTTATTTCTGTCATCAATATCAATAAACGTGGTACCCGCAGAGAAATAAGAAAGTCTTATGGGGAATCTCAACCTAACAAAAAATGGGAGTGGGTTTGTCTTTGGAAGGGGGGTTGGACGGAGGAGGGATGTGATTTCACCAAAAATGTTTGCATAAATCTTTTTTAGTGGAAACTTTCTAAGTAGGAAAGCCATTAGGGTTTGTTTGATTTTTTTTCTTCTCCCGCCCAATCTTCAAACTTAACACTTCCTAGATTTAAATTAATTTTAAAAATACACTTGAAGAGTAATCACTTTTTGCTTTAATTTATTATGCATATTAGTATTTATTTATCCTTGAACTTCCAAGCTCTGATACCACATGTCAAATCTTAAATCCCAAGATCAATACATAGATTTTTTTTGTGATGAAAAATTATATTAAAGTAAAAAGATATATAACAAAACAACCAAGCTAGCTAGTGAAGATGTACACCCCAAACTAAAGGAACATAACAACTATAAAAAGAAAAAGAGGATACAACAAATATGAGGGGAGAAACAACTAATAAAAATGATACATAAAAAAAAATAGAAAGGAAAGAAATAATAATCAAAAGATGGTAAATCAAAGCTAGGGGAGAAATAATTAACAGAAAGGAGAATACGCAAAATATTAGGAAAAATAAACAATAATCAAAAGGATGATACATCAAAAGTTGGAGGAGAAATGAGAGGACTATCCCACAAAGAAGCAAGATGCATATTTCTCAAAGTGTTTGAGCTCACAAAACGAATGGAAAAGAGTCTATTTCTGATTTCAAATGTGATGACATCCCAGATGCACTTAAAGAACAAGTCGAGGAGGACCATCTTCTTTTATTCCTTTCTTACTAAACATGATAAACCACAACACTAAAAGTCAACTTACCAATGATGTCACGGGGTGATTTACTAATGATTTTCTTTTTCAAAATCTGTCTCTATTCTATAACAAAAAAAAAAATGATAACTCTAGGATGAGGTCAACATTTTTCTTTAGTTACATCATTTGCGTCATTAGGACTTCTTTATAAAGTGTCCTTATCTAATGGTATTTCTGTACTTTTCTGGGTTGGTTTATTTATAAAGTGTTCTTATTTCGTTGAGAGTACCTAGTGAGATTTGAGGGTTTGTAACTTGCTTCAGAGAAATAGTGGAAACGAGTTCTATCGTCGACCATGGATGTAGCCTACCTTCTTGTGGGTGAACCAAGAAAATCCCTGTGTTGTGTGTTTGATTTCTCTTGTCTTTTTCGTTTTTGTTTCTACAAATTTTAATTTTGGACATTGTTTTTCTTAACAACTGTTGTTTCTCTTGTCAAATAATTTGAGGCACAGATAATTCATAAACATGTCCAACATCAACCATTTGTAATTTGGAGGTTTCTAGTTAGATTCTATGGGCTGCCAATGGGTTGGGTTAGATCATAAATTGCATAGTTTGAACATGCCCCCCTCTTAATGGAATGATAAGAGTAGACCTTTATGCATGGATTAGAAAATTAATGCATGATTTGAAACTCTAAATGGTAGTTGGAGATGGTTGCCCCGATTATGGAGAGATCTCAATGAACTCAAATTAAGTGCCTCGATTATTTGTTGTACATGTTAGTCTTGTATTTGAAAATTTTTTATTCGAGGAAGAACCCATTGATCATTTTTTTAAATTATAATCTCATTGAAGTCTAAATATTTCTTAAGATGCATTTATGATGGCCATTCCATGTGGTCTCATGTGTTCCTATTATTCTCTTAATAAGTGACTCTCTCATGACTCTAGCTAGCTTGGGACATATTCACCCTTGTACATATTCCTTTATACCCTTCTCATATAATAGATAGTGAGGTTTACAATGATATTTTCCTCTTATTTTGATAATGTGGGCTCCATATGGATGGATGATGTCATTTTTCAACCCCTCATTGGTTGTAATGTTTAGATTCTTTCTCAAAATTGTTATACTAGAAAAGAATATATATTTTTTTAAATTATAAAATTAATTGAGGTGTCGAAAATCTTTTTTATGTAGAATTAGATCGACTTAGGAATGTTGAAGTACAAATTTAGAGAAACGAAGAAAAAAAAAAGGGATTATCGGATTACCCAATTTTGTTGAGATAACTACAAAAATAAATAAATAACAATCAATGTAAGAAGTTAGGGATATGGATTTAGGTAGAAAACCGAAAACTTAGCTTCTTATCTATAAATCAACAGCTACCAATAACTTGAAGTCTTGAACGTCCCAGATGATCTAATTCATTAAATACATGCAATCTCATTGATAGATACATCATGCTACATACGGTTGCAAAATATGTTAGAAGTTTTTCCATCCTTAAATATAGGAATGTTAAAAATGGCAACTCCACAATTGACAACTGGCAAGGATTTGCCAGATCATCAAAGATCTAAGATGTCAGAGTATCTGGGTGTGGGACTGGACTAACACTCTTACATTAAGTGTCTCGATTATTTGTGTCACATGGTGAATTATCAATGATTTTTTTTTCAACATCTACCTACATTCTATGTCAAAAAAAAAAAAAACAACTCTAGGATCGGTCAACACTTTCTAAGAATATCTTTTCATATAGAATTAGAAAAAGGACAGGAGAAGAAAATGTGATCAACACTTTTCAAGGAATTCCAACAAAGACAACAATTTGGGATAGACAAATTTCTCTAAGAACAAACTCCTGAGTAGAAATCGAATTGGTCATAGCTCTCAAAATAGTAAAACAATGAAAAAGTGAGCAAGGTAATGCACTAAGTCCCCACTACCTTAAAGTAACAATTTAATGAGAGTATGAGAATTACTAAGGCTAGAAAACCAAGTATCATCACCAATAATGAACGATACCGTGATCATTCTATCAAAACCAACATCAAATCTAATTTTATCACCATATTTTAAAATGAGCACACCATCAGGATACCAATTGTCAAGCCAAATTATGTGCTTCGATTATTTGTGTCACAGGATGAATTATCAATGATTTTTTTTTTCAATATCTACATACATTCTATGTCCAAATAAAAAAAATGATAACTCTAAGATGGGTCAACACTTTCTCAGAGTACCTTTTCATACAGAATTAGAAAAAGGACAAGAGAAGAAAATATAATCAACACTTTTCAAGGAATTCCAACAAAAGCAACAATTAGGGATAGACAAATTTCTCTAAGAACAAACTCCTGAGTAGAAAACGAATTGATCATAACTCTCAAAGTAGTAAAACAATGAAAGAGTGAGCAAGGCAATACACTAAGTCCCCACTACCTTTAAGTCACAATTTAATGAGAGTATGAGAATTACTAAGGCTAGAAAACCAAGTATCATCACCAATAATGAAAGATACTTTGATCATTCTATCAAAACCAACGTCAAATCTAATTTTATTACCATATTTCAAAATGAGCACACCATCAGAATACCAATTGTCAAGCCAAAGAAAAGTGTCATAACCAGCATTAATACTTATCTGGATGAAATAATTGATAAGATGTCTATATTTAATAATCTTTCTCCAGGCCCAAGAAACATCTATAGGGTATAAGAAAGTTCATATGGAGTCAAATTTAAGGTATATGGATATACGCAATTAACCCAAATTATCTTCTTTCTAGAAGTAATATTTCAAATAAGATTATTTATGTCAGCAAAATTAGATTTCTTTATCCTACGAAGTTTAACCCTATCCTAAACTTTTGGGAGAAAAATCCTACCCCAATTCATGGGGTGAAGGAAATTTGAAACCTCTAGACCTTTCCAAAGAAAAGATGACATAATTAATTCAATCTTAGAAGAACTAGAAATTAGAATAACAAAAACTGCAGACCAAATAAATATAAAATTCTACATGACTGATCTAATAAGTTCAAGCCGACCAACAAAAAAAAATCTTACTCCTTCATAATTGAGGTCTCTTCTGAAGTCTATCAAGAATAAGATTTCTGCATAACTGGTCTAATAAGAATTCTTCATTTTATGATTTTATGGTGGATGAGGAAGAGCCGCGATATAAATCTAAAAGCCCCCTGGGGAGCTGGTTTGGTTTTGATAGCCTCTAACATTTGGTGGGAAAGAAATTGGAGACGCCAAAAAAATAAATTCAGATCTGAAGCTCATCTATTCGAGTTCACTAAAAGGGATCTCTAGGAGTCCATCTTCAATTTAAAAGGTGTTGTCAACTCGGTGGAGGATCTAGTGTCCAGTAGAACATTGGGGCTGCCTATTATTCCTTCCCAGCCCAAACATATTATTGAGGTATTTCGGTGCAAGCCACCTGCCCCTTGGATCAAGCTAAATGTTGACGGGAGTTGTTTAGGAAATCTTGGCAGGTCGGGTGTTGGCGGTGTGATGCGTGATCATGATGGCAAAGTTATATGTTCGTTCAAGATTTTCTTAGGAGTTAAGACAATCTTTGAAGCCGAATTTACTGGTCTCATAGAAGGTATCATCAAAGCAACGGAACTGAACGTGCCTACTCTGTGGATTGAGTCAGACTCTGCATCGGTAGTCTTCTTAGTTCAAGTTAGAATAATTCCTTGGTTTGCGATTCAAGACTGAATCTTTCTCTAACATTTCCTGAGTTCCATACTATGAAAGATTACGCACTATTATAGAGAGGCTAATCACATTGCTGATTACCTGGCAAAAGACACTACAAAATTAGGGAATTCATGACTCTATGGTTCAATTCCCTAATCACATAGCTGAGGAGCTAGGTATTGATGCAATGAATAGACCGAGATTCATATTCTATTAGTGGGGGAAGCGGTGAGTTCTTGCTGATGGCTTTGCCGTAGGTGGGGCTGCTCCTTCTGAATAATTATCGCCTCCAATTCGCTGCCCACTCCAATTCCCTCCAATTCGTCACATAGAAGCGGAAATGACCACCCTACCCCACCTTGGGCAATGTGTTCGGATAGGGGGTAGGATGGTCATTTCTGCTTCTATGTGAGGAATTGGAGGGAATTCGAGCAGGCAGCGAATTGCAGGGGATAACGATTCTGCTCCTCTTGTGTTTTCCGCCTGGAAATACCTAGGCTTTTGTTTCCATGTAATTTCTCTTTTTTTTTTTCTCTTCTTATTAATGAATACTTTTAGCAAAAAAAAAAAAAAAAACACAATGCATAGCTAAAGCAATGGAGATGAACGACAACAAGCCAAGCTCAAGATTGCAACTGGAACTTCTACTCTACGTACTCTTGATTGCAAGAGAGATGGGACCTGTATATTTGCTTTATTATTGCTAGGGCAAAGATCGGTCTCACATATAATCTTTAGACCTCGAAACTCATAATGGGAAGGCAATCTTACACAAGTTCTTAAAATGTACCCATAATATACTTGGAGCTGAAGTTAGAAGATTTACCTTACATATGGATTTCCTTATTGAACCCAAAATCAAAATTCAGTGTGTGTATGTGTACTTATTAGGTAGGCAACTGGACCACTTAGAAAACTTTCAATATTCTCCCACTTGGTACAATTGATCACACTGTATACTTAAAAAAAAAATTGACATTTCTTTGATTTAAACTGATATAAAAAACTTACCGAATTGACGTGTGATCATTCTTTACTTTAATTTATTAGCATACTAGTATTTCTTAATCCACCTTGTGCTTTCAAGCTCTGAAACCACATACTAAATCTAAAATTTCAAAATCAATACATGAATTAAGAAACACTATAATAATAAATAAAGGGATAAATTACACATCGCCCCCTGATTTTCAAATGAAACTCAGATCACCCCCTGGTTTTTGAGAAAACTCAAATCACCCAAGATACTTAAAGACTAAAATCCTAGAAAAACAATCTTACCCAAGATCTTTGAATATACCCACCCACAATATACTTAAAGCTCAAGTTATGAGATTTGCCTTACATATGAATTTCTTTATTGAACCCAAGACTAAAATCCAGTCTAAGTGTGAGTGCACTTATTAGGTAGGAAATTGAACCGCTTAAGAATCTTCTAACATATCATGTATGCCTAAACCCTAAACTTAACTAGGCTCTAAACGCTAAATCCTAATATACTAAACCCTAAACCCCAAATCCTAAAACCCATAAACCCTAAAGACCCTAAACCATATTTTTGGGGATATGGTGATACAACTCTAAACCCTAAATCTATATTCTAAACCTAAAATCCTAAAAACCCTAAACCCTAAATTATATATTTTTTTAGAGTACAATGACACATGGTGAAGTTTATTTGAGGATTCATGGAGGTTGTGGTCACCCACAAGTCCATTTTGCTACAAGTGGTTGCACAATTGTCATGAATAAAGTGTCTTACTCCTATTGATTCAGAAGCTATAATCGCCGCCTATTGAAACTCAACAGCTGTCAAATAACTAGATGCTTTGTCAAAACGTGGTTAACTACCATCATCTTCATAGTGACAATTTGATTCGTCTTGTCCCTACCTTTGTTGAAATTGTACATGTATGACTGCATGTTGGAAATTTAAGTAAATAAAGAAAAATTTACACACAAAAAAAGGCACAACTGTTATTGGTGAAACCTGATCTGGGTTCAGAAAGTGCAGTGGAGATGTTTAGAGGGTCGTTTCGGTCTCAAAATGCGTTCGGATCGCAAAACTGCGTACATCACTTGGGTCATTAGGGCTTCTTTATAAACTGTCCTTATCTAAGGGTATTTCTGTATTTTTCTGAGTTAGGGCTAGCTTATTTATAAAGTGTTCTTATCTCGTTGAGAGTAGTTAGTGAGAATTGAGGGTTTGTAACTTGCTCAGAGAAATTGTGGCCGGAAACGAGTTCTATCGCCTGCCATGGATGTAGCCGACCTTCTTGTGGGTGAACCACGTAAATCCCTGTGTTGTGTGTTTGATTTCTCGTCTTTTTTGTTTTCTTCTGCAAATCCCATTTCTGGGCGTTGTTTTTCTTAACAACTGTTGTTTTTCTTGTCAAATAATTTGAGGCACAGATAATTCATAAGCATATCCAACATCAACCACTTGTAATTTGGAGGTTTCTAGCTAGATTCTATGGGCTGCCAATGGGTTGGGTTGCATTAAAAATTGCATGGTTTGAACCTGCATATGTTAGTCTTGTATATGAAAATTTTTTGTTCTAAGAACCCATTGACCATTTTTCTAAATTACAGTCTCATTGAAGTCTAAATATTTCTTAAGATGCATTTATGATGGTCATTCCATGTGGTCTCATGTGTTTCTATTCTTCTCTTAATAAGTGACTCTCTCATGACTCTAGCTAGGGATTATATCCTTGTTGGTCAAATTTGTTTCTTTGATTGACACAAGTGAAAGAATCTATATATGGTTTCCTATCCATCCATGTTCTTAAGATATAATATTGTATGATCAACTTGAGAAATATTCTTTGAATTATTTATATTCCTACCGTTATAACAGTTAGAAAGTTAGTTATGGGAAGGAGAGAGAGAGAGGGAGGATGCCTTTATTAATACCCATATTAGGGTTGTGACTTGTGACCAACCCTTATTAAGTGATTCATCACATGGATTCTAATCCTTTTGTTTTCATAGAATAGTGATGATATTCATTAATTAGAAGTAAATGTTAAACCACCAAACATTTCTTCTGGTACAGGTAGTTTCAAGAACTACAAGGCAAAGTGAAATATATATTTACTTAATTACTACACTAATTAATCTTTGGAGAGATCAATTTATGGAAATCGAGAGCTCTAATCGACGTGGAATGCATGAATCTAACTAAGACACAAATTATGTTATAATTAAACATATAAAAACACATGGGTTTACCTTGAACTCCTCATTGCACCCTCTTAGAGGAAGGAACCTTGGGATTCATATATTTTAAATTTTTAACAAAAATACATTAAATTAATACCTCTAATCTTATGATAACAATAGTGGTTTAATTAAACACAAGATGTTAACAAGCAAATTTGGGATTAATAAGAAAATTTTCTATCAAGATGATACATCATAAAACTGGCACCCAATAGAGGAAAGACACGTGTGTCCTCTCGGGAGAGAGTTCAGAGAGAACGAGAAGTGGGCATTCGACCAGGTTGTTCAAGGAAAGACAAGGTGGGGAAAAGGCCGACCTAGTATAAATGGCAACCCGATCCCAGCAGAGGCCCGACCACGCCACGATAACAAATCCAGATAAAACGGCGAGATCATATCCCAAAAATGAAGCAAGATAGCCCTAACGGCCCTAAATTAACGGGCCAATCCAGCATATAAGGCGTGATAGAGCAGGGACTCATCCCTAACCCTAAAAGGACTCCTAGTCTCCTAAAGTCATGCCAAGGGGAGTCTCTTTCCTATTAAGTCACGTCACTGCTTGCAGAACTCTCCCAATCGCCTATAAATAACCGGGTAACCTCCTTCCATGATCATCTGAATTCAATCACTATTATCTGTTTCTAGAGAGTTCTGACTTAGGCATCGGAGCGACTAAACCAGCTCGGCCCGATCCTCTATTGTTGTTTTCTTTTTTTACAGGAATGGCACGCTCCACCCCGGTTCTTGACGCAACACAAGAAAATTTCCAAAATGTGTCATGATAGAAGCTTCAGTTGTCTCTAGGGATTGTTATTAGCTAAGTTCTTATTGGAACATCTATCATATTGGAACATAATTAACTGATCCAACGGCTAAGATTGAGTTTCCAAGTCAATGTTGTGATGAATTAGTTAGAATCAAATGGAGTTGACTTTTGATGATGTCTCATAAAAGGGATCCTACCAAACATTGGTGGTGTATTACACTACTCCAAGTCACTATAAACTAATCAAAATATAAAAATTTTTGCAATGAATTAATTATATTAATTAAGCTAATTAAGTTTGATCTTTCCTAATTTCTTGTTTTGGAGTTTTTTAAAGCCATGTGGTATGCATAGGAAATTGGTTTAGATAAAATGAAGGAAACCATCTAAACACATCTCATGAAGAACCACCACATGTTCTTCCCTAATTTCTTTTTTTAATTAATTAACTCCCAAATTGAGATTCGCGCAGTTGGTAACCTACTTATGTTCTTCTTAAGTGAAGAGTTAAAGTATTCATTTTTTTGTTTTGTGTTTAAGAGTGAAGAGTAGTGTTTGTGTGCTACAAGCATGGAAGGGGCGGCAAGGGCAAACAGAACCCAATTAATTGAAAATTCAAATAAAATATATAAAAAAGCTTAATAATATGCCACATGCAAGCACATAGTTGTGCCAGGTGCAGACCCCTAACAAGGTTTCTGGATGAGTGAGAAATAGGGTTCACTTCTAACTTTCAATACTACTTGACCTTATTAATAGAATCTACTCCTTGGAAACTGGTCAAATGAAGGAATGAAAATCAAAAGAGAATGAGGTCATCCATTTTAATTCAATCTCAATCATTTAAACCACTCTTCATTAATGGGTTCTTGATTATTAACAAAGATATGTCACAAAAGATCAGATCTGACACAATTTCGTCTACATTATAAACCCTAAAAATATATTTTGTTGGCTTTCTTATTTAAGTAATCTATACTTCAAAATCATAGTATCCTAGTTCATAGGTTTCTCCTAATTAATGTTAATTTTTTGGATTTATGCTTAGTGATCAATTGGAAATTAAAATATATAATACATGTAGCAGTAATTTCTCTAGCTTAATTAAATTAATGAATATATAGGCAGTCATGGATATTTATTTGTGGGTTTTGTGGATATGGTCTAGGTCTATAAATTTATTTTATATAGATAAAATGGTTTAGAAGAAAGTTAAATGTAATGGTACTAATTAATTCATTAAAATTGAGTTCTAATTATAAGATGCAACACTTGCAATTTTTTGCTAATCATAGAGACAATTAAAGTATTTTTCTATATTTTTTTCCAAGCAGTGTTCAAATTAAGCAAGCACTAATGATCTACATAATCTCCTGATTAAGATCATTGTTACTTGGATTTGAGCATGTTCAAGAAGAAACCAGAAGATCTTAATGAAGATATTCTCACTATGATAATTGTTGGATTTGAATTCTTTATCACACTAATGAGAGGTTAATTAGTTGATATAGTGAGTCAACTTAGAGAACTCAATAGAGAGTCAGAAATTCTATCCAAGCTTTATGAAGCACTTAGGCAATGTGCTTTTATTCTTGTATATATAGGTTCTGATGATGCCATGTGACTTTTCTTTTTAATTTATTTGACTAGGCAATTGCACCTCCTTACATTTAAGAAAAAAATGGGTAAATTACACATCACCCCCTGGTTTTCAAGCGAAATTTGGATCATTCCTTGGTTTTTGAAAATACTCATCCATCCCCCTCTACAGTAACGGTGTTAGTCTGCTGTTAGTTATTGATGTGAAAGGACTATTTTACCCTTGTACTAAAACATTAGAATTAAATTGACAATACTATCCTTCAAAATCTATGTTTGGATGTCAAGGGTAGTTTAAGGATTTAAATTTATTTAATTGGCTGATATCATCACTTAACAACATAAACTAACGGTAGAAACTAATTTTGTCATATTGGGGTCTAAACCAGGGGGTGATTTGAGTTTTTTCAAAAACCAGGGGGATTATCTGAGTTTCGTTTGAAAACCAAGGGGTGATGTGTAATTTCCCCTAAGAAAATTTAATAAATATTCTCTCTATCTCAAAGGGTCTTGGCTAACATGAGTCAGCTCTTCAATGAAGGTCTAAAAACATTCAACTTTGTAAGTAGAGTGATTGTGTGGATTCCATTAGGTTAATTAATATTACAAGCTTTCACAGTGGAATAACCTCACTTGCCTAGCTTATGCCCTTTTGACTCAACCAAACCCTAGATTCAAAAATAAAGATGCTTCTAGCTAGTGCTCTAGATCTGCAAAGGGAGGTGAAGCATTTATTTACCTTTGTGTTGTTAAATTTTCATGGTAAAGAGAGTAGCTAGCTAAAAAGTAGTTAATTTTTAGAGGTCTTAATGAATGATGAGGGTTTGGTTGAACAATTAGAAGTTGTGGAGGCAATGAGTATGTTAATGGTATATAAAAATTAAAGATTTCTTAAAAAAGGTTCACACTTCATAGACTAAATAAAAAACCTCTTGAAATCTTATGGGCCCTCTTCTAATCATGAATGAAGCCTAAGACCACATTTTATATGATTTGGAACTCCAATTGAAGAAATATTCCCTTTATACTAGAGATTTGACCAAATGGAAGACCAATTAAGGAAACTATTCAATACTTAAAAAAAAGGAGAAAAGAAGGAAAGAACTATTAGTGTAGGTTGCAACAACAAGTATGCTTATAATAATAGTACTTATCACTATTATAATCCTAATTACATGGTTAATCATGGGTTGCCATTTCTTATATCAGTTTGGACTTTTCAAGTAGTTGAGCCCACTTACGAGGCCCATTAAACTGAAGATTAGCTTAATCAATCTCTGATTATCTTAACCACGCAATTAAATAAATAGACTTCGATCTTGACTGTTGCCGCTTAATTTTGGACTTGCTGAAGCAGATGACCTATAGAAAAAATGTAGAATGGTCGGATAAAGCCCGAGGTTAATTCGTGGTAACTCCGAAGATTAAATCAGAACCGGATAATTAGTATATAAGAGTGAAATACAGTAAGAGTAATAAATGTGAATACCTACCTCTATCAGACACTGTTCCTTTTATAGTTTGGGTTGGTTTGTAACAATCCGACTGAGCTAGATTGGTTGTCTTGAGTCGTCTTGGAAGAGAATAGAAGACGTGATATCTTAGATATATTAATGATATGGGACCCACTTGGTGGTATGTCGTGGGAAGACCTTCCTGTTATCATTGACTATTGCCTACAACATTATTGATCAGTTTTAACCAAATGTTTGGGTTCTCCAACTCTCCTACCCCATGAAATACTCTACTCAATACCAATACACAAATCCAATACCAATACTAATAATAACAAAAATAAGAATCTCTTTGATGGAGAATCAATGATTCAATAAGTTACATTACCAACTCTAATTTAATTTAATTAGGTGGCAACTGTGCTTCTAGGAAGCTTAATGATATCATCTTTATGGAAAACTTTTTTTCAATTACGCGTGATCAAAACCTATCATAGGTTTCACAGAACTTTTGCATAGTTTAATTAACAGCCCACCATAGAATGTATCTGCAAAACCCTAATAAGGTTTTGCTTAAAATAAGAGAGAAAAAAAAAAAAAAAGAAGAAAAGAAAGCTGCAATCAAGAAATGGCCCCCCTAAGCTGGCTGGGGTATTGAAATAACTTTGCAAGGCTGGGGAAGCTAGCTAGGGTTCATATCCCTTTTGTATGTTTGCATTTGGAGGCTAGCTTCTCTATAAAATTGGATTGGGGTGGCCATTACAAAGCTTTTCTCTATTAGGTCATTTAAAATAAAGCCCTTAGAAACTCCAAACCATCTACTCCTCTATCTATCTATCTATCTATCTATCTCTCTAAGTCTTTATATGAAAAGGAGAGAAGTCTATGAAACCAAGGTTTCATTCACATGCCTCCTTCCTTCCTCACCCATGAATCCACACTTCCAAACATAAAGGTGGTGGGGTAGTTCAGCCTTCTCATGTACATATAAATATATATATACAGATTGGTACTTAATTCTCTTAATATCTTTACAACACATATAGTCCAAACCCTAAACCCTAAGTACTATAGTCACTATGATTGTAGAATATACCAATATGCACTAAAACTAGATTTGTAATGATAAAAAAAATAAAACACCCACTTTATGCCCTAAATTAAGGAGCAACTCATTTAAAACATTAGTGGCATTACTACTACTACTATAGTATTTTAGGGTTCTCTAGTTTCTTCTTGTTCTCACAAAATGGCTACTCACATTCTCTAATATAGGTTAACCAGGTTCTACAAGTGATTGGGTAACCCCTAACTAGCTAATCAAGGAGCAACTCATTTACAACATTAGTGGGTACTATTACTACTACTACAGTATTTTAGGGTTCTCTAACTTCTTCTTGTTCTCACAAAATGGCCCCCACATGCTCTAATATAGGTTAAAAAGCAGGTTCTACAAGTGATTGGGTAAACCCTAGCTAATCAAGGAGCAACTCATTTGTAACATTAGTGGTATTTCTCAATAATACTTGGGTAAATTACATGTCACCCCTAGTTTTCAAATGAAGCTTAGATCGCCCCTTGGTTTTTGAAAAAACTCAAATCACCCTCTCTATAGTAACGGTGTTAGTCTACTGTAAGTAATTGATGTGAAAGGACTATTTTACCCTTGTACTGAAACATTAGAATTAAATTTACAATACTACCCTTCCTTCATCTTTAACAGTGGTCAAGGGTAATTTAGAGATTTAAATTTATTTAACTGACTGACATCATTACTTAATAGCATAAAACTAACAGTAGGGACTAATTTGTCATATTGGGGTCTAAACCAAGAGGTGATTTGAGTTTTTAAAAAAATCAAGGGGTGATCTGAGTTTCGTTTGAAAACTAGGGAGTAACGTGTAATTTACCCATAATACTTTAATTAGGGTTCTTTAATTGGCTTCTTCTAGCTAGTTCTCATAAAATGGCTACCCACATTCTCTAATATAGGTTAATCAGGTTCTACAAGTGATTAGGTAACCTTAGCTAGATAATAGGTACTAGGGATTGACAATTGGCATGGTTTAATTAACCACTGAGAAAACAGTTTCTTGGTTCAGTTGGAACAACACTACTGATAAAAAGAAAGGGCTTTATATATATATATATATATGCAGTTTTAAAGATGGTCTTGCCTGTTCTACCCAAAACAAAAAAAGATGGTCTTGCCTGTTAAATAGTAGGAAGTTACATGGGGTTCTGACACATGGCCCAATGAAGTGTGAAAGATGGTTAGGCAAGGTATGGTGTTTGTGGGTCAAATGCCCTAGTTTATGGCCTTTTTAAGTTGCAAGTTGCATTTTCCCTTCTGAGAGAGAAAATGGTTTGAGATATCGGTATTGGTATCGAGTAATCTGTATCTGTATCGTTAGCCACAAATATTGATATTGAGGAAATGATACGAATTAGGGGTAAAACAGTCAAAAAAATCTTCTTTTTTTTGTTTTTTGAAAAACCAGAAACACACTTGTCCAATATGGGTCAGGCATATTGGTTTTGAAGGTAGGGATGTAAATGGATAGTCAAAAATCCGTGTTCGAATCCGTTTAGGGGTTTTCGAATCCAGAATTTTGGTTTTCGAAAAGGGTGATTGTTCTCTGCCTGGGAGAGTAGGCTGCAGCCAGACACATGGAGCGGCCATTCAGCGGGCGGGGTGGTCATTTCGCTCACCCCCATGTGTCTAGGCGCATCCTACGCCCCCGACACAGAGAACATTTGGCCATTTGAAAATATCTGACAAAAGATAATCGAATTCGGATTCGAATGGTTCCATTTCGGATCAAATAATATCTAGATTATTTACTATCCGATTGTAAAATACAATTAGTTTAATTTTTTGTAAAAACATATGATATATTATTATATTACCCTTATTATAAACACTTTCATAAGGATATTTCAGTAATCGGAGCTAAGAATCGATAATCAGAGTTAAAAATCCGTAATTGATATTGGTCAAATTCATTTATTAATCAAATGGTTTATCAGATCGAATAATATCCGGATATCTGATAAACTCCCAAATTCAAATATAATATTAGTTTTTAAAAATTCCGTCAGATATTGGATCAGATACAGATGTCATTCGATAAATGGATTCAGATTTGGATAGTAGTAAATTCGAGCCAAATCCAATCCATTTACATCCCTATTTGAAGGTGACCGATACCCATTCCGATACCATGCACTAAAACCATGAGAGAGAGAGAGAGAGAGAGAATGAGTCCAAGTCAAGAACCCTTCACTCACCTCCTGCCCAAACCGGCGCAACTTATTCACCGACTCCCCGTGGGCACATTGCAACCTATCTTCGTCAGCAACTACGTCTTGCCATCCGGATATCAGAGAAAGATATTTTTCAATTTTTGTTGGCTCTAAAATCCTTGGTGGGCCCCACTCTAATCCATACTTTTTATAGATCCAATTTTCTCGTGTTATTCCCCAAATCAGATGACGATGACGTGTTGCTTTCAAGAAACGCCAATCCCAAATCCTCTCTCTCTTTGACTATTTATATTAATAATGGAAATGAGGACACTTTGTATATACTATATCTCAAGTCCATTGTGATCAATGTACCTTCCACCTAAACCGAACACGTGTCCCAATCAATCATCAATCGGGACCCACCAGAGATTTATTTATTTATTTATTTAATATATCATAGATTCAACAAAAGCCTCTCCCCTCTCATGATGTGAAGTTCTTAAATAGAGTTGGTACCACTTTATCTACAAGCCATTTATTTACCCATTATGCTAATCCAACGGCCTTGATCACTGAATTGGTGGGCCTACATTTTACAATATTGAAGAAATATATGAACTAATATACCTCATTTTTTTATCTTATGAGTAATAATTATGGAAACAATAAATATGTTTTAATTTTTTTTGAAAACGCAGCTGCTTGTGTTTTGGGGGCCCAACTGCCAACCAATATTCGGATTAGATGAAATATTAAAAATAAAAATGCGTAAGCTTTTGGTAATTTTCTTTTGGGGAAAGTTTTCATACACTGGTATGTGAGAGGGTCTCTCACAAAGAGTTGAAAAAGTTATAAATTCCTATCCATTAATTAATGCCTTGAAACTCCCACCCTCTCACATACACGGTTTACACGATCGTGTCTGAAAACTTTTCCTCTTTTTTTTAAACCAAAATAAAAATAATTATATATTGTTTAGGGAAAGAGAATGCCACGCAATCGCCACCCCTACACCCTGACACAAGGGTGTGCGAAATGACTGCCGCACCCTCTGAAACCTAGAAATGACCAAGATTGCGGCGGTCATTTTCGCACCCCTTGTAGGGCATAGTAGCAGTCTGGCGCAACTAGGTTGGGTGTAGGGATGTAAACGGATCGGATTTAGATCGGATACGGATCGGATGTGATCAGAGCTGGAGATTCCCTGGCTGAATACAGATACCTCTAAACGGATTCGGATGCGAATCGGATTCGAATTTTTGACCACCCGTTTACATCTCTGCCTTGTGTAACCCAGACGTTCCTCCCCCTAACTGATACAATTCACTCTCAATCCATCTCTTAGATCATGATCCTCTTTTCATCATATTCTAGAACCTGTTGAATCTTCAAAAACCCTCAAAATCATTATTTATTTAATTTTTTTATCATAAGTATTCGAATTTTTTTTAGATGGATTTTAATTGGAGTATTAAGATTATTTTTCGGATATCTCTAAACGAATACGGATGTCCCTAAACGGATACGGATGCGGATGCGGATTCGGATTTGGAATTCGATTATCCATTTACATCCTTAGTTGGATCGCGTTGTTTCTCTCTATTTTTAATGATGACTTTTAAGAGAAATAGGTATAGCCCATAGTTGCAAGGTATTCAATGGAGATTCCTAGGAATCTAGGGGGCCTAAAGGAAAGATTGTGGGTGATCTATGTATATTATTTGTCTATTCTATATATGCACAATAATTACAAAAAATCCACTAAAAATATAATTAAAAGAATCACATAAGAGCCCTCAAATCTTGACAATAACCTATGGTAGATTTTACCAAAAACGAAAAAGATTTATTTGATATTATGGATGATTGGTTGCGGAGGGACCGTTTGGTTTTTTATAGATTGGTCCAGTTTATTACTCTTTTCTTGTGCCTATTTCACTTTTAAGAGGTTGGTTCATACTTCATAGAGGTACAATCTTTAAAAACTTCAAGTTCCTTTGGAATTTTCCTCATAAAAGATTTGTTAATAAGCAAGAGTGAAAACCAACTTCTCTTCTGAATCTTTCATCTTAATGGTTAATTAATAAAAATAATGAGGGTTAATAAGAAATATAATATTAGTAATAATAATAATGGAATTAAAATAAAATAAAATAAAAGAATCACATGCAGGTCTCAAGGCAACCACACTTATTTAAACCCTTCCACCATCACATTACTTCACAACACAACACAACACAAGTGTTCTTCTCTCTTCTCTCTTCTCTTTTCTTCTCCATTTCCTACTCTCTTCATCTCAATTACCAAACAAACTTAAACCAACTTACCCAATACTCTGTTTTTTCAATCTCTTCTCTTGTCACCTTCAATACCACAAAGTTCAAACTTCCCTCCTTATACATAACAAAGATGTTTTGTGTTGCCGATCATGAGGATTTCCTTACTCACCGGAATGTGTGGGTAAATGGTCCAGTAATTGTCGGCGCCGGCCCTTCTGGACTCGCCGTCGGTGCCTGCCTCAAAGAACAGGGTGTACCCTTTGTAGTCCTTGAAAGAGCAGACTGCATTGCCTCTCTATGGCAAAAACGCACCTATGATCGCCTTAAGCTTCATCTCCCCAAGCATTTTTGCCAACTCCCTAAACTCCCATTCCCAGAAGACTTCCCTGAGTACCCAACCAAGAAACAATTCATTGATTACCTAGAATTGTATGCCAAGAAATTTGAGATCAACCCAAAATTCAATGAGTGTGTTCAATCTGCAAAATATGATGAAACTAGTGGGTTATGGCGTGTGAAGACAGTCTCTACTAGCCACAGCTCCGGCCGTGCCGAGGTTGAGTACATTTGTAGGTGGCTTGTGGTGGCCACAGGTGAGAATGCAGAGTGTGTGGTACCAGATATTGAAGGCTTAACTGAGTTTGGTGGTGATATTGTACATGCCTGCCATTACAAGTCTGGTGAGGATTACAGAGGAAAAAGAGTACTAGTTGTTGGCTGTGGCAATTCAGGCATGGAAGTCAGTCTTGATCTTTGCAATCATAATGCTCAACCATCCATGGTGGTTCGCAGTTCGGTGAGTCTTTATTACCAGTAGCATACAAAATTTTTGAGTTCTATTGTGAGTTTTTCAATTATTAACAGAATTCTGTTTCAATGTTCAGGTTCATGTATTGCCAAGGGAAATCTTTGGGAAATCGACGTTCGAATTGGCGGTTCTTATGTTGAAATGGTTACCACTTTGGCTAGTTGATAAGTTGTTACTGATAATGGCATGGTTTGTGCTTGGAAATATTGAGAAATATGGACTGAAGAGGCCTGTAATGGGTCCATTGTTGCTCAAGAACACTGAAGGAAAGACCCCTGTTTTGGATGTTGGTGCATTACAGAAGATCAAATCTGGTGACATCAAGGTTGTTCCTGCAATCAAAAGGTTCTCACAAGGTAGAGTTGAGTTTGTTAATGGAGAAAATCTTGAAGTCGATTCGATTGTTCTCGCTACTGGTTATCGCAGCAATGTTCCTTCTTGGCTACAGGTGAGGAGAAGATGTTCTTGTTCAATCTTTATAATTTTTCCCCAGTTTTTGGATTTTATTTATGAAAATGGAGCAAGTTAGGTTTTTTCTTAGATTCTTTCCTTATTTTTCAAATTTCAAATACAAACAAAAGCCTGAAGGTGGATAAATTGGCTAATGTTATTTTGTACCTCTGTGTTTTTTTTTTTACAGGAAAGTGAATTTTTCTCTAACAATGGATTCCCAAAGGCTTCATTCCCAAATGGGTGGAAAGGAAACACTGGGCTTTATGCAGTTGGGTTCACAAGGAGAGGGCTCTCTGGTGCCTCCTCTGATGCTATGAGAATAGCACAAGATATTGGGCAAGTCTGGAAAGAAGAAACAAAGCAGACAAAGAAGAGGATTGCTTGCCATAGAAGATGTTTTTCACAGTTCTGATCATGCATCACTTCAACACTACATGAAGATTCATCATTGTATTCTTTTATTTTCTTTGTTCTGGATTGGCAACCGATCGATCCATCGATTGTGGTAGCCGGACAGAGATCGATCGTGTACAATAAAAAAAATGTACAATAGGACAAGAGAAACATAGCAAAAGAAACAGTTAGCACAGTGAGCCCTCTCCACAAGCCTAAGTTTTGAAAAGAATTGGGAATTTTGTGTATAGAGGAAGATGAGGCTTTTTTTTTTTTCCTAATTTTTGTATACTTTCATTCAGTTATCAAGTCAAATGAGAAAGAGAATTCTTCTTCATTCCCTTACAATTCTATCTCTCTCATATTCTTTGTTTGTTTATCAAGAGATGGCCTACTAATCCAACGGTCGAAATCGAAAAATCAGTAAGCCATAAGATGAGGGATCCCAAGTCCATATTGACTCTTACAGTTCCATATTTTTATTCCAATCCTCCTTGTTTCAAGGGCTAAAAGGGTTTAACTAAATTAGAAATGACATTCTGTACAGCACTGTTCTCTTTACTGTATCTGATTCTTATATGCTTTGTCTGTATTCTATATAGTTCTGTAAGTAATCCATAAAATTGTCTGTAAAGTGAAACATAACAATGGAACTCAAGATTCTACTTTTCACTGCAAATACAGTTAGTTTAGAAGACTGTCCAATGAGGACAGTAAAGAGGATTTTAAATTATTTCCTCTATGTGTAAGAGTGAGTTGTACAAATGCTGTACATAAACAACTTAAAACTCACTGACTGTGCTAGTTATTTATATTAGATATCCATACAATGGATTTCAGATTCAGCTTTTTACTGTAAAATGAGGACAGTTCAAGAGTTAAACTATTTCATCTATGTGTAAGAGTGAGGTGTATTAAGGCTTTATTTATCACTAAGTAGAGATGAATACTATATGGTAGTGTCCGAAAATTCTTTGGCGTCGAATCAGGATAAGAACAGGTTGTTCCAGCTCGATACCATCAAAGAATTCCTGACTATTGCATGGGAACAGCTTCATCTTCGAAGTTCGAAGAATTTTTCATTTTTCCCTTCCAATAATCATTCCTTTTATCAAACATAATGATGTGAATTAGGCTTTAATGAAAACACTAATTAAACAATTCACAACTTTTTTTAGTTATTAGTCACTGATCACTACTAACATTATGGTTTGTTAATTTGTACAATCACCTCGAACCAGAGACCTTCAATGTGTTAAACTAATGTGATAACCTTAATTAAGCAGTTTAATATATAATCCTACTACTAAGACACTAAACAGAGCCCACCACCTATGAGGGTGAAGGTTCTGAACACCAACCATAGTTGCATGCATGCCATATGTTCTACTTTCATTATGATGACTGCTAGTAGAGATGATCATTACTATATCTATAGGGATTTCATTCTTAAATTTCAAGTGATTTCATAAATTTAATAAATGTATGGAATAATCTATTTTCTTTCCCAAAGCTTCTTATAGTTAATTTTCTATACCCAAATCCTTTCCATCCAACAAAAGTTACCCTTTGAAGTTAAAAATATTTTTTTGTCTAATTTTCAGTGAAGCTAGGAACCAACACTCCCATTGCCTTATGAGAATTCTAGAAGCCAAAGCTTCTGAACTCTTTCTTCCCACCCCCCACCCTCCCTTTTTCCCATTATTCAAACTAATAGTGGGAAAGTAAGGAAATAAGGGATAGAGAAAACAGAGCATATGAGACCCCATGTGTTGAATCAAACATGCATTTTCTTACCACCACACACACACAGACTTTGAAAATTTCAAAAAGGTGGGGGAGGGGAGGGAGGATGCAAATCTTCTTTCTTTTAAAAACCCTTTTTCTTTTTTTTCTCAACTTGTTTCAAGCTTCTGGATTTGAAGCTACTTCCAGGCTGAAACAAAAAAGGGTACAACTGTGTTCCTGTGTCTTTTCTCTTTGGATCATATGCATGCTTTTTGTTTGGAGCACAAATGGCTTCCATGACCACTCTAACCTCACGTTTAGTCTTCACAGAGACCAAGAAAGGAACAGATGGGGGGATGGTTAGCTTCTTTCTCATTTGTTTCCGAATCCATTATAAGGGCCCATGCTAGGGGTGCAAGTTTAGCCCTGTCGGCCCGAACCCGCTCTGGCCCGCCCTGAGCCCAAACAGGGTCTGGGCTAAAATATTTGGCCCTGAGGGCGGGTCAGGGCTGGAAATTTCTGGCCCTGAGTTAGGGTAGGGTCGGGTTAGGGTTGAGGTCTTGAGCTAAGCTTGGCCCGGCCCGGCCCGGCCCGACCCTGATTTAAGTTATACTATAAAATATATATTGATATAATTTATACATTATAGACTTTAAATTTCACCCACATTTTTTTATATAATATATTATATATGAAGACAATAAGTGTTTTATATAATTTATTATATTGTTATTTTATGTAAAATTAATAAGTTCTTCCCAGCCCATTCCAGCCCATGCATTTTTTTCCCCCTCCCCATGATCAGGGGTTGGGTTAGGGTTGAGGTCTTGAGCTAAGCTTGGCCCGGCCCGGCCCGGCCCGACCGTGATTTAAGTTATACTATAAAATATATATTGATATAATTTATACATTATAGACTTTAAATTTCACCCACCTTTTTTTATATAATATATTATATATGAAGACAATAAGTGTTTTATATAATTTATTATATTGTTATTTTATGTAAAATTAATAAGTTCTTCCCAGCCCATTCCAGCCCATGCATTTTTTTCCCCCTCCCCATGATCAGGGCCAATCAGGGTCGGCCCGGCCCGACCCTGAGGGCGAGTCAGGGTTGGATTTTTCTGGCCCTGAGTCAGGGTCGGGTCGGGCCTGGGCCCAGCTAAGGGGACTTAGGGTTTGGCTAGGGTTCTATAAAGCCCGGCCCAACCCGACCCTGTTGCGGCCCTAGCCCATGCTCTCTGTTTGTACATACTAGAAACTATGGCACCCTCACTCCACTACTGTGCAGATTCCTGCACGCCCTCTTACATCCCTCTGGATCCCACTCTCTCTCGCTCTCTCCATCAAACCCGGCCCCCTATTGGAC
Organism: Telopea speciosissima; assembly: GCF_018873765.1. Taxonomy (NCBI): domain Eukaryota; kingdom Viridiplantae; phylum Streptophyta; class Magnoliopsida; order Proteales; family Proteaceae; genus Telopea; species Telopea speciosissima. The sequence goes on from NC_057918.1 coordinate 68,137,989, forward strand.
GATTCGGTTTCCAACCCTTTATTGATGGGAAACTGCACCCTATGGATCCCTCTTCCAAAATTTGTATATGTAAAGGGAAAAAGATCCTTGCCAGGCTGTGTGGCGATTGTGCCCAGGCCCTAGACATTGTGGGGGTTGAAATGATGCCCCCCCCCCTTTGAAATGTAAAAATCCCACCCCTATTATGCCCCGTACATGTTCTCATTAACCCCAGCACTAGTGCAAGAGCAGCACAGCCTAGCAACAAATACTAATGGAGAAAAGTTTTCTATGGGAGATGAACCGCCCACGCCTAAACACAGAGGAGGGCGAAATGACCACCCTGCACCCCATGATACCAATGCACGTAGGGATGTAAATGGATCGGATTTGGCTCGGATAGTGCTATATCTGCATCCGCATCCGATTAGCTATTGGTAGGATTCGGATAGTGCTAAACGGATACGGACACGGATACAGATCGGATATTTTATCTGTTTACATGTAAATGTAGCTTTTCGGATAGCTATAGCCTATCCGTATCCTCATCCGTTTAGCTTTCGGACGGATTCGGATAGTGCTAGACGGATACGAAAACGGATTTCAGCTATTCATTTACACTCCTAAACGCACGTGCTCTAATTAACCCCCACACGCACGCAGGAGCCACGCTCCCCCCATAGAGAATGCCGACCATCAGAGTAGCACAGCCTTAAATTGGGCCTGAATATTTATGGGCTGGGCTCAAACTCAATTTGGATCTTGTTCAACCCAGTGACAATTTGTGAACCGTGTATGGCTGGACCCCTGAAATTTGACTCTAGTTTACTCCTTTCTTGTTACATTTGCTAGTCTCCATTCCTTTCTCTTCCTTGCAAGATGGGTTTCAGTAGCCCTATGGTCCTGACCCAGATGTCCTCCACAAAATGGCCACAAAATAGTTATTCTTCTTACATTTTATTGGAGGGTTGGTCCATATGTCTGACAGTGGCTTGCTACTTTTATGATTTAAGCAACATATATAAGTGAACTGTGCAACAAGAATTACCAGGAAGGACACAAGGAATGGACTTTGTTTTATAAAAGAAGCTGCCCTTCCCCTATAATATGCTGTAGGTTAGATTGGTCCTAAACACAGAGTTGAGAGCTGCCAACTTAAACCAACTGGGTTGGAAACAAAAATTTAACTAAATTAAAAACAATGAGCACCCCAAAAGAACCTAAATCAGAAAAGCAAAGAGGAAGGGAAGGGAAAGGAAAGCTAGGCTATAAAGTTGCAATTTTGCCACTCTAATCCAGCTTTAGAAAACAAAATTCCAACCAAAATGGCCACTCATGGTTTATAATAAAATTGCAAGTTGTGAGTTGCAGCAGCTAAGGTTACAACTTCAGCCAACCAGTGAAGCTACTTGTAAAGTTGTTAAAACCATAGCTTACAAGTTCTCATTTGAACACTTGAAACTGCACCTTAGTAGGTGTGATTTCAGTTAAAATATCATAAAAGTTGCAAGTTGCATCCTGGGTACCTGCAATCAATCCTGCTTTTGTTTTGGGGAATTGTGAGGAGGAAATTAAAACCGACAGAGAATATGGAATGGCAACTTTTATGTAAGAAGAGCTAAGTGGTAGAATTTGAGAACTGATCCTTTAAAAGTCTTAAACAATAATATTTCATTAAAATGTCATTATTCCAATAATATATCCTCAAACGAGTCAAACCTGTGCAATTATCCTCCTCACTATGTTATATTAAGGAAGTGAGATAAGAGATTATGATCTTCAATGGATATAGATTTCATGTTACCAAACGAGCGAGCGCGCGCGAGAAAGAGAAGGAGTTCCAAAGTTTTTTTTGGTGTAAATCCCTTACTGATCAGATTTTAATTTGATTTTTTTTTTTTTTTTTTTTTTTTTTTTTTTTGGGTAGAATTAGAAAACTTGTTTCCTTCTAAAATTTGACACATTGCTAATTCAAACCATGTCTTCTCTATTCAATGGTCAGAATTACCACATTATCTATCCACGTGACTCAAAATGGTGAACCATTTAGGAAAGCCCATCCAAAACATCAGTAGTCTAGTTCATTCAATGAGATTTGAAAAATGATGTTTATTTGGATAATGTAGAAGGGTGAGAAGCATTTTATCTAATGAACATTGGAGTAGGAGTGTAAATGAATAGCCAAAATCCATTTCCATATCTGTATTCGTATCTGTTTAGCACTATCCGAATCCATCCGAAAGCTAAACGGATGCAAATACGGATAGGCTATAGCTATCCGAAAAGCTATATTTATCTGTAAACGGATAAAATATCCATACCGTATCCGTTTAACACTATCCGAATCTATCTGAAAGCTAATCGAATGCAGATGCGTATATAGCACTATCCGAGCCGAATCCAATCCGTTTACATCCCTAATTAGGAGTGCAACTGGAATGGGCTAGCATTTTATTGAATGAACAATCTTAGGAGTGCAACTGGGATGGACTAGGCCATGTGTTTGAAAACCCAGGCCCAGCCCGGAGATTCCAAAGGCTCAACCTAGGCCTGGCCCAAGGAAGGTTGGGGTTAAGATATCTCAACCCTGAGCCTGACGCTGTTGTGCTCAGGGCCAGCCAGGCTTGGCAACGTTTTTGTCATTTTCATTTTATTTTTACACAAAAAATGGAAGACAAAAAATCTTAATGTGTATTTTACATTTATTAAATATAAATTATGCAACATAACACATGATCCAATATGGGAGAAAGAACGCTAACCGGTGCTGTCTGGGTGTGTATCTGTACCTAGACCACAACCCAATGTGAAAAGACCAACGCTGCCCCTGGAGAGGTTTTAAAGGACCAGGGGCAATGCCGGTCTTTTTGCGTTGGACTGTGTTTGGGCACAGGTACACGCCCAGGCACAGCACCATTTTGCACTCCTTTTCCCATTAAATATATATTATTATTTTTAATCCATTATCCTTGTATAGAATATCTTAATACATATCCAGCACCGGGCCAGGCTCAACGCAAGGCCTCAGCCCAAACATGGCCCTGCCAAGTCCAACCTTGGTTTTGGAATCCCAATCCTAGCCCAACCCGCAGATTGAAAAAACCCAACCAAGGCCCTGAAATTTTTGGGCAGGTTTCGCCGGGTAGAACTTGCACCCCGCTAAATGGAATGCAAACTAAGGTCGATCCATGTCCCTACCCAGCACAAGAACTGACCCAAGATCTTCGGTTTTCACCAGAGGTGCGATTTGTGAGGTCCCTTCAGGTTGTCTTTAAGTTGAGTCACTTTCAGGGATAATACTCGATGGCTTACCTGTGAGCATGCAACAAAAGGGTGGGGAGGGTCATAAATCATAATGTACGTAGCTTTGCCCTGCTTCGCAGAGAAGCCGTTTCCTAACTCGAACCCGCGACCACTAGGTCACAATGAAGCAACCTTACCGTTGCACGAGGCTCCCACGACTGAGGGGTCTGAGAGGTCATAACATATGCAGGCTTACCTGTGAGCATGCAACATACACCGGAAATACGATTTCAAACAGGCCACCACTCTGACCTAGGTAATATCTGCCTTAGAAAGGCACCAAAATGCACAAAATGGTAAGCTTGTTAATTACATATATCTAGCTTTTTTTTAGGCTGCTCACACATGCAATTTTGTGCATTTTCAAGGCATTAGCAGAACATGAGCAGGGAACCACATAAGCAGAGAATCCTTGCCCGACCTTGACTGAATTAATCCACATCATACTTTGGATCAGAGTCCTGCGTAGATAAGACCTGCAAATGTTACATTAAAATTTTAAATTAGAAGAGAGAGTATCTTAGGGAATCATAGAATACTTGGTCCATAAACTTGAATGTGCATAATAAATACTGTCATACAGTAGTACCCAGTTCACGAATATCTAAAATACTCAACACAAGGTCCTCACCTGTGCAGGGCTGTAACTCTCAAGATACACGGATAAACAGTCTGAGATGTAAACTGTGGAAATTTCTAAAAACTGAAAAAGAAGGCAATGCTAAGGACATTGAGACTGCTTGGGAGATCATTTGTTCGAGAACATCTGATCAACTTCTCCATTCTGGTTGTACATATCTACAATTTTCTTTGCATATGATGGCATGTGCCTGTCAGCTCTGTGTTCACCACAGTTGCAAATAAAGAAGATACAAGGGTGAGAAGCAGCAACATTTTGCAACCCAGTTCAGGCCTTAAGCCATTCTCAGGACTTTAAAAGACAATTACTTACCTTTGTTTTCCCCAAGTGCGATTTGTGTACAGATAGTTTCTTATTGTATGGTAATCTAATGAGTACCGAGCAAATTCCAGACCCTTTGGACCAATCTGAAACAAAAAAACAGATAGGTCATCATGAAAACTTTGAATCAGCACCTTCATCACCAAGTGATCCACAAAGAAGAATATTACCAAGTTTAGTATGAATGCTATCAAATTCCCAACAAACTTAGGAGCAGGCTGTGATGGACCCTTCCCTAAGAAAGAAAGAACAAAACTAGATCAGTGGGAATATTGCAATAGTTCACAAAGCATGATTACAAAACATCTTCACTTTTATGTATACACATATTTAGGTAATACCTAGATAATAGATATAGACATCTACTTGCAGCATGGATGACCTAACCACATACATATGTTATGGGTTTTATATAGTACTACCAAACACATCACAAGGAAAAACATAAAAGAAATTAAGGACCAAAAAAAAGAAAATTGATACCACAATAAAGTACAGTATCAACATAGAGATTACTTTAGGCAGCTTTTATCTGAGACTTAGAGTCATGTCCAAATCCATGTCTACTTGTGCGCACAGATGTTCAATACAAGCTGAGAAGTCTATAATAAGTGTCCTACAGTTGTCAGAATGATCCTCTTGACTAGAAGGTGGATGGTGAAGAAGGGAAACCCACAGAGGGTGCTCTCTACTCTAGACAAATTTCCATGGTTCACAGTGTTCATAAGATGAGGCTTTTGCTCATCACTAGTACAACATTTCTCCAAGATCCAAGTTAGTGTGGAAGTTGAAGGAAGGTTTTTAAGTAGGTGTAGATTGTGTTGCTCTGTAATGTAGTACTAGATAGGTAGAAGACCTACTAGGAGCCAGGTAGATCAAACCGTCACAAAGGTGCGGGCTGATTGGGGCAGATTGGGGTATTTTAGGTCAAATCTAGGGTTAGGTTTATGAGAATGGGGTTAAATCTTATATGGTTTTAATGGGCAGGTCTAGGAGAAGCTAATAGGGCAGGTTTGAACAAAGTTTAAATAAAATTTAAAATTTTCAGAAATTAGGTTAGGGTTTCGGGTTTTAGGAAAACAGTAGAAATTAGGGTTTTAAGATGGAATTCTGATCAGGGGTTCTAGCCGAGTGCTAGAGGGGCTAGGGGGAAGGTTCAGTTGTAATATGGCATGATTCTAATGGCTGGTTAGGTCTAGGAAGGATTTAGGGTTTTTTTAGGGTTTTACAAAGAATGTAAATTAGGGAGTGGTTGGATGGGGCTGCAAGTTAGGTCGAGTGAAGGAGATAGAGGGGGCTGTGGTTGAAATTTGGTTGAGATTGGATGGAGGAACAAGGCTGGACAGAATTTAGAATAATTAGGGTTTATGGGAATCGATGGGTTTTTAATGGAGGACACAATGTGGATCGATTAGGGCAGGTGGGGCTTGGGTTGGAGGATTAAGAAGAAGAGGGGAATGCTGAAACAGTAAATAACTTACTGATTAAAGATGATCTTCAATGGCAGCAACCTTGAAGACAGCTTTGAAAAAGAACCTCCCGATCTACAAGATGCAAGGAGTCACTGGAGATCCACTATCCCTTCAACCTTGATATGACTCACAAGTGGGATCTTGACTTTTGATATGACTCACAAGACAATCTCAGAAGAGAGAAACAGAAGCAGCAGTAGCCAGCAGCAAAGAGACGATTTTTTTAAAAACTTTAATTAGTGTGGGGGAGCCTCCCACGTTTTCTATTAATAAGGGCCTAAAGGCCAAAATCCTAATACAATTTAAACTCTCCTTCATAAATCGTGGAAGGGAGGAGCTAACTTAAAATAACTTAAACTTAAAAGGTAAAAGACTTATCTACCCCTAATAACTTAAAATAAAAAAGACTAACTTAAATTAGACCAACTTAAATTGAACCAATTGGATGCAACCAATTTGAACCGGTTCAATTAAAAAAACACAAATAAAACTAAGTATAAGACTATACTACAGCTCCTACTATGACCCTATGCTTAGGGTGGCTTCTTCAACTCGAGGAGGCTTGGATCTACATCACTCTGTCATGCTGTCATAACATTTATCTGACAACATAAGATCTCTCTCATGTCCCAAGTTTTGCAGCTCACTATCGGCTGAGAGGGAGAGGAGATTTTAACAGACTATCACCTCAAACACAAATCTTGTGTTACAGCTTTCATCATGCTACGGCAGCTCCTCTTCTTGGTCAAATTATAATTTGGAATAAACTCAGTAGAATTCTAGCTCATTTCATCATCCAAGTATAACCATCCAATCTGTTCTAGCTAAAACTGGTTAGTCATCAAAATAAACATGAAAGAGTTTGGTCCACAGAGCAGGTTAGGACTACTAGTTAACCTATAAAACCTAAGCAGTAAGGGCATGCAATCACTCAATAGGCCATGTTGTTCAAGTACAAAATTTGAAAATTGAAAAGGACAGTCAAAATAGTTAATTAGAAACATTTTCTATAGAGGTTAATGCAAAAACATTTCCTCGATCAGTGGTATGTTCTGCTACCTGGAGGCTAATTTAGCTATTCTACATTGGATAGGGTTGATGCATTTTGGATCTACCATGTTTCAAGTTTTGTATACTATCCCAATCGCCTGCCTTTCCATGTATTGAATTTTTCCCCCCGAATTTTCAGCCATCCAATTATGATGCAGTTGCATTAGACATTAATCCCGTATGGAGGCCTATGCGCAAGCTTGGGAGGCTCATAAGGTGCTTATAGCTATAGGTAGTTAATTGACCTTTGGGTAGTTATATTAGAGGTTGGGCCTTTTATTTTTTAAGGTTTCATTGTAATTCATCTAATTTATAAACCCATAAAGTGGGGATAAAGTTAGTACACAGGATTAGCAATTAAGTAGAGTGTTTGAATTAAATTAGAATACTTAATAGCTAGACAGAACTCTGTTTTGAGTTTATTTAGTTTATGGTGTGTAAGTGTAATTAGGAGTCCATTTATGAGTCAAATTATAATTTTTAGACGGTCTTTATATATGTAATACCCCCCCCCCAATCAATTAGAGATGACTTGGGTAAAGAATATGAGTTTTTTTAAGAGTTTTGATGTTGTTGAGCAGTGCATACGGGATTGGTATTAATACCTAATTTCTTCTTGTCTTCTGTTCTCTTCTTCTCTCTTCTTCCTCCCAAGAAGATCGATCTCATCTCTTTTCCCTCCCCTTACATCGATCTGATTTCTTCTCTTACCACGCAGTTACTTCATTTATTCAAATCTGATTCCAGATTTGATCATTGGACCTGCTTGCACCTGAGATCCATAATCTGGATTTTCAGATTGCATTATTGGGTATCAAAGCAAATCTGGCCATGAATTCCTTTGTGTTCAGGACTAAAGTTTGCTAGTCCAACGGAAATTTTGCGACTGCATTTGATAAAGGCCTAAACAACAATTTCATCTAGCTGTCTGTGGTGATGTTGCTAAAGACCAACGAGATCATCAATCTGAAGATGATGTTTTCATTGAATTTTCAATTTCTCCATATTTTGATGGTGCTTATTGCAAGGTGTTTGATTCTTCAAGACGCATCATCAGAGTTGGTTGACAATGGTTGGAAGATTAACAGGGTGTTCCCAATCCTGAGGCAAATGTATGTATGTTAAAACCCTCTCATCTACAACGCAATTTTGTTTTGATAAGGTTGCAATGTGATAACTCCGTAAAGCTGGTTGAAGTGGCACCACCAATGCAACCACAGAATGGTTTATAATTTGATGTCTATTCATTCCTAATGCATATTTAAGTTGTTTTACTTGAATTATATGTGTTCTAGTACTAAACAGTACATGGAATAGGCCATATTAGAGAATGTATACAGCGTATACTACCAACCTAGGGTCCAAAATCAAACTACAATTTTGGGAGTTGTAACAGAATCTAAAGCTAAGGAACCAAAACCGAGAATGAAAGTGAAGAGAAGAAGAAGAAGTGATGGAGAGAAGGAGAAGGGACTGTGGTTGTGAGAATCAAGTACACAGTCCCCCTCCTCAATGTCTTATTTATATTACTCAAATATTCAGATTACAAGAAGGATTCCTAATCACAATAGGATCCACAAATCTAAAACAGAAAATAGAAATAGAAGAGTTTATAATCCTAATTATAAAACACAAAAACCAAATCACTGTTCACATGAATAGTACTTCAATGGGTGTGATTTTTTAAAATCTAAGGGTTCCACTATGTTTAGAGGGCCTAGAATAGGGTTTCCTAGAAATTTCAGGACCTAATTTGGCCATTTGGCTCTCTAAACCCATCAAACTTGCAGAAAAAAAAGTGTACAGGTTTCAGTCGAAATATTTCGGTTTCGAGCCTGGTCCTAGTCTAAACTCTAAACCAGGCTCAAAACCGAAACCTGGTACTATCCTTCCTCTCTCTTCTTCCTCCCAAGAAGATTGGTCTCATCTCTTTTCCCTCCCCGTCCATCAATCTGATTTCTTCCCTTAACAACGCAGTTACTTCATTTATTTAGATCTGATCCAGATTTTATCATTGGGACTGCTTGCATCTGAGATCCATAATCTAGATTTTCAGATCGCATTAAACTGTTTTCAAATACATTTTCAACCATTTTCCAAAACTTCATTCCACAAAACGGCAAAACACATTTGGGCAGAAACTTACTGCACGGATGTGTTCACCACTTATACCCACCAAGTGCCAAGTGGTACATGTAATCAACAGTCGAGGAATGGATTCCTTGACTGTTGTTCCAGGAAAACAAACCCTGGCTCAATTATCAAAAATTACTAAGCTTGACTATGCTATTAATGTGAATACCAACCACTAGATGACTTAGCGATAAATGAGCATCAGAGGCAATCAATGCCATCTCCAAAACCTCTTGGATTCTCAGAAAATGCAGGGGCACTTCTGTAAGACACAGTTTAAGACTAAAGGCATATCATTTACCCAATTTTGCATTATCATCAGCTTTAACTGTTTCCGTCACATATGGACGACGATCGCCCTGCAATAAAATACTTTATTTTGATCAGATCTCACCTTCTTATCATTTACCGTGCTATCACTTAAAACAGTTTACAGTATATCATTCAGCATGAGACAAGGGATCGTACACTGCTGACAGTTGGGTTAATCTCCAAAAGATTCTTCACCAGACTAAGCATTTCTCTTCCACGTTCATTCCTGCAATTTTAAGAGTCATAAAATTCTTTAACTTTAAAACCAAAATGATTTACATTAGAATGGGTAACAGTAACATTAACATTCCAAAATATTGCTATGAACATGATAGACCAAAATGCCTTCCCTAAAAATTGCTTAAAATAATTGCCGCCAGTATGAGTTATAAAGAAGCTGAGAAAAACTGGGGGTGTTTTCCATAATCTGTTGAAGATTGTACCTGACAGTAATATATTGTGGATGCTGTGTCATGCTTACTCCAGTATATTTTGGCACACCCATGTACCCTACCACTAAATCCTGTGGATTGCCATTGACAAGTTGGAAGTAAATGTAAGAAAATGAAGTAAAAAAGATTTTCCACTTTAGGTGCAAAAATAACCATTCTGTTGTATATGGGTGTAACCATGTAAGTGATGCAAACTACCCTTCTGACAACTCACTGATGATGAAAAAAATCAACTTTAAAAAATACTAAAGCTCAACTAAATTTATGAAACAAAACAAAGATGAACCGCCTCTTCTTACCCATTTAAGCACCTCAACTATAACTTTGAGAACATGACATGAAACAAAAGCTCTTAAACCTACTTGTTTAATGCTTACCTTTTACCAATTTGTCTTTGTGTAGCACAAGAAATATTTCCATTATTTTCTTTCATCAGAGAAAACTGTTTTCGATTTTTAGTGGAGGAAAGTAATAGGATAAATAAACAAATGCAAGTAAAACTTACAAATTGGTACACTTGTATGAGTGAACTAAATAACAAACTCACCGATAATGCATTTGTGTAGTCAAAGCAGCTGTGGGACATGACAAACATTGACAAGTTAGACCAAGAATTTAATATGATAATTAACCTAATAAGCATGTGTGTGTGTGTGTGTGTGTATATATATATTAAAATAATTACGGTGCGGAATGCTGGGCTGTGAAGAAGAGTCATATAGCTAAACTTGGTGTTGCAGAGATGAGGATGTTGAGATGGATGCGTGGGAAAACGAGGAAAGATAAAATAAGGAATGACCATATTAGAGCTGGGTTGGGAGTAGCTCCGATTTTTGACAAACTTAGAGAGTTAGAGAGAGTCGCTTGAGGTGGTATGGTCATGTCCAACGAAGGCCTCCGGATGCCCCAGTTCGAAGGAGTGACACAATTCAGATTGAGGGAACCAAAAGAGCCAGGGGCCGACCTAAGATAACCATAGGAGTAGTGGTGAAGACAGACACGCTTAGCTTAGGCCTTGTCCCTGGTATGACTTCAAATAGAGCTGATTGGAGAGAAAAGTCCATGTGGTTGACCCCATTTAGTTGGACCATGATGTTGTGATGCTTTTGTTGTATTACACCCCTCTTTCAAGGCCTAGAACGAATGTTGGGCAATGATGAAGCGGTACGTGACTAAAAAGGTGTCAATGCTTTAGAATTTGTGCCAATTTTTTCCCCTATTTGGATCCATGTAGCCCATTAAGTTGGGATAAGGCTGAGTTGTTGTTGTTGTTGTTGTATATAGTATATACATTAAAATAATTATTTAGCCAATTCAAAGAGTCAGGTGTTCCCCTTTATAAAACAAGCACTGGGATAGGAACAGTCACTACTTATGCTCTCTCTATACTAGCATTTCTTAATTATTCCTCATGCAAAACATAATTCACGTTGCCAACCCAAAATACACAGGATAAGGTATAGACAGTGCTAGAGGGATCCCTAATGCCTGTATCTCTCGGAAAGTGATTGAAATATAACCATTAACTGAAGTTAGTTCTATTAAGAAGCATTAAATTCTACTGAACAGAGAACAAGAGATCACCTATAGCAGGATGGCGCAATAACATCGACTAATTCATTTGCTGGTAGGCAGAAATAAGGAACCTGGTTTAGTAATAAATTTAAACTGGATGAAACAACAAAATGGCAAAAATTAAGAGCAAAAAGGGAAAAAAAAATATAGGGATCAGATTACCTCTTCAATATGGCCATCCAAATGCTTCAGGTGTACCTGTTCAAAACATCAACAATATAGGTATCCTACATCAAAATTTTGCACGAAATTTCCTTAATTTCTGGCATCAAGATGAATATCTCCCAAATGTATCACAGCAAAATGCAACATTGTAATAGGGTGTTTATTGTAAATAATATCCAAAAACAGCAAGGAATCAACTAAATACAAGGGATTGAACCTAAGATACAACCACCTTGCCTGAAAACTATATGTAGTCCGAATCTACTATTTACACAAAGATGACCAATCTCTATTGAGTTATGCAGGGTTTTCAAAATTGAAAGTTGGATGCAGCACAAGATTATTTCTTGATTGTATTTTGTGTAAATATAGGGATATGCATGTCTCAGAATGAAAATGAAATAGACGAGATCCACATATTTGTGAGCTCCTAGCGCAATACTTTGAGAAAACAATGCAAGCTTGTCAAGGGGAGAAGCACTGCATATGCGGATAGACATTTTATTGAATAAATCGGATTAAATCCACCAGTAAATCGTGAGCAACTGCATTTTCACTCAACCATATCCACCATGCCAGTTATGTTTTGTCTTACAAATAACAATCTGTATACAACAACAACTCAGCCCTATCCCAACTAAATGGGGTCAGCTACATGGATCCTTGCAAAGACAAAATATTAATAATAGAAGTAAGAAGAAAGGAACACCAACAATGACAACTATACTAAGACATAAACACACTACCTGTGGTCGGCTACACGGATCCTTGCCCTCCAGTCAGCTCTATTTGACTTCATACTTTAGACAAAGCCTAGTCTATGCATGTCTTTCCTCACCACTTCACCTATGGTCATTTTAGGCCTGCCCCTAGCTCTTTTAGTACCTTCAATTTGGATCAAGTCACTCCTCCGAACTGGAGCATCTGAAGGCCTCCGTTGAATGTGGCCATGCCACCTCAGACGACTTTCACAAAGCTTATCTTGAATCGGGGCTACTCCTTATTCAGCTCTAATATGATCATTCCTTATTTTATCCTTCCTAGTTTTGGCACTCATCCATCTCAACATCCTCATCTCCGCTACACTTAGCTTATCCGCGCCATAATCATAGCCGGTCTTATGGCTGTCCTATAAAATTTTCCTTTAAGCTTTAAAGGAATAAGTCAATCACATAATACTCCGGATGCCCCTCTCCACTTCATCCATCCTACTTAATTCTCTGAGAGACATCCTCTTCTATATCACCTTTCATAATGAAATAAAAACTCCGTTTGGTGTCAGTTTAAAAGTTTTTTGTTCTGACAATGCTTTTGAGTATACACAACATGAGATTTCAATTTTTTCTAACCATGGCATTATTCGTCAAACTAGTTATTCATTTTCCCCTCAACAAAATGGTGTTGTAGAAAGGAAAAATCGGCATTTATTAGAGATTGTTAGATCCTTATTATTTCATATGAATGTAACTAAGATATTTTGGGGGATGTTGTGCTTATTGCGTGTTATCTCATTAATCACATGCCTTCTTATGTTCTTAGAAATCAGACTCTTGTATCTATTGTTTTCCTACTTCTCCATCGTTTTCCTTACCACCAGAGTTTTTTGTTTAGTTGCTTTGTTCACCATTTGCGACCTACACTTGATAAGTTGTCTCTTCATGCAGTTAAGTGTGTTCTTGGATATGCTCGTACTCAGAAATGTCGGTTTATAATCTTATTTCCCAACAGTTTGTTAGTGTTGATGTTACTTTCTTTGAGAGTGCTCCATATTTTTTTGATAAGGGTTGTGCATTGAAAAATGAGTATTTTTATTCTTCTTCTACCATCTCTCTTATTTTGTATTAATACCACTTGCAGATGCTCCGTCTCCATCCGGCTCCAAATCTCTTCAGCCGTACAATCGTCGTCCACAAGCACTTCGTGAAGCTTAATCTTTACCATCCCCTCCACTGCCAGAATCTTTCTCTAGAGATCTTACATCTTCTCCATCCAACATTGACTTACCAGTTACTCTCTATAAAGATACCCGCTCGTGTACTCAACTCAATTTGTCTCTGTTTCTCACCTTCCTCCTTCAATTCGTATTTTTTCTTCTTTATTTGACCATTTTGTTCCCAAGATATCACAAGGCTCTTTCTCAACCTGGAGGACAAAGGCTATGGATGTAGAGATGGATGGTTTGCTCAGTCATCAAACATGGGAACTGGTTGATTTGCCTTTAGGTAAGGAGCTTGTGAAGTATCATTTCGGTATATGCTATTAAGTATAACCCTAATGACACTATTGAGCAGCTCAAAGCTCGCTTAATTATCAAAGGCTACACTCGAACGTAATGGAGTCAATTAATTTAAGACATTTTCCCCTATCGCCCATCTCAATTATGTTCGTGTCCTTATTTCTTTGGCAGTTAATCATGACTAGCTGTTAGCTATATGGCCAGAATACCGGGGTATTCTGGTCCTCTTTCTTTTGTTATTTTATTTATTTCGTACATGTGGTTTAGTCCCACATTGCTAATGTACAATTGTTTCATTCTTCATTATGATTATAAATAAAGATGTGCTTGGGATGACTAAATCATCCAAGCATTCATTCTCTAATCCTATTCTGTTAACATGGTATCAAGGCAGAATTCGAATTAGGGACCCCCCCTTCTCTTCCTTTCTCGATTTCAGCCTTCTCCCCTCTCACTCGCAAGTTTTTTTCTTCTCCTTTCCCCTTGTTCTTCATTCACCCCTATTAGGGCAACACTGATGAGGTGATCAATAGATCCAGTGGCTGCCCTCCATTACCTCATTCTATGATCAAGTTATTTGATCGATAGGGACAATTTCAGCTCCAGTTGCTGCCTGCGATATTTGAAGATTCTGTTTTTTGTGGACTGCTCTCACACCCTTCCAAGGAAGCAATCCACTTCATTGAAGACTCAAGAACTGCAGCAGTATTTACTATTCTGGATTAGTTCCTATCTCCACCAAGTTTGAAGACATCCTAGATCGATTATTCTTCCACCAAATCAGGGTTTTTTCATAACCCTGAGCATTATCGATCTAGGGTTTGCAGGTTCTTGTTGCGGCTGATATTTGGCAGAGTGATTCAGCATTACTAGAGCACCACTCGATCCTAGTTTCAGCTCCATCTGCTGAGATTTTGCTCTTCTTCTTCCCTACATCGATCTCATCAATTTCAGGGTTTTTTCCAAAATCCTGTAAAAATCGATCTAAGGGATTTACTTGGCTACTATTGCTGATTTTTGGAGATCATTGTTCTACCACTACCAGCAGGCTCTCCTCCAATTTTCAGTCCTTAACTTGGAGGATTTCTTGGGTTTTTCTTCACAACAGCCCCCTTCTGCGATTTGGGCTTCTCAACTGTCTTCATGGGTGACTCTGTAGATTCGACTGCTACTTCTGTTGGTGATGAAACCAGCAAGCCAAATTATCACACTTTTTCTCCAAATCCAATCAAGTTGGATGGCAGTAATTATTTGCTTTGGTCTAGGTCTGCATCCTTTGCCATTGTTGGCCATGGCCTTACGGGTCATATTAGGGGCACTACTGTTATGCCCACTGAGGTTGGAGCTGCTCAAGACAAGTGGCTTGCCAACAATGGAGTTCTTATGTCCTACCTAATTGGTTCTATGACTACAGATCTGCAGCACAACTTTCTTCTCCTTGACACAGTCTCGGAAATTTGGGCTGCTTGCAAGGAAACTTACGGACAGCTTGGCAATGATGCCCAGGTTTATGAACTCAGGAAGAAGGTCCTTCACACTACTCAGGGGGAGTTGACCGTCTCCAAGTACTATGCTAATTTGCGCAGCCTTTGGCAACAACTGGACCACTTTTCTGATTTTCACTCAAGTACAGCTGCTGATATTACTTCTTACAAACAACATATGGACAAGATCAGAGTCTATGATTTTTTGGCAGGTTTGAATGTTGAGTATGATCAGATTCGGGTTCAGGTGTTGGGTCATAAGCCATTTCCCACACTTGAACAGTCCTATGCCCTGGTCTCCTCGGAAGAAAACCGTAGGGCTGCCATGTTGCACCCTCCTATTACTAACAGATCGGCACTCCAGGCCGCTACCCCTGCCACTCCTGCACCTAGTGGCACTGCTTCTCTTGGTGATTCTACTACTGGGTCTGTTGTTTGTGAGTACTGTCACAAACCTTACCACACCAAGGAGAAGTGCTTGAAACTTCATGGGAAACCGGCTGACTTTGAAGCTAAAAGGGCTGCCAAGACCAAGACCCATAAGACCAAGGCCCATCGATCGAGCTATCGCGGGCCCCTGCATCGACCTTGGTCTATCCCAGGATGATCTACTGAGCACTCCTTCGTATGTCGAGGTCTTCCTCGCTGCGCCTCTACTACATCAGCTCGCCAATTCTTTCGCTACTTCAGGTTCCCACTTTGCCCGGTCAGGTATTCCATTTGGGGGTCATTATACTTCTGTAGCTTCACATCCTTGGATCATAGATTCTGGGGCTACAGATCATATGACCGGTTCCTCTGGTTTGTTTCATAGATATTCTCCCACTTCTGGGAAAGACAAGGTCAAGGTAGCTGATGGTTCCCTTTCTTATATATCTGGAAAAGGAATCATCAACTGCACTTCCTCTCTTCCATTAACTTCTGTTTTGCATATTCCTAATTTTACTACTAACCTTCTTTCCATTAGTAGTATTACTCGTGATCTTAACTGCAAAATCACTTTCTTTCCTTCTCATTGTGTGTTTCAAGATCTGGACTCTGGGAAGACGATTGGATTGGGTAAAGTGCACGGTGGGCTGTACCTGCTTGATGATGGTCGCTTCTCTCCACCACCATTGCCTTCTCCACTACATCAGAACTCCATGGTCTCTTCTGAACTCTACCAGTGGCAATCTAGGTTAGGTCACCCCCCTTTAGGAATTTTAGCACATTTATTTCCTAGTTTGGTCACCCTTTGTACTAAGGATGACTTTTTTTGTGAGGCGTGTGTTCTGGCCAAACAGACACATTCAAATTATCCTATTTTAAATAAAATGAGTTCTTCTTGCTTTCAATTAGTGCACTCTGATGTTTGGGGCCCTAATCGTAAACCCTCTATTTCTGGTCATCGGTGGTTTGTCTCTTTCATTGATTGTCATTCTAGGCACACATGGGTGTATCTTTTGCACACAAAAAATCAGGTTTTTTCATGTTTTCAGCACTTTCATACAATGGTCCAAACTCAGTTCCAGGCTACTCTCAAAATATTGAGAAGTGATAATGGGACAGAATATAAAGAATCACAATTTCAAAAATATTTGGCTGACCATGGAATCATTCATCAAACTAGTAGTGCTGATACCCCTGCCCAGAATGGTGTGGCAGAAAGGAAAAACCGCCACTTGTTAGAAATGGCCAGAGCTTTGATGTTTGCAAAAAATGTCACATCTCAATATTGGGGGGATGCGGTTCTTACGGCGGCCTATCTCATCAATAGGCTGCCCTCTACGGTACTTAACTCCCGTAGCCCCTCTGATATTTTGATTGGTAATTCCTCCTTTATTGTGCCTCCCAAGGTGTTTGGTTGTGTGTGTTATGCTAGAGATACCAAATCTCCAGGCAAACTTGAACCTCGGGGGCTCCGTTGTATTTTCTTGGGTTATTCTCCAACCCAGAAAGCCTATAAATGCTACCATCCCCCTTCCCGCCGTACCGTGGTTAGTATGGATGCTATTTTCCATGAGTCCCTTTCATATTATTCTTCGCCACCTCTTCAGGGGGAGAGTGCTGGTGAAGATGTGGCTTTCGAAATTCCTTTACCTAAGGTGTCTCTGGCTGCTGCCCAGCCATCTTTACCACCCTCGGCTGCTGTCCAGCCCCCTTTACCACCCACGGCTGCTGCCCAGCCCTTTTTGGATGCTTCCTATCCAACTTTGGATGCTGTCCATCCTACTTTGGAGACTGCTCAACAACCTCTGGCTGTTCCTCCCTCACCTAATGGGAATCCTTTACAGGGGGAGACCATAGAAAATAGTGTTGTTAATATTCCTATTCAGGGGGAGCTGACTCGAGTCCAGAGAACTATTGGTGAATTTCAGAAGAGAATTGACAACTCCAACATGATCACCTATACAAGGGGCAGATCCACCAGAGGGCAACTGCATCCCACTATAGCACCAGTACCCATCCAATTGCCGGCTCCAGACACAGATCCTACATCTCCTAGTAATCCATCTCCTTCCGACCTACCTATTGCACTTCGCAAAAGTACTAGGACTTGCACTTTACATCCCATATCTCATTTTGTTTCTTATAACTCTCTTTCTCCCTCTTTTCGTGCATTTGTATCTTCTCTTTCCTCTATCTTGATTCCTAGAAATTGGCAGGAAACATCTACAGATGGAAAGTGGAAGGCCGCAATGTTGGAAGAAATGAGAGCACTACACAAAAATAATACGTAGGATCTTATGGCTCTTCCTCCAGGGAAAAAACCAGTGGGATGTAGATGGGTCTTCGTGGTTAAACAAAAAGCAGATGGCTCGGTAGATAGGTATAAGGCACGTCTGGTTGCAAAGGGGTTCACTCAGACACCGTCAGGGTGTTATTATCTTGTGCTGCGAATCTTGGGTGGGATCTTCAGCAGTTAGATGTCAAAAATGCCTTCCTCCATGGAGAGCTTGAGGAGGAGGTATATATGGACATTCCACCAGGTTTTTCTGATGACAGGACTAAAGGCAAGGTTTGCAAATTGAAGCGTGCCCTTTATGGTTTGAAGCAGTCACCTAGGGCCTGGTTTGGCAGATTTCATAAGGCTATGATTTCAGCAGGTTACAAGCAGAGCAATGTTCATCACACTTTGTTTATCAGACGGCTTGGTAACAAGGTTACTCTTCTCATAGTCTATGTGGATGATATTGTGGTCACGGGTAATGATGATGCTGCAATCAGGGATTTGAAAATTCTTCTTGGCCGTGAGTTTGAGGTCAAAGATCTTAGTCCCCTAAAATATTTTCTAGGGATAGAAGTTGCTCGATCTTCAAAGGGCATCTTTCTTTCTCAAAGAAAATATGTCCTTGATCTATTGACGAGACAGGGCTCTTGTGTCATCCTTCGGATACTCCTATGGAAGCTACTACAAAACTTAGGGAGAAAGAGGGTGAGCCTGTTGACAAGGGTGCTTATCGGTTAGTGGGCAAACTAATCTACCTTTCTCACACACGCACGACATTGCGATTCTTGTAAGTTTGGTGAGTCGGTTCATGCATGATCCCTATTCCTCTCATATGGATGCGATCAGTCGTATTTTGAGGTATTTGAAGTCTGCTCCGGGAAAGGGAATCCTTCTATCTCCGAATGGTCACTTGAAGATTGAAGCCTATACTGATGCCGATTGGGCTGGTTCTCCTGATAGGAAATCTATCTCTGGCTACTGTTCCTTTGTGGGTGGGAACCTTGTCACATGGCGTAGCAAAAAGCAGAATGTTGTGGCAAGGTCTAGTGCTGAAGCCGAGTTCCGCGCAATGGCACAAGGAATTTGTGAATTTCTGTGGCTTAGAGGATTATTGTAGGATATTGGTGTTGTTGTCCATCTTCCGATGATGACAATAAAGCCGCCATTAGCATTGCTCATAACCCTGTCCAGCATGGTCGTACTAAACACGTGGAGGTTGACCGTCATTTCATCAAGGAGAAGCTTGAAGCCGGCCTCATTTGTGTTCCCTTTGTGAAGTCCACTGATCAACTGGCTGATGTGTTCACTCAGGGGCTGAGTAGCAAGCTGTTTCATCCTATCTTAGTCAAGTTGGGCATGCATGATATATATGCACCAACTTGAGGGGGAGTGTTAGCTATATGGCTAGAATACCGTGGGGGTATTCTGGTCCTCTTTCTTTTGTTATTTTATTTATTTCGTACATGTGGTTTAGTCCCACATTGCTAATGTACAATTGTTTCTTTCTTCATTATGATTATAAATAAAGATGTGCTTGGGATGACTAAATCATCCAAGCATTCATTCTCTAATCCTATTCTATTAACACTAGCCCTTATTTCAACTTGACATTAAGAATGTCTTTTCATATGGTGATTTTTTTTAAGAAGCTTACATGTAGCAACCTCCTGGATATGTTGCTCAAGGCGAGAGAGCACAGAAAGTGTATCAGCATCGCAAGACAAGCTATGGTCTAAAGCAGCCCTCGAGAGCCTAGTCCAGGATTGTTACTGTTTACGGGTTTACACAGTGCTACTCTAATCATTTTGTATTTGTTCGTTGCCAGGATACCAAGGTGATAGTATTAGTTATATATGTTGATGACATTATCATCTTTGGTAATGATTTAGCAGGTATCGGTCATGTCAAAAGTCATTTGGAGCAGCATTTTCAGACGAAAGATTTGGGAGCTTTCAGATATTTTCTAGGAATTTGAAGTTGCTAGGAGCAGGAATGGTTTTAGTCTATATTAGAGGAAGTATGTGTTAGATCTTCTCTCTGATACTGGTATGGTAGGCTCAAAGCCAGTTGATAGCCCCATGGATCCTCATCTGAAACTTGGGGTCTGTGATAGTAAAAATTTGTGGACAAGTACCGATATAGAAGGAAGGTTGTCACCAGACCTGACATCTCCTTCGCAGTTAACGTTATTAGTCAGTTCATAGAAAGTCCTAAACAGATTCACTAGGAGGTAGCTTGTTGTATTTTGAATATCCCAAGAGTTCTCCAGGAAAATTTCTAATATATTAGCCACATAATCACATTGATATAGTTGGCTATTATGATGTTGACTAGGCTGGAGATGAAGGTGATAGAAGGTCTACGACTGGTTATTGTAATTTCGTTAGTGGTAATCTAGTCACTTGGTGGAGTAAGAAACAAACAACAATGGCTAGATATAATGCAGATTTAGAGTACAAAGCCATGACTCATACTGCAATTGAATTGATGTGGCTAAACTCTTTTCTATAGGAATTTGGATTTCAAGTCAATCGTCCCATTGATATATTCTGTGACAATCAAACCACTATTTATATTGCTAGTAATCCAGTTTTTCACGAGAGGACCAACCATATAGAGGTTGATTGTCATTTTGTTAGAGATGTTGTGATTCAAAAACTGATCTCTACTCCTTTTGTTAGTTCCGAACTTCTGTAAACCACCTTGGTGATATATATGCCAAGGTTTTGTTTCCGAATGTTTTTCTTCAAGGTTGTTGCAAGCTGGGCATGAGAGATATCTATGCAACAGCTTACGGGGGGAGTGATAAAAGTTACATGTTATGAACCGTAGGAGTATTTCTGTAATATTCTTTTGCTAGTTAAGGGCTTATGTGTAAATACACATAAGCAAGGGTTTTCTTGTACTTATCTAATCACATTTTGTTATAAATAAAGGTGACCACAGGGGTATTCCTGTTTTCTTCTTTTCTCCCACTCAGTCTGCCCTATTTTCTCCCGTCTTCTTCTCTTTTTCTTTCTTGATTCTTCTTCCTAAGTCTTCTTCCTCTCTTACACAATCTTAGACACTGGTTAGTTTGTAAACTGATTCTGTTACAGGATCTTTGAATATAAGACATGTAACTCCTTTGTACAATGGACCAGCCCAGTACTTTGAAATAAACATTTTTTTAGGGGAGGAGGGGAGAGCGAGGGAGGAAGGAACAACTCTATTTCCAAACGTAGATCTTCCTAAGACCTAGTTCCATCCCCCTTTTCCAAATCATACCTGATCCTAGCAAAGGCAGGATACATCATGCCTGTCTGAGGACTGAAGTGTCACTCTTTGCTAGAGAAGATCCCAAACTTCATTTGAATTCTAGACCTAGACCTATTCACCATATTGCATCACTGTTTACTAGAGTATCTCAATCTTCATTTGAATTCTAGATATAAACCTATTCACCACATGCCAAAGGGAACTGAAATCTCCATTTAATAGGACAGGAACAGCTTTTGGGCTTAAAAAAGAGAAAAAAAAATGGATATTTAATGGATGATTGGGATTTGGTATGTTGAACCCCAGTAATCCCAGTGTAAAAAGGCCAACATTCCATGGCTTTGAGCCAGAAGTTGCAATCTAGATGGACCATTCACAGCTGTCCATGTAGTAATTGACCAAAATTGAGAAGGTGTTTGAAAATACTTTTAGAGAAGCAACTGAAAAGAAGAAAATTTTGTATATCTCTAAGGCACTACAGGACAGATCACGCTCTATATTAGAAAATTATGTGCAACAGAAGCAAAAGATCAAAGTACAACAGTACCTTGTAATCTTGCATAAACTCATACTGCATAACTGTTTCTGGATCACTGCTTGCAGCCTTCAGAAACTTATCTAGCCCGTCTCGAGTTCCATTATCCACTATGAAAAAATAAATGTCAGTTACCTTCCAAATTATATTATTAATTAGGTCAAAAAACACAGATGCAAACATTTACTGGAGAGATAATACTGAGAATTCCGTACTTCTGATGTTTCAGCTCCTTTGCCTAACTACTAGAAGTGAAAAAATATGAAAGTAAAACAATGATAAACTCGATTAAAACTCATAATTACCACAATTGGTTCCAAGGACATAGAGCTTTTCCAAGTTCAAGTATTTCTCCACAGATCTTAGTGCTGCAGTTTAAGAAATCAGTCTGCATTACAATAGTGCAAGTCAAAATAGAGCATAAACCAAACACACAAAAATTAATTATGAAAACACACAACATACCTTGTACTTGGCAACCCACACCACAAAAAAGAAGACGCTTCACACCAGCGGCCTGTAAGCAACAAGAATAAAATTTGATTCTTTCTGAATGCTGAAGCTGCCATTCATATTCTTAAAAGAGAACAATGACAATGACATAGATATAAAGAGAACAATGACCAAAATCATCAATAGTAAGAAAAGCTTAAGGCACCTCAACTAGGGCAAGGGTATTCAGATTAGGAGATAATGTTGGTTTAACACCTTTCGCCGCCAGAACTTCATCCGGTGTCCTATTAAAGGCAAGATAAATTAGCTTAAATTTTTAAAACCAAGGAGTCCTCCAGAAAATAGAATATAATCCAATTCAAAAATATTAATTTCTCAAAACATACCTGGCCAAAACAGGCCTCGGACTAAGTCGGTCCTCTGGATCACTACAGATAGTTACAGTAAGAAATGGCATAAATATCACTAGTTAACAGATGATGATGCAAAAGAATATCTTTAAATCACTAATTTCTAATTGTACTACCTCTGTACACAGATGACAGCTTCAACCATGTTAGCTTTCAACATTTCTATTGCTATGGTTGTTACTATTCCTGTCCATTGGGCTCCTACAATTCAATTACCATTTACCACAACAAATAAACAAAATAGGATCAAAATCCAATCTTAGAAGTCAAATGTACCCAAAAACACCAAAAATAAAATAAAATAAAATAAAATTTTCTGAGGTGTTGATCGTTGCCAACTGCGCTAACTCCTTTGGAGTTAGAGAGGGATATTTATCATATACAAAGGCAGTTTATGATATTCTAATACAAGGGTTTATTTTCCCTTTAAATCAGCAATGATACTTACTAAAAAGCAAGAGAAGAAACAAAGAGACACACAATAGAGTGTGAATCCAGCACATCTTTAAAACTAAATTTCAAAAGAAAAAAGATATGCTCCATCAAACACCTTAAGAACTCAAAAGTACCTGAACGGTCACCTTCCTCACCAAATTAACATTGTCTACGGAATAAATAAAACCTTTAAGATGGAAAGTAGCAATTTCAAACCTACAAAAGAATATATAAATAAATACAGTTACTTGAATATTACCTTCTACAGGCTTGATCTTACGAGCATACAACAAATCTTCATGGACCCCAAAATATGTCTCATCCAGTGAGTCCACTTTCCTCCCTCTGCCATGAACTATAGGTTCCAATCCCTAATACCAAGAAAGCTTATAAGAGATTCAGCGGGTGAACAGGACTAATAAGAAAAAAGGATACAAAACATATTCCAAGAACAGGCTCATGATGGAATTGGATATCCACCATCCAGCTCAGCACTTCAGTAGTCAAATAACAAATTGCTACACCAGAGAATTCAAGTCTAACCACATTATTGCTAAGTCTCTGAATACTGGCTCAAACAAGTAACTAGGGGGCATATATCATGAACAACTTTGCTTTTAAGTAACTTCCAATTTTTATAATGAAAAACAGAAATAACTAGGTTTTGGATATTCGCACGCAATGTTAAACTTGTCTGAGTGGAATAAGATGCTAAAAGGATCCTGACAAAAATAGACAGGTAATATCACATTCTTCAACTAACCAAATAAAGCCTAAATAGTCATTGTCAAATTGAAATTTGTCCCTGTTATATAGTACTGATTATGTGAATATGGGCAGCTTTTGGGTTAAGGAAAGATGAACCTAGTTCTACTAAATGGAGTATTCAATAAAATTTGAAAACTATCATAGAAAAAATAAGCAAAAAAATAGCATAGTAAATGATTGAGAGAATCAGAGTTTCTTACTTCAATCTTAGACATCCCATCTCCTAAGAAAGCACAAGCGTTCTTCACATGGGCAATGTAATAGGTGTCGCACAAACCACATTGACTGTCAAAAATGAATACAGTGTAAACCCTGATACTCAACTAAATAAAACAATGCTAGATACTCAACCTATAAAGTCAAACAAACATGATTTTTGCAATTGGAAAGAACAAGGGGGAAACAAAAACCTGCAGTGGTCTTTAGCAGGATAAGTGCCCCCAGGGGGAATGGGTTTGGACCGTTTCCTCCAATCTTCCCTCAATTTAAGAGAATTTGAGCTTGAGTTCGCTTCTGATTCACAAAACTCACCATTAACAACACTTCTTCACAACGAGTGAGAGTTTTTCGAGAGAGAGATTCCAAGCAAACCAAGTTGAAGAACCAATGCTTTTAAATACCTTTTGATGATGATGATGATGCAGCAGATATTACAGAGCAGGACAGAGGCGACGAAAATAAATTCGCAATTGCGAAAGCCATGGAAGCAGGGTGAGTGCGAGGGAGGGAGTAACACTGGAACACTGCAAGAGGGTTTGTTACCACCACAGACGCCATCCGACGAGTGGATGAGGCGTAACTTACGTTATGTGACGTGTCATCTCACACGTGATTGTTTTTGGGAAATTTTCACATAACTCCCCTAAGGTATTACTTAATTACAAAATCACCCATCAGTTTTGGAAAATTACGCATACCTCTTAATTTTGTAAAATAACAAATTCATCCATCCCGTTAACTAGGGACTACCAGTGTTAGAATTAAAAGGGGAATTGACCAAATTACCCTCATCTTCCCCAAATCATTTAGGATTTGAAAAAAAGGAACACACCTCCTAATACCTGCAACTCATCTTCTCCAAATTGTGACCTAGCGACCAGCAAAGGAATTACTCAATAGGGTTGCAAGGGTAAAGGCTCCAAGTCTGAAGCCTTTATGTGCTAGTTTCAATTCAGATGGAACGGTGAGTCTATTGGAACAGGTTTTCATCAAACGTTTGTATTACAATACCGTACAGTCATTTGCTCTTGTGATAGCACCAAGACAAAGGGGAGAGTGAGTCGATGGCAGGTTTTAGTTGGGAGTATAATTGCAGGTGCATTGGGTGTGTTTCTTTTGTTTTTACTCTTTATTGCTTTGGTTGTTAAGGTGAAGAAAAGGTCTCAGAATTGCTGAGATGGAGTGAAGGGCCTATGAAGAAGAAGCTCTATGGATGTCGATGGTTGGACATGTGAGGGTGCCTGCAACAATAGTAACTCGAACCCTTCCCACACTTGAACAGGGTATTCTCCTCCATGAATTGTTGCTTCTCTGCAAGTTCAACAATTCAAGCTCTGTGAAACAATGAAGATTATACTGTTTTGGTGCCCCAAAAGTGACTCATTTTTTGGGTTGTGTAAATTCTTTCATTTTTTTTTTTAGGAGACAAGAGATTTTCACAGCAAATTAAGGAAATGCAACATCTACTATCGTTCACTGTTAATTTCTTTTGAAATGTGACTGTATCCCTTATTCTTTAGATTTTTTGGATTTTTGTTGGGTTACCCTCTTTTACTTTGGATGCTAGGTCACGATTTGGGGAAGATGAGTTGCATGTATCGCAAAGGAACACATCTCCTCTATTGGTCGCTAGGTCACGATTTGGGGAGGACGAGTTGCAAGTATTAGGAGATGTGTTCCCATTTTTCAAACCCTAAACGATTTGGGGAAGATGAGGGGAATTTGGTCAATTCCCCTTTAAATTCTAACGTTGTTAGTCCCAAGTTAACGGGATGGGTGCATTTGTTAACTTTTTACAAAAGTAGGGGGCATGCATAATTTTTTAAATTTGATGGGTATTTATGTATTTACGTGATACCTCAGGGGAGGCACGTGAAAATTTTCCTTTTTTTGGGAGGGGGAGGAAAAAAATACTCTGCAGTGAGGGCATCTAGCGGTTGTGAGGACAATCGGCCATGGCGGGGGATCGCCACATGTTCTCCACCTCATCCCTCCTTGGGGAGAAGAGAGAGAAGGGTGCATCAGAAAGATGTATGTAGGAGTCACCACCTAGAGGAGGGTCTAGGACCTAGAATTGTAAATGTATAACTCTCATGAATAGCCTGTCTTGGGTCCATTGGTCTGGGTACAGCTCAAGTTACGGTCCGAGGAAGGTATTAGGCACCCTAATCCGCTCGGAATTGCCGGTCTCTCTATTACTAGGCAGGGGTAGGGTTCGAACATGCTTTTGGGGGAGAATGTAAAATATAAAAGTTACACTAAGAAAATAAGATACATGGGGAAGGTGAAGAAACACATACCCGGAAGTTCGGCTGCAAAACAAGGGTTAGTATACATGAAAGTAAAATAAAGCCTTCAAAGCCTATGTGTTCTATGCATGACCAACACTAAACTAAGCATGGTAGAATTATGGGTGCATGAAACAAAAGAACAACAACTTAATTTACATGCATGGCATGGGAAAAGTAAAGGACATAGAGATGGATATGGAAATTAGAATCGAAGATGCATGAAAGAGGTGTGCATGGCATATGAATACGCATAGAAAATCCATAACAGAAATGCAAACATGGGGGAGTCTTAGAGTATAGGGGATAGGGATCATGGATCCATGCATGCATGCAAAAGATTCACAACATGAGAAGGAACAAAAAAGAAAGAAGAAAGAGATGGGGTCACACTCCTTCAGAGATGCAAAACAAGTTAAATGATAAAACAATGCGAATTAAACAAAAGCTTGAAAGCAAAGTGTCACCTATCTAGTTAGAAGGCGACAGAAAGCTGAAGATGTGGGGGCTTTCCTTTAGTGACTCAGATGGCTTGTACGTGGAGCAAGTATCGTCGTTTGCAGAGGCTTCTCTTGTCTCTTTATAAGTGACACTTTATTGTCCAAGCACCAAAATCACCAGATTGATGTCTTTGGGCTTTGATATTGAAGGTTCAAGTGTGATAACTTAATGAGCAATAGAAGCAATAGGCTAAGGCCAGGTAGAGGGCCAAAGACTAAAGCTTCAAAACAATAGAGTAGGAGAGTTAAGCTTAGAGCGTGCAAGCACTAGACCGGCAAGGAATTGAGCTAGGGACTAGTGGAAGCTCGTGTAACCCTCCTCAACGTGAGAGATACTGTATTTATAGATGTAAAG
Source organism: Telopea speciosissima (assembly GCF_018873765.1). Taxonomy (NCBI): domain Eukaryota; kingdom Viridiplantae; phylum Streptophyta; class Magnoliopsida; order Proteales; family Proteaceae; genus Telopea; species Telopea speciosissima. The sequence goes on from NC_057918.1 coordinate 68,165,042, forward strand.
GGGTGTGTGCACTCCCAAATTTGTGTAAGGATGCTTGGTTTGTTCCAGATCGTCGATGCGGGCTGTCTTTGCATCGATGGTGGGTGTTTGGTCAAGGTAATGACCAATGTGGTGTGGGCATGTGTTTGGTTGCCAAAAGGGATGTTTCATGGGGCCTAAGAGAGCTAATATATGCATCCAATTTTCTAAGAATAAGCTTGGTCGCGAAAGGAATCGAAAACGGAGTTAAAAATGATAAGTTTGGGTTTCTCAGATTTGCACAAATTCGACAGTGAATTGGGGTTGAGTCGACATCGAGAAGGGGTGAGGTCAACATCGAGTGGTTGTCGATGAACAACACTCGACATCGAAGGAATTGCTCAGATGCCGGTGTTTAAACTCTGAATATCAAGTTAAGTTAGACAATAGGAATGCTCTGCTCGACAGCCAATGGAGAGGGCTCGATGTCGATGGAAGGTGGGGTCGATATCGACTCGGGGTCTTTGAGTGTCGATCTGGGTTTCAATGTCGATAGGGATGAATTGGACTATTTGGGCCAAGCTTGTTCCAAGGGGCATAGGTCAGGGCTAGGCTTTCTAGGGGATCTTGGAGGGCTTGGAGGCTCTAATTTGGGCTCTGACAAGGGGAATCGACGATTGGTAAATGGATTCAGGCAGTGCACAATAACGCTACATCCACAGATATAATGGCTCTACGCCTTGGAGGGTGCTCATCATCGTCACAGGAAACCTCTGGAGGAAAAGATAAAATGAGATGTCTACAGCGGTGCACTGTAGTGCGGCCCAGAGAGCTCAACACTTGGAAAATGCAACATCCAATAGTACCAAGCTCGAGAAGAAAGAAAAGAACATAAAAAATAAAAAAAACTGTCTGGCATCGAGCTCACCGCAAACATCAACGTACTGACAAAACTGCGGTGCCACGAAGGGGGGGTGACCCTCACCCTCATATTCAAGCTTGGAGAGAGAGTTTACCCCCCCCCCCCTTTGTTCCCATTTTACTCCCCTTGAGCCCTCCCACATCCTTGTTAGTCTCGCCTACTAGTTTCAATTATCCTTCCCTATGGGTTGATCCTTTGATTATCCTATCTAAAGTTTGTTTTGTTCGAAGCTTTGCTTTCCCATAACCCTTGGCCCATGTTTAGCCCAGATCCAACCGCTACTCTGTCCGAGTACAAATAGCAAAATCCCATATATAGTTGTTACTCTGTCCATTTACAAGTAGCGAAGTCCCATTTTCAGCTGTTACTCTACCCGAAGTCTTAGTAACGAAAGTCTCATTTCCAGCAGTTACTCTTCCCGAAGTCTTAGTATCGAAATCCATTTTACATAGTCATTACTCTATCCGACAAGAGAGAGGCAAACCGATTGTCCATCTCCACCTGAGCTGTGGGACATCGTATATTTCTTATTTGGTACATTATCCTTTATTTCTTTTATTTCATGACAGGTGCCCGTCTCTTTCTTTATTGTTATTTCTAGCATGATGAAGATCATTAAAGTAATTTTCTTTAGTGTAAATAATAATTTTTATGTATAAAATATAGTTTTTCTCTCCTTGATTTAGTTTCTATAAAGCATTTTAGTATACCTTGCATCTATTAAAACAACTCATGTTAGTATGCATATCAACAGTCTTAGCTACAAGCATTATGATTAGCATATTTTCATGTGTTTGATGCATCACAAGTTAGCCTTGTCTATTGGTATAAGATACATCATTAAGGGAGAACATTCAAAATCAAGCATCTAGTAGAAAGACTGGTTTAACAGGGTGAGATGGGGTGTTAATACCTTTCCACGCTCTTAACTTGATGTTGCGGAGCGAGAGAAGGAATTACAAGCTCGGGTAACAATGTATGCCAACGCAAATGCAGTGTTAAGAAAGTACTATTCTCGTCTGGAAAGTAAATTAGATTATTATAGGCCTCTCGAGCCCTGGGAGGAAGATTTGCTGACCAGACTAGAGTTTGCTCGGGACATTGTCGACAATGTTGTTGAATATCTTTGGACTGAGAAGTATGCCACTGCCAATCTTACCATAGAGCATGTGGTACAATCAGCGGCATTTAAACGTTTCAGTGAAGATAAGGCCTTCGAGGGTGCTCAGCGTTTATATGATAAGATAAAGGAAGTTGTCCCCTATTTCAAGTGGGGGAAGATTAAGTTGGGCTTTAACCCTCGGATTCCTGTACGGGAGGTGGTGTTAGACCCATCCTCCCTTTCAATACCTTTCTTCCCTCCTCCTTAGAATGTTCCAGGGCCTTTGCCCCCAAATTCTCCATGTCCCGAGCTCAAGTACCTGTAAACATTTTCATTGCATCTCGGGCTGCTATAGCTGTTCCTTTTTATTGTATAGACTTATCAATTTTTCGTTCTTGAGTTTTTCTTCCGATCTGGATTCTGTAGTGGGAAGGGATTAGGAAGCGCTAATTATATTTTAGTTTTTATTTGATATATGGGTCTTTACTCAATTGGGTAGAAGATTTAGCAATTTTGCTAATTCCATGTTAAAATTTATTCTCAATTAGTGGGAAGGGATGAGGAAGCAGGCAGCAGATGATTCCATCAGGAATCATCCCATTGGATATTCACTGAGCTTCCCTAATGTTTTACTATAGTTCCTACTGCAATAGACGCTTACGGAAGCAGAACTTTACTATTGGTGGGATGCTAACCTCTCGAATCAGGATTGTCTCCAGGGAGCATCTAGCCGTTGGGTTGTGCTACACACATCTCTACCGCTAGATGCCCCCTGGAAGCTCCCTGGAGACGAGCACAACTCAAATATCTCTCCCCACTTTTCTTCCTCTCCTCTCTCCCAGTTTTTTCTTCCTCTCCTCAGATGACAGGAATGGAGTATGCAATGGAAAACACCCGAGGCCAGGTAGCATACATGTTTGTGGTAGGACCAATAGTGGGAATACCCTTAAGCCGCGGCATATATACGTTTCGCACTTTAACAAATGAGTGCTCTTTCCACCTTCACAATCATGATCATATTACCCCAGATGACTATATTGGAATGCTAAAAGAATTAGATGGAGATTACGTTCTCCAACCCATAGGAGTGTTTAGGCCTACCCGTGCAAAAAAGCGAAACATTATTGCTTATCCCTATTCACGTAACTTAGTAGATTTCATTGAGAAAAATTCTGTTAATTTTTTGGTTTCATCCTGAGGCTACTTTGCTGCAAGTCCCCTTGTCCCTGTTTACTGTACCAAAATCATGCATTGCATGATTAAGAACATAGTACAGGGTCTGTCTGTCCTCGGCAATGAGTATGGCATTACAAGCATTGACGAGAATGTGATTGTCCTGAATACAACCATTGGCACAAGATATCCATCTTTTAAGTTTGTGAACATTAGAAAGCTAGAGTCAGGTAATTTTTAATTTAATTTTAATATTGATACACCACTTTTTGTATGGCCAATCTCAGCCTTACACGTGGCCTTCCTTGGACCACAAGTAAAATCAATTTTAGAACGTGGCTTCAAAGAACCATGCTCAAAACGGTCATATAACTTCCAAGTAGGAACAAGCTGCTAACCATATCCCACATGCTACATATAACCACATCCCGAGATCCGCGGAGAAGATTACGGCCTTTTATTGTAGTTTCCTAATCCGAGTTTGCCACAACTAGGTCACAAAAGAGGAAAGGGGTGGACCCCCAACTTGTATAAATAAGAGCCCTAAGTGCACATGTAATTCATTCAATTCTTTGATCAATAGAGAAATCAAGAAGACTTTGCAGATCCATCTTCGTTCTTCCCAATTTTGCTAGCCTCAGTCTAGCCTGAAAGTTGTATTGTCAGAGGATTCTATTCCGGCAGGATTCTTGGTATAACACATATAATACTCATAATTGCCTTTAGATAACCCTCCTGTATTGATACCATTTTACGCAAAAACAAAGGATCTTGTAGTTTTAACTTTTGGTTTTTATTAGTAATTTATGAAATACAAAATTTAACCTTTTCCTTTGGACTTGTTTTTTCCCATTTCACGTTGTTTTCAAAAGGTGTGTCTTTTGTGACTATTTTGAGAGGGTGTCTTGAGAAGGTATCATTCCTCTATTTATAAGGGATGGTCCCCTCTAAAAGATGAAGGAAACAAAGAAGACGACCCCACACAAGGTGGGATCATCCACTCTGGGCTATCGCAGCCCTTCCGTCTCTCTTCTTTTCCCTATTCTCTTCCTCTTTCACGTTCTTAACCCCCTTTTTTATATAATTTAATCAGTCCAATAGTGGCATATAACTTACTGCCAAGGGCTTAAAGCCTTAAACCAACCTTTAATGGCCGACAATCTGAAACCCCAATAATCAAATTTGCCTCTATTTTTTTTATTTAATATATACAATGGGCTGCCAGCCATTATAGCCGACAATCCTCAACTCTCTTTTAACTTGCTGCCAATGTAATTCAATAGGCAACCCCAACTCAAAACCGAGACAACCCCCACCCCTTCTTTCGATCTCTCTTCCTCTCTCTCTCTCCCTCTTTTAGATTTAGCAACCCCTATTGGGATTGCATTCTTGTTTTCCAAAAATCAAAAATTGAAAACAAAAAAAGAAAGAAAAGATGATAAAAGGAAGAAGGAAGACAAAGGGAATAAAGAAATAAGATCCAAAGATTAAGAAATCCTAATAAAATCAAACTTTTAATGGCATGTACATGATCAAATTCATGTATTCATCGACAAATGCTTGCTCTGATACTAATTGTTAGTGGTGACAGAAGCGGTACGATACCAGATACATAATAAAAATTATAAAGAGAGGATCTCAATGAACACATAATATCAAATCAATAACTGGGATAAGTAGTTTACCTAGAACCATGGATCGTAAACTTGATTGAAACCTGTCAAAACTGTCGAGTTATCTCGGTTTCGACAGGTTCCGAGACGAGTTGGAGTGGAACTTTTAAAAAACCCGTAACTCGACCTGGTTTCGACAGTTTCGGTCAAGTTTCAATCGAAACCGACGATTTTAGTCGAAACCAAGACCAATTGATATGCTTTTTCTTTGGTTTAAACGGTCGAAACATATTAAACTTTTTCTTTAGGATTTTGTAATAAAATTAATTTTGCATTTAATGATTGATCCCAAATTCAAGCAACAGAATGTGATTCGGTTTATTATCTGTTGAAGTTCTTTCTCCAAATTTTTGTACTTGATGCTATAAGAGGATAGATATGACAAAAAATGGGTTCACTAAAGAACCTTTACAACTTCTTCATTGCAATGACAATAACTCTATACTCCATGTTTCTATCAGGTGGTCAGGGTTCTTACTTGACTGAAAAGAAAAAACTTGCTGAATTAGGAAAAAAATACTGGGTATTAATCATGACTTAAACTAATTATTGAAGTGGTTCATAAATTAAACCTAGTTATCATTTGGGAAGAAGAATCAATAAATCTCTGTGATAATTTATCAAAAAACAAAAAAAATTTGATTTCTAGACTGTTAAAACGTAATCGCATAGGATGGCCAATATATGGGATCGAAGAAAGCAACAAGCAAGATAATCGCAAACATGTCATTGGCAGTAATAAACTGTCAGACCAAGTTGATGATGGGCTTATCATTGGGTAGTAATGGACAATCAAACCAATTGGTCCCATAACATGTCATAGGATACGTATGTTGTGCATTCGGAGGAACGGCTTCGCAATCTTCAGTGGTATGCTGCTCGTGGATTAGACCCACCAAGAAACTTCGCATGGAATTGAAGAGGGGCATCTTAATGTTTTTAATTGGATTCAATGTATTATTCAGGGTTCAAGTACTTTATAATTATGTAAACTAATTATAAATTTATAGTAGCACTTTAGTGCCTATATCGTATCAACGCGTACGTTAGTAAACTTGGGTTAATAACCACAAGTACCATTTTCAGTGATTTTTTGGTGAATATAATTCATGGATTGTGTTTAAAATGTGAAAAATAAGCAACCTGCAAAAAATCAGACCTAAAAAACTTTGTTTTGGGGTTGAAACCTTGGTTTTCCCATCAATGGAAAAAAATCCCAGGTTTCAATCGAAATATGGTCGAAACCGAGACGAACTCAATTTTTTGCCAGTCAAAACCTTGTCAAAACCCGAGTTTTAGAATCTTGCCTAGAACGCATTAATGACATGTTTCTCTAAAGGAATGCAACACAAGAGTATGATCACCAAAGTTTTGCTGCATCTCCAATGGCAAAAATCCTAACTTAAAGAAAAAGATTTTTTTTCTCTCTCTCAACTAGTGAGAATAGTTATGTTGTCACACTAGGATTTGAATCAAGCCTCTCTTTAAATAGAAAAGCCCTAATAAGGAGATTACAAATCAATGGTCAAAATCATATTAAGTGGTGTGATCCATCCCACCCCCTTTCTCGAATATGAAGACTGAACTTCTGAATCAAGACGCTGGAGGACCGAGATGGAAGATCCTTCCAACAAACGGGTTGAGGATTGCCATTATTCATCATCTCAAGAAGAAATAGAGGGTTTATCTTATCCTCCATTAATCAATCTACAACGGATAAGGGTTTGTCGTCGCTTAGAATGGATTTTGTCGGTGATGAAGTGGATGTTGTTGCTGCTGATTCTCTTAGCAAGATTAAATGGAAAAAGATTGAATAAGAAACAACTAATCAAGTTCCGAAAGGAAAGACAAATGCAAATGAGGATTCATGCATCTTTCATCTCGGTTCTCAACAGGATAGTAGCATGATTTTGGAAGATAACAATAATTTTGATGATCTTGGTAATAACAAAAATGGATCCGCTTCTCAACAAGTTATTACCAGAGAAATTCCTCTTGACGATGACTCAACGAAGAGAGGAGAGCATTTCGGTCCAGGTAACCCCTTCTCCACAAGTGATCCGAAAAATGTAGACATTTTGAAAATAGTGCAATAGAAGGGTATTAAATTCCCTCGACCCCGATGGTGGCCATCGGATTCGGAGGGATTTTAAACACTCTCATTTCAGTAAGAACTTTTTTTTTTTGGGTTGGAGAACTTGTATGAAGGACTCACGAGTACTTTCTTTTTATCCATAGCAGTAATTTTTTATAGAAATGTGAAGTCCTAGAAAATAGGAATAGATGATGGTATAAATGAATTTGGAATCAAATACAAAAGAAGTTCATTTTGAATTTGAAAGCCATTCCTAAGAATATATATGGATGATTTCATCAAAGCTGAAAGGTTTGAAGTAAGTACAGGGTGGTTTTTGTATGTTAAGGTTCAAAGCAAAAACAAACACAAGTTGTTATTTTGTATGAAGCCTTTTTGTTATTTTAATTTATCTTCACAGGTTTTCAATGACAAAAAAAAAAAGTGGTGTGATCCTAAAAGGTAACCATTTAAGTTATCCATAATTACATAAAAGAAAATCTCTACACTTTAAAATTTTTTTTAATTGCACAAAAAGACTTCTTTACAAAAAGCATAACCTGAAAACCCCCTAGATAGAAACTTTCATTATACTTTCTCCCCACACTACCAACATCCACAATGCACCCTCACAAGTATGGAAACAAAACATCCCGCCAAAATTGCAAGTACACTGTATAATTAATCGTGAATATTAGGACCAATGATCAACCAAATTATTTAAAACTTCTTTCAAATAATAATATCTAATATTATCGAGGCCCAAGAGTTCGATCGATCATTATCCAATAACTCACATACTTGGATGTCTACCCTATCGGAATGTGAAACCTTATTGAGGAACACCCTTATTCACGCATATAAATCATACAACGAGTGTCTGATGTGTAGTCAGTCCAGTCGGTAGACATCAATCATTGGATCACCATAATTGCAGAAAATATAAATGCAACAGTAAGTGCCTCTCAGGTAGAGGAAAAAGTAAAAGTATCAATTGGGACAGTTCTCAGTGTTTGGGACGGGTCCGTATCGGTACCGGTACCAAGGTGTCAATCCTAGTACCATCCCATTTAGTAAATGGGACCAAACCTAGGTCTCGATCCCAATTATTAATGGGACGGGATGGTACCAGTTTCTAACGGTTCTAGGCCTGGTAAAAAAGGGATAAGAACTTTAATGGTTCTACGATGGTTCGATTACTAGAAAGCAACTTAGAATACAAAATCAAGATGAATTTTATGGTTTTACTTCTTCAAACTACTTAAGATCACATATAAACTTATCAAAACAACGTTTAAGAATTACTGATGACGAAATAAACAATCCCATTAGATGGTTTTATTGCCATCACTAAATGATATTATAGAAATAGAACTGAAGGTCCATTAGTTGAAACCTCTATAAGAGAAAATACCACTCAAATACATCAAACTACGATCATAAAGCTTCAACACAAGAACAAGAAATATACCCTTTGAAAGGGTACTAATTATTTTGCTACCTTACCGGTATTTCGATACTGGTACCATTGGGAATCCCGTCGTAGAACTGTCCCATCCCATTTATTATTTGGTACCAAAATCAGATCCTAATACCATTCTGTTTATTAATGGGACAGTCCGATAGTGGGTTTTAGCGGGACGGTTCCCGATTTTGGTCCCAAATTGACACCCATAGGAAAAAGTAACTACCAAAAATTTTCCTTGCGAATATAATGACAGTAAATCAAAGAAAAAATTTCAATGGATCAATGTTTAACATAATTAAGTGTCCACATTTATATTTTTATATTAATCTCTACTAGGAAAATATACAATGTGGCAACCCTAGAACAGAGTACCCAAGTTTGTTCATAGTTGTGAACTAATAACAGTAAAAGGGAACAATTGCACATTATCAAAATAATCACAACAAACAAATGAATATAGAAATGTATTAATTAATTTAATTATATTAAAATGGGTTTGATGGACACATATCAAATGCAATTAATCAACAATAGTCGCAATCACTCTTACATAACACTCCTACATTCTGATACCATTTCACACAAAACAAAAGATCTTGTACTTTGAACATTTGGTTTTTATTAGTAATCTATTAAAACTCAACATCGTCACATTTTTCTTTGGGCTTGTTTTTTCCCATTTCAAGTTATTTTCAAAAGGTTGTCTTTTGTGACTATTTCGAGAGGGTGTCTTGAGAAGATATCACTTCTCTATTTATATAAGTGGTCCCCTATTGTGTTCTACTGCATTTTTCTTTTTGTGTAAAAATCATACGTAGGTTCTTTTATCCCCCCCCAAAAGTTATTTCTCTCTTGTTTAACCTTTTATGAGTTTTTATTGAGTGCTGAGTACTAACTTGTCTACCAACGTTGCCCTCAAGTCAAGTACAAGGACTTTTGGGTGGGCTTGTAAAGACTGTTGTATCTTGGGAGATTGATTTGCAAGTAAATCCGATTTGCACCTATAGGAGGCAAATACAATCTTAAAGAGAGTGACCCTTTGGCATACCTCAGTCTTATTTGTTTCTAGCGTAGATGTTCGTGACTTGAATACCGACTCTACTAAATGTGATATTATTGAAAGAATTGTTTGCAATAAGATAAGTCTTACTTTATCCCAATAGTAGTTGTTATTAAAATTACGGGTATCTTTTTTTTTTTTTTGTCAAAGATGAATTTTATTAAAAGAAATCGACAGCAAAGAAACTCTTGCCGGTTAAAAGATGTACAAGGATGGGGGGTAGATGAGACCACAAAAAACGAGACAAACTAAACCTATAAGCTCCTTTAGCAAGAAGATGAGCACCTCTAACACGGTCTTGAGAAACATGTAGAAAAGAAATGAAAGAAAAGCAACTACAAAGTGACAAGATATCATCAACCACTATTTGTGACACTTAGTCCAAGGCAGAATGCAGCCCCTGAAGTACATGGATAACCGGAAGACAATCTGAATTAATCTGTAAATTAGGCAACCGAAGACTACTTGCAAGAAGGATGACATCACAAACAGACTCATTTTCAAGTGACGTGGCAGAACTACTAATCGATGCTTTGCAACGGGTTACTAGGAAAGATCTAAAACATTCCAAAAAAAAAGAACACTACGACCACCTTTACATGAGCTAACGGACCTGCCACCATCAGTAAAAACGCAAAGCAAGGCAAAGGGGACCTTAGTGGGTGTTGGTAGAATCGTGGGTTAGAAAGAGAGAATGAGAGAAAAAAAATGTATTATATTCATTGATAGGTAAGCCCCTCTATTTATAATAGAGGAGAAATTACAAAGAGACTAAATTAGGCGATGTGGGACTAATACCCACATAGCCCACTTACACTTAATAACATAAGAATAAAACTACCCCAAAAAGATCAGAATACCCCCACGGTATTCTGGATTATATTTTTCAACACTCTCCCTTAAGCTAGATTATACAAATAAGTAAAGAAAGAAAATCCAGCTTGAACTAAAGAAAAAATAACTCCTAATAATGCTAACACTCCCCCTCAAGTTGGCACATACAAGGTATTAATGCCTAACTTGAACAAAAAAAGGGAAAAAATTAATTTGTAGCAGAATCCAGCTTGACAGATGAATCCAGCTACCTTCAAGAACTTGAAAAAATATAGGTCTTCAAAACCTAGGCAGACTTGAGCAGCAAACTTTCACCAATCTTTAACAGTTGTCCAGTGATGAATCTCTGACTGATAATCTTGAACATAAGCAACTAGGTCAGCAAGTAGATGAATCAACCAGCATAAAAGATCAAGCAACAGAAAAAATCAACCCAACTGTAGAACCTCATATAGGCAGGCAATAGCCAAACATCTTCAATACTTTAATGTTTCAATCTCCCCCTTATAGCAAACTCAACCCAATAACAAAGTAGATACCCATTGGCAATGGTGAAAACTCAGATCTTCTATGTTTTGCAACAAGTATTCTTGCAAGTTTTGCTTCTACAATGTCTGCAGGTGTTCTGTACATAATCCCCCCTCACGTGTAGTACACGTGGACATAACAGAGATGATGTAAGAGATAGGGCAAAAACATAATATTTCAAAATTTTCCAAGAGGTGCTAAGGGTAATGGAAAAGGAAGAAATGACAACTTAGAGAACACCATTAACTTCCAAAGGAGTTATGGGTATATGCCAAAGGTAGGTTTTGGGAGGTGGTGAAGTGCAAAGAGCAATGGGATAATGAACCATGGACAAAAACAATGCAACACAGTAATCCTCAACCCTTTTCAATCGATCAAACTAATTCCAAAATACCAATCTCTAATGATCAGATCTAAATTATAAAAAAACAGGCCTAATTTTTAGAAGGAGAAGGCACCATTCTTCAAAAAACTTGATCGATCTTCACACAAGGAAGAACCAGTGTGCAAAATTCTAAACTATAAACTCCCATAAGCTAAATAGAATTGACAAAGATATCTGGACAGCAATGGATGTAAGAAGCTTCAACAAAAAACTTAGATCAGATCTGAATTAGTGAATAAGGCTAGGATTAAGCTCTCAAAGTAAGTCGGATATGAACAAAAAAAGTTTCACATAACTGAATAGGTTCGTAGTTGTAACCAATAACCTTGGAACACACTGTTGTAATCCCAAATAAGCAGATCTCCAGGGTAGTAGATTCGAGTCTTCAATAATGAAAGAAATTCGATCTCCAATAGTAGGATACTCAGTCTCAATAATAGGGTAGCAGTAGTCCACATGAAGGCAGCAGTAACATGTCAACCAGTCATGCTTACAGAAGCCAATCAATAAAACTAGCAAGGTAGGTAGTAAAGCTCAATAGAACCAGCAAATATAAGATAATCACTCAGTAGATCCAAAAGGTAGTTGAAGCAGCCAGGCACATAAGAATAAGGAAAATAGGTTGATAATTGGAAAAATCGAGCCATAAGAATGAACCTGAATTTTTTTTAAAAATAACTGATGAATGATGCTGAAATATGGGTTGAATACTCTTCTGACATGTATAAGACTCTCCTCAAAATATGAGCTTGATAGGAAAATCCTAACCCTAAAATCGATTGTTGTTAGGAATTTAGAAAACCCTGAAATTGAGATCGATTTAGGGAAAGGGGGCTGTAATTGCTGATGTAGACATGTAATAGATGCTGACCAAGGCTACTAGAATGGAACCTCCAAGGTGAACAATCAATCTCCAGTAAGAGTGAGACCTAATCTTCAAAGGGGAGAGACTCAAAAAAATCACAGAAGTAGAGCAGGGCAGCATTACAGCACTATACCATCATAAAGGACCTTTTTCAAGCCTTGAACTGATGAAGGAGAGTTCTCTTTTATTGTTAGAACCACCTCCAAAGCACTCGAACAACAGCAAACATCCCTAGCCCAAATCGATTTTTATCAGAGTTTTGGAAAACCCTGAAAAGAAGAGATCGATTGGGGTAGGGGTCTTCAAAAAACTTGGATAGGTGCAATATTGAGGTCGATTGGTCCTTGAAGTGGGAGTAATCAACCCTAAAAAAATTAGCAAAAATTGAAACCAGAAAGTCAGGGTTTTTGGCAGGTAACCAAATTAGCAGGTTAAGGAATTTTTGCCTTAGAAACAAATTCAGCCATCAGAAAGGGTCCAAACTTAGGTTGACTAGGGCTTGTAGTAATAGGAAATCACCCCAAAAGATCAGTTGCATCTAAAAAAGGAAACACCAAAATTGATTGGAGTTAGAGTTTTAAAAGACCCTGACAAGTTGAGATCAATTAAGGTATGGTGGCTGGAATTAATCAAAGCTTGGAGAAAAAGGAAATAGGGAATGAAGATAATGGAATAGGGTAGAAAGGGGCTGGAGAAGGGTGCATAGGGAGCTTCAATGGTAGAAGGTCAGCCTTCAATAGTAATAGGAAGTCGATCTCCAAAAAATTCTGAAAAATCCCAAATTGCAAAAATGATTCCAACAGTATTTTACTATAAAAAAGTAGATAGAATGGAGGAGGGTAGCAACTAAATCATTGGTCAGGGACTTTACCTCATTAGTGTTGCCCCCTTACAAGGAGAAGAAGAAGAAAACCAGAGAAAGAGAAGCCGAGAGAGAGAGAGAGAGAGAGAGAGAGAGAGAGAGAGAGAAGAAGGAGAGGTCGATTGGAGAGATAAAGTAGGGTTTTTTCTCTTTTTCTAACCGAGATCAGACCAGCTTTGATATCATGTTGGCAGAATCGTGGGTTAGAAAGAGAGAATGAGAGAAAATAATGTGTTATATTCATTGATAGGTAAGCCCCTCTATTTATAATAGAAGAAAAGTTACAAAGAGACTATACTAGGCGATGTGGGACTAAAACCCACATAGCCTACTTACACTTAATAACATAAGAAGAATAAAATTATCCCAAAATGATCAAAATACCCCCACGGTATTCTGGATTACATATTCCAATAGTGGGGATTCAAGCCTTGCAGAGTATATAGAGCTTGGCAGTGGAGGTGTTTGAAGACTAACCACACTCTCTTCCGAAAACAAATAAAAAAGAAGACATTAGAGTTCGAAGATCTGGTTGAATAAAATTCAAAATAAATCTGTTCCTTGTTTTCCAAATTTCCCAACAAAGTGAAGTCCAATGTAATGTAAAATCCCCTATATTTTGGCAATTCTGGCCTAAAATGGTTAAAAAGGAAATCCAATCCCTAAAGCTTAAACCATTAAAAAGTTGGGTATCTACTCTAAGAAGAGGGAAACGTTAGCAAGTAGATGCAAAAGGGCAATGGACTAAGGTATGAACTATGGACTCCTCGATGTTATTACAAAAAGGACAATAGGGTGATTACGCCAAAGATCTTCGAAAGAAGAGATCATTTTACTGCAAGGGCATCATAGCTTGCACGCCAAAGGAATAACTTGATTTTAGGAAGAAGCTTCAAACTCCATAACCACTTCCAAACCAGATCAGAAGAAGGGAAAGGACTAGTAATGTCAGTCCTAAAAGTGGTGTGATAAGCCGATTTGACAGAAAAAATTCCATTTTTTGTAGGGGCCCATACCCAACTATCCTTAATGTTTGAATATGATAAAGAAAGACACCTAATAGCCAACCCCTCACTAGATGAAAACAAGTTTGAGAGAGCATGTGAATCCCATTCTTTAGTCACCGGATGGATAAGGCTAGAAACCAAAGCATATCTAGTGTTTGGATGATAACTAGAGAGGCACCCTCCTGGGAGAGAAGGAACCCAAACATCCTCAAAAGTTCCAGTAGTTTGACCATTGCCAATACATCCTCGAAGGCCAAGCAAAAGGGAATCCCTACCTCTAAGGATACTCCGCCAACCCCATGAGCAATTCTGTTTACTCTTGGCTTCAAGAAAAGAAGAAGTGGAAAAATATTTCCCTTTCAAAACTCTAACCCAAAGGACCTCGCTTTTATGGAGAATATGCTAGCCTTGGCGAGCTAAAAGCGCTTGAGAACAAAGGGCATTCCACTTTTTCCAACATACTCCTTTCCCATTCCAATCTTTCCATCAAAACTGACGGATAAGGCTAGTTATGTTATCAATGGTAGAACATGGTATGGAGAACACAGACATAGCATAAGTTGGTATGCTTGTAACAATAGACTTAGTTAGGATTTCTTTCCCAGTCAGTGGGAGAAGAGTGATGTGTGAGGAATGAGGAGTGAGGAGTGTTGGGGGCGGGGGTGAGGAAGAAGAATCGTTGAGGTGGGAGATGATGGCGGGACAATGGGTGATGAGTGAGGAGTTGCATAATGGAGGAGGAAGGTGAACAATGTCGTTTATTGGTTTACAGGAAGAAGAATGTTTTTTTTTTTTTGGTTGAAAACTAAGAAAAAACTTCATTAACCACGAAAAAGGGGGGTGTACAATTGTTTGGGTGCGTGACCATTCTTCCTATACAGGTGGAAAGTTAATTTAATAAAGTTTTCTGTAGCCTTGACAAAGATAAGGAAGAGAGATAAAATGTTCCATGGTAGAGGGGATGAGGATTGAAACGTTAGAAAGTTAAACAGTATACTATTGCATAACCATATGTCCCTAATTTGAACTGTTGTTTGCTGTGAATACTCCTAGCCTTTCCACAATCCAAAAGGCTCCGCTTCCACATCATCTTGTGTGGCAACCCAACCTACATCTGTTAGGACACTCTCATCATCTATCAAAATATAATATGCCCTCCTTGCTAAATTAAGATCTGGTTCATAAATTCCAGGGACCAGCAAACTAGATATATTTAAATTAAATTTATCCAAGGAATGGGGATTTATAAGTAAAGGGAAGTTATTGGGGATATTCAAATGCCGCTCAGGGGGTGATATTCATATCTGCTAACTACCGTGATACATTGTTGATGACCACACAAGGGTCAGTCGAAGCATTGCACATAACAACTTGGTTCCTCATATACCATATAAAATAACAAGTGAGAATAAAAACAGAAAAAAACCAGTTTTGTGAAGCCTTGTCCAAATGAGGGGAACCACGCAAAGAGGTAACGAAATCGATGAAAAATGGAGCAGATAAGTGCTCGGTTCTTAGTCCAAGAGGACCAGAAGCCCACACATGCTTAGTCCAATCATAAGATAAAAAGAGGTGCCAGATGGACTCAACCCTAGAGCCATAGAGAGCACATTGAGGCTCGACAACCATCCATTTGGAAAGGTTGCCTCGAATAGGAATCCCTGCATGTAAAACACGACAAAAAAAAGATTTTAAATTGTGGGTGAAATCGTAATTTCCAAAAAAGCTTCCACCATTGGGATAGTGAAATGTTGGGGGGACTAGAGTTGGTAATGAAAAAAGCAGCCTTCTTTGTTGAGAAGCTCCCATTCTTAGTTAGAGTGCACCTCCAAGAATCTTTATTTTGTGAAATATTAATTCTAAGAATTGCATGCACTGATGAAGGGTGGAAACAAGCATTCAACTTAGAATAATCCTAGGCATTATTAAGAATTAAATTACACACAGAAGTAAAGTTGGGAGAGGGAAGAATAACCTGGGGTGAGGATTTAGCTGGCCCAGTTGGGATCCACGGATCATGCCAACAGGAGGTAGTCATACCGTTTCCTATTTATCGGAACGATATTTTCTTCAGGTCCGATAGTACCTTAGCAATATTGTTCCAGGTCCAGAATCTTCTCTTGCGGGCAATTTTGGGGTAAAAAATCGATGATTTGGGGAAGAACTTAGCCTTAAGGACTCTGGCCAGACTCATGAAGGTTCGGTCATTAGTTAGGTTCTATTAACGGTTCTTACCAATCAAAAGAAAAAAAAGTTATATTAACGATAAAATTGAAAAAAAATAAAAATTATTAATTTGATTAATGTTATTTTGGTATCAATAAAATGAATAGGTTGTACCAAAATCAAAACCGTTTAAAAACCTAAATGGATCGAAAACATGAATTAAAATTGAACCATTGACACTCCTAGATCTACCGTTCGGACATGTGTAGACCAACGGCCACTTGTCACCGTCCAATTGGTGGAGGTGATGAAATCGGCCATGGCTCTGCCAGAACGAGAAGATCAACGTTACGTGAAACCGGAAACCGGAACCGGCGAAGTAACAAATTTGCACTCGCAGACGGAGACGGAAAATGATTAAAAGAAACAACGAAAAAAAAGAAAAATTAAAAATGGGACAGCGGGAGAGAGGAGAATAAAGAGAAATTTTGGAGATCTGAATTAAAACATTATCAGATCTCCTTCCATGGAGATCGGATTTTCATTTTCTGATAATGAAGATTTGGATTTTTGAATGTACTGCAGGATTCATTGCTTGTTCCAGTAATCGTTATTTGAAATTTTTATTCTTTCGTCTCGAACCGTGAGACGTTGAGGTTGTTTGATTAGGGTTTTTTTCTTGTTCTGATTGTTTCCGACCATTTGCGGAGGAAGAAATCCGTTATGGTAAAGATTCTAATCGAGGACTCGGACGAGATTTGAGTATTCTTGGATGGCTTCAGCGCAGGTGCTGCCCAATTCAGGAGCTTCTTCACGTAAAGGGCATCTTGAAGCTGGGAAACGCCGGGTATGATATCGTTCTCTCTTACTTTGCTTGCTAAGCTTCTAGAGACGAAGAATTTTTACAAGCTGGGCATTTTTTATTTGGGGATGGAACTTAATTAATCAATGTTCACTTTGCTAAGCATTCAATTGGAATAAAATGTATATTCTCTGCTTGATCTCTGTGTGTTCGCATTGTTTGGATTTTGTTTGCATTTTGTTGTCGTGGAGTCTTTTAACACTAGAAGAAAGAAGTCTCTTTGTGACATGCTAGAATTAAAATAAGCAGAAGAAACATTCATCGCTACATACCACATCCAACAGTAGTTGCCACAATTCCCTGTGATGCTAAATAGCCAATGCTTTTATATCTTTCGTATGAAGTATATTGAATTAGAGGCACGGAAGATGGGAGCTAATTTCTACCTCCGCTATGCAAGACTGGATAGTTATGCTCTGTTTAGCCACTGAGAAAGTTTTTTTTATTGTCATATCTCTGAGGATGCATTTACATATAATCAAGTTATTCAAGGTCTCTGTACATTTTACTGTCAACAATTGTGCCAATCATTACAGTCCATTCTTTTGCTTAAAAAACCATAATATATAATCATTTAAATCAACTAAATTACTAAACATTTGAAAAATGACTAGAAAATCCTTAAGTCTTATGGGATGACATTCTTTCCAAGCCAATGAAGTCCTTAAATTACCCGTATCATTTATGAGATTTTTTGTTGCTCAGTTAAACAGGCCATTCAGTGGATAATTATCCGCCTTAGATTTTCTTTTCTTTGTTAAACCCATAGTTCCAGGTTTCGGTTTCGAGCGTGGAAACCGAAATATTTTGTGAAACTGTGAAATTTCGGTCGAAACTTAGAAGGTTTCAGTGGTTGGTTTTGAGTGAGGGTTTCAAGGCCCAAATGGTCAAATTAGATCCCGAAACTTCTGGGAAACCATATTTTAGGCTCTCTAAACATAGTGTAATCCTTAGATTTAAAAAAAAACACACCCAAAATGGTTGTTTGACTTTGTATGCTAGGTTGGTAGTATATGTTGTATGCTGCAGTATACATTCTCTAATATAACCTATTTCACACTAAATTTAATACTAGAACACACATAATTTAATTAAAAGTTAAAACACGTAAAACATGCATAAGGAATCAATAGACATAAAATCACAGGTTGTATGGGAGTGATTTGGCTAAAAATCTCAAAAAACTAGGTTTGCAAGGTTGTTAGATTCGAAACCAGCGAAGTGAACAAAATGGGTTGAACTTTAGATCCATTTCGTTCTTAACTGAACCTTTTATATTAATTGTTTCACAGCGACATTTCGACCGAAAAACTATGTTCTTTGTGTATCATTCAAGGTTTCATTTTCAACATCTGTCGAAACCGAAATATTTTTCAAAATATGAAATTTTGGCAAAACCTTCAACTATGGTTAAACCAATCACTTTTTTTTCCCTCTAGCTTTCTTTTATGCCTAACCCCTACTAATTTTTTTTCCGTTTCCTTTATCCGCTCTATTCTGTCTTCACACTTCGCCTCTTAACCATTTTATTAGTTGTTTGAGTAATAAGACAGTTTCATATTCGTTTATTAATGTATCCCAGTGTATGTTCATCAAAATTGATTAGAAGGAGAACTTTGGTTTGGACTATAATGATGGGGTTTCCTGTCACCTAGGCATCAGGTTCAGAACACCATTAAACTAGATCGCAGAGAAAGGAATAGAAACCAGCAAACAGAGATTTAATTTGAACAGGAGCAAAACAAGTATGATGTGGCCAGAAATCAAGTCAAGTAGGCTGTTAGGGATGGAGAACATACCCATAAAATCTGATTCAGTTTTGACAGTCAGATTCCAAGATATCAGGTAGTCGCAAAAATAGCAAGTTGCCAAATAAAGTCAGAATAAGCAGAAATAGAATTAGTAACCATCAAAATAGCAAATAACAGATTTAGAAGGTAGAAAATAGGAACTGAAAGTGATATTAGGAACAGAAGACAAATAGAGCGTAGTTCAAGACCAGAATCCCAAAGAAATAGAAACTAAAGATGAAGCCAGATAGTAACTTGAATAATGAAGTCTCAGCACAACAGAACACAGGAAATAATAGTCGCAGATCACAAAGGATCAGAATTGAAATCAAAGAAGTACAGAACTGTTTGCAGTATGAATCGATGGAGATGTTTAGCTTGGGACAAATCTGAAAGCAATACCTAATCAGAAACCAAGGAGGAAACATAATATCATTGGAATTGATGGAAGAGAAAACAGTAGAAAGTCACCCAACAGTAATATGAATTAATGGACAAACAGAACTCACAGGAGCATGAAACTTACCAGCCGCAGAATTGGAAGAATATGAAACTGACCTCAGTTGAATGAAGAAGAAGAAAAGAAGAAAGGAAAAAAGGATATGACCTTGGAATCACCACCAATCAACCTGTTGAATCACTACAATAGGGCTAGAACTGAATTATCACAGTACCAAATTCTGAATCACCACAGAACAAAACAAGGGCTGAAGCCAAATCTTATTAACTAAAAACGTATAAGAGGGCCTAGCCCTGGCCCCTGTACATATATTTAAAACCTTGCTCTGGACAGTCTTAAATTCTAAAATAGAAACTCTATATAATAAAACTCACTCCTAATCCCACATACTTGGGCTTATAGAATTGGCCCATTACAATAGAAAACCTAAAAAAATTAAGCGCATGACCCATATAACCCATAGGGAACTTGAAATTAAATCCAACTTGAACCAATCTTGAACTGCAGGTTCAGTTTTACCTAGAAAACAGAAAAGAAGGGTTATCGAGGATTCAAGGGTTATATGCAAGTGTGGCAAACTTAAGCCTAGTCATGGGGAACTGGGGAAGGAAACAAACACGACTAGAAGATCTACAGCTTACCTATGCTTTAGTGCAATCTAGCACTATAAACTCAAGAGGTATCAACTGGAAGAAAAGCAAAGAGGAGCAACAACTCCACTTCCGTTAACTAAAGCAACATACACAACATGATTACTTGGCCATCCCCTCTTGTCTATACATTGGGTGCAATTCTCTGGAAATTAGCAACGGTTTTAACTTTTCAGTTCCTAATTACATATACTGTCTAACTTATTGAACAATGAAACTCTTAGAATAGTTTATAATTCTTGAAACCTGTTTCTTATCTTGAATCCTTGACTCCATGATACTAAGTTGCTAACCAGATTTCAAGAAAGTAGGAAGTGGTGTACAAAATTACTTGCTGAAATGAAGAAATTAAAGATCTCCTTGGGACTGGTGTGGCCGTGATCAAATAAGATCTCCTTGGGACTGGTGTGGTCGTGATCCACCAGAATACTTTCGTCAAATTCTATTAGGTGGAGGAACATGCTTGAACTCCCATGAGAGCAGAACTTTGGTTACTCCTGCTTCAATATGAATGGCACCCTAGAGATGCATTGCCATTAAGCATCTACCTTGCTTGTTGTGGGATTGGTTCAGGGACTGCTGGCCCCTGCAAACTTAGAAGGATGGGGGTATCTGATGGAGGATTCAAATGAGGGGGTCTCTTGGGGTAGTGAAGGGCACACTTATCAGGGTTTTGAAGATTTTAGGGCAAGGGGGAGTCAACTGCTGGCCACTTCCTGTGTATCCATTATCCACATGTAAAGCGGTAGGATGTACCTGAAGCCAGATTTCGGCAAAAGTAACTCATGATCACCTTTGCAGATGCAATCATGCAAGTATGGAGGAATAGTAAGTTGCCAGGATACGGAAAAGGAAATCAGCAAATAAAGGGTGCTGAACTGTTTGTGACCAGTATAAATGAGGCAATTAGCAATGATTCAATGCACATGAAGCAATTGAAAAAATTGGAGTGTGTTCCTTGTGGTGGTAGTATGCAATTGATTTCTTGATGCAGGTTCCTTAAAGACCAAGGGAGGTGAGATCGATACAGGACTTGTGATGGTGGGATCAGGTTGAGTGAGTGTTGGTTAGTTATTGGAGATTTTGGGGTTGTTAATTGGAAAGGCTTTAAAATCAATTTCAAATTCTGTGGTAAACTGGTAATATGTTTTCATTTTGGGTGAATAAATAATTCATTACCAAGAGGAAAGAAGAAAACAGGGAGCCCTGAAAGCGGGGAAGAAGAAAAATACAGGACACCAACACTAACAAACTAAAACCCAAGCCTCAAGGACAAGGGGAGGAGGGCTGCAGAAAGGAGAGAGGAAGTCCCCAGGAGGCCAGGACACAACAATATGCCTGTTCCTTGGGGAATTAGTACAACGAGAATAGACAGAAGAACACTTGATCTTGATGTCGAAGAAGGTGGAGTCTCAAATCTGCTGGAAAGGTCTTGAGCTGAAGGACCATTTCCTGATGTTTCATTGCATCCAAATCTGATTGATGATGGCAACAAAGGATAATTAACCACTATATCACAGATAGATGAATTGGCAAAGGGCATGTCTGCCCAAATCCATTCTCTCTAAAAAGGAAGGATCCTTTTACTTCTTGGCCGACATTTTTCTAGCACCCCTATCCAAATAAAAGATGAGAAGGGGCAAACAAAGAAGAGGTGATCAATGTCTTCCACAACATTCTAGCAAAGACAACAAGAGGGGGAGACAACGATCTAGCAGCGAATGAGGAAGGACTACGTTGGGAGGCAGTTGGAGAGGGCTCACCAAACTGTAAAATTGTACTGGGGAATATGGTGTTTGAACCAGACAAGGTTGTGCTAAAGAGATATGGGGCCCCGGGAATAGATGAAATCCCAAGCTGCTTTGGAGCTGAAGAGGCCCGAAGAGAGTGCCACCCAGGAAACAATGTCACCCCTACTTTGAGACCTTATACTAATGGAGGGTAAGTCATTCCATACGGTTGAGAGCATGGGAGATGAAGAAGCCAGAGGAGCCCAATCACCAAGGGAAATGATGTCAGCAACCATAGATTGTTTGGAGAGGCCCGAACTATATATGGCTCTTGCATTGGCTGAATGAAGTGGGACCTCCATAGGGTGCCAATGATCCAGCCAGAGGGAGGTGGAGGCACCACCATCGATTTGGGTGGAGATGGCCTCGAGAACAATAGACCGAGAATCTTCAAAATATTACACCAGACCCAAGAAGCATCGGATGAGGCAGGAGCAGTCCAAATAGAATCAGAACGGAGGAGTCCTGAGTAGACCCAATCAACCCCAATACTTATTTCTTAGTCACAAGATTTCAGATTACTTTGATAATACCGGCTGAGTTGACTTCTTTGATTCTTCTCAGACCAAGGCCTCCCTCCTCCTTGGGAGGCAGACAACAGCCCAACTGTAGAGGTGTCTGATCCTTTCCAAAGGAAGGCAGACATAAGAGACTCCAGATCTTTGATGGTGGACTGAGGAAGGCCAAAAATGCCTGACCAATAAATGTAGGAAGACTGAAGAACTGATCTGATGAGAACCAAGCGGCCTGCATAGGAGAGGAGCTTGCCTTGGTAAAGCTGAAGTTTCTTTTGAATGAGATTTAACATGGGAGTGCAATGGTAAGCTGACAATGGCCGGGATTAGAGGCAAGCCCAAACATTTGATTGGAAAATGCCCAATGGAGAACCCTGTCTTCTCAATTAAACTAGCTTTGTCGATCCTCAATGTGCTGTAAACAAGAGAGATACAATAGCCAAAAATAAGATAAATTTCTCAAGATTAATATGGAGACCTGACAAATCCTTAAAGTGCTGTAAACAAGACATGATGGTCTCAATACGTGCAATAGAAGCTTTGGAGAATATCATAAGATCATCCGCAAAGGCCAGGTGGGAGAGCTTTAGAGCCTTACACTTTAGGATTGAAGAGATGAGCTGCTAATCTGTGCAAGATTGGAGACTCCTTGAGAGGACTTACAAAGCTAGGGTGAATATGTAAGGAGAGAGAAGGCATCCCTGACGGATTCCCACAGAGGAAGCAAAATACTCAGCCGGACTGCCATTGATCAAAACTGAGAAGTATGGAGTGGAGATACAATGGTGAATCCATTAATCCAATATACGAACACGGGGGGTGGGGGGAGCCATCTTAAGCATGTTTTTGTGGATGAAGTCCCACCTCAAGGAGTCAGATGCTATGTGGCTGTCAATCTTCATGAGGGATGCAGGGGGATAGGATTTTCTGTCAAAACCTTTGACAATCTCATTGCAAAGGAGAATATTATCTGAGATGCTCCTACTAGTTATGAAAGCCGACTGGTTATCTTGACAAGCAAGCCTACCACCAATTGAGGCGCCTTCCTTCTTGGGGATGAGACAACGGAAGGTATGGTTAATCCCCTGGATCTGATTTGGATTGAAGAAGAAACCCTTGATGGTCCGGATCAGGTCTTCTTTAATAATATCCCAGGAGGAGGAGAAAAATCCCAAACTGATGCCATCAGGACCAGCAGCTCTTTTAGCCTTATGAGAATGGATGGCAGCTACAATTTCATCTTCAGTGGGAATAGCCGGGAGGAAGTTGATGAGATGACTGGGGATGAACTTGTTTAGCAGGTTGTCAGGGATAAGACCATAGGGAGCTGAAGAAGACCTGACCAGATTCTTGAAATTATTAACAACATCTGATTAGGGAGGAGCCATCTGATGTCGCCAACATGGGAATGGAGTTGGAGTTTTTTCCGTACTTCATTGACCTGTGAAAGTAATCTAAATTGGAATCTCCAAGCGCTCTGACCATTTTATTCCTGATTTTTGCCTTAGGAAACTTTCCTCTTGACTCTTGTGCAACCAGAGAGGAGAGGTCCAAAGAGACTGATTTTTCTTCTTCCGCCAACGGAGCATTGAGGGGGGATCTGTTTGGAGCCTTGACTGGATTACCTATAATTTATCTCTATAATCCATAACCGGCGAGGATATATTCCCAAAGGGGGTGGAGTTAATTACTTTTAGGACGCATTTCACATTCTTGAGCTTTCTAGCAAAGACAATGAGAGGGGACAGAAAAGCTTGAACTGGCTTATTCCAAGCTGTTTTGACTATGGAGGGAAACTCTGGAAAAATGTATGTTTACTGGTAATATGTTGATATGAGTGGAATGATGAATTTTTTAATGACACTCCTCAAAATGATAGCATAAGAACCATTATGCCACTGAACTAAGGATATTACATAAGTGAAAACAGCCATGTAACTATTTGAAGATAGTCAAAAGCAGTGAAGCATGCTGGTCATGTATTTCTGAAACAACAGGATGCACTATACGAATAAATTGTGGGTCATTGTCATAATCAGCCAGGAACTTGAGGCAAAATAGCACATTGCAAAGCAATTTATAGTCCCTTTGGTTGTTTCACCTTTATTTTTGCCAAATATTTTTTTTTCTTAATAGTTAAACAAAAAGTGACAGGGAATAAAAGATTGGTATTAGGTTGGTGAACATTGGTGGGCCCATGTTATAGGATCTGACTGGTCAAGATTCAGCCCAATGCAAATATGTAATAGGGGTCTAAATATGGTTTAAAGTTATACAAAATTACAAACCCCACATATGCCCATCATTTAATAATAGAGTGATGTAGATCAAATAAAGAAGAAGAATTTTAAGATTTGGGTTTGGTTTAGTTTTTTTGGTCAAATTGAGCCTGCGGTTCAATAAGTTAAGCCCAAAATTAAGTCCACAATGGTTATATGGGTCATGGGCTACGTAATTTTGAGTTTTCTAATTAATGGGCCCATTCGATAAGCCCAAATAGGAGAGACTTGAAGCCTACACGATAATAGGGATTAGTTTCTATTTTTGGTTTAAGTAGACACTAGTTAGATCTTAGACTATCTTTCCTTTTATTTAAGTTTCTTATTGTACAAGGCTCCCATTATATGTGTGGGCCTCTTTTGTATACTTTCTATTTTCTTTTAGAGTGCTACAAGCCTACAAGCACCTATATTTTAAGGGCCATTGTGCCTATACCCACGATTTTGAAAATTATTTATTGGTTTTATGCCATGGCTGTGTGAAACAGTGAGATACATATTTTAGTTAGAGACTGACCGAGGCCATTGGTGAGAGGCCTTGGTCATATCCCCCTTTCTTCTCAAGTTTCTATTCACCAAGTCTGCAACTGGTGATCTGCTGAGAGGTATCAAGATCCTTGTGTCTCTGTTTTGTTTGCTGTCTAGTGTCTTCAATACTATAAGGCTGTTCCATCGACCCCTTCAAGAAGCTGGTGTTAGATGGCTCCAATACTCACTGTGGTACCCTGGTTTTGGAATTCTGTGGCAGTATTCTTCAGGCCTTGATTTTCACAATCTGGCTTTCATCTGCAGGCCATCTTCTGGCACTTGTCCCTCGCACAGCTTCTACTTGAAATTGATTTTAAGCCCATCCAACGTCTGGTTAAACCTGTGGCTGTAAGTTTCTATTTTTCTCCCTAGAGTTACTAATTTTGTTCTTAAGCCATTACTCTCTATCCAGTCATCATCTGTGGCTGATCTTTTGAAGAGTTTAAGAGACCCTTTCATCCTACCTTCAATAGTAGTTTGAGCCCCATCTGAGGTAGTTATAGGCTACTACTGTTGGTTGATCTAAAGTTGCTATTTTGGGAATCTTCTGTAACTCCAATTCTGATTATCCGCCTTGAAAGATAATTTCAGGGATTCCTATTATCAACAGTACCTACTGTTAGTGTCAATTTGAAGGTGTTCTGACCTAAGGATCACAGAGTTTACTTAGTTTCTATTTCTGGCAGCAAGCTGCCATACACATTACATCTGCTGTGGGCACCAATCTGACCCTTGGATTGTGTGCATATTCTGTGGGCCTTATTACCAGTGTATATCTCTACTGTTGACCCAGTTGCTAGTCCTATCACAAGCCTCATTACTGCTGTTAATCAAGTGTGACCTGCTGTACTTCCAGTGCATTCGATGTGTGATTTTGCACGGATTAGGATTCACATCAACTGTAGCTTTGAATATAGTTGAATGGTGAAAAAGGACCCATGTACCCAACCCCATGCTGTTGGATAAGGCTTGGTTGAATTGAGTGGCATGTGTGTGCTTTCTGTTAATGTTGGATGCACTTTGAATATAGAAAGATCGTTTTGGGTTAAAATTTTGCCAGTGAAATGGCTGGCCTGACGTTTATTCCATGGACCCACCCATTGTTTTACCAATTGCCTCTCTTGTGGCAACTTGTAAACCTAAAAAGGTTCACCATCCTGGCTGAACGTTATGACGATCCAGATTTAGTTAAATGTATATAAATGGTGAACATATGGCAAAGATATATACTCTGTAAACCATGGCCTTCTAACTGTTGGTACCTTGTGGTTTTTGTGTATGTGTGATTTTCTGATTAAAAATTAGTCCAGAGAAAATTACACACATCAAAAAGACAGAACGAAGTTGTGCTGAATTATAGTTCATACAGTTCCTTGTATTTTTTTTCTGCTATAACTTTAATGCAAATTTGAGAAGTTTTGTATGTAACTCTGGTTCATATTGGTTAGGATCTTGGCTCAGTTGTCTATTGAGTTTTTGGTGTAAACTAGGAATCATGATTTTGTGTAATTCCGCTTCTCTGCTTGGCATTTGCTGGAGTTCATTTGTTTCTTTAACTTTGTTTTGTTAAATTTTGCAGCTGGAGGAGTTTCGTAAGAAAAGGGCAGAAGGGCGTGCTAGAAAGCCTGCACCTACTGGTCAGCAACAATCTAGTGATCTTGGTGAACATGACAAACAGCCACAAGAAAGTGAACGTATAAGACTTGTTGACTCAGATGGTGCTGTCACATCTGAAAGAGATAGTGTTTCTGGCTCCAAACTGTCTGGGTTTGTCACAGCGGGTGACACAAAAGGTGACCTGGATTCTTCTAATGGGACACATGGTGAGCCTTCTGTTTCAGCCAATAATTATGACGTATTTTCTGCTCATAGAGTTCCGGAGCCTGGAAAAGATCAGGGTTCTAAGCACTGTGATGGTTCAGGTCTTCCTGGATCAATATATGGTTATTATGATCAGCACAATGAAGAAAAGAGTGAGCTTGGTGCTTATTCTGGAAATCAAGGTGGAGTAATGTCTGAGTTTACTATGGAGCCATCTGTTGCTCTTCATCCAGGACATGGTATCCAAGATATCAATAAGAACAGTCATCAATCTAGTTATTATTCCATAGGTGAAGATCAATCAAAAGAAAATGAGACATTTTTGATGGAATATAGAATAAAAAATTCTAGTATGACACAACCTGGGAAGTTAGTTAGTGTTCGCACGGAGAGTGATATCTTGGGTTTTGCTAGCAAATCAGGCAGTGGCAATATATCCACCATGTACGAAGGTAAGACTTTATTTTGGAGTTTTGATTAAGCATTTGTCTTATCTTTGAATTTTCTTTTCTTTTTGGTAAATTATCTTTGAATTTTCTGCATCCTGCATATTTGTTATCTTTTTTTTTTTTTTTTTTTTTTTTTGCTTTTTAATAACTGTATGAAAAAATATTAAAATCTTTCTTTTTTGATTGTGGGTTGTATTTTAGATTCTATTCATTCAAGGACCAACTCAATAGAGTCTGCTCCTGAAGTTAAGCAATCTGTCAATGCTAGTGTGGATTTTGACAGTGAATCAATGCTTAGCAGCTTTAATAGTCATCGCAAAAGTGTGGACAATGCACCATGGCAGAAATCAGTGTCTCTATCTACTGGTTATGGTGTAGATACGGGAAGTTTGTCCGATCATGTTTCACTACATTCAGCCTTAGCTGAAACTGGCAGTCGGCGATCTCGTCCATCTTTCCTCGACTCTCTTAATGTGCCCCGAGTCTCTTCTGAGTCTCACTTCCCAAACACGGAATTGGAAAAAGCTGAGCCATTTTTGTCGATAAGTTCGAAAATTCACAGTGTTGATGGCCTGCGATCATTTAATTCTCAGCCGCAACATATGGTATCTGAAGCTTTGGGACCTACAGATAAGTCAGGAACTCAAAATTTCCTTAGTGGATATGAAGTACCTCCAGTGAGTAATCCAGTTCATGTTAGTAATGAGGGGGAAGCGCTGAGGCAGAATGTGAAGGAAAATAGCATTGAGAAGAAGAAGCCTGAGTTTCCTTTATTGAAACATGATGAAGACTTCTCAGCTTTAGAACAGGTTCAAATCTTTCCATGTGCTATTTATGATCCTTGTTCTGTTTTTGGAATTGTTGAATACAGTGCCTGTTATGTCCATGTAGCCAACCCCATTAAGTTGGGATAAGGCTTAGTTTGTTGTTGAATACAGTGCCTGTTATGTCCACCTTGATACTCTTGTAAAGAAACCTACCATTTAATGCTTTCTTGATCAATACTTGTGCCATCTCTCATATGACACGTAGGTTGTGAGTTTGCATGGATGACAAAGATTTCTCTGCCTCTTTAAATGTTAGCCTCAGTAATATTTCGTATGGCTTATGTATATGTCAGAGAGAGAGAGAGAGAGTTGTGCTTTTTTCCCATTTTATGAATCTGAAAATTAGTATTTCGTATGGCTTATGTATATGTGAGAGAGAGAGAGAGTTGTGCTTTTTTCCCATTTTATGAATCTGAAAATTAGCAAATTTCTAGTCGTTCCAATTCTGCTTGCTTTACTTTTTTATGCAGTTCTAAGTTTAGCAGCTTCTATGCATGTCGGTTCTGCTTTTTATTGTACATGGCATTTATGACTCAAGATAATAATTTTTCCTAGAAAACAAAATTATCTCTTACATCTGTTGAATATAACTTCATACTTCATACTCATGTCATAACAAGAATCTATCATTGCCTAGCCTTTTCTTGCTCACAGATTTGAGGGTAGTAGATTTATTTCCATTTAATGTTTCTTACACCAGTTATCTTTTCTTGCAGCATATTGAAGATTTGACACAAGAAAAGTTCTCTTTGCAGCGAGCCCTGGATGGTTCAAGAACTTTAGTAGAGTCATTAGCTGTTGAAAATTCATCTCTGACTGAAAGCTATAACCAGCAGGTGGGTTTGTAATAGAAATAGTATTAAAAAACTGGTTTCAGCCTAAAATGTGCTAAAAAATTTAAGTAAATACCATGTAGAATATATATTTTTTAGGAGTAACAATGTCATTAATAGAAAAGAGATAATTGAAAGCAGTAGTACAAAGTAAGTGCCCACGTAGAATATAGATTAACCACTCTATTCTATTATCAAGTAGCATCCTCCAAGGATTTTTTTGATTAGTATCCAAGAATTGTATTTTTATTTTGTTATCTTCCAGTTTATGTCTTTGTATTTTATAAGCATGACTATGGATTATAATGACTCATATCTTAAGACTAGCTGTCATAGTCCCATTATTGTTTCATACTTGTTACACAAAGATGATACCTTATGTTTTGAGTTCTAATGTCTGATTTTATCTCCTTTAACACCTTCTGAGCACAATTGAAAGTTTCTGCATTTTCTCTACTCTAGGAACCTTGTAGAACTAATAGCTTCTATGCATGTTACTAAATCTCGTTTCGTTTCGGTGTTTTGGTCTGACCGAAATTTTCGAGATACCGAAATCGAATTTCGTCGAAATATGGTATTTTTCTGTGGGTGTAAAATGCCAAAATGACCGAGATTTCCGAAATTTTCGAAACGAGATTACCGAAATTACCGAGATTTCCAAAATTTCCGAAACGAGATGACTGAAATTTCCGAAATACTCAAAATATTGCACGTGACTTTTTCAATATCTCGCGATATATCGTGAGTCCACGATATTTCATCGATATCTCACGAGATATCGTCGAAATATGATATTTTTCCATTTCAGATTGGTATCGTATCTCGGACAGCTCGAGATATACGAAATTTGGCGAAATATCGCCGAAATTTCGCGAGATTTTGAACTATGGTTGTAGTCCCATAATTGCATTGTGCCCCTACCTTTATAAGAGCCTGATCTACAGAACCAATTCTTACTAAAGTGCTTTTCTGTGAGTTAACTCTTTGACCTGTAACAGCCTAAAAAATTCATAAAGTTGATCGCAGGTGGAGGCGGGACTATTCCATCAAAAAATTTTTCTCTGAAGCTGCCCCCTTTCTTATGAACAATGAAATTACATTGGTAGAGACAAATAATGTACAAAGCAAGGAGCCTAAAGCTTCAGTGAAAAAGAAAGAGAACACCAAAGAGACATACTCATAGAGGAACAGAATGCCCACTATAAAGACATGGCCTCACCACATCTTGCTTTGCTAAGTCACCTGGTATGTCATTTGCTGACCTAGGCCCCCATTGGAATGAAATATTCACATAGGAGGCTAAGGCCATATAACATTTATGCTTATCAAGATAGTGGAGCATCTAAGACCCTTCCAGTTGATACTGCAGCCACCCAATAACTATGTCCGAGTACCATGTCACTGTGAAATTGCTCATGCTGGCAGGGGCCATAATCAAAAGCTCTTTATAGGTATACTGGTCAAAGTTGGATGAGATACAAATTGAAAAGAGCAATGAAATGGATAATTGGTCCAATGATAAAACTTATCAACTTTCTGTCAGATCTTCTAATAAGGTGTTTGGGTAACCATCGCATCAATTGAAACAAGATGTTAATCCTGATGGCCAAGAGATGAGCCTCCCTGATGTAGTGTGATTAGTTAACCATGAAGGATCTCACATAGTCCACAGAATTAATTGATGAGGATGGAAAAAATTTCCCTCCACCATCAGTCTTCTCATTGTTGAGGGGAATGATGACCTCAGATAATGATGATTCATCCTATCCAAGGGACTGTCCATTAGTTTTCTTGGATCATATTCGCTGTAAGGAAGTGTTTGGGCCTGGTGGAAGAGAGCCAGTATTAAAATTCTTAGAGGCACCACAACCACATTGACTCCAATGTATCACCAGGTGCAGCAAACTGCACAATAGAAATTGACACAAGATGGTGCCTATCTGGACTCATTTTTCGGCTAGTGGTGGAGGTTCAGAGTTAAGAAGCGCCATATAGATAAGCTAAGTGTTGCGGATATGAGGATGTTGAGATGGATGTGTGGCAAAACTAGGAAAGATAAAATAAGGAATGATAATATTAGAGCTGATTTGGGAGTTGCCCCGATTCAAGATAAGCTTCGAGAGAGTTGTCTGAGGTGGCATGGTCATTTTCAACGGAGGCCTTCGGATGCTACAGTTCGGAGGAGTGACTTGATTCAGATTGAGGGTACTAAAAGAGCTAGGGACATGCCTAATGACCATGGGAGAAGTGGTGAGAAAAGACATGCATAGCTTAGGTCTTGTTTCAAGTATGACCTCAGATAGAGCTGATAGGAGGGCAAAGTGGTGCAGTCAAGAATGGCTGCTGCCAGGGTCGAAATCTGGTTTAATGGGAAGCAAAGAAAGGGCAATGGTTGGAGGGTTTTATGAAGAGAAAAGGCTGCAAATGAAAGGGGAATGAAAGGAAAGATTGTGATGAAGATGTGATTGGTGATGGGTATGATAAAGATGATGGTTGAAGTTGAAAATAAGGAAAAGAAGATAAAACAGAAATTAAAGATAATTTGGCTGCTGAGATCCACAGCCCACCTGAGTCCGTAGGATATAATTCTTCAAGAGAAGAGGGTTTTTTTTTTTCTTCCAATTCTGGCTGCAGAAACAGCCTCCATGAATTCTATTTATAATTATAGGGGAGGAAAAGGTTCAGTTGAACCTTTGATTACATGCATCTAATAAATGGCCTGTTGGAATTCCCAAGCTAGATGGAATTCCAACACCTAGGAACAACAAACAAGAAACTTAGAAACTAGTTACAAGAAATAATAAATTGTTCTAGGGAGCTGAGAAGTCACAAGACTTTTTTGTTGACTTGTGGGCCAGAACTTGGCAGTCCCAAGGGTCCACGAAATTGCTGTAAGGGCCAGAGTTTGTTCAGTCCAGGCTGAACAGAACTGGGCTGGGCTTGAACTTGTCGGATGCTCTGTATCACAAAGATCCATGTAGCTGATCCCATTTAGTTAGAATAATGCTGAGTTGTGTCGATATTTCTGTTATGTTCTTTTCCTTCTTCTTTGTTGAATAATGTAAACCAGAATACCGTGGGGGTATTCTGGTCTTTTGGGTGCTTTATTATTATGTTGTATAGTTGTTTATGTACTGCCTAGCTGTGTCGGCTAGGCAGGGGTATTTTGGTCATGTAATTTCATATTCCAGCATTATAAATAAAGGTGCCTGGGTGATCACAATAGATCATTCAAGCTTTCTCAGTTCTGTTTTTTAGTATTCTAGTTTTGAACATGGTATCAAAGCTAGGGTTTTAAGACCTGCTCGATTGTTCAAAAAAAAACCCTTTTCCCTTGATTCCTCTCCTCTCCCTTCTCCCTTCTCTCTTCTCTTCCTTTGATCCATTCAACCCTTTTTAGGGCAACACCCATGAGGTGATCCATCTATGGTTCGAGTGCTGCCCTCCATCTCACCTCAATTTTAAAACCTAATTCAGATCGATAGCTGCTGCCATTATCTCTCTCTGCGATTCAGGATTGCTTCAGTTTTTTTTGGAGATCGATCTCATAACAGTTGGGAGATCGATTGGTTTCTTTGGAGCATCAATGCAGGCCTACGACAGCATCTATCCTCTCTGATTTCACATTGATTGAAGACCCCACAGCTGCAGCCTCTTTCCTCTTCTTATCGATCTCAACTGTTAGGGTTTTGCAAAACCCTGACACTTTATCGATTTGGTTCTTCTAGGCTGCTGTTTGGGAAGATTTTTTGAGGGATTATTCCCTGGTTATATTGCTGTACTCGACACTGTTTCAGCCTTGAATTCCTGCTGTTTTTTGAAGATCAGAATTTTGTCCAATTTCAGATCGACTATTGCAGAATTTTTGGAAATTCAGTTTTTTTTCAAAAAACTCGAATTTTACCTTGCTGCATTATGGGTGACTCAGAGGTTACATCAGCTGCTACTGGAGGAGATCGGACCAGGACTGATTTCCTACCCTATCTTCTTTGCCATAAAACTAGATGGTACCATTTATCCGATTTGGGCCAGATCCTTATCCCTCACTGTGGCTGGCAGGGGACTCACTGGCCACCTTATTGGTATCACCAAACAGCCCACTGAAGAAGGGGCTGCCCGCACTAAATGGGCAGCTAATGATGCGATGGTGATGTCTTTTGTTCTGAATTCTATGACCACTGACATTTCTAGTCAGTACCTTCTCCTTGACACTGCGACTTAGATATGGACTGCTGTCAAGGGTACTTATGGTCGTTCAGGGGGTGGTGCTTAGGTTTATGAGATCCGAAAAACTCTTCAAAACACTACCCAGAAAGAGATGACAGTCACCAAGTACTATGCTGCCCTCAAGTGCTTATGGCAGCAACTGGATCACTATGCTCGATTCCTGCCTACTACTGCTGTAGATATTACAGCCTACCACACTTATGTGGATCAGTTTCGAGTCTATGACTTCCTGGCTGGACTTAATGATGATTATGACCCTATTCGGGTGCAGGTTCTTGGTCGGGTTCCTTTTCCCACTTTGGAGGAAACCTTTTCATATGTTCACAGTGAAGAGACAAGGAGGGTTGCTATGATGATTACAGCTAAGGTTGACAGATCAGCTTTACAGACTACTGGTTCCATCACTACTGACACTTCTGCTGATAATGTTGCTGCTACTGCTGCTAGTAAAGAGCCTGTGAAGTGTGATCATTGCCACAAACCATATCACACTAAGGCTCAGTGTTGGAAACTTCATGGGAAGCCTGTTGATTTTGAGAGCAAACGTGGTCGTGCTAAATCTAAAAACAAGGCCAATCACACTGAAAGTGTAGCTTCAGCTCCCACTACTCGACATTGGTTTCTCCCGGGAAGAACTTCAAGCTCTTCGGCCTCGTTGAACACATCGCTGCCCCCTACTATATCCCGCCAATTCGGGTTCCTTCTTTGCCCATACAGTATTTCCTTTTGCTGGTCATTGTGCATTAGTAGTCTCCACTCCTTGGATCATAGACTCGGAGCTACGATCACATGACAGTTCCTCCAGCTTTTTAATACCTACTTCCCCGCTTCGGTAAAGACAAAGTAAAAATTGCCGATGGGTCCCTCTCCTCCATATCCGGGAAGGGCTCCATTGGTTGTTCTCCTTCATTGACTTTATCTTCGGTTACATATTCCCAAGTTTACTACTAACTTTCTCTCCATTAGTAGTATCACTAAATCTTTAAACTGCAAAGTGACATTCTTTCCTACTCATTGTGTTTTTCAGGAACTGGACTCGGGGAAGACGATTGGATCGGGTAAAGTGCATGGCGGATTGTACCTGCTTGATGGAGATCCTGCATCTGCACACAGCTTTACCTTCTAGGCTTTGTTTACCAAAGATCTTTTTCCTCTCGAATTACACTTATGGCACTCTAGACTAGGACATCCACCTTTAGGAACCTTATCTACTTTATTTCCCGCATTAGGGAAAACTTATAATAAAGAAGATTTTTTTTGTGAGCCTTGTGTCTTGGCCAAACAGACACGTTCCAACCATCCTATTTCTAATAAAAGGTCATCTTCTTTATTTCATGTTGTTCATTCTGATGTGTGGGGTCCTAGTAGAAAAGTTGCCCTTTCGGGTCATCGGTGGTATGTCACCTTTATTGATTGCTATTCTAGGTTTACTTGGGTTTATCTGATGCACAACAAAAGTGAGGTTTTCTCATGTTTTCAGCACTTTCACCAGCTGGTTCAAACTCAATTTCATACCACCATTCAAATTTTACGGAGTGATAATGGGCGAGAGTATATAGAAGGTCAGTTCAAAAAATACCTAGCTGCCCATGGGATCCTCCATCAGACCAGCTGTGTTGATACTCCAGCCCAAAATGGTGTGGCTGAGAGGAAGAACCGCCACCTCTTAGAGGTCGCTCGTGCCCTTTTGTTTGCCCGGAATGTCCCCTCAGTTCATTGGGGGGATGCTGTTCTCACTGCCGCCTATTTAATTAATAGGCTGCCCAGTCGGGTCCTTCACTTTAGACCCCTGTTGAGCTACTACTTGGCTCTTCCTCCTTTATTGTTCCCCTAAGGTGTTTGGTCGTGTGCTATGCCCGGATACCAGGTCCCGGAAGCTTGAACCCCGTAGTCTTGGTGCATTTTCTTGGGGTACTC
Source organism: Telopea speciosissima (assembly GCF_018873765.1). Lineage (NCBI taxonomy): Eukaryota > Viridiplantae > Streptophyta > Magnoliopsida > Proteales > Proteaceae > Telopea > Telopea speciosissima. Next base: position 68,200,067 of record NC_057918.1, read on the forward strand.
TGCTACTCGGAAGGGGTATAAATCCTATCACCCTCCATCCCGCCGGACTTTTGTCAGCATGGATGTTGTGTTTCATGAGCGTCTCTCCTACTATGTGTCCCCACCTCTTCAGGGGGAGAGTGTTAGCGAAGATGTGTTGATTGTTGAGCATCCTCCTCCACTCCAGTCTGTCTATAATGAGTCTGTTCAGCCTACTTCTGGTCCTCCCCCCGAGTCAGGGGGAGAAGTTCTTGTTCAGGGGGAGCAGACCACTCCAGTCCAGACTGAGGTTCCTGTTCAGGGGGAGCAGACCCCTCAAGCCCAAACTCCTGTCCAAACTCCTGTCCAGAGGACCATTAGTGAATTTCAGAGGAGGATTGATGTTAGCACTATGAAGACCTATGGAAGGAGACATAATCAGGTTCAATCCACCGTTGCTCCTGTACCCATCCAATTGCCGAACCTGGATCCAGAACCTGCCTCTCCACCTGGTAATGTTCCTTCTCCTGACTTGCCTATTGCCCTTCGCAAAGGTGTCAGGACTTGTACTCAGCATCCTATATCTCATGTTGTCTCTTATGACTCCCTTTCCCCATCATTTCGTGCTTTTGTTACTTCTCTTTCTTCTGTTCGTGTTCTTAATAATTGGCAGGAAGCTTTATCAGATGGAAAGTGGAAGGCAGCCATGATGGAAGAAATGGAAGCCTTGAAAAAAAATAACACATGGGAGCTTGTTGTTCTTCCACCTGGGAAGAAAACCGTTGGATGTAAATGGGTGTTTGTGGTGAAACAGAAGGTGGATGGCACCGTGGATAGATATAAGGCACGACTCGTTGCCAAGGGTTTTACTCAGACATACGGCATAGACTACCAGGAGACCTTTGCACCTGTTGCAAAGTTGAATACAGTTCGTGTGTTGTTATCTTGTGCAGTCAACCTTGGTTGGGAGTTGCAACAGCTAGATGTTAAAAATGCCTTCCTGAATGGAGCACTGGAGGAGGAGGTATACATGGACATTCCACCAGGGTTCTCTTGTGACAGTAATAAAGGAAAAGTGTGCAGGCTGAAGCGTGCACTGTATGGGTTGAAACAGTCACCCTGGGCTTGGTTTGGTCGATTCCACAAGGCCATGATTTCTGTGGGCTATAAGCAGAGTAATGCTGATCACACACTCTTCATCAAGAGGGTTGGTGAAAAACTTACTGTTCTTATAGTCTACGTTGATGATATAGTGGTTACTGGCAATGATGGTGATGAGATCAGACAGTTGAAGACCTTCCTTGGCCAGGAATTTGAGATTAAAGATCTAGGCAAATTAAGATACTTTCTTGGGATTGAAGTGGCCAGATCTGCGAAAGGCATATTTCTCTCCTAAAGAAAGTATGTCCTATACTTGTTGGCTGAAACCGGTTTGCTAGGCTGCCACCCTTCGGACACTCCTATGGATCCTATTGTTCGGCTCAAGGAAAATGGTGGTGAGCCTGTTGATAAAGGCCGGTACCAAAGACTTGTAGGGAAACTGATTTAGCTTTCACAAACTCGTCCAGACATTGCTGTTGCTGTAAGTGGCAGTGAGTCAATTTATGCATGATCCCTACACTTCTCATATGGAGGTTGTTCTTCGTATTCTACATTATTTGAAGTCAGCTCCTAGAAAGGGCATTCTTTTGTCCTCACATGGTCACCTACGGGTAGAGGCATACACCGATGCTGATTGGGCTGGTTCAGTAGATCGAAAGTCCATTTCTGGATATTGTTCTTTTGTAGGTGGAAATCTTGTTACCTGGCGTAGCAAGAAGCAGAATGTAGTTGCTTGTTCTAGTGTCGAAGCTGAATTCAGAGCTATGGCACAAGGAATTTGTGAGTTACTTTGGCTTAAAGGGCTGCTACAAGACTTGGGTCTCCTTATTCGCCTTCCTATGATGCTGTACTGCGATAACAAGGCTGCAATCAGTATAGCACACAACCCGGTGCAGCATGACCGTACCAAACATGTTGAGGTGGATAGGCATTTCATCAAGGAGAAATTAGAAGATGGGCAGATTTGTATTCCCTTTGTGACTTCTTCGGATCAGCTTGCTGATATCTTCACCAAGGGTCTGCCTGGAAAATTATTTCATCCTAATCTAGTCAAGTTGGGCATGATCGACATATTTGCTCCAACTTGAGGGGGAGTGTTGAATAATGTAAACCAGAATACCGTGGGGGTATTCTGGTCTTTTGGGTGCTTTATTATTATGTTGTATAGTTGTTTATGTACTGCCTAGCTGTATCGGCTAGGCAGGGGTATTTTGGTCATGTAATTTCATATTCCAGCATTATAAATAAAGGTGCCTGGGTGATCACAATAGATCATTCAAGCTTTCTCAGTTCTGTTTTTTAGTATTCTAGTTTTGAACATTCTTTTATTAATCTTTGTCGTTGCAAGGTTCCATGTAGCTGACCCCATTTAGTTGGGATGAGGCTGAGTTGTTGTTGTTGTGTTGTTGTTGTAGTGGAGATTCAAGACTGTTGTTCTAGACATGATTTGGTAAATAATATTTACATTTTATGTACTGCCTATGTAAAGAACCATATCCTTTGATCTGCTTGCTTCTTCTCCTAAATTATTTTGGCTATGGTGCATCTCATGGAAGCAGAACATTTTTGTACGTTTGTTTTGTGTGGTTTGAATAATGGTATGTTCTTTTCATTTGATTGGTCTGCGATTTCACTAAAACCCTCTTTTTTAATTAGGGAGCAGTTGTCAACCAACTAAAATCTGACATGGAAAGGTTACAGGAGGAAATCAAGGCCCAGCTGGTTAGTATTATAGCACCTTTCCCACCTAAGCAGTAGACAGTAGTGTCTGATGTACTTAATATTTCATTATATTTAAGATCTGGATTCCCATCTCTTGCAATTTAGTTTCTCTCTGCTTGTCTCCCTTACTTTGTTATTGCAGATTGTGGCAGGTGTTTTTAGGTTAAATACAATCTGTATTTATACCTGCAGGATGGAAGAATTGTCACTCTTTTATCTCATCCAATCCCTTTATAAATAGTAATAGTCAGTTTTAAGTCTAAAGATTGCGTTCCAGGTACATTAGGAACTATATAAAATCAAGCCCTTAGAAAAGGATCTGTTCCTATTAAATTGCATGAGTGATAACTTGATAAATTATGCTGGTGTGAAATTAAGCATTGCTAATTGATAACGGTTGTAAAATTGTGTAGGTAGTGTTGCCACTTTGTAGTTTGTACAACCCCCCCCCCCAAAGAAAAAAATGTTTCTGATATGGTACTGTTCCTGTCCTATTATATTATTTTTTTGAAGTGTCTTATCTATGACCATTTGCTTTTGAATCATTATATATATTGTATAAGAGTGGAAAGGCCCGGGGGGGGGTTTTAAGGCCTTAAGGGGGCAATTGCCTCTCCTGAAGTTTATTTACATTTTACCATATATGGTGTGCCACCTTGGGGGTTTGGGCAGGTTTGGCAGTATGCTACCCACACTCCCAAGATATTTATTCATGGGGTGTATGATATGATCATCTATCCTATTGATTAACTCATATAAAGCTTGCTACTTGATATCAATTCTTTTTGACATTCTTTAACCCACAAACTATATCTTTTGGGGTTCACTTTATCTGACTCATAATTTCAGATTCATATGTTTGCAATTTTATTATAACACTAACATCTCATATTCTTCATTACTTAGTATTGTCATTACTTGTATATTTGTTAATTGGTTTACGTGTATCATTATTCTATATTTCTTCCTTTTTCTTCCTCCACCCTGGTGAAAATAGTCTGATTTTCCTATTTATCTTTTGTTGTTTGATTGGCAATCACTAGTTCCTAGCAGATATGTTGAAGCATCTGCTAGCATATTTCTTTGCATGTTCTGTGTGAGAGATTTGAAGCATTTTTTGTGGTCTCAATGGTTTCTATCCACCAGTAATGCAGACCAGATGGCTGCACTATCACATTAATCTGTCAACTAATAGGAGAGAAAGCCACTTTTTTACTTTAACACCCACCAAAACTCATTCTTTGCAACAATTTCTCTGTGGTTTGCTATTATTTCATAAATGGGAATTTTGAAGGTATTAATAATGAGAAAATGATAAGAAAAATGTAGCACTTTTACATAATGATTTCTGTGGTTGAAGCTCTAGGAAATGTCATCTCGCATCTTCTCCCAACTGTCCTAATATTTCTTTAGCTTTAAGAATATTCTAGTTGTTATGAAGTCCTTATTGGTTCTGATATTCCAATAGTTGTTGTTTATGCATTCTTTGGTGGTGGCAGCTGGAACTGGAGTCTGTCCAAATGGATTATGCAAATGCACAACTAGAATGTAATGCGGCAGATGAACGAGCCAAAATATTGGCTTCTGAGGTCATTGGTTTAGAAGAAAAGGTAGTTTTGTTTCCTTGCTTAATTTTTTAGTCTACATCCAGTAAAATTGCCTTTATAAGTTTTAATGTTGTAAGAAAATTAATTTAGCATAGTCAGCCTAAAATTATCTTTGAAGCATCTTTATTCGTCTCGTAGTGTTTTTTTTTTTTTCCCGTTTTTTCACCTGGTTGTTTTTGCTTCTGAATTCTGATGACACTCATCATTACCATGTATTTAGTTCATTTTTTTTGGTCACTGATCACCCCCCCCCGGCAAAAAAAAAAAATATGAATGAAACATAGTTGTCACGGTGACAAGGCAATCATAGGCGGTGGCGGAGGGGGAAAAAAAACCAAGGTGACACCAACGAGGTGCCTAGGCGACCTTCCAGCAAAGGGCACCTGGATGCTTAGGTGACGCACTGACGCCTCGACAACTATTGAAAGGAAAACAAATGGAATTTAAACCCTTCAGATAACAGTTTTTGGTGGTCAGTTTACCAGTGTTCACTTTTGTTTCTTCTAAAGAGGTCTAACATCTAAAGGCATGGGCTACCATATTATAGATAGATCAGAGACATTTCATCATCTGTTTGTTGGTCTTTAATTTCTTGTTAAGTTGGACTCTTATCATTCTTTGTCGTTGATGATTACTATTTTTTAAAGTAGTAGTGAATAGACCTATAGATATTCAAATCCTAGCGAGTTGTCTGGTCAACTACACAAAAAGTAAGTTGTCTTTATAATTCATAAAACCTAGTTTTTGAAGCAAAGAGAAAACCTAATTCCTTTGAATTTGACCAAAATAGAGGAGTCAGAGAAAGGCAGCTGATCGTATGGTCTATTAACCAAGTACTCAGAGCTCTTTGCTTTCAAAGCTTCTTTGACTCCTTTCCTTCTATGTCAGCCGGTATAAGGCAGTGTGCAAGTTCCATAAATATTTCCATAATTTGGGCCTTTAAACTGAAAGTTCTAAACAATTGAAAGTTATGGGCTTGTACTTTATGTCTGTATTGGCTGTGCGTATGTTGATTCTGTTCATTATACTGTGTGACCAAATTTTGGACTCCAGACAATGCATTTTTTCAGATGCATATTTTGAAAGGATTACAACTATGTTCCAGATGCCACTTACACAGGCTGCACCTTAGTTTAAACTTTAAATTAGCGCATGTTATTGATTACTCCAATTTATGCACATGGATATGATGAAAAAGGATTAAGATATGCATGGGGACCAATAGTCTGTGGTGGGTTGCATACTATGTATGAGTAGTGGAGCTTTATCATTTATGCTGTTTACTGAATTAGCAGAAGATATAGCTCTGGATAGGTTGGAATAAAACGATTGGATTCATGTGGCCTGCACAAAATAGTAAGATAAGCTTGGGGGACAGTTGAGCCATTTAAATGCATTTGGTATTAGGACTAGATTTTTAATTTTTAGAGGAGTTTCAAATATGAACCACTTTAACTATTAGCCCTACTCTGATAACTGACTAGTAACTAATGTCCTGCTATGTGCTTTATTTCAGGCAGCACCTCGCCTATTTCTTCCATGTCAAGTGATGGTCTTGTCATTCTGATCATTGGGTAGAGTAGAAACACCCTGGATAGGCCACATGTCAAATTTAGTGGCCCACCCATCGTTATGGCCTACCGTGTATGGGTTCTTCCCCTTGTTTCTCAATGGTCCAAGTTCCTCAAACAGAGAGTTGACTTTGCAAGTAAAATTTGAAGCATTATATTGACGTGTAGCGTAGTGAGAGTGGATTGAAAACTAAACCATAACTAGATGATGACACGAACAACATGTTCACTAAATTTTAACAGGATGCCAAGTTGCATTTGTAGTCCATACTCCACATGCTGATGCTTCTGGCACCTGTCAGTTATGGATACCTGCCCAAATATCTCCTTCTTTTTTGGGTAAATTGTAGTTTTGATATTTTGTCATAGTTGTCAAGGTGTCGCTTAAGCATCCTGTAGGCGCCAAAGTGGTTTTCTAGGTCCTAGGCAACTGGCCGCCATTTGTCTAGGCTCCCAGGTCTCAAATCCATGGGAAAAAGGGGAGGAGAAGAAGCAATGCTTCCTTCATTTCCAGCGTCAAAGATGAAGAAGACGCTGTGAGTCTGTGACAAAATCCCATTGAATGGGTTTTATTTCTTTATATTATATGTTAAAAACAGATACTTTAAATTTTTGTACATTACTCCACCTTGTATATATAAGGTAAAGAAGTAAAATCCTTATTTTACATATAACTCCCTTTAAAATTTACATCTTAAAAGGTCAAAATCTGATGTTCACATCTACCACCCCTTTTCTATATGCACGATTTGATTGCCTAGGCATCAAGGCACCTAGCCACAGCCTGGGCTCACCTTGGCACCACGACAACTCTGTATTTTGTAGCTTTATGAGTCTGTCTTCAGTTCATGATTGGTGTACTTAATTTATTCCATATCTGAAAAATTTGTGATATTATTTTATTATCTGAGAAATCTCTTGTTGGAATCTAGCTTACTTTGTCTTCTTTGGGTCAGACTTTGGTACATTTTCCATGGTTGGTTTCTAGATCATCTTATTTTTGAGATTTTCTCATCTGAATTATTTGAACAGGCTCTCAGATTGAGGTCAAATGAGCTAAAGCTGGAGAAACAATTGGAGAACTCAAATGCTGAAATTACTTCATACAAGTATTCTCAACTTTTTTATTTCATTTTATGCCTTTTACTACCATAAAGTTTGGGCTTAGTTAATTATCTCTCTTCATTTTGACTTTAATCTTTTCTTGTTTTCAGAACTGAATGATTGCTTGTGCACAGAACGTACTTTATAAGTTGGGTGAAAGGAATAGTTATATTGTAGAGGATCCAAAGTTGACTCTCAAGCATACATAATGTAGGGAGTTAGCATTATCGTATGTTCTAAACTAAGTTGGGTGAAAGGAATAGTTATACTGTAGGATCCAAAGTTGACTCTCAAGCATACATAATGTAGAGAGTTAGCATTATCGTATGCTCAGTTTAGAACTTTCTCACCTCTGTGTAATTCCACAAGAAGGTCTCATTTGTACTTGATATTTCTTCTTTGTTCTTCCCCTTTTGGTGTCTTCTGGATTTTCAGACTTAAATTAAGACTGATAATATCCTTTCCTCTTATTGGTAAGAGAAGAACTTCTTTTTCAATAAGGTATTACTAATGAAAAGAAGCTTCCTTTTTCAAAAAGGTAATACCATTGAAAAGAAGCATCAGACTTGATGCTAGTCCTGATGACAAGACTGCAAAGAAGATAAAATCTGCACCTTTGTTGAGCTCCCTGAAAAGTCAAAAAGCTGCTACCCCTCCTGGCCCTGGTTAAAGAATTTTGGTTTGTTATCCTTTGGTGGTACTTCAGCTAAGTCATTCTTCAAGGGACTGTCTGAATGACACTTTATAGGTATATTTAGGACATGTAACTTTCTTTTGATTTCCCCTTGTCTTATTCCCAAAAATTCTTTGGGTCAGGGGTAAAAAAGGGTTTATAAATAATTTGAAATTGTAAAATTAAGTGCTCTGATTTTCTGTTGAAAAAGGTTATCAGTGTAAAATCCTTACATTTTAGAAACTCTGTTATTCTTTTGCATCGAGCTTGGGCTGGATTTTGCCAGAGGTTGTTTTTGTTGAGCTTCAGTAGTAGAAGCTGAAAGCACCTGGCAATGTAGGGAGGAATCGAACCCAAAAGTGAATTGAAAGACAAATCAATTGCATGTAGACAAGTTAAATTTCCAATCCTCGCTAGATCTCTCCTATTAACAGATTGTGTGAAAGAAACAATGCTTGTAAGCGCCTCGACTCTGTAATCTCCACTAGTATTTCACCTGAAAACAGATTTGAGAGAGGTCAAGAAGTACTAGACCAGATTTTTCTGTTGTTGCTGCAATTTAACTCAGTATAGGGCCAGAGAAATTGTTAGAACTCAGGTCCAGAACAAGCAACTTCTTGGATAATATGAATCTCGGCGAAAGCTCGCAGAGATGAAATGCAGGTGGGACTCCCTCTGACGATGACATTGTTTGCAAGATTGACGACTATGAGCGAATCAATGTAAGTAGAGAAGGAAGAAAGAGTTCCCAAAATTTTGTTTGAAACGAGATTAAGATACACCAACTGTTGACTAAAATCACAAAAAGTTCCAGACAAGAAATTGTGGCAGAGATCCAAACGTATCAATGATTTCAGGTATAACATGCTTTCAGGAATCTCTCCACCAAACGAATTTGACACAAAAGATCGAATCCTGGAAGATTGGAAGAAAAGTAATCAATCCATGAAGGAACTAAGCTTTCTAATCCTTCATTTTCTCTCAGAACAGGCTCCTCCAGAAGATGAAGTTCCATTAGCACATCTGGAATGATACCTTGAAGCCTATTCTGGGTAAGATTTAGGATTTTTCAGAGCTTTTAGTCTCCCAAAACACCAAGTTATTGAACCTGAGTAGTTGTTGCGAGGCAGAAGAAGTGTTTCGAGGGATGAAAGCTCACATAAGCTTGGGTGAATCAGGCCAGAGCGGTTGGAGGAGCTGAGATTAATTGAAACACCTCGTGGGTTCAGTTCTCACAGGTGATTCTGGTCCCAATTGCTGCATTTGGAACCAACCCAAGTCGATAAGCTTTGGTTGGAATTATTATTCTCTGACCTGAACTTGAGAAGCGAAGATCTGTCTCTGGTCTCAGATTACAGCAATGATGATGAAGTTGAAGCACAGAACTGCAATAACTAGAAGACTGAGGAATGAAGCAAGCTGGGGGCTTTACAGGGTAGGAAGACTGGAAACATTGCTGCTGCCATTAATGGAGTTCGAATTTACAGAGAACAGACTAGAAATGATGAAAAATAAACAAATAAAAATGTGAAAGGAGAGAGAGTGAAGTAGCTTAGAACTTAGAGATTCTCTCTCTACTGATAACTGACATTCTCTATTCTCTACTCAGAAATCGCCATTAACAGGGTGTCGCCGGACGCAAGAGATCGATTGAGACAGTCATGAAAAAAATGGTGCAAGTGACTTGGGAAATAAAAGCAATGTGGTTTTGGGGTGGGAGAAATTTTGTTAGATATGGATGGATAGTTGAAAACAGAGTTGTGCGGATCCACATACTATTACCGTTGTGTCCAATTTATTTAACGTAATTTTACTATTATGTCCCAACTAACAATGATCGTCAAGAGTTGTCATTGTTTCACATGCTTTTTGAGTAGACTTGTGAAATCACAGGCTTTTACCCTCACTGAATGGAGAAGTGTGTTATACTAAGAGGGCAAAAAAATAAGGTTACAAATTATTTGAAACCTTGAGGGGTGTCGATAAGAAAAGCCCTTCTTTAAAGCTATAGGTGTTCAAAATTGAACTGCTCTGCAAAAGGGTGGAAAAACTTTTGCTTCTCCCCATCTTAGAAATCCTTTTGGAAGAGTCAACAAGATGTACTTAAAATGAAGTAGAGAATCTAAAAGTTTAAGGTTGTTTGTTTGTGGTAATGATGGGGGAAACTCTTGGATTTGAGGATCGTGGCTCCTCTGTAATGTAGCCCTAGATAGGTAGGACTACTAGGAGCCAGACAAACCAGGACCTTTCAATACTGCTGGCCGATTGGGGCAGAATTGAGGAATCAGGTCAGAATTAGGGTTAGGTTTAATGTAAAGGATGGAGTTCTTATGTGGTAATGCTAGGCAGGTTTAGAGGAAGCTAACAGTGAGGGTTTGAATGATGTTTGAGTGGAAAATTAAAAATCAGAAAATTAGGGTTAGGGTTTCAGGTTTTGGGAAATAGGAAAATAGGTAAAACTAGGGTTTAGGATAGGAATTTGAGGATGAGCTTTGGGTCGAGTGTTAGGAGCAGTAACAGGGTGGTTCTGTTGTAATATGGGCAGGTTCAATGGCTGTATTGGTCTGGGTAGTTTTTAGGGTTCTGGGTTTTAATGGAGGTTGAGGGGGGATTAGGGTTAAGTTGATGGTTTGGGGTAGAGACTAGGATAGAGTGTAGGGAAGGCTGTGAAGATACTGTGGTTGAAATTTGAATGTAAACTGATGGGGGAATTGGGCTGGACAGGATTTAGATGACCTAGGGTTTTAGGGGATCGATTGGGACGGGTGGGGTTTAGGTTAGAGGAATAGAAGAAGAAGGATGGATGCTGAAAATAGTAAATTACTTACTTGTGATTGAATTTCTTCAGCGGCAGCAGCTTTGAAGAATATAAGGTCTTCCGATCTGCAAGATGCAAGGAGTTGAGAAAGAAGATCCTCCCGGTCTACAAGACGCAAGGAGTCAACTGGATATCCACCAGTCCCTTCACCTTGATATTGCTCACAAGGCACACTCTCAAAGGAGCAAAGCAGCAGCAAGTAAACATAAAGTTTATTTTCAAATCTGAACTGTGGGGGAGCCTCCCACGATTTTACTATTTTATAATATAGCCATAGGCCTAAAACGTATTCACCCTAGGAATTTGAATCCTAGGCTGAATCCTAATTACAAACTAAAACACTCCCTCTAAAAATTGTGGTGGGGTGGAATTAAAATACTTAAAAAAAGATTCCCTAATCTACCAATAGGAAATAAGCACTAACAACCAATAGGATTAATTCACTCAAATTGAACCATGGTTTGAGCCGGTTCAATTTAAGTTTACAATTAAACTGAAAAAAAAAAACTAAGTATGGGAAATAACTAAGACTGAAATAATCTAAGGCTCCAACTACTAGGCCCTAATCTTAGAGCTTCTTCTTCTTCTTGCGGATGCTTGGATCTGCATCACTCTGAAGTCTGAACTGCAAGCTGGTTTATTGTGTACCGGTTTGCAAAACAGTACATGTGGTTTACTGACATAACCAGTCACAATTCATGGACTCAAAACATCCATAGGTACCTCTCACCTTCTGCAAATGCCATCCTCCTTGCTCCAAACCGTACTTGGCAGCAATGACCTCTATTCATAGAGCTCTGGTCACAACACTCAGCCTCCAAAAGCCATTTCCAAGTAGAGCCCAGTTCATCCATGTCACCGTCTTAAAACCCACACACTGCAAACTTTTTAGGTGTATACTTTATAGCACCATTTTGTATTAACCAGTTGACACCTCTTTATATTCTTTATCACTTTCTACATCCCATTTGCAAGAGGATATCAAAAGGATTCCCATGCTGGAAGTCCTGCTGCAGGCTCTTGGTCATTGTAAAACTTCAAAATTTGTTCTCTATTCCAATTTTTTAGTAATGCTATAGTCTCACATACTGACCTTTCTTGCAAACTTAAAGCAAGCATATAACTTTGCATACTCTTCTCTGGTACTATGTATAACTGGCCTTAAAGAAGGGGGGGGGGGGGGGGAGGAAATGTTGCTTTTCATTCACATGACATCTAAAGTGTTTCTTATGGAGATTGTTTTTCCACACATTTTTTTATTGGTTTGGCTTCTCTCCTTGGTTTTTTAACATCCATTGTCCTCAAGAACCTTGGTTCTATATTTACAGAAAGAAAGTATCTAGCCTGGAGAAAGAGCGTCAGGATTTGCAGTCAACGATAGATTCTCTGCAAGAAGGTATGATGACTCCATATCATGTGATTAGTCAAGTCAATGCATATCCACTCGTTTGGGAATTTTTGTTTTCTAGGTCAGAACTATTTAGTAATCACAAGGAAAACAAACCTCTTGATACTGTAAAAGGGCTCAAAAGCTATACATAAGTGGTTTGTCCACTCTGAATCGAAATATTGCATCAGTGGTTTTTCAAACAACTCTCCAGTGCTAGTGCTACCAACTCAAGTTTGGTTTATACTATTGCCTTCAGAATAATCTTTTATAGTGTGAACACTTATAGTTATGGCTATTGCTAGTGATTTACGACGTTATCTACATGATTCTCTTATGACCAGTCATAATCTCTATAGAGACTGGAAGCATGTTATTTGGCATTGCATGTCTAAATCAAGTTGTTTCTTGACATCACATTGTATATGTTACTGAAGTTTCTTCTCTATTTAGTATTTACTGCATTGATGCTACTTATTGTACACAGAGAAAAAGATACTGCAATCTAAACTACGAAAAGCATCTACGGTTGAAAAGTCTGTCAATGTCAGGAAGACACCCACTACTACAAAAGACGTGTCAACTTCTACAGAGGACATAGGTATATATCTATCTGTATCCCCCCCTTTCTGTATGTCACTTGGCCTTATGTTTGGATAATGTAGTTAATTTCATATAGTTTAATTGACCTATTTATTTGAATCTTAAGCATTTCTCCACCACCCCCCAAGAGGATCTGTTACAGTATCTAGTTTTAGACAGTTAATTGGTTAGTGCAGGATAAACACTGAGTCCTGGGCGAGACCTAAATATACTAGTCCACGTAGTATTATGGGTTAGTTAAACTAGTATAGTGAAGGGTGCTATTTGCTTGCAGCTTATGGTATGCCTTTGAATGGTCATTGTATGAAAACACATCAACGTGCACTCTTCAGGTGCCACAAACATCAGAAATACACATTTCGAAGCTTTGGGCTTTCAAATTAATTTATTTACTTCAAAATAATTATGTTATAATTATAATTGTCATTGTTATTTTACTATCATACTATTATTATTGTTATGTTATTATAATTTTATATTTGATAAGTAACAATTTATCGATAGAAATGTGATAAAATTTCAGAGTAGAGATACAATTTAGTGAATTAGTGATACAACAACAACAGCTACAAGACCTTACAAAAGGACTAAGCACAATGGCTGCTATAGCTCCCAATGCACTGAAATCCACCCTACAACTGAACTGAACTTACAAAAGAATATAATCTCCAAAGCACAATCTTGGTCGAACAACGTTTTTCTAAATCATCAGCGACCTCATTCAAAGTTCTCCCTTTCCATTGGAACTGAAGCTGCATTTGAGAAACAAGGTACTGAGCAGGTCTGATGCAATGGTATAACACCATGGTTCATCTGCTGGCTTCGTTACTACGAAATAGAGAATGCCATTTTGCCCATAGAAGTTAATGGTTTATAAACTAAGAATTAAAAAAAATAAATAAAAAGAAGTCTATGGTTTACAGAATGAATGAATGAAAACAGGAAAGATAGACCCCTCAAGGAAGAAGGAACCTCTACCATGTAAGGTTGCATCATCTACAATTGGAAAAGTTTCTTTTAATTGCTAGAGTTCCTATTACATGCAATTAGTTTTTTTACTAGATGTTTTGTGTTTTTAATTTTAGTTTCACCAGTCCACAACTGGTGATAAACCTTCTTTAGTCGAACTTGATGGGCTTCCAAGAGTCCCTCTTCATTTTTGGTTATCAACAATTAGTGAGACTATCTTTACTTAATAAATATGTTTCTTCTTATATCTTTATGTATCTTCTCCTTCATTGTCGGTATGCCAATCATTTATCTTGCCAAACCACTGGTAGTGATATGGTTATTATGGTTTTTATCATTTTTCTGTGGTTCCTTCAAATTTATTTCTGATCATGATTGGTTTTCACTCAGGTGATGACATTTATGCTTCAGTTATTGGGGAAAATAGTGGTGCTGACACAAGCACTTTCCACCTTGAAATGCAAGACACTGCATCTTTTCCCTTGAGAGGAAGCTCGACTTCCCCATTGGTTCCTGAAATTATGCAATTCCATCCTTCAGCTTTGTCTGCGGCTATCCCTCCAGATCAGCTGAGAATGGTTGACAACATTAATTCATTGATTTCAGAGGTAGTGACTGAAGCCATGATTAGTTTTTCCTTCATTTTCCCCAATTTTTTGTTGGTCAAGTCCGTAGGTTTATGGAACCATGTCTTTTCATCAAAATGTAATCTGATAGCTAAATGGGGTACATAACAATGCCTACATTTAATTACATTTGCTGACGAATACAGTGTGGTTGCAGCTCGCATTGGAGAAGGAAGAGTTAATGCGAGCTTTGGCAGTTGAATCCTCTCAAAGTTCCAAGCTGAAGGTAGATTTAGCTTACAAACCCAAAATCCTGCATTGGCAACTTTTTAATGAAACTTTCAGTGGACAATTTATTGGGGATTATTTCTCAGACATGCATCCATGTTCACACATGGTTTATATAATGACGATGGATATCCTTGTGCAGAGGAAGCTTAAAAAGAAGTGATTTGTGCCCTGCCCACTCACCCAGACTATTGTTATCCTTTGAAAGAAGAGTCGTTCCCCCCCTCCCCCTCCCCCCCCCCCCGGCCTGCTCAAGAAAAAAAATAGTTGGGGCAAAAAACTGTTGCTTCGTTTGTACTTCGTAATTCAGATATGTTCTTACTTATGCAGTGTTTTATTTAAAGTACTTTTTTTACACATGGTAAAGAATATTATATTGGAAGGGGTTTTCGGCAATGAAAATTTATGTGTATTCCTTTGAACAGTATCTTCTGTGCGTCAAAATAGTATTTATGACTATGAATCTATAATTAGTGGATTTGATTATATGTATTTGTGTTAGTCTCACATTTTTCGTTGACTTTTGTTCTTGATTTTTGAAAGGATTTAAATAAGGACCTGTCCCGAAAACTGGAGGTTCAGACTCAGAAGTTAGAGCTCTTGACTACCCAAAGTATGGCAAGCGAGAACCTCCCAGCAAGACAATCTGATCCACATACCATGACAGAGAGCACAGTGTTCGTTGATGAAGGGGATGAGGTACCATGTCTTACTGTAGTTGTTACTTTATCACTAGATATAATTATTCGGTTCTATAAATTTGTTGAGCAAGTGTTCTGATAAATTCGATGTTTTTCCATGTTTTCGTAAATTTTAAGAGACCAATTCTGTTGTGATTGAGATGTGGTATCTGGAGAGGCTATGAACGTGGTAAGTGACGCTTTGTGCTCAAGTCATTGGGTTTCAATCCCAACTCAGCGTTGGGAGATATTGGAGAGTATTGCTCTGGATCTACAATTTATGGTTGCAGGAAGATGATATGTATGAAGTGTAATGGATCTTTTTGGGTTAATTTGTATTTTATTATTTTATGGAGATTATTTAGTACTATTTTATTACACATGTATAGTTAGTTGGTTTTATTGGTCTGTAGAGGTCTAGTTTCGTTATTAAGTTGGTAGCCATATTTCTTTGTAGTCCCATGATAGTGGAAAGCCTTTTTCAAAGGTCACAATTTTTAGTAGTCTCATTCGATTTTTAGAGTTCAACTAGTCTTCTTTAGTTTTCTCTTAGAATTAGGGAAGTTAATGGCTGTATAGATACCGGTCATAGGTATAGTTCTTAAGATTTGAATAAATATTTTATTTCCCTGTGGGAATTTATTAGGTTCTGGTCAATAGCACTTCTAAAAATTGAACTTCCTTTTAAGTGGCAGGAAGAGACAAGGATCTCATTTTTGTTAGGTCCCCCAACTCCCAACTTCACATTGGTTGGTTATATATAGATGGAACGTGTACGTATTTTGCTTAGCCTTTGTGCGTTGTATAGTGCTCTTGTCTTGTATAGTATGGTAGGTCTTTTTACGGGCATCCGTTTCAGGCGTTGCCTAACAAAATTCCCGACTGATCCATATAAAGAAAAAGGGTTGAAACAGTTTTTGGTTGATAACTGACCACTGCCCTCGATAGAATTAGCTGAAATTGTAGCACTAAGGATTTCCTTACACAATTCTTGCTAACTCGTCGATGCTTGTACGCTTGGCCATTGAAGTAATATTTTATTTTTCTACTTTTCAAGGTCCACATGGAGTGACGGTGGGCTTATTGGGTTGCATAAGGAACTCTTCACAGTTCTAGTATTTCTTTAGAATTAATGAAATGTGGATATCTATTCCATATATGCCAGTGCAATGCTTTGTTTGTACTTTTTAAATTTGGTCAAAGTTTGTTGAGCTTGCTATTCTGATTATGACTACTACTATTCGAGAGGATTGATTTTTAAACATGATTTTTTCTTTTCTTCTGTTCAAACAGGTAGTAGAGAGGGTCTTGGGCTGGGTAATGAAGCTGTTTCCTGGAGGGCCATCAAAGCGCCGAACCAGCAAGCTACTTTGATCAGTATCTTGGGAAGTCCCAACAACCAAAATTACATGCCCCTCCAAAGCCCTCCTTCCACACCCCCCCTGCGGTGCATTGGAGGACCATCTGTATATTGTGAGCCATTAAACTCTATCCATTCTTTTCAACAGAAGAAAGTGAGGGTTCTTTTTTCTTTACCCTTCCCATATTCTTTTTCCCTGTTTCCCAATTTGTTGGAAGAGGCATTTGTCATTTATTTGATAGTAAAGAACAAGTCCCTTATTGATCTTAAGGAGATGTGAGAAAGGAAAGATAACTCTGTGATCTCTCCCAAGTGGATGCTGTGATTGGTTATTTCCTTTTCTTTTCTCTCAAATTGTAGTAGGGAAGATGATAGAGGTCGACAAAGAAGATTAGAATATACACTGTAATTTGCATTTGTGAGTTGTCTACTTATTTTCATGCTCCTTGTAATTGGATTTCGACATTTTGTCGAGCTTATATGCTCAAAATCTTAACCCTGATGCATGGGTTCCGGTTTGTGTGTACTATACCTGAGGAATATAAAGAATTACATTGATGCTGTTGGTGAACTTACTATCTTTCAGTTATCCTTTTTCAATGCTATTATCCTATTTACTGTTTGGATTCCTATGTGATTTGATTATTAGACCATAAAAAAAGAAGTCTTGTATAGATCTTTTTTTTTTTTAATTCAAAATTCTTGTAGATCTAGCTACAAGAGACAGGTTCATCGATATTCGGCGATTTAGATGATTAAAGAAGGGGAGAAGGCATGTTAAGTACATTTCATGGCTTAATCTGAAAGATGTTTTGAGAATCAAGCATACTCAGAATCAAAGTTGATTGTCCATTATGGTTAACCTTGTGGCCTAATGTTTCTGTCTTCTACACACTTGTTTGTGTCTGATCATCATCCCATTATCTTAAAAACAAATGTTTCTTCTATGCATGTTAAAAGAAATTTTCATTTTCAAGCTGTTTGATGTCATCATCCTGATTTTTATGACTTTTGTGTCTCCAAATGGTCTGGCATCTGGTAACTGTAACTTAGTTGTTAAGGTAACTTCAATTATGAATTTTTTTGTTACCAAAAAAAAAACTTCAATTATGAATTTTTTTAAAATAAAAAGTGGACCAGGAAGGTCTTTTGTAATATCAATTCCTTTAAGGATTCTCTTTTCTCACACCTAGCACATCTAGAACAGCTGGACCCAACACCAGATATCTTAGCAAAGATTTCAGATGTTAATAATACCCTTCATTGGTTGCTAGAGGCTGAGGAAACCTTTTGGTTTGAAAAATTGAGGCATAGTTATGTCTCTCAAGGTGATTGTAATACTAAATTCTACCATCCTATGGCTAAGGTTATTAGAGTCTTCTCCCAACATTTTAGCTTTGTCTATGAATCCTCTAATCATCTAGATCCTCGTATTGTTGAAAGGTTTTTTCCACTCATAATCAGTACTTCAGAGAATGAGGGTTTAATAACTTTACCTTCTGTAGATGAAGTTAACGATGTTGTGTTTAATATAGGATCTTACAAAGCTTCAGGTCATGATGGTGTTTCTGCCCTGCCATTTCTTATCATAAATGCTGAGAGTTTATTCGACATCATGTTGTTGCCTTTGAACATAATTTCTTCGTTAATGTATTTTTGCTTTTTGGTACTAAACACACACTATTAGCTCTAATGCTAAAAATAAATAATGCCACTACACTTAATGAGTTTAGGCCTATTAGCTTATGTAATGTAATGTCACATATAAAATAATTTCTAAGATTTTAGCTAAAAGATTACAAGGACTCCTTAACCGTATTGTTTTCCCTTGTTAATCAGTTTTTATTAAGGGTAGGCAAATAATTAATAACATAATTATTCCTATGAAATAATTCATTATACGAAACATTGTAAAGGGAAGGAGGGTTGGGTGGCAATTAAATTTGATATGTCGAAGGCTTATGCTAGATTAGAATTAGGGATGTAAATGGATAACCGAAATCCGAATCCGCATCCATATCCATTTAGAGACATCCATATTTGTTTATTGATATATTCGGAAAAAAAATCTGAATACTCAGATAAAAATCCGAATACTTAATAATAAAAAATTAAGTAAATAATGATTTTGAGGGTTTTTGAAGATTCAACAAGTTCTAAAATATGATGAAAAGAAAATCATAATCTAAGAGATATGGATTGAGAGTGAACTCTATCCGCTAGGGGGAGGAAGGTCCGGGTTACACAAGGCAGAAATGTAAACGGATGGTCGAAAATCCGAATACGATCCGCATTCGAATCCATTTAGAGGTATCCGTATTCAGCTAGGGAATATCCGGCTCCGATCACATCCGATCCGTTTACATCCCTAATTAGAATGAGGTCTATTCGTGTTCTTTTTGAATTTCTAGGATTTTTTAGTCATTGGTGTGACATTATTAGCTCTTTACCTTCCTTTGTAAGTTATTCTATTAAATTAAAACATGGAGATTTTGATTTTTTGAACCATCCAGAGACATCTGATAAAGATGCACTCTGAGTCCATACTTATTTATCTTAGTTATGGAAGGCCTCTCTATTATCGGGAAAAAAAAAATGGAAGGCCTTATATATAGAGATCTTCAAATATTTTGGAGAATTAAAATTGCAAGAACAACAATTGAAAATAACACTTATTTTTTGCCAAACAAACTTACAGGATATTAATATCATCTAGGTAGTCCTTAGTCATTTGAAACTCTATATGGTTGGGTATAAATAATTATTGGGTCTAAAAGGCCGATGTCTCCTTGCGATTCAGGAACAAACTGCACACCCTACATAAAGAAATAAAGTTGCGCCCCTCATTACTTGGATTTAGTGTAGCAGTAAGCACTTAAAACGAAAGACCAATAATTGGTATCAGAGTCAAATTGCAAGTTTGAGTCACTCGACAAACACTGAGGGGGGGGGGATTGTTGGGCCTAGAAGGTCAACGTTCAGAATAAACTGGTAATTAAAAGACTTGTTGCTTTCCCAAACAAGGAGATTTATTTTAGTTAAATATGTTCTTGGATCTATGCCAACTTATTTAATGTCTTGCTTTTCGATCCCAAATAGTATTTGCTCTATCTTTTGGAGAGGAGAGTCAAAAGAGGTAAAAAGTTGTCTTTGATATCATGGTCTCAAATGTGTAAAGCTAGGAGCTGTGGAGGGTTGGGGTTTCGACTTAGTTCGGAGCACAATAAATCTTTGCTTATTGTTTGGATTGGAGGCTTTTAAATAATCTGTCATCTCTCTGGGGTAAGTTTTCAAAGGCCAAATATTTTCCCACGGTTAGCCTTTTACATCCTGATTTCAAACAAAAAATGAATCCTGGGTATGGAAGAGCATTACTAATATTATTCTTAACCTACGAGAGATGGTTTGTTGGAAGGTGGGAATTGGGCATTCCACTGATATATGGAAAGACCTATGGATTCCTCAATAGAATCATCATTTAATTGGTTATGTAACCAACCCAATTGCATCATTCTAAAATGTGTCCGAATTTATCATTGATAGAAGTTGGAAGAATTTATTGACCTCTTCACTACTCCCTACTGATATCGTTGCACTAATTCTTAAAATACCACTAGCAAATGTTCCTCATACGGACTTTCTGTTTTGTCCATTTACTAGAACATGAGACTTAACCACTAAACATATTGCTAGGATTTTAAGTTCCTCATTGACGTCAATTGTTGGTGATACATCTTCTATAATGCTCTATGACGTTTATAATGGAAGACAAAGGTACATCTTAAATTTCAGTTGTTTGCTTGGAGATTGTTGAATGGTGGTATTTCTACAAAAGAGAATCTAAAACGTTTTCTTCCTATTAATGAAATATGTATATTTTGTTCTATAGAAAAGGAAATTAATTGGCACTTATTTTTATTGTGTCCTTTCACTAAAAAAATTTGGGCAGTAGGATTAATAGGATTGCGATCAGAATATCTCCAAGGAGATGTATATTTGACTTCCTATACTGCCTCTTGGGGCCTAGCTAAGTCATCCATCATAAAAAATAAATCCCTATTTCCTTGTTGTTTTCTCAATCGCATTATTTTCTATGGTTTATGCGGAACCAATGTCTATTCTTGCATTGTAAGCCAAACTCATCTAAAGTTATGGCTAATATTGATCAATGGATAGCAGATCAAAATCTTTATAGTTTTTCTCACTTTACTGATACTAATTTCCCTACAATCCTTTTTCCCTTGCTTCTGTGTGATTTCCTTGAGCTTTCACACTCTGATTGCACTACAATTATCTGTGATGCAAGTTCGTTTAAAGATACTCATAAAGTTGACTGGGCAACAGTTGACATTTCCAATGAAAATATTATTATTGCTTGTATGGATTATGGATATACAGGGAGTACTCAAGAGTCAGAAGCGTGGTAACTGTTCATGTGACTACAAAAATCAAGGGCTTTAGACATCGGTCAAGTTGATGTTTGGACTAATTGTGAGGAGCCGGTAAGCTGGGTAATACAAAATTCTTGTCAATGGTCGTGGGAAGTATTTACTATTTTGTGGGACAGTAAATTAGTTATGAAATCTTTTGAATGATGTCAAGTTTGCATTACTTTTATGGGCGGGGCCACACACGTGCTACAATGGCAAGCCGTTGCGCGGGAGTGCACAACTTAAGTGCTTTGACTTCTTCACATGTTTGACCGCCTTTTTCAATACGACTTTTTAGCCATATCTTGTAGGTGACGACGACGTTGAGTTGGTGGTGGAGGAAGACTCGACATCCAGGCAAACCGCTTGGTGGTGTGTTATGTAGTGGGTTTAGTACGCCCTGCCAAAACAGCTTCAAAACAAACAAAAAAGGTGTGTGTTGCATTCACGAGGAACTGCCAATGTACTAGTAAGAAGGATAAACACTTGGTTGAGCTAGCTCATAGGATGGTTGTGACATCTAAATGTAGTAAGCGTAAATCAAACATATCTGGTGATGTATCGACTCTCTGTGCTCTTTAATGCATGATTTTCTTTCTTTATTTATTAAAAAAAATCAAAGTTGATGGAATCAGATTTAAATAAGCCAATTTTTATCCTAATTTTTAAACCTTAAATTCTATTGATTTACTTTGCCAAAACAAGTTTTGAATAGCTTCGTTGGCTAATGAAATCAGCGACTAGGTGACATAAGGGGTACAAGTTCAAAACCAGACTTAGCTTTATCAATTTATATTGGTTAAGGTGGCTCATCAATCCCATGTTCCTGTCTAAGAGTATTATTATAAGGACCAATCAAACAAGGAGCCTGAGGATGAGGGAGGCTAGATGTACTAAAGAAAAGGGAAGAGGTTAAAATGTGAAAAAATAGACCGAGTTTTCCTTACCACTGTCAAGGGAGATGGTCAAAGGAGAATCCTTTGGCCGAGGCCTTCGATCGGTGGTGAGAGGGTATCGTGCAACCATGGGGGTATTATCAATCAATTGTAAATAGGGCAATTATTGACATCCATTGATGGTTGTACGGTTCCTTCACCATATGAAGGAAAACTTTCCCCAACAAAAATATAGGAGAAATGTTCCTTGAATCTGTGGTTTGAAGCAATAGATCATGATGATGGAATTATTACTCCCTTATATTAAGAGTTGTTCAAATTTTTTCAAACTCAGGATTTTGTGTTTAAAATATTACCCATTTATTGGGGATTATGGTCCTTTTATGAAATCTCCTCCTATCTACTCCCTAGCCCCCTTGCCCCCCACCAAAAAAAAAAACTTCTGTTATATGTAAGGATGTCAAAATGGAACCGAAACCGAACCGTACTACAGAAAAATGATCTGGTTTGGATTTCATAGGTTCTCTTCCTGGTTCAGTTTTAATTTGAACCACAAAACCGTCGGTTCTAAATCGAATAGGAACCGAAAAAACTGAATAAAAACCGATACTACTCATTCGATTACTATCCCACACATTAATTGGATTAATTAATAAATTAATAATTAATTTAATAAACAAACAATTGTTGCATCATACTTGAAATATAAAATAAAAAATATATTTTGGATGTAGCTATATAATATATGGGCAAAAGTTCTCTGAAGGGAAACGTGACCATTGTGCACACGCTAAGGCCAATGGGAGCATGCATGATGGCACCAACAAGGCAGTCATTACCACCTTTCATGGGGGTGGAGCGATCATTTCGCCCCTTCTATGTTTGGGCCAGGGCACACACTCCTCCACAGAGAACTTTCTCCCATAGTATATATGTTCAAGTACGAATTGAAAATGATGGGTCATCCTAAATTGGATTTATAAAACCCTACCTACTAATGGAAGAAATAATTTATTTATCATGTGAGAGTGGAGAAGAAAAAAATTTGAAAAATAAGGAACAAGAAAGGAAAAAGACAGGTGAAGATTGGATATATATATATTGTTAATCACGTAGGTGTAGGAATCAAGATGAGTTGGAGAGAATGGGGAAATGTGAGAATATATAGGGTTTGAAAGCTGAGATTGTCTTCAATACCGCTTGCCAAAACCGGCACTACAAACTGTATGTAAATCAATTGTGAACCGGATAACAAAAGCTGAATGAAAAAAACCAATTTATAATTGGATGAAATGCAACTCGATTCTGATTTTGGTTGATTCCTATCTGGTTCTGTTTTGATTTCGTCTTATCAAAATGTAAACTGCATCAAAATCGAACCAAATAATCGAAACCAGATTGATTGACACCCTTAGTTATAGGGGTGTCAACCGGTCGGACTTAGTCAGGTTCGGTTGAGCCTACCTAGGCCTCACGGTGCTTAAAGCCTGCACTGTGACCACCTGTTTAAGTATTTGGGCCGGGCCTGGTCAAGCTCGGTCGGGCTTCGGGCTATAATCGGGTAATATAATTGGTCCTTAACCGGGCCCTTAAACGGTGCAAAACCGGGCTATGTGCCTGTTTAAATATAAATGGATTTTAAAAGTTGCATCCCATTAAAATTGAATATTTTAATTTTACAAAGAGGTGTACCATCTTGCCACCTCTTTTCTGTCTTTTCCCATTAAAATTGAATATTCCAACCGTTCGAACATGGTCAATTCATTAGAAATAGGTTGAAATAGTGCAATTTGTGCTGACCCATGACCCATGATATAAATTTAAGCTAAAAAAATATCATAAAAATATACCCATTACATCAGGCCTAGCCCAACATAAAGTTAATGTCATAAAAATATACAACCCAGCCCAACAGAAAGTTAATGTCATAAACAGATTTGGGCTAATTAATCAAACATGGCCCAAGCCTATAGCAAAGTTTACAAGTTAAAGGGTCAGACTAGGTCGGGTTGTAACCGGTTGGGCTAGGTCGGGCCTAGAATTGGTCGATCTGGTCGGACGCTCGACGGACTAGGACCCTACATCGGAACCGCTCGGTTAATAAACGTGTCAGGTTCAAGCCCGACACGTTTAGTAAATGGGCCGGGCCAGGCCTGGATTTAGTCGGGCGGGCTCGGTCGGTTCTATCGGGTCGGGCCTGGAATTGACACCCCTACTTATAAAAAACATGGCCTCAGTTATAAAAAACACTTCATCCCCTGGACCAGTGTCTCTAATTTGCTACTAACATCTCCTCTTGCACATATTAAGCAGCAACTCTTGTCCCAGTGCAGTGCAGTGCAAACTCTCACACTGAGTTTCTCACCAAATGTGACCATCCTCTATGGCAAAACCCCAAATTCTTCATCCATCTTCCATTCAAGAAAAATGAAGATGCGAATCCAACAAAGGCAAGCCATCCAGGAATGCAGCCCGAGCATCTCACCCTTGCTCACCAAGAAATTGCTCTTCTCCAGGCCCAAAATCTTATAGAGAAGACATCTTCCCCTTAGGCTTGTGAAGCTTTCTACGTTAACAAGAGAGCTGAGCAGACTCGTGGCAAACTTAGACTTGTCATCAACTACCAGCCTCTCAACTCTTGTTTGGCTGATGACAAATTCCCTCTGCCCACACATCCAACACTTCTTCTCCAGCTCTCCAAGGCAACTGTCTTCAGCAAGTTCGATCTTAAGGCAGGTTTTTGGTAACTTGGCATCCATCCAGATGATCGTGCCAAAATAGGATTCTACATTCCAGGTTATCACTTCCAGTGGACTGTCATGCCTTTCGGTCTCAAGGTTGCACATTCGCTGTTCCAGAAAGCAATGCTTCAGGTCTATGAACCCATTCAGTCTCAGGCACTCATCTACATCGATGACATCCTTCTCTTCTCTGAGACAGAAGAAGATCATCACCAGCTCCTTCAACGGTTCCTAGAACTCACTGTCCAGCATGGTATCATGCTCTCTCCTAGCAAGATGAAAATAGCAGTGTCTACAGTCAATTTCCTTGGTGTCACTATCACCAAAGGCAAGTTTCATCTTCAGCCTCCTATAGGACGATCTCTCCTTGAGTTCTCTGATGGAGAGTCTCAATCCTCGTCTTGAGATACTGTATATCAATTTCATTTTGCTAAAGAGACAAAGTGTGATGTTCTTGATAAGAAATCAATTTATGCAGATATTGGTTTTGCACCAAGGCATTTTCAGCTTGCCAAGCTTTAATAGAGGAATTGACGGGCATTTGGCCCAAGTTGTCAACAATACTAGGGGGAGTGACCTTCCACTTATACCGACGGCGATCTGAATCTTCATAATCGACCAGAGGGGAAAATTATTTGCTGATGCCTTCGGAGCCGGAGGCCATGAAGCAGGGAATAGGCTGCTGAACTTGCTGCTGCCAAAGCATCAGGGGCTATGATGCTGGTGGTGGCGGTGGTGCCGGAGGTAGATCTCGCCTGCAAGTAGTAGGAGGTGGTGCTTGGAAAGGTGGCTCTGGAGCCGGAGGGACAGGAGAGCAGCAACCTAGAAAACAAGGTTTGCTGGAGCCGTATTCAACTATGAACTGGTAAAGGCCTCTGTCTTCGCCAAGGGGGCCAACGTTAGGGTAACTTGCCTGATATCTGAGCCAAAGAGGATCAGGGCCTTTCTTCTTTTTCTTAGGCTTTGGAGGAGGTGCAGGTTCGTCATCCATATGATCGCAATCAGGGCAGTCACAGATATCGAACCATGTATGACCAGTTGGTCTAGAGAACTGGTAGATCGGGGCACCGTCACTGTCAAACGCCTCGATGGGAACATGGGGTAGCCTTTCTAGGAGGTCTTTGGGATAGATCGGGACAGCTGTGCAAAAATCAGCTGGCCTGGGGTAGGTTACCATGGTCCTGCCGTCATCAAGAGGCTGGTAGATGGGATTCGTTGCAGTAATAGGAGGAGTGGTAGCTGGTGTGTTATGAGTGGACTCATAAGCTGTGATCCAGGATTTAGGGATCAGCTTGATCAGCTCGGCACGACTGATTTATCGGGGAACATGGGTGATCGTAGGGATCCGATCTTCACCGATCTGAATAAATAATGTCGAATCATTACTGGAAAAGCCAGTATTAAGATTCATGGCATGATTCTGAAGTCGATAACAGATCTGGTAGTGAAGAGTTGCTGCAATTGCTGATTCTTTCTAAGGAGCACCTGTGAGTTGGACAAGGAACTACCAGGCATCCGGGAGGTTGGGATCTTGCAGAGAGACATTGTAATTTGGGTATACTGTGTAGAAGACCATGCCATCATTCACTGTGGTCTGGACATCAGTAATAGTGGCATGAGGGAAGTTGTAGAACCTCGTATCAAGTAGGTTGAGGCGCATAGCCACCGGAAGTCCTTTTCGACCATGAAAAGTAGCAGTAATCTTCACAATTCCAAGATGGAGGTGAGTATATCCAAGGGCGATCCACTAGCAGATGAGATCTGAGCTGATCTCCACCGAAAAATACTGTTTTTTGCCACTGGCAGTAATCTAATTCTGTGAGAAAGGGGGTGCTTGGACGTATTCCTTTAGACCAGGGGTCTTTTTAGGAGAAAGGATAGTCCTGAACTTCTTAGTTACAGAGGTGGATGCCTTAGGGAAGACATCGTAGGGGTTGATGATGGGGAAATTGGTTGGATGTATCTGTTGCTTAGCTGGAGTATAGCTGAGTTCATACAGGTAATTTACCTTTGCTGCATGAGAAGTTGTGAGAGAAACACCGAAAGAAGAAGGAGGTTGAAGACTCATTGTTGAGAAGTGTATCTTATCCTTAAGAGGTACTCGTTGCATAGATCGAAAGATGGGATAGCTGCCAGAAAAATAACTAAACAGGTAAACAGTGCAACCCAGAGTTCAGGCTGAAGGTAATCCGAGCGTACCGGGATTTATAGCGGTCACTGCCTGCAACCCACACTTTGCTCAAGGAACTTTTATCAACCTGAGTCCTGAGAAACACCGAAAACTGTTTCCTGACAGGCCAGTTTCTGATGTAGAGGATCCGCCGGGGGCGGCAACTACAGAGCATACTCTGGCCAGGAGAATAAGCAGTTCACGCCATATAAAGATAGATGCAAGGAGAAGAGCTCCGGGGGATAAGATACAAGAAAAGGTTTTAGCCACACATGGCTCTGATACCAGATTTAGATTCAAACTTGTTCGATTCAATACAAAGGGGACGAGCCATATTTATAGGCTTACAAACTATGGTTACACACAAACCAGAGCTACCAAACCATGATTACAATTATTACAATCAAACCGTAGTTACTTTAGGTAGACAAACTCTAGGTACTTTTGGACTAAAATACAAACCGAAAAACAAAAGTAAACAAACTACGATTACTTTGCGACTTCTTAGTCGGTGTCGGGTCCACTATCACTGGAGTAAGGGATAAAATCATCCAAAGCATGGTCTATCTCAAATTCCACGTGATGCTGCATTAAGTAGTGGATGACAGGATGCTGAAGCTGATGATTGACTTCCCATGCGGTGCTGGTGGTCTGAATGAGATAGGCTGGTAGAGTGCTGGGGTCCATATCATTGTGGCTGCACATGGGATGCATGAAGGTGATCCATTCTTCTTTGGTGGTCTCAGTGTCATCACGGTGAGTAAAAATATCTTCTTGGCTGGTTCCATGCAGAACATAGATGGGGTCGTAGGCAACCATGTGGTGATCAAGGATAGGTGGAGAAACTAAGTCATGATGGATGAAATCTGGAGGACGGTGGAATATGTATGTGACGTGGAGATCATCATTAGGGAGATCTTGGAGCATGTTGATCCACCGTGGGACTGGAGCGAAGAGGCGGAGGAAATGGGCCAGGTATTGGGGACGCTAGAGACGGAAGAAGTAGGTATGAGTGGGATTGGCAAAGACAGCAGAGACTGTGCGTAAGTAATGAATAAGGCTAGGCTTATAAAAG
This sequence comes from Telopea speciosissima, assembly GCF_018873765.1. Taxonomy (NCBI): domain Eukaryota; kingdom Viridiplantae; phylum Streptophyta; class Magnoliopsida; order Proteales; family Proteaceae; genus Telopea; species Telopea speciosissima. The sequence goes on from NC_057918.1 coordinate 68,227,786, forward strand.
GTGATAGCAATGTGGTGGACTGCTAATAGATGCCAGAAGAAAACCACACAGTCTTTGTCAAACATGGTTGGGACACGAATAGTGAAGGGGATAAGGAAAGGATAGTCGGGGTGACAGACAACCCAACCAAATTGGAGGCCATTTTTGTGGATAATGGTTGCAAGGGTAGATTGAAAAGTTTTAATACTATTGGCTTGAAGGGTTCGGAGGGAAATTTCACATAATATGGGTGGTGGAAGAGCAGGGAGTAGAGAGATTAGTGGGTCGACGGGTGGTGGTGTAGAGGAGGATGCACCAGAGGAGGAGGCTGGGTATAAGGGCATGCATAAGACAAGGATGGAAGATGAAACAGGGGGTTTGTTTCTTGATAGGAAATCAGCCAAAGAATTGTCTTTTCCTTTTATGTGTTTGACTTTGAACGATCACTGAGAGAACCATTGTGCCCACCGTAAGAGTTGAGATTCGGGGAAAATCTTCTGCTTGAAGTGAAGCATCTTGGGGAAGGAAGCCATGTCCATTTCAACCTGGAAGGTATGACCTATAAGGAAGAATTGGAACTTTTCAATGCCACGTCTTACTGCTAAAATTTCTTTGAAGGTGGAGTGATAATGCTGTTCTGACTGCTTGAATTCACTGCTGCGGTATCCACAGATTTGGCTAGTCTTATCTGGGGTTTCTTCTAAAAGAACTGCACCCCATTGTGTATCACTGACATCAGACTGGAGGATACGAAGACCAGAAGATGGAATCTGCAAAGTAGGAAGTTCTTGTGCAAGCTTCTTGAGGGCCTGGATAGCTTGGGCATGGACCGGAGACCATGGAGGAGGGTCCTTCTTGAGAAGACGATGAAGATGGCTGGTAAATTGAATCTGCTTGGGGAGGAATTCTGTCATATAATTGACTATTCCGACGAATTGCTGCAACTGTTGTTTTGTAAGAGGGCCATCAGAGAACTCAAGGAGAGATCATCCTATATGTTATATGCATAGTTGGAAAACCAGGTTTTCTGACTCAAACTCGTCTTTTAGAAAAACCTGGTGACTCAGCCATGTCAAACCCGATTAAGGTGAGTCATTTTTTTTTCTTCTTATTTTTTAATACAATAAATATGTATAAATTAATAAAAAGTCTGAAATATACAGAAAATATGGGAAGACTAGAAAAAAATATCAAGGAATCACATATCAATGCATTTTGAGTTTATACCATTGAATAATAGAAGCGAATTGAGGGTTTCTTACTATTTTAGAATGCAAATTTACTTAATCAACTCAGTTTCTAAGTGAATAAGCTTTATAGTTTAAAAAAAAAATGACTAAACTTGCTATGATTTGTCATGACTCAAGTAAAAATACTGAGTCTCATCAGTTTTTTACCCTGGCCGAGTCGACACGATTCTTAACCAAGTTTTCCAAAATTTTGACTTGACTCGGTACACTTAACCAGGTAGCGTTCTTTCTCCCTTAATTTTTTTTTAATATCTCATTGATTTAAATAATTAAAAAAAATAACTTAATCCTAAGAAGGGTCCAGACTCTAGAGACGTTAGATAATCATATATGATTAGGGCTGCAACAGGGTCGGGTTGGGTTGGGCTTTATAGAACCCTAGCCCAACCCTGAGTACCTTTAGCTGGGCCTAGGCCTGACCCAACCTTGACTCAGGACCTGAAAAATCCAACCCTGACCCGCCTACACGATCGGACCGGGATGACCCTGATTGACCTTGATCATGGGGAGCGGGAAGGAAATGCGTGGCCTAGAATGGGCCAGGGAGAAAATTATCAATTTTACATGAAATAACACTATAATAAAATGTATTATATTACTTATTATCTTTTTTTTTTTTTTTGATAGAAATATTACTTATTATCTTCATATATAATATATTATATAACAAAATATGGGTGACATTTAAATTTTATATTATATCAATATATATTTTATAGTATAACTTAAAAAAGAGTTGGATCGGACTAGGCCAGGGCGGGTTCGGGCCAAACTTGCAGTCCTTTTTAATAATCTGATGCAGAGTGTATACCCCACCTCCTCCTGGCCAAGGAGCACACCTTGCCTGATTGCCCATGCACCATTTACTTACGGCCCTCCAGCTGTCCCTGCATTAGAAATCCCTACACTGCCGATTCACATGATAATCTCATCCAATGACGTGTCGAGTTCTCTTTGCCGTACTAAAGCTGCAAATTCGCAACATTTGTGGATCCCAACCCGATTTCCCAAATCTCAACACAGAGAAATTAATTTCTTTTTTGTTTTTGTTTTTTTTTTGAGAATTATAAGCTACGAGATGAACCGTAGATTTGTGAAGAAAAGGCCAGAGAGAGAGAGAGAGGCCTCAACCTCCATTTCCATGGCGGAGACTACTCATCTCACGGTAGTCAGAGCTTGTGCATTTAGCTCTGCTCACAATCACAAATCCCCTCTTGGTCTTATCAACAACTCTTCTCTTTCTTCTCTTCGTTTTAACCGTTTCAGTAGCAGAAGCAGATGCCTCAACATATATGGCGGAAGGATTGGCGGGGCCGCCGTGGTTCGATCCATGACAGCTTCATTTGGGTCTCGATTGGAGGACAGTGTCAAGAAGACCGTGGCCGAAAATCCTGTTGTTGTCTATTCCAAGACTTGGTGCTCGTGAGTTCGAATCAAAGCTGTCCTTTCCCTGTTACTATTTTGTTCTTCTATCCTTGGTTTTTGGAGTTCTTTTGTTTGTATGAATACGGTGAATTACGAGATGGGTTGTTTGTTTTGGGAAGGTATTCTTCGGAAGTGAAGTCATTGTTCAAGCGACTTGGTGTAGAACCACATGTTATCGAATTGGACGAAATGGGTAGGTGTTTTCCTCTTCTGCACGGAGAATTCTATTTCAGATCAATTCATTGTCATTGCTATCATTGATCCTCCATGTGTCTGTTCTATTTTCCCTTTCCTGTTTCAATTTATCCTCTTTTTACTAAAGTTTACGGCATAATTGAATTGATGGCATTCCTTCATTCGTGAGTAATTTGAAATCGTGGGTTTACCATAACTGAATTATATGATAAAGTACGTCTGTTCTCTTTCAGGTCCTCAAGGGCCACAGCTGCAAAAGGTGTTGGAAAGGCTCACCGGCCAACACACTGTCCCTAATGTTTTTATTGGTAATTAGACTTCTGGAATGCTTATTAATTATTTACCTTGACAGGTTATGAAATATTATGTTACTGTTAGATAGCAAGGTTATACTGCATTGGCTTTGAATTCTTTGCCAAACCAACATGGTGAACTGCCCATCCACCATGAAAAGGGGGGAAAAAGAAAAGGTGGACTAGTAGATCTGGGATGAACTAGTGAAGTCCATTTACAGCTTCTGTTGATGTTTCTAATGAAATGGAACATCATGAGCTGTACCTTACTAAAACCAGTTGTTTCTGATACAGCTCGGTACTTTCTTTTGTTGGTATGCCCCTTGTACATGAATCTCGGGTTCAAGTAGTTACCTCTTTGGTCATCTGGCGCTGTCTGGAAGGTGTGGTGGCCTTGCAGGCCGGACCTACCCCCTTCAATTATGTTTTTTATGATATCTGTGCCTGTTACTATTAGTGGAAGTGTTAGTTCTGATTTGATGGTTTAGCATGCTTTTTGCAACAATGGTGGTTGCTACTATGTTGTTATATTACCTGTACGGTGATTATTGATGAAGAAATTGTATGAAGTTATATGTCTGGTATTTTAGCCAATCTGACTTCATATTAAATGGGTGCTCAAGTCTGTCATCTCTTAATCTTATGATTTAGCGGAACAAGGTTTTCAGGTCTTTGATATATGTTGGGGAATATCCTGTACTTTGAGTGGATGATAGTGGATGGTATTGCTTGCTCCCGTCAGTTTTCTTTATTATGGCTTTGAGCCTGTGTGCCAATTCAGATGTTTGAAGATGACTTCTATCTGAGTGGCTAAGGCATAGTCAGTTATGGCTTAGCTGGTGGTTTGCATTGGATTTTATGTGGGTTTTAGGCTTGAATAGGTTGCTATAACTGCACAAATGTTGTGTTTGTCCCCCCATTTTGTTAAATAGCAAAATTTTTTAGAATGTTAGAGGGGAGGATTATAAATGAGGTGGGAACCAAGATGATTACATCACAGACCCTCAAAAGAGCCTTATCCCAACTAAATGGGGTCGGCTACATGGATCCTTACCCTCCAATCAGCTCTATTCAAAGCCATACTTGTTACAAGGCCTAAGCTATGCATGTATTTCCTCGCCACTTTTCCCAGAGTCATTTTAGGTCTACCCCTCGCTCTTTTAACTCCATCAATTTGAATCAAATCACTCCTCTGTACTGGAGCATCTAAAGGCCTCCGTTGTACATGGCCATGCCACCTCAAACAGCTGTCTCACAGTTTATCATGTGTTGGAGCTACTCCCAAATCAGCTCTAATTTGTCATTCCTTATTTTATCCTTCCTAGTTTTACCATAGTCATCTCAACTACATTGAGTTTATCTATATAATGTTTCTTAACTACTCAACATTCCGCACCATACATCATAGCCAGTTATAAAGGAAGACATTGAGCACACAACACTCCAGACGCACCTTTGCACTTCATCCATCCTATTTTAATTCTCTGTGTAACATCATCCTCTATGTCTCTTTCTTTATTTATGACTGAGCCCATATACCTAAATGTTGGGAAATTGGAGCATTCTGGAGTTGTGTTGTCATTGTTGGCAACGTTTCTAGCCATATTGATGACGCGGCAGTGGTATTTGGTCAATTGAAAGATTTAGAATGGTCAAATGATCAACTACACAATGACAAGGGTAGTTTGTTCATTTGACAGGGTTACAGAGGCACCTGGACATGTGGAACACATTTTAACAGTATATTAGTTCCTTTTTCAGAGTTTGGTAGAGGTTCGGAGCAGCAGGTGAAGGTACCATGAGTCAAAAGTTGGAATTTCATAGGTTCATGCAATGACAGCGACTTTAAGGCCATTTTTGGAAGGTGTAATGGCAGATCTGGTGAAGAAATCTCCATGAGAAATGTATCTCGTCGAGTCTTCTTTGCAACGCAAATTGAATCACTTCATTACGAGTTCAGACGGAGAAGATATTGCGATTCCCGTACGATCGCGCGAAAACGGAGCAAAATGGGAGAGCTTTGTGAAAAAATTACATGCTCTCGGGAAGTCAAAGTTTCTACAGTAAAAATGCATTAAAAAACTCAGTTACAGATTGTTTTTGTCCATCGGATGAGGCTCAATTGCATCTGATTCAAATTCTAGGAGCGTACAACACTTCGTGGTGCACAAATCAGAGTTCAGATGGTCGAGATATGACCTTCCAATTCAATCAGTTGCTTTGACGACTATACTTGATGACATCATGATAACGTCAACGCGTTTTGCAAAACTGCAAAACGCATTTCACTTTTGCTTGAAAGATAAGAATATTTATGCTTTTTGATCAACTAACCTTTTTCATAGTAAGAAACAAGAGTTTGTTTCATTGTCAACAGCAAAGGCCAAATATATAGCGGCAGCAGCCAGTTGCACTCAGGTTATATGGATGAAAAGGCAAATAGCTGATTTCTGCATTGAAAGTGATGAACCGGTTGCTATTATGTGCGACAACATGAGCGCCATAAAAATTTCAAAGAACCTGGTGCAACATTCTAGGATCAAACACATTGACATCAAGTATCATTTTTGAAGGAGAAGGTCAGCACCAATAAGGTGAGACTTGAGTTTGTTCCTACTGAGGATCAAGTAGCCGACATATTTACCAAACCGCTCTTGAAGGAGACATTTGACAGGTTGCGAGAAAAACTTGGAATTTACACTCCACAGGCACAGTAGGTGGAACAAAGGGGGCAAGGTGGAACAAGTGCAGGGGGAGTTTGTGTATGGGCATAGGGGGAGATGCCATGCAAGGGGAGTCACCCTTTATATTTGTTGTCAATGGGGGAGAAGAATCCATGTGTACAACTCAGAGTATGTTAGTACTTCGCTATTTGGTGTTATATGGATGTAGGTTGCCAACAATTCCAAAGGGGGAGATTGTTGGGTAATTGGAGTGTTCTAGAGTTGTGTTGTCATTGTTGGCAACGATTCTAGCCATATTGATGATGCGGCAGTGGTATGTGGTGAGTTGGAATGGACAAATGGTCAACTATACAATGACAAGGGTAGTTTGGTCATTTGACAGGGTTACAGAGGCACCCGGACATGTGAAACACATTTTAACAGTATATTAGTTCCTTTCTCAGAGTTTGGTAAAGGTTCGGAGCAGTAGGTAAAGGTACCATGAGTCGAAGTTGGAATTTCATAGGTTCATGCAATGGCAGTGACTTTAAGGCCATTTTTGAAAGGTTTACTGACAGATCTGGGTGAAGAAATCGTCTTGAGAAATGTATCTCGTCGAGTCTTCTTTGCAACACAAGTTGAATCACGTCATTACGAGTTCAGATGGAGAAGATATTGTGATTCTCGTACGATTGTGCGAAAACGGAGCAAAATGGGAGAGCTTTGCGAAAAATTAGATGCTCTCGGGAAGTCAAAGTTTCTACAGTAAAAATACATTAAAAAACTCAGTTACATAATGTTTTTGTCCTTCGGATTGGGCTCCATTACGTCTGATTCAAATCTATGGCGTGCAGTGAAGCGGGAGGAGTGTGCGCTCTTGATTCCAATGTGAGCTTATCCAGTAGGTGAGGTGCGTCGTGTTCTATATGCTACGATTCACAAAGTTGCAGTCTCATTTGGTGCATGAGCAGAAGGTTATTCAGTGTATGCACATGTATTGAAAAGATTTAAGAGATTCCACTTAAGAGAAAAAGGTTAGTTGATCAAAAAGCATAAAGAATATTCTTTTAAATATTCTTATCTTTCAAGCAAAAGTGAAACGGGTTTTGCAAAACGTGTTGACGTCATCATGATGTCATTAAGCACAGTCATCAGAGTAACTGACTTTTTGAATCAGCTTCGTTACGCACGGATGGTCACGAATATCTTCAATATTACAGATTTACCCCCGAGTTTCCATTCTGGACTGTCTAACTTTGGAAGGTCATATCTCGGCCATCTAGACACCGTTTTGTGTACTGCGAAGTGCTTTGCGCTCATAGAAATGAGGTGAACACGTCTGAAAGAAGAAAAAACGTGAGAAAAATCTGCAGAGAAGCTGCTATGCACGAAAGAGGAAGAAGGGGCTGTTTTTTCAATTTCCGCACTCATGGGGAAGCATGCAACATTTTGAAATCATTCCAGAGATGCTGCTGGTTGCTGGATTACTCTGCAAGAGGTAATCCTTGATTGTAAATCCCCATTGTGAGTTTTTAGGTTGCATATTTAGTTGAAAAATAAAACCTAGTTTGATTGTAAGCCAATATTGACCATTGTATTGGGGGGGGGATTTGGTTTTGTTATTTGCAATTAATTATTATAACTCTGTCAAGTGGGGGCTTGTACAAAGATTGGGGTAGTTGCTGAACCACGTAAACCACTGTGTTCTGTGCATTGTTTATATTATGCAATTGTATCGAAGTGCATTTGAGTACAGGGTGGGTGTGCATACCTTGGAGGCCTAGCCAGTCTATTGGTTGTGAGGCGAGGGTGCACACAAACTGTAGACTGGTAAAATTGGGGTGCCCCAGCCAATTGGTGTTTATGCAGTGTGTGACAAGTGGACAGTGAAGATTGGTTGTATTCATCAGTGCATCGGTGTTAGCAGTGCAATACAGGTTTGGTGCAGTAAAGTTGGTGATTGTGAGCAACTGTGTCAGGGACTGCCATTAGTATAGGGATATCAAGTGTAGTGTTGGGAGAATTCGAAAAAGGTTTCAGTGACCTTGATTCACCCCCTCTCAGTGTCAACTGTCAACCTGAGTTTATCACTAAAATAATCACTTTGTGAAATCTCCCACTCATCAATTTTCACCATCTCATTATTCATCCTATTGTAACTAAAGTTACACACCATATACTCTGTTTTCATTCTGCTTAACTTAATCCCTTTTGATTCTACGGTTGATCTCCATAATTCCAATTTGGCATTAATCCCTGCTTTTGTCTAATCCACCAAAAGAACATCATCAACAAAAAGAATACACCAAGGTGCCTGATCTTGAATGTCTTTGGTTAAATTACAACTTGGCGTTAATCCCTGCTTTTGTCTCATCCATCAAAACATCATCAACAAAAAGAATACACCAAGGTGCCTAATCTTGAATGTCTCTAGTTAAATTAGTTATGATACACCAAGGGCTTAAAGCCGATCCTTGATGTAATCAATTGTAATTGGGAATTCACTACCTTGTCCCCCCACAGTTCTTACACTAGTTATAACACCATTACACATATTTTTAACTATGTCCACATATTTACTTGAAACACTTTTCTTCTCTAACATAGTTGTCAAGGTGACGCCTAGGCGTCTAGGCGCCTTGGTCGACTTGGGCACCTAGGTCGCCTAGGCGGGCGCCTTGGACGCCTTTTTCGCCTAGTTGGTGTTGCCTGACATTTGGACCCTCTCCACTGCCTTGGGTCGCCGAGATGCCGTGACAACTATGTTCTCTAATACTATGCTATGTTCCACTAGCATAGTTGTATTAACTTGTACCTTCAGTGATAGAGGCTGTCAATACAAACCGTAACAATGGTAATCTTGATATAAATTTAAATTTCATATACGTATGTTAAAACCCCAATACTGGTACATATGGTATTTCTTCGGCCTCAAAAAATTGATTATGTGCCTTCTTTTTTAAATAATTTGTTACTCTGAAAGAGAGAGGATCAAAACTTCAACTGCATATGATACTGAAGTAGAGGTAGACATATGTTCATCATGAAAATTATTGTCTATAGTGCATGGATTTTGTTTAAAGTACCTGATCAGTTTCTTTATGTTCTGTTCAGGTGGGACGCACATAGGGGGATGTACAGGTACCTGGTTGACATACTTTCTTATTATTATAAAGTGGTCTGGTTTGTGCTTAGAACTTGATATTTAACTTATGGGTAAAAGATTTGTACAACGCCAGCTTAATTTCAAAATTGCATGTAGGCACTCCCCATAAGACTCAGATTACTGTAGCACCACCCCTGTAAAATGTCTCATATACCCCCCCTTATTTTTAATGTTTTCCCATGATGTCCCTCCTCCAAGGCATGAAACTGCACACTGTCTGTGTAGCAAACCCTCTCTCTTAACTTATATTGGAGTTGTGACAAAGCCAAAGAGAAAACAAACCAGAATCTAAAGAGGAAGAAGAAGAGAACTGAGAAGAGAGAGAGAACATAAGATGGGAAGAGAGCTGGACGATAGATAGTGTATCTATCGTACAACCTCCATGTCTTTATATAGAAAACCGAATAAGAGTTACAAAGGGAATATGATTCTAATACCTCTTACTTAGCTAAGGCTAGAACCTAGTTACAATAGGAAACTGAAACATAACTATACTAGGAAAGAGAAATAATTAAACACCAAGTTACTTAGCTTAGCCAATCACCCACGTATGTATCTTTAACAGGAGTATTGATGATTCCTAAAGTAGTGACTTTGCCTCCAACTTGCTCTAGTAATCTCTGATTTGAATTTGGAACTTGTTTCCTTGTGTAAAAGAAGGATAATATGATTTCCCCAAAGCTTAAAAGGAAATGCAAATCAACAGATGGCCCTAATCCCCTACATATAGTTGAAGACTCAGCCTTGATTCTTGATGTTTTCTTCCTTTGAACAGATACCGTGAAACTATACCGGAAAGGAGAACTCACATCGTTACTGTCTGAAGCTGGTGCCGAACCTACTCAGAGCTAGCCATCTTGAGTATATAGTTGTACTGAATGCTGGTTCCTTCTGCCAGCCTTGGATATGATATGGATGTTATTGATACTTTAAAACAAAATTCATTTCATTGACATTATTTTCAAGGAGCAAACTTGTTGGTTATGTACTTATCCAATCAAATTATGTAATCCGTTCTCTGTATGCGAACTAAATTGTAAAATGAACGCTCACTGCTAGTTTTTCTACATTGAAAATTAGAGTGTCTGCCGATGATAATGTGACATGTGAACTCAAAACAGAAAGATGATATGAGGATGGAGTTGGTATTTCTTGTTTGTCTTGTCATTTATAATTGTTTTCTATTGCTTGAAAGTGACCATTACCTTACTAGATAAAGGTTCTAATGATCCGCAATGTTGAGCCACATGGAGGTCTGATCTGGTCAGATTTGATTGTTAGGTTGGTATTATTTGTACCCTTGGAGTAGCCACATGTCAAATTTTGTTGAGACCTCTTGTACAAGTTGAAATAGAAGACTTTGTTGATTCCAAGTGTCTCTTTGGCTCAAATGTGAAAGGCTTGTGTTATTTCAAATTCATTGTGGAGAAGTGTTATTTGGCTATTTTCTATCTGAAATATAACTGTGTACAGAATACGTTTAAGCTCAGAACTGTTTTAGGCATTTGTTTCAGGATGTAATGCCAGTGTTTTTAACTTAATGAGACTGGACCATGAGAAGCTGACAGGTGGAGATCTATGTACAATGAAAGATAGTGGAAATGCATGTTGTTTGGGGAAGAAACTTGAAATTCCTCACTTGTCAGTGGTGGTAAGATTGAAGAACATACACACAACATTGACAATTTCCATATTGCAACTGTGTTCCATGGTTATGAAATTCTGAAGCTCTTTTTCTTGACAAAGGAAGTTAAATTGTTGATTTAATTCAACATTGGTTGGGGTGGGGGGTGTCTGTTTTCCTGTGCTTGATTGTGGGTTATTTATCTTAGTTTACCAATTGTTTTTGCTGCTTCTGTAATTTAAAAGTTGACATAGTTTTCCTTCTTAAGCTCATTTAGTATCTCCTTCTTGGTTGACATTTAAACTAATTGATACATGTAAGATCATCTCTCCAATAGATGAATTCCATGTGGTAGGGACTCAGGTCTGAAGCCAAATAAGCAAGTCTGCACATGATCGGTTTGAGGCCACGAGGAAACCGTTAAGACCAATCGAACTACAGTGATTGAAGTATACAGGCGAAATCATACAATCTCAAGCCTACTACTGCTCTTTCTACTCTTACTCCACTATTGTTTCTCTGAGATCTAGCTTAAGTATTGGAGAATCTCTTCCCCCCCCAGCTCACTCTGGTTAGGTCTTCCGTTGTGTTTCTTGGCTTTCTGTGTGCAGGTTCACCTCAGGAGGATCTCAGCTGTAACACTAATGACAAGCAACATTTGTTGCATGTGGTCTTGATGCCTAAGAGACTGCCATGCTCCTCTGCAGAAGTATTCTATTCTATAGTATATAAAAGGATTGTCACAGTTAAGTGTACACTGTCTTAACCTCTGTGTATGAGCCTTGTAGTGTGTACAAACTAGTAAAGGTGTCAATTTGGGACCAAAACTGGGAACTATCCCGCCAAAACCCGGAATTGATCCATCCTGTTACTAAATGGGATGGTTTTGAGAGCTGATTTTAGGACTGATTATTATATAGGATGGGACAGTCTTGAGATGGATTTCCTAACTGGTCCATAACCGAAAGATGAATAAGGAACTGGTTAGAACCTGAACTGTAACCTGTAGGACCCATTAAAATGCATATTTATTTATAGGCCAAAGATTTCATACACAGCCGTGCATGGCCGTGTCCCCTCTCACAATGAGTTGGAAAAGTCATAAACCTCCCATCCATATTTAATGCTTTGAAACTCCCACCCTCTCACATGCATGATGCATGGTCGTGTGCCTTCTCACAATAAGTTGAAAAAATCATAAAACCCCCACCATATTTAATGCCTCGAAACTCCCACCCTCTCACATGCATGGCTTACACAACGATGTATGAAAACTGTCCCCTTATTTATATAAAAAAAATTCTTGTTGGAAGGAGCACAACTGCCACTGTAGATGGTTGGGGCCTTTACCAGGCTCCCAAAAGTCTAAGGTTCAAACCTTGTCCTCACCTTGCCCCTTCCCTTGTATACCCTCTCTTGTAACATCTAAAATAAAATCTTGTTGTAACCAAAGTTGGTGAAATGAAAATTATAACCTTGTTTTACTCTTTTAGTATGACACATTTTTTTCCAATGAGGGTAAATCTTGTCATTTCATATGGACAGTGGCAACTCTTGAAAGTGACCTAATTATAAGTTACTTTTAAATTAATTTTTTGGGAAAAAGAATGCTAATCGGTCGTTGGGCGTGGCATGTACCTACACCCAAACACAACCCAACGTGAAAAGACCGGTGCACCCTTGAAAAGGTGAGAAGGATCAGGGATGTGCCGGTCTTTTTGTGCTAGGCTGTGTCTGGGCACATGAATACGCATAAGCACAACACCGATTAGCGTTCTTTCTCTCTTATTTTTTTTAATGAACTTTTAATTTGAAAATTTTTTTTTAATCCTTTAATCGTTGTTAGCAAACCAGGTTTTGTCTCAGCCATGTCATGGATTCATTTGTTTTGATCGAATCGTGGGAAAATTGTCGATTCTAGTCAAAACTCAAAATGCAAAACAGTAGAACTAAAGCCTTTGTATTCCCTTAATCCAGAGTCTAGATTTTCCACCAAGAAACCTGGCAGGAGAGGGTTGATTGGTCATCGATGGAAGAAAAATAAAGAGACGAGTAAGCAGAGGGGGTTGGTCGATCATCAATGGAAGAAAATATGTAGTACAACAGAGGAGGAGGATGATGACTAGCAAACTTCAAGTAAAACTCCTCCCTCAACTACTTCCCCTGCTTTCATCCTTCTCATCCATTGCCTTTGGTGCCACTCATCATCCTCTCTTCCTGGTTCTATTGAATGAAGGAATGATTTTATTTTTCTTCTCTTCCGAGTTTAATTTTGACTATCAATGCCCTATTTTTGCAGCCGTTAAACTAAGGTTATGTTTGGTATGCATTCTAAGTCGATTTCGCATTCTCGAATGATATAAACAACTATTCTTATGATCCGAGAATGGGGAATCGACTTCGAATGCATACCAAACGCTGCCTAAACTAACGGCCTCCAACACATCATCCCCATTAGATGCCCATCAAACAACTCTCAAGGAGCTTATCTACAATGTTTCAGCAAAAGCAAGCACAAAGTCGCCGCAGTAGCTTGATATCTTCAGTGTTTACATATCAATACTCTGTTTTAAGAGTTACTTTATTTAATTCTTTTTCAATCTCAAATCTCAATAGACCTTAACATGCCAAAGAAGAATTGTGGCAAAAATTATACTCTTCAAGTATCAAAATCATCTTCATGCAAGGGGGGGTGTTGGGTTGTAGCAGTGGGGTGAGTGTGCGAGTGTGCAGGGATGGTGGAGAGAGGAGGATTGCAACAATAGACGGATTGAATGGCGGAGATGCTAAGAGAGAGATCTCACAATCAACACAATGCTGGGTGGAAAGACGAGATAGATTCCATTTTATCTTGACGGAAAAGTGTGGGAGATTCTATTTTACCCTGGTGGTTAGAGAATCTTTTCCCTAATAAAGAAGAGAAATGCAAGGGGCATTGGATTGCAACAATGAGTTGGGGAGAGTTTGTGTGTGTGTGCAATGATGGAGGAGAGAGGAGGATTGCAACAATGGACGGATTCAAAGACGGAGATGCTGAGAGAGATATCCGACGATCAATAAGATACTAGTGTTAAAAGGCATGAAAATATTTCATTTTATCCGGACCAAAACCATGGGAGATTTGGACAAAATTTTGCTCCTACCCAAGTTGCAGGAATGATCTTGCAACCCTAATTGGAGATGGAATAAAAAAAAATATTTTTTAATAGAAAAAAGGTATTTTAAAAAATATTATAATCTAAGGAAAATGAATTATTCTATTTTCTTGAGTGCAGCAAATTTTTTTAGAAGAATCTATTTTACCCTGGTTTATAGAATTTTTTTTCCAAAAAGTATCAGCTCTAAGATTCTCTTGGAAAAAAGAATCTATTCTGTTTCTTTGTTCCCGGTCGGCATTAATTGTTGTCAGATGGGTATCCCCACTACTCCAATAATTTCATCATGGAATCTATCGTACACGAATTCCTTTTCTCTTTTTTACCCTCTACCCTTCCTCTCCTCTCCTTCACCGACGACCCCGCCCCTTCCCTGCAACTCCACCTTTGCCAAACGTTACGCCCAACCCACATCCAATCCTCCTTCCCATCCCCATGAGTCCATGACACTCCCCGCTCGTTCAACTCCCCACACCCCCCACTCCCCACCCACTATTGATCAGCCAGACCTTTTCCCCCAGTTCATATGCGTTTTCCTTCTCTGGCGGTGATGGGTCTCAGTCCTCAACTCTGAAATCTCAAATTCTTGAGACAAAGCATAAAAAAGAAAATGCTTTCTTCCCTCTATCTCAACCTCAACCCAGCGCCCAATCATTTAATCACAACTTCCCATTTCCATCCACATCAGAGTCAGAGGCTCTCCATTCCTCACTATCCAGCCTTCAACAGTACATCTCCAATCATCAAATCCTCCAATACCATTTTCACATCTTCCTTCTCTAAACACCCTTTAATCCTCATAAGTTTCAGAACCCAATGCACCACCACAACATGCCCAACCGTTTATGACGATGAAACCAACCAATATCTTAAACCTGAGCATGTGAAAGAAGAAACCCAGGAAAAGAGCTTCTGGGCTGCCGTTAGTTTGATTATAGGCACTGCTGTAGGGCCTGGTATGCTAGGCTTGCCCTCTGCAACCATTAGATCGGGTCCACTTCCTTCAACCATTACGATCCTTTTCTCATGGGTCTATGTAATTTCCTCCATACTCCTTGTTGCGGAGCTTAGCTTTGCAGCCATGGAAGAAGATGGGGTTGATGAGGTGAGCTTCACTGGCCTTGCAACCAAGGCATTTGGAAGCCGTTTCGGCGCTTTTGTTGCTGTAGTTTATGCTTGCCTTAGCTTTTCCCTTTTGGTCGCCTGTGTCTCAGGTGTTGGCCCTATTATGACTCAGTGGTTTCCATGGATGAATCCTATAGTTGCTCATGCTTTATTCCCTTGCATTGTTGGTTCTGTTATTGGGTTCTTCCCATTTAAGGCTATTGATGCAGCAAATAGGCTTTTATGCTTCACCATGCTTCTCTCCATAGCTGCTCTTGTGGGTATTGGTTTATCTGTTGGGAGATCAAACATTTTGGGTTCCCTTGGGTATGCTTCGTGGGCACCCTCCGCAGTCTTGCCTGCAATACCTTTAACTGTACTCACGTTGGGTTTCCATGTAATCACCCCATTTATTTGTAAGTTAGCGGGGAAGAGTCTGTTGGATGCTCGTAGGGCAATACTGTTTGGTGGAGCTGTGCCTCTGTTCATGGTCCTGTCATGGAATTTGGTTATTTTGGGGCTTGCAAGGATGAATACAGCCTGCTCTGAAGATCCTATTGGACTCATACTCTCTATAAATGCATCAGCTTTACCAGCAGTTCAAGGTTTCGCATTTTCAGCCTTGGCAACTAGTTTGATAGGTTATGCTGTCAGCTTCCCAAAACAACTTGTGGATGCCATCGAGCTAATTTTGGGAAGAGAGAAGTCCACTGAAGTTGGTATCAATGATGGTGGAAATGGAAGGGTGGGGTTCGCTGTGTATTGGAAAGGGGAAAGAGTTGGAACTCCAGGTCAGGTTTCTTTTGTTACATCAAGGTGTATTTCTGGTTCTACAGCTGAGAAAACATCAGAAAACAAAGGATTTAGTTCAGCTAAAATACCTGTATTGCTGCTTGTCCTCGGTGTTCCAGTGTTCATAGCTTCTTTCTTCCGCTCAGCTTTTTCTAAAGCTCTTGATTTTGCTGGGGTTTATGCAAATTGCTTCCTCTTTGGGATCTTACCACCTCTAATGGCTTGGATTTACCGATCCAGAAAAAAGTTCAGGTATTTGAAAGACTCAGTTTCAGCATATAATGCTACCAGTACTATGGGTTATCTAATGTTTCTTCATGCAGACCCAGATATATTTACTATATTTGTACTTTCAACTCACTCCATACCTGCATTTACAGATCATCCACTTCTGGAGATGTTAGCATCCTGCCTGGGGGAGATGCTGCTCTTCTGCTACTCTTTGGCATTGCTGTCACGTTAGGACTTTGGCATTAGATGTTTAAGAGTAAGAAAATCTGACAAAGACACTTCATCTCAGCAGCTTGGAAACAGAGTTATTGTCCTTATATATATCAAATTTTGTCATTCAAGTTTCCAAGAAAATTCAGTTATTCATATTTAATCCTAATCAGTAGTTTTGCTTTCATTCTTTCAGATGTTGATGTTTACTGCACAATTAATGAAAGATAAATGGAATTTAGATGAGATTTTAGCATCCTCAATTTATTAACATTCTCAAGTTTATTAATTCCATGAGTGCAAGGTATTGAAAGACTTGGTTTACAAATTGTACATTGTGGAGAATAATGCGTAAGCTTTGGCTCTGAGATGATGCATTTGATTTCCATTGGCTAAAAATATTATGCGCACATTTCAAGCAATCTATAAAAAATTTGGTTTTGGATTTCAGTTGCAGGCCTTGAATTTTTAAATTTAAATGGGAAATTTATTTCCCTTGTTTGAAACATCCAAGAGTGTCACATACAACCAAATTGACGGTTTGACACCTAGAATGAACAATGGAGCTGTTGTAATTTGGGTACAAGGGTATTTTTGTCTTATACCTTAGGGGTATTCTTGTACTTGTACATATTCTAGAAAGTTCCGTAGTCTATTATAAATAAAGTGGGTTGTGGACATAATGTCACAAGCCATTATTCTCTAATTCTTCTCTCTATTTCGTTATGGTATCAGAGCGAAGATCATTATGGGGATCTGAACCCTAGAAGTTCTCCCTCTTTTAATGCTGCCACCCAGCACTAGCGCCGCCGTCTCCTCCTTCCCTTTCCAGCATCACCGCCTCCCTCTCTTGGCTCCGCCTCTCTCGCCTCCACCTCCTATCAGCTCCGCCTCCTTCTCTCGTCTCCGTCTCTCACCTCCGCCATCTTCTAGCGCCTCTCCTCCTCGGAGATTTCTTCCCCCACCCCTTGGTGGTAATTTCTTCCACTAAGGGTTCTTTTTTATTGCCCCCATGTCTGTTTGAGAAGGTGTCTTTTTCCATTTTTGAGATCTATGTTTTTCTTCGCAGACACTATTTATTTTGCTTGAATTGCCTTTGCCATTTTTCGAAAGGCTTTTTTGTTGGAATTGTTTTGATCTTTAACCAACCACCATGTCGGGCATGACTATTGACGTTACTTCTCCAGACACTTCGAGTGATCGTGACTTTCCTACATTTTCCGTGCTTGCTCCATTAAATTGGATGGGAACAATTATTTGATGTGGTCTTGTTCCTGCTTTGTTTTCATAGTGTCTCGTGGATCTTCTGGTTTTCTCACTGGTGATGCAACAGAACTTGAAGAAGCTGGTCCTATTCAAAACAAATGGCATTCAGACCATAGTACTAAAACTTGGGTCTCAATACCAACTCGGCCCTTGGAAAAACTGAGTCAAGTCGAGATCTCGCCGAGTTGGTGCATTTTTTTTTTCCAACTCGAAGCCTCAACTTGGTAGGTTTTAGACCTAGTTTGGGTCTAAAACTTGGTATTCAGCCTATTTTAGGCCATTTAAACACAATGACACTATTAGATTTTGCAAAAACAAAGTCCAAATATGAGTTTCAATTCGAACCATAGGTTGGTAGGCGATGACGTACTAAAATACCCTGCTGTACACATAATTTAGTAATAGAAAGCAAGCAAAACATTCTATTAATAGCTGAACAACTTAAATAAGAATTAGAAATGTTGAAGTGATACATCAAACTGTTTAACAGTGTCACAACTATCATCACATAAAATGACTTTGAATCAAGTATTCAGTCCCCGCTAGTGTCACATAGTCTTCTGTTTGAGTTAAAATAAAACCGCAAGCGTACGGATCAATCGTAGCTACGGGTCGAACACGAGGAGATATACGCCACTCTATTTAACTAACTTAAAAGTAATGCAAAGTGAATCAAATTAAAGTGTTAAATTAAACTAATTAAACTAACGAAAATCAATGCATCCTAACTCATAAGCATCTAACAAAATTAAGGGATTAAATCGGCGTCCTAACACATGAGCATCTAACCTATCAAACTAAAGCGAATTGAAAGGAATAAAAATGCAGCCACACATACTAACCACATAAAAAGAAATAAGGGAATAAAAATGCATCCATAAACCACAACCATATAAAATTAAAATAAAAGAAATAGAGGGGGAAGAAGAAGAAGATAGAGAGAGATAGAGGAGATGGAGAATGAGATTGAGAGTTTAGATAGTAAAACCTGGATGTGCTTGCATGAATGTAAATGAAAAGCTTGAATACTTGCATAAACTTACCATTGCCTCCTCTTCTAAATCTTCAAGTCTTGTCATCAACTTAAGAACTTAGACTAGAAGGCTTAAAACCTAAACTAGAATTAAGAAATTACAACCCAATTGAAGACTTAAATTGAAATTAAAGCATAAACTAAACCTATTATAACCATTAACTAAAAATCATAAAAGCAAACTAGAACTTAGAAAAGCCAAAAATCACAAATTAGAAGGAGAAGAAGAGAAGAAATTTCACTAAGTGAATGAGCAATTTTTTACAAGAGAGCTAGGGGGTATTTATAGGTGGAAGAGAGGAGAAGAGAGAAGATGGAAGTGTAGGAGAAATATTCCCTAAGAAAAGAGAATATTCTCTTCTCTTTCCTCTTTTACAATGCCTTGAATCCTAAAAAAGAAAAAAAAAAAAAAATAGAAAGAAGAAGAAGAGAAGATTGTTTACATAGACCTTCTATTTCTAGAAAAATAAACTTCCAATTCTAACAAGTGCTTCCTTTTCTTTGTAGATATCTTCTCCAAGCAATAAAATCAAAGCATCTTTGATTTTTCAACCTTCCATAGATGAGAAAATATAAATCTATCCCAAGTAGAATTCCAGAAGTGCCCTTGAGAAGTTGGAGGAGAGAGAGAGTAAGGGTGATGACTAGGATTCCTTCAAGAATAAATAAAATACCCATTCTGTCCTTCAGAAAACGTGGAGCATGGGGTGCTTATATAGGTCTCACCATTGTGTTCCTTGCGAAAAATCACCCAAAATAGACCCAAATTTCATCCAATTCGGAGTTGGGGGAGCCCAAGATATCTCAAGTTGAAGTTGGACTGTCCAGAACCTTCCAAATGAAATCTTTTGGGTACAGTAAAGTAACTTCTGATAATTGCGTTAAGGCCCCTGAAATCCGAACTTCCGCTTCACTTTGTCTCCGTCCGACTATCAATAATTATAAATAAATCCCTGCAGACCATTTTCACGCGTCGTTACGGAAACGGCCATAACTTCTTCGTTTCAACTGGGAATTAAGTGCCGTTTGAACCATTGCGAAGCTGACTCGATGGGCTATGCATCTATTTACACTTCTAAAAAGCTTAAAAACATCTCCTCCGCATCATCTCCTCCATTTTCACAATAATTCACCTAAACCCTGAAAAGCACAAGAAAGCACCGAGTAACTCTGTCCAATGTGGTAAAATGTATGTTTTATGCCCTAAGATTTCACACATAAATGTGCTCATCATCTTCCCATGACTTAGTGTTGCTGTAATGTTGCATATAGTGCTCCACAACAAGCATATAAGAGTTTGTTGAGCTAGGTAAGTAAATACATAGTAGATGGGTCATTTCCATGGGTCAACCCGAGATCTTGCCGAGATATGTCGAGTTTTGTTGAGTTAGGTAAGTAAATACATAGTAGATGGGTCATTTCCAAAGGCCAACCCGAGATCTCGGCGAGATATTGCACTTTTATGTATCGTATGCCATCTCGTCTCGGTTTCTCAGAAAACCGAGAAATCCGCCGAGATCTTGTCGATCTCGCGAGTTCTCGAACTATGATCCAGACAACTATAATGTCCTATCTTCTTAGTTCCATGCTCCCAAATATTGCATGGGGTTATCTCTTGCTGGATTCTACCGCCAAGATCTGGAAGGTTGCGAAGGATACTTACTCTCAAGTGGGTAATGATGCTCTTGTCTATGAACTCCAGAAATAAATTCATGAGACAAAACAGAAAGAGATGACATTATCCCAGTATTTTTCTGAGTTGCGGAGTATGTGGCAAGTGTTAGATTATTATGAAGTTCTTTGCCTCTTGTCCCACTGATACCTTGAAGTTCCACAAGCGGGAGGACAAGTTTCATGTGTACGTGTTCTTGGTAGGTCTTAACATTGAATTTGACCAGATTCGGGCTCATGTCCTGAGTCGTGATCCTTTTCCCACTCTGTGGAGCAGGCGTATGCTATGGTTCAATCAGAAGATAGCCGTCGTATAGCGATGTTACTACCTGTTGTTCCAGACCGGTCTGTACTTTTTTCGGGGAGTGGATCCTCTTCCCATATGGAAAATCAGCGTTCCAGTGATCACCCTAGTTCTGACAAGGGTCCTATTAAATGTGAGTACTGCAGAAAGGAACACCACACCAAAGAATTCTGTTGGAAGCTCCATGGACGACCTGCAAATGGTAAAGGTCGTGGTTGTGGCCATGGGACTGGTTCGACTCAGGCACATGAAACCGAAACTATTGAAGGTGCACCAATTGGAGCGTCTCTCTCTCCGGAAGATTTGAAGGTCCAGCTCTGTCATCTCCTTACACCGAACAGCACTTCTCCATCTGCACCTGTTGTTACTTCCATGCCAGCCACCTCTTATTCTCGTTTTGCTCACAAATGTACTTTTGTCAGTGGTCACAGTGTCTATCTTGCATCCAATCCTTGGATAATTGACTCAGGGGCCACCAACTATATGACTGGTTCATCCCATTCCTTTTTTGAGTATTTTCCTGGTTTAGGTAAGGGTAAAGACTTGGTTTACAAATTGTACATAGAGGAGAATAATACGTAAGCTTTGGCTCTGAGATGATGCATTTGATTTCCATTGAAAAAAAAATACTGTGTGCACATATCAAGCAATTTATAAAAAAGTTGGTTTTGGATTTCAGTTGCAGGCCTTGAATTTTTAAATTTAAATGGGAAGTCTGTTTCCCTTGGTTTGAAACATCCAATCTTGTTATATATAACCAAGTTGACGCCTGGAATGAACAATTTAGCAGACATATAACTCTCATGGTACTATAGTTGGGAGTTGATACTAAGTACAAGCCGTACTGAACTAAAACGGAATGTAAATTGCAATCTGGTTAACCTAGAAGTAGTTTCAGATGCAAACCACAGGTAAGGACTGCAGGACAAAACCTTAGGACCAGAATAGTGATATTTTATAACTTGAGATGGACTTATCTGATGGCCTTGAAAACCTAATTGAGTAGCACTATAGAGGAGAGGAATAATCCTTCAAAGTTTGGCCAAGATCCAATAGATAGATCTGGAGATATGGCCATGATAAGCAGACATTTCCAAAATAGTAACTTCCGAAAATAGCAACTCAGATTTAGAAACTCAGAAATAGAAAGTCGGAATTGGAAACCAGATTTTAGGAATTTTTCAAAAGTACAACTAGGTTCAGAAATAATAATTGAGTTGAGATTAGAAACAGAGACAGAAATAGAATGTAGACTGAAAACCAGAATGAGAAAGTAATGCTGGAACAGAGTAAGTAACTGGTGGGAAATAGAAACTGAAACAGGAAACCAGATTAGCAACTGAACACTGAAGAGGGAAACAGAAATTAGAAATTTGTAGACAACTGAAAATTATAAATTTACAACTGAAAAAAATAGTGACTGCAAGACAAACATGATAGTAACTAACAGTCAATGCCTGTGCTTAGCAAATAGAATTCAGGAGAATGGAAACTTGCAGCTGCAGGGAAGAACAGTTCAGAAAACTGGAGTTTAACAATCAGAATAGCAATAGAGTTTTCTGAAATCCATGGACTGAATCTGGCTATGAAAACAGACTAGAAGCTTAGCAAAATCTGAGATTAGATTACTAATAATTCAAGAGAAGAACCAGATTAAGGAAGATAAGAAGGGATATGACCTAGAATCACTACTAGGCCTGCAGGAAGGGAATCACCATGGTTCAAATAGTCACCGAAATTTTGATGATTTCAAAGGGCTCGAGACGAAAGGTCGCACGAATTGAAGGATCGACCATATTTCAGTCGAAATTTCTGTGTTTCTCCGAAATCTCGACTTATACTGTATTGTTTCGGCGATATAGTTCAACAGGGTATTATAAATACCCTGCTTTTACCAGGCACATTTGAAATGTCGACCAGACTCGTCTGTTTCGCTTGCTGGGAGAAGAAAACCCATGTTTTTTGCCACCCCGCCTCAGCGCCTCTATACACTGCTGGAATACGGTGTTGGGGGTTGCCACATCACTCCAACAACATCGTTTGCTGCATATTGGTGAAGATTTGGCCACATTCAATAGTTAAAGGTATGAACTTCTTCCTAAAAATGATTTTTTTTGCATAAAATACGATAAATACCCTAAAGTTGGTGATGAAATTTTTATATGTCAGACACTAGAGCCTGATATACGGCCTGACAGTGTCAGGTTTTTTTTTTTTCCTCTCTCTCTATATATATTTTATTATTTTCTATTTTCAAAAAATGGATTTTCCTACAAATGGGGCTCAATTTTGTATAAGTTAGACACCGTTAGCTAGTCTATGGCCTCACAGAGTCGGATTGGTTTTTTTTTTTGCTGGTAAATATTTTTTAAATTCTAAATTAATTGAAGTATTTAAAAAATTCATAAAAGGGAAAAAATATTCTGTTTTGGTTTAAAAATAATAAGCACATATGAGATTTATGTTGTACCATATTTGCTTTTGTTGTATCAGACCAATATTTTTTCAAAAAAATTATGAAAATTATTTTTAATTAAGATAAAAACATAAGGGTTAGAGGAAAAATAATAAGTAACTACATAGTTGTTGTAGTGGTATCAGTTGATGTGCCTCAGTTAATTATTCATGCTGACACAGCTATATTTACTCTATGTTTACTTTCAACTCATTCCATACTTGCATGCACAGATCATCCACTTCTGGAGATGGTAAAATCCTGCTTGTGGAGATGCTACTCTTTGGCATTGTTGTCATGTTAGGACTTTGGCATTAGATGTTTAAGAGTAAGAAAATTTGACAAAGACACTTCATCTCAGCAGCTTGGAAACAGAGTTATTGTCCTTGTATAGATCAAAATTTGTCATTCAAGTTTCCAAGAGAATTCAGTTATTCATAGTTGGTCCTAATCAGCAGTTTTGCTTTCATTCTTTCAGATGTTGATGTTTACTTAGTGAAAGATAAATGGAATTTAGATGAGATTTTAGCATCCTCAATTTCAAGCTTATTAATATTCCATGAGTGCAGGGTATTGAAAGACTTGGTGTACAAATTGTACATTGAAGAAAATGATAAGTAAGCTTTGGCTCTGAGATGATGCATTGAAAAATAAATAAATACTATGCGCACATATCAAGCAATCTATAAGAAAAAAAGGATTGTTTCTATTTGGCTGCATTATTTCCTTCATTTAGTGATTTTTTGCCCTCCTAATTTGTAATCTTAATTGGAGAATAGTTTATAATCAGAGTGGAGAAATACTTCTCTATCTGTACAGAAAACAAGGTGTAAGCAAAGTGGAAAGATGCTTTTGTGCCAGGATACCTGTGAAACACCCCTAGTTGTTGGAAGCTTTGGGTGAAGAAAAATAAAAGTTTGGGTTTATGTTTCCTTCACAAATGAAAGAGCAGATAAATTGATAAATTTGCAGGATGAATAATGCATTGCTACACTGGAACCAATGAGATGCAGTGGGAGATAAGCTTGTGGCAGGATCCCATGTAAGGAATAAAACTAGATGTCCAAAAATTTTAATAATAAAGAAACAAGGGATTAGATCTAGGCAAGATTCTTGTCAAAGGCTTTAATCAATGTAAGATTCTTAGAAACTAAAGATTTCTAATTGAAGAAGGAATTCCCAAATCTGAGAATTGATAGAAAGCTTATTAAACAATCCATATTAGAAATTGATTCCAGTACCAAATAACAAGCCTAATGAAAGTTAGAAATTTGAGATCCAAATTGGAAAACATGACTTGAAACTTGATTAAATTGAAATCAAACTTGTAGTAAGAAAAATGAATCAGTTTCAAGTTTGAATTTTGAAACTAAAAGAAGGTTTAGGTTAGAAACCAATTGCCAAGTATGGAAGCAGAATTGAAATCTAATCACGATTAGATTTGAAGTTTCGGAAAATTCCTAGCTGAAGAAGTTAAGAAACTCAAAAAAATATAGGATTTTTTTTTTTTAATGTTAAGTACAGAATCAGAACTAGAAATTGATTTGGAGAGAGAACAGAATTGCAGAAACTAAGGCTGTGTTTGGTATGTATTCTTGGAATGCATTCTGTTTTTATCGTTCGAGAATGCGAAATCGACCTAGAATACATACCAAACACAGCTTAACATTGCAATCAATGAAGAAGAGAAGAGGGCTGGGATCCCAAATGGAGATCTTTTGAGTTAAAAAAAAAAAGAAAACTCATTCTTTACTCAAAACTATCTCCAATTGATGAGGTTGTATAATAGATAGAAAGGCCTTCTAAAATTCTTAAATTGACAGGAAAAGAACTCTTAATCACTCTCTCTTATATCAACTTTATTTTTTTTGGTAAACTCTCTTATACTAACTTAAAGTGATAGATTTGAAAAATAAAAACTAGGGAGAATGTTCTCTGTGCCACAGTGCAGCCTACGCCCAGGCACATGGGCAGCCTGTGCAGGGGGCAGAGTGGTCATTGTACTCACCCCCATGTGCCTGGGCGCAGGTTGCGCTGCGGCACAGAGAACAGCACCCCTAAAAACTATGATGATGTAAGTGATTAAAATAAGAGAAAAGAATCCTACACCTGCGAAATCATATGTCCTCTCACATTTTCTTTCCTCATCGACATGCCCTTTTCTCTCTCAAACTCTTCCCTGGTATATGAATCATGTTCCCATCCTCTCCCACGGTCCCATCTCCCGTGATCATTGGATGTATGTTGGATTCTATTACATGTGGGCAGCATTGACGATCCTCCGGCACCTCTCTCTCTCTCACTGCCCTTTAATCCTTTGTTAACGAACCCTTGTCTGTTATTGGTGAGTACCTGACATTACTGGTACAAAATCATGGATTTAGTGCACAATATCAGATTGGGTATCGGTTATCCTGAAAAATGATGCAATAACAATACAGATCGCCCACATCGAATGATCTTGCCTCTAGATTTTCATAAAAATTAAGTGTTTTATCGTTTTACCCCTGATTTGTATTGTTCCATCGATACCAGGATATGATCATCCAATAGGCTGAATCGACCCAGAATCCCTTCCTAATTTTCAAGATCTTTATTTCTTTTTAGGGAGAATGTTCTCTAGACCGCAGTGCAGGCTGCGCCCAGACACATGGATCTGCCACTCAAGAGGGCTGGGTGATCATTGTAACCACCCTCATGTGCCTGGGCGAAGCCTGCACTGCGGCACAGAGAATAGTGCCCCTTCTTTTTAATAATTTGAATTTTTTCCTATACGTCCTTGGATTCCAATTCTATCATCCAACTTTGCTCTGCGCCAATAATTCTCAAGTCCTATCATCCAGCTTTGCTGTGGACCAATAGAAGTTAAAATCATGATGACATACAGATTCCCCACTTCCCTTTTGCTGGGAAAAGTTGCACCCATATTACCCTGCCATACCATGCGTGACAGAAAAAGTTGAGAGAGTTTACATTGAATTTCTTGCTTTTTTTTTTCTTCACTTTTTCTACCTGCAGAAGCAACTGAAGCGAAGAGAGCAAGAAAAATGGCTGAGAGTATTATCACCTTCTTCATAGAGAAGCTGTCCGACTTGATCACTCGAGAAGCAAATTTCCTTACTGGAGTGGATGAGCAGATCGATTCACTTCGTAACGAGCTCGAATGGATGCGTTCTTTCATGAAAGATGCAGATGGAAGATGCAAAGATAATGAAAGAGCAAGACTTTGGGTGAATCAAGTAAGAAGCATATCTTACGATGCTGAAAATGTTATTGATGAATTTATCTTTAAAGTAGAGCGTCAAAGGCAGAGAGAAAGAGGTATTGGACGAATTGGGTCTTTATGTACCTGTTATGGTAGCACCAGTCAATTGAAGCTCCTCCATGATTTGGGAAATGAGATTGAAAAGATCAAAAAGAGGATTGAAGAAGTTTCAGCCAACAAATCAAAATATGGAATTGAAACTTTACAATTTGGAGAACCATCAAGTTCTTCGCAACAGAGTTCTTCGTCGCGGAGGCAGAGGAGGACCCCTGTGGTGGTGGAGGAAGTAGATGTGGTGGGAATTGAAGATGAAGCAGAAAAACTTGTGAGGCAACTGATCCAAGGTGAGCCACAACTTTCCATCGTTTCAATCGTTGGTATGGGTGGCTTAGGAAAGACAACTCTTGCTAAGAAAGTCTATAACTGCAATGATGTTAGTAGACATTTTGAGTGTCATGCTTGGATTTATGTGTCTCAAGAATACAACATTAGAGAGCTCTTGGAGGGTTTGCTGGATCAAGTTGTTGAGCTCAATAAAAAGCAACAAAGGGAAGTGGCTCAGATGACTGACCATAAGTTGCAGAGGGAGCTCTTTGGGTACTTGAAGGAAAGGAGATATCTGGTGGTAGTTGATGACATTTGGAATGAAGAAGCTTGGGACAGTTTGAAAGCTGTTTTACCTGAAGCAACAACAGGAAGTAGAGTGATGGTTACTACTCGCAATAAAGAGGTTGCACTTCATGCAGATATGGAAAGCTTACCACATGAATTGCGATTTTTAAGCGAAGAAGAGTGTTGGACATTGTTTTGCAAGAAAGCTTTGCCTAAGAATGTCCCACCTGTTCTGTCTCCCGAGTTGCAGAAAGTGGGAAGAGACATTGTTGCTAAATGTGGAGGTTTACCTCTTGCTGTTGTTGTATTAGGTGGATTATTGTCAAGGGAAGACAGAATCCCAAGTGAATGGGCCAAAGTACTCAAGCGTATCAATGGGAAATTCTGCGAAGGCCATGATCAGATCACAAGAATTCTAGCTCTAAGCTATGATGATCTGCCCTACCACTTGAAATCATGCTTCCTCTATTTAGGTGTTTTCCCTGAAGACCATGAAATACCTGCAAGGAAATTAATCCAACTCTGGGTTGCAGAGGGACTTGTACAACAGAGAGGCAACGAAACAATGGAGGAAGTAGCAGAAGACTATTTGGAGGAGCTGATTGGTCGTAGTATGGTTCAATCGTCAAGGAGATCCAGTGTTGGGATCAAAACATGTCGCATCCATGATATGCTACGGAATCTCTCCATATCAGAAGCCATGGAAGACAAGTTTCTAGATATTCGCCAAATTATAGACTTTGAATCCCCAGTTCGAGCACATCGACTAATTGTATATGGCGATCTTCGTAAGTATATCTCCTTGAACCATAACTGTCCCACACGATATCTTCGATCTATCTTTTGCCACAACACACAATTATATTACGAAAATTTCTCTCGACGACATTGGAGATTTCTCTGTGGTGGTTTTAGGTTACTCAGGGTGTTGGATCTCCCACAGTTGGAAATCACTGAGTTGCCACATGAAATAGGTGAAATGATTCATTTGAGGTTCTTGGGGTTGAGAGGTAACTACTTAACAAGTCTCCCAACAACCATATGCAATCTTATCAATCTACAAACACTTGACATAAAACCTACCTATGCGTTGGCTCCCTGCATGCAAGATATACCCAATGCTATCAGTGAGATGGATCAATTAAGACATTTGCATATGAATTGGGGGAGGATATTAGGTCCATCAAGAATTGAAAATCTAAGAAACCTGCAAACTTTGTCAGAAATTGAAGCAGGCAGTTGGATTGAGGATGGCTTGGCCCAGTTGACAAATCTTCGGAAACTAGTAATACGAGGGGTCTTCAATTCACACAGGGAGGCATTGTTAAATTCTATTGTCCATTTAGAGAACCTCCAATCTCTGTGTTTGTCAACTTGCACGTTCAACGATGACAAAAACATTTTGCCAACCTTGATATTCTCAAATCATGTTCATCTTTATAAGCTGCAGCTGCTTGGAAGATTAGAGAAGTTGCCAAACTTACATGAGTTCCCTCAAAACATCACTCACTTAAATTTGCAGGGATCCTGCTTGATGCAGGACCCAATGGCAACACTAGAGAAGTTGCCACACCTACGAACTCTTGTATTGTGCTACAAAATGTACAGGGGAAAGATACTGGTCTGCTCTACAGGAGGGTTTCGTGAGCTCCAAGAACTGGAACTTATTGAATTAACTGAATTAGAGGAGTGGAGGGTAGAGGAAGGGGCAATGTCTAGCATCAAGCGTGTTAAACTCTTTGCTTGCTTATGCCTGAAGATGCTTCCAGAAGGGTTTCAGTATATGACCACACTCAAGGAATTGGAACTTATCCTAATGCAGGCTATTAAAGCTAGGATTCTCCCAGAAAATGTTGGAGAGGATTGGTACAAGATCCAACATGTACCATTGGTTGTTATAAAGGACAGTTATTCTCGAGGACCGAGAAGCTATTGAGATTGTTATCTGATTCTAAAAGAGGAACTAATGCAATAAGTTTTCACACTTATGTCATGATTCACAATCAATCTAGTTCTTTTGTGTTTGCATTTGATAGATCTAAGGGTTCTATTAGTGGTGTAGTCTCATCTATGTCTGAATGGCTCAGTTGTCCAATATATTGCTGTCTTGAATGATATGGTGTAATAAGATTGTAATTGTAATGAATAAAATAGTTATCTATTTGCCCTCTCCCCTCATACACACACAATCAAGAAGAAACAATTTACACTCTTATGCTATTTCATCATCAACAGCAATATCCTTTCCTGAAAAAAATCTATACTACAACTTATGGGAGGATAATATTTCTGTCCTTAAGTTGAAATTATGAGATGTGCATTTTGAAGCTGGTTATCCTGTTTGAGCCAAAACTACAATATTGTTAGTGTAACCAATTTCCTGTTTCTTGACTGCTATGTTTAACTCATGTGCATAGGAAGGATGAATCCTCATCCCCCCATGGGTCATGGTGGCATAACATACCAAGGGGGAAAAGCTTGGCTATGATCAAGCAAGAGTTGAGAAATTTTATGTTGACTGTTCAAGCAACAGTTCTTTTCCCATTCTCTGCTGAGACATACACTTCAGTAGCAGTGGTTGGTCAAAGCAGTGATCTTTTGCGGATAATACTCAGATTTACTACTAATGTTAACCTCCACCCTCTGTTAAATTCAAGTTTCTTTTGCTTTGGCAGTATGACCTACAGGAAATACAGTGTTCTTCTATATCATGTCAACAAGCAATATATGGCATACAAGAGTTGCAGAACTTCATAACTTCAGGGTTCTGATGTTTTGAATTAAACCCTGTTTCAACTAAATTGATCAAGCAGTAACCCACTTTCCAAGTACAAAAGTTCATCATTTCATGCTTGAGATATTTCATATTTATGGGTCATTGTACAATTTTCCTTGGCACAAAAGAAAACTGATTTGCCTTGAAGCTTGGAGACTTCAGAGGCTCAGACAAGGCTCACCGGCCAGCAGAAAGGGAGAATTGCTAGTCCATGAGAACCAGGGTTCTCCCACTTATGGGAGCTAGTGCTCTGTGAAGCAGGAGGCCATTGTGTATTTTATTACTTATGATTTGGGAAATTTAGCTACTTATCCCTTATTTCTATTCAAGAAAAAAAGCTCATAGATGACAGAAAGAAAACCCATAGAGGGTAACAGCTAACAACTTAAGGGTAGTAGAACCCTAGTTTTAAGCAGATGCTGAAAGCTTCTCCAATCGACGCTTCAAATAGATCAACATTTGATCACGATCAGGGAGGTTCTCTTTGATCACAGGAACTTCCTTGAAATTCTGCATTTAAGCATACAAGCGAGGGAATGTATGGGCTTCCACCCATTTCTTAGATAATATGTCTTCCATCACTCCCAACCAGTGAGCAATCCCCCCAAAGGCTAAATCTGCTAATCCAATCGTCTCTCCACCAAAGAACTTCTCTCCAAGACCATGTTCTTCAATGGTTCTCAACACTTCCAAGCACTCTTTTATGGCTCTCTCTTGTTTCTCTCCTGCTGTGATAAACATACCCCAAATGCTTGAACTCTATTAAGAAGAAAAAAACAATGCAGCACCTTAGAAATCATTGATTATATAGAAAACAAAACTTATAACAATGCAGAAAAGAATAGAAATTGCAAACAAACAATCACATATTGAAGAATAGGATTACAGCGCTCATCCTCATACCTCTCTAAGATTGATTACAGAGAAAGAACCCTCCCAAAATACAAATATATAGCGAAATCCTACACAGGAATTTTATCGAATACCCATATAGCCTTAAAAAAAAAAAATTCTCAGCATCCTCCAGTTCGTTGAGACCCCACCAATAACATAAAAATAATGTGCAAGGCAGGTCGATTCCTTTGGGCCTCAAGGCATCGGGGCCTTCAGCACTTACAGCCCGCTTATGCAAGCAACGGAATACAGGACATCTTACCCCCCAACAGATTAGAGCCCAAAAGAAAGTACCCAAAAGTGAAATAAAATATTAAAAAAGATGCATTAAGAAAACAAAAAAAGAAGGCCTAGAGCAACTCCTATCCATGATTAAAATGTTATTACCTTATCTTCAGCAAATTTAGTCCAAAATCGAGCTACAACTCTTTCGTAAGGATCACTTAGAAGCAAGGGGTTCTCCGGCCATGTCTCTTCAATGTATTCAAGGATGACTGTGGACTCCACAATTGGTTTTCCACCATGCAGAAGTACTGGGATCTTCTTGTAAATTGGGTTGTACTGTAAAAGCAAGGCACTCTTGTTCTAGCGCAGATCCTCTTCAATGTATTCATAATCTAACCCTTTTCAGTTTCAGACCCCATATGACTCTGCAGCTAAAAGGGCTTGTCCAAAATCCAAATAGCTTCAGTTCCTCTCCTATTATGGAAGGCCTGTGTCACTACCTCCTTCCAAACTGATCTATTTATAGTGAGTGATGAACTGTGCTTTTCTTGGGTAGTAATCTTCCAGATTGATAAAGAAATTGTAAATGAAAGAACAGGTTCAAGGCGGCGATCTTGACTTTGTATTAGAGTTGGGTAAGCTAACAAACATTACAAAGTTCTTGCTTTGTTGCCTTCTGTTCATTGCACTTTCCGGATTACATGTATGCTTACGTTTGTTGATATTTACCCGTTTACTCGTCAATCGAGTTGCAAACTGGGCCAAGGAAACTCTTAGATAGATTATCCAAAGAGAAGTTTTCAGGCTTATGGGACATGAGATTCAATCTGGGTCTACTACAACTAGCAATCAGCTTGACCGCCTGAGCTAGCAGGCACCTTCAAAAGATTCTATGCTCCTACACAAAGAACTTTACTCAGAAATTAGTTTAAGGGGCAATTACTATCACTACCCTATACTTGGCCTATATTTACTAAAACTACCCTACCTTAAACTTCTTTTCTAATACTACATTGCTTTTAAATTTTTACATCTCCTTCTACCCTCATGTTTTTAAATACCCATATTGCCCTCTAATTCTTTTGTTTTTGCATTTGATAGATCTAAGGGTTCTCTTAGGGGTGCAGTCTCATCTATGTCTGAATGGCTCAGTTGTCTAATATATTGCTGTCTTGAATGATATGATGTAATAAGACTGTAATAGTAATGAATAAAATAGTTATCTATTTGCCCCCTCTCCCCATTCACACACAATCAAGAAGAAACAATTTATAGTCTTATGCTATTCTATCATCAACAGCAATATCCTTTCCTGAAAGAAAACTATACTACAACTTATGGGAGGATAATATTTCTGCCCTTAAGTTGAAATTATGAGATGTGCATTTTGAAGCTGGTTATCCTGTTTAAGCCAAAACTACAATATTGTAAGTGTTATCAATTTCCTGTTTCTTGACTGCTATGTTTAATTAACTCATATGCATAGGGAGGATGAGGATTCATCCTCCCTTGGGTCATGGTGGCATAACATACCAAGGTGGAAAAGCTTGGCTACCTGATCAAGTAAGAGTTGAGAAATTTTATGTTGACTGTTCAAGCAACAGTTCTTTTCCCATTCTCTGCTGTGACATACACTTCAGTACCAGTGGTTGGTCAAAGCAGTGATCTTTTGCTGATAATACTCAGATTTACTGCTAATGTTAACCTCCACCGTCTGTTAAATTCAAGTTTCTTTTGCTTTGGCAGTATGACCTACAGGAGATACAGTGTTCTTCTATATCATGTCAACAAGCAATATATGGCATACAAGAGTTGCAAAACTTCATAACTTCAGGGTTCTGATGTTTTGAATTAAACCCTATTTCAACTAAATTGATCAAGCAGTAACCCACTTTCCAAGTACAAAAGTTCATCATTTCATGCTTGAGATATTTCATATTTATGAGTCATTGTACAATTTTCCTTGGCACAAAAGAAAACTGATTTGCCTTGAAGCTTGGAGACTTAAGAGGCTCAGACAAGAGTCACCAGCAGAAAGGGAGAATTGCTAGTCAATGAGAACCAGGGTTCTCCCACTTATGGGAGCTTGTGCTCTGTGAAGCAAGAGGCCATTGGATTTTTTATCACTTTACTTATGATTTGGGAAACTTAGCTACTTTATACCTTATTTCTATTGAGAAAAAAAAGCTCATAGATGACAGAAAGAAAACCCCTAGAGGGTAACAGCTAACAACTTAAGGATATATGTAGAACGCTAGTTTCAAGCAGATGCTGAAAGCTTCTCCAACCGGCACTTGAAAAAGAGCTTCATTTGATCACGATCAGGGAGGTTCTCTTTGATCACACGAACTTCCTTGAAATTCTGCATCCAAGCATGCAAGCGAGGGAATGTATGGGCTTCCACCCATTTCTGAGATAATATGTCTTCCATCACTCCCAACCAGTGAGCAATCCCTCCTAAGGCTAAATCTGCTAATCCAATCGTCTCTCCACCAAAGAACTTCTTCTCTCCAAGACCATGTTCTTCAATAGTTCTCAACACTTCCAAGCACTCTTTTATGGCTTTCTCTTGTTTCTCTCCTGCTGTGAGAAACATACCCCAAATGCTAGAATTCTATTAAGAAGAAAAAAACAATGCAGCATCTTAGAAATCATTGATTATATAGAAAAGAAAACTTACGGCGATGCAGAAAAGAACAGAAATTGCAAACAAACAATCACATATTGCATACAAGAATTTACATGGTTCGACAAGATTTCCTACGTCCACGGTGAGATGAGATCTACTTAACTATCAATGGAGAATAGGATTACAGCTGCTCATCCTCATACCTCTCTCAGATTGATTACAGAGAAAGAACCCTCCTAGCTACAAATTTATAGCAAAATCCTACATAGGAATTTTATCGAATACCCATATAGCCTTAAAAAAAATTTCCTCCTCTTAACGACCCTTCGGATTCAGCATACTTATGCAAGCAATGGAATACAAGACATCTTACCCCAACAGATTAGAGCCCAAAAGAGAAATAAAAGACTAAAAAAGATGCATTAAGAAAACAAAAACAGAAGGCATAGAGCATCTCCTATCCATGATTAAAATGTAATTACCTTATCTTCAGCAAATTTAGTCCAAAATCGAGCTACAGCTCTTTCGTAAGGATCACTTGGAAGCAAGGGATTCTCCGGCCATGTCTCTTCAATGTATTCAAGGATGACTGTGGACTCCACAATTGGTTTTCCACCATGAAGAAGTACTGGGATCTTCTTGTAAATTGGGTTGTACTGTAAAAGCAAGGCACTCTTGTTGTAGGGCAGATCCTCTTCAATGTATTCATAATCTAACCCTTTCAGTTTCAGAGCCCATATGACTCTGTAGCTAAAAGGGCTGCTCCAAAATCCAAATAGCTTCAGTTCTTCTCCCATTATGGAAGGCCTGTGTCACTACCTCCTTCCAAACTGATTTATTTATAGTGAGTGTTGAACTGTACTTTTCTTGGGTAGTAATCTTCCAGATTAATAAAGAAATTGTAAATGGAAGAACAGGATAGGTTCAAGACGGCGATCTTGACTTTGGATTAGAGTTGGGTGAGCTAACAAACATTAGAAAATTTCTTGACTTTGTTCGTTGCACTTTCCAGATTAAGTGTATGCTTACGTTTGTTGATATTTTTCCCGTTTACTCGTCAATTGATTTGCAAACTGGGCCAAGGAATCTCTTAGATAGAGCATCCAAAGAGAAGTTTTGAGGCATATGGGACATGAGAGTCAATCTGGGTCTACTACAACTAGCAATCACCTTGGCCGGCTGAGCTAGCAGGCACCTTCAAAAGATTCGATGCTCCCACACAAAGATTTAAACTAATAAGTTGCTTTCTGTGCGGGGCCATGGTTCGTGATCTCGATATCTGTTGGATCGGATTGGATTGGATTGGCATCGCCCAAACTCGGGCAAATATGACACTTTTGTCTCTGTATTTTTGTAAAAAATTTAATAATTTTACCTCTATCCGTATAGTTGGATCGGATCGGTATCAGGATTGATCGAGACCGATCTTGATACTGATCCGACCAAAATCGGCCGATCCGATCCAATACCTCAAACCATGGTCCGAGAACCTGGCCTAGCTAGTACTGCTAGTGTCTATCTCTCTCCTTTCTTAATCAAGGTTCAAAATCCTGGTATCGGTCGTGGCCAATACCTTTTTGAATTGGTATCGGATCGGTCAAAAGCACTCAAAAATCGATTTTTAATAGATCGGCTCATGTATCAGCCAGGATCGGTAGATGTTGTGATATCGGACCAGACTGGTCGATATTATTCGGATCGGATCAAACCAGTATCAGTAAGGATCGATCAAAATAATATTAAAAAAAAAAAACCAAAAAAAAATCAGCTATCATATAACTTGAACTGTCGTTGACATGATAAGTTTAAAATAATATAATAAACGTAATAGATAAATATAATATATTATAAGAAAGTAAGAGACAAGTCTTGAGTGACGTTGATGTGATTATGATAGATAGAATAGCTGGAGCATCTAGCATCACCTAAGATTTGGACATCTGGCATGTAATTAGTTTAACGATCAAAAAAGAATGGACATAATGTAATCTACTTTCATCTCTCACCCTCTCGTTCAGCCAAAACCCGACCCGAACATATGACAGCATTTGCAAATTTGAAACCCATAGACTCTCGTGTTTAGGTTTTTCTCGACTCTTCCCTCTCCATCTTTCCTGGAGGAACCTATTATGTAAACTCAGACACATGAGTCACATAACCTTGTGGCGTTCTTGAATGGCTTCCACATTTGCTTTCTTGAGTTCTAGAGGTTCGATTTGGTGGTGGTTTTGCTAGAAGTGAAAATCAGAGAAGGTTTCTACTTTTGGTGGACCATTGAAGATAGAGCTTCTCTGAATGCAGAACAGAACACCTAGAAGGAGGAACAACGATCTTTTCTTTATATCAGGAAGCAACCATCTTGTTTAACTCATCTTTCCAAAACCCTTATTAACCCTATGTCATGTAATTAAATCCCCAATGTCAACTTTTCCACTCTAATACATTCTGTATGTAAATCAGAAGTACAGCAGGAAACAAAATCAGTATTGCCAGTGCTTCATGGACCTGCGTTATTGCTCAAATGATCCTGCTTTGTCGAAAGTAGTATTGCTCAAAAACCCTTTTATCCAGATCTTCTTGCAAAGAGGCCTTCAACCACCATCTGATATCATTCTGCTCAAATCAGAGAATGGGAAAATGAAAGTGAAAATCAGAGAAGGGAAAACGAAAGTGAAACATTACCTGGTTCTGCCTCGCCGGCGGTGAGGAGCTTCAAAATCTTCTTCCACTTCCCCTGTACCAAAAACAAAATCCATTTTTTAGGGTTTGAACGAAAATGAGAGAGTGAAGAATTAAATTTCAGGTTAACCTCGCCGTCACCCGTCGCCGGTCGCCGTTCGCCTAGGGTTTGAGCTTCGTTCCTCAGGGAAGATGGAGAGGGAAGAGCCGAGAGAAACCAAAAAAATGTTCGGGTCGGGTTTTGGAGAACGAGAGGGTAAGAGATGAAAGTGGATTTTATTATACCCATGCCTTTTTGACTGTTGGATTAATTACATGCCAAATGTCCAAATCTTAGGTGGGTGCTGGACGCTCTAACTCCCATTTGTTATACCCGCACCTGAGAGTATAATTAATTATTAATTCTTCCCCGACGTGTAGTTATCACTACCACGTATGCCTGGGTGAGTTGTTCTCACTTGGTGGTCAAAACCCAAACTATATTGACCATAGACGAGGTTGCCTGTGGAAACTAGTCGGGACCATGGAGGTTGCCCCTTGACGTGTCGGGGTAAGTAGTTGACCAAATTTTATTGTGTGCTTACGCCTCTCAAAGCCCTCGAAGTGTGGTCCAAAGGCCCCGACCTCTTATGGTGGGAACCACCTTCCTACTCGTGCATCGGATGCAAGGTTACCGGTTGCCTCCGACCCGCATCCAATGTGCCGACAAGGACTCTTGTGGGTGAGACCCTATGGCTAAGGTGCTATGGGTGTCCTGCCATGTTTGACCCTACCCAAATAGACCCTAGGTTACACTTATGAGGCCTTATCCAAACAGGCCATTAAAAGTGATTTTCTATATGAGAGAGAGGGTAAGACTATTCCTTAGTCTTTTTTTCTTTTCTTTCCTAACCTAATCGTGAAAAGGAGGAGAGCTTTGAAGAGAGGAGGCGGCAAGGAGGAGAAGAAGGAGAAGGAAGGGAAGAAGAAGAAGGAAATGGTCACTGGTTTGGAGCTTTAAAGAGGGCACATCTTGTGTATCTCGCACTGGGTAAGCCAAGTGCCCCTTTTCCCCCTTTTTCTCTCTTTCCCCCTTGCTCGTTTGAGCTTGGGTGGTTCTTTGGTTGCAGCCCCAAGATGGGGATTTCTTTTTGGAAACCCAAAGGGTTAGCTCGAGCCATGTGTAGTTTCCCTCTTGTAGGATGCTATCCCATTTTCATTACAATCCTATAAAGACCTCTATTTGACCTCTTCTGAATCTATTTGATTCTAAAGCTTCAACCACCAAAGAAAACCCCAAATCTGGATTTTTGAGCTTTTGATCCTTTAAACCCCCTTAAATCTTTGAATGTTGGGTGTTTCTAAGACCCAAATAGACTCCAAGACACCCCTCCCTTGTCCCTTGAGGCTTAGAGAACCAAATGGGACAACCCTGGGCTTTTAAAGACCTTGAAATCACACTTGGGTTGCATCGGAGGCAAGATCTGCGTGAGTCCGATGTTTGCCTCCGATGTGTCCCGAGCCTGCAGGGAAGGTCGGAGGCAAGGTCGGAGGCAAGACTGCGTGAGTCCGATGTTTGCCTCCGATGTGGCCTAAGCCTGCAGGAAGGTCGGAGGCAAGGCCTGAGGCAAGCCTCGCCGAGTCCGACGTTGCCTCCGATGCGCTTTTAAGGCTTATAACTTATGTAAACGTGGGGTTTCTCTATGAGGCCTCCCCTACACTCTCTCACACTCTTATTCACTTCCATAGGCGCCAACATAAGTGCAATGGAGTGATTTTGAGCGGAATCGTTGCGCTTATACAAATTCCATTTGAAGTAATTGGTGAGTGGGTTTGGGTGACTGAGCTTGAGCTTACTATTGCTTATTCATGCATTTATGAATTATATTGTGACATTATCATTCAAGCATGATTGCATATTTGCATTTATTCTTATTCGATGATGATGATTTGGATGATATGGATTTGTGTTGGGTTACGGTGCGGGAAGTATCGCACGGAACCCCATATTACGTGGAATTGTATATTGCATCTCATTCTTGCTCGTATGCTGCGTGTTGTGCCGGTACCCGGTGTTAGATGGAATGGGACGTTGACACACCCGGATGTACCTCTCAACACGATAGGATTCATGTAGTATATTTGTGGTTAGGCTCGCCCCTATGCTACGACCCTTACCAACAGGGGTTTAGGTGTTGGGTAGCTGCAGCACCTGCCGCCTGTGGAGAGTTAGAGAGGCCAGCCAGGGGTAGTAATGGTTATCGGGTCCGCCTGCGGGTGGTGATGACTACGGCGTGGGCTCCATAGTAATAATTGAGGTTGCATTGTGGTGAGAATGGAAGGATCCACAATGTCTTCCCGAGTTATTGTAGTAGCATATACCCATTGACTTAGCATTGTGTGTTAGGTGGTAAATGAATTAATATTAGCATGCACCATGGACTATTTGTGATTGTGTGATTGTGCATCCCCTTTCTCTCTCACTAGCTCGGTGGAGCTAACCCCGTGTACACATTCTTTTAGATTTGGATGCGAGATGGCTGTGGAGCCGTAGACCGTGATCGAGGATCATGGCGATGGTTGCCCATGATGATTGTACCTATGATCTGACTGTATACTTGGGATCGCTCCCGTTTTATTATTATTTTAGAGCATTGTGCTTTGTATAAACTTTTATGTTTTACCTTTTTGGTAGCTACTTGATGGTCATAGGAATTTTGTAACTATGTTACTTATTATCATTAGCCAATGAACATCTTATAATCATTTCATTTACGCTTCGCAAACTCGAACTGTCTTGGAATGTAATATTCATTTGTCTTTCGCACTCGATATTATTGTATTTTTATATTGGTTTATGACTGTGAGTTGGCCATCTGCATCGAGATCCTGGCGGTGAGGTGGGATGACGCGTATCACCCCAATCATACCCTGATATTGTATTCTATCCCTTGTCGGGATAGGGGTGTGACACCCGCCATGGCAGGACAGGAGCCAAATCCAATAAGAGACGAGTCTTGAGTGACGTTGATATGATAATGATAGATATAATATATATGGGCAAGTGACAAATGTCAGTCTATGCACCATGCTTAGTGTGACATATCTCGGATTGGATCGGCCGATCCAAACGAGAAGTCCGATCCAGATACCGTTCCAATTAGATGCCAAGGGATCGATCTAATCTCGGGATCATCGGCCGATATCGATCCGATCTGAGATTACGAACCATGCTCTTAATAGAAACAGAGATGTCATTTCAGGACAGAGACAGATGGAAGCACCACTATAGGCCACGCTATCGTACAGAACATTTCCCGATTTGCTACAGTTCGAACTCCTTTCAAGTGAGCAACGCCAACCGGAGAGTGTCCACTGAGGCATCCAATGGCAGGGCTGCTCGCAGCACATCGAGATGGGACTAGACACACATCCCAGCATGCTACGAGCAGCCCTACTGTCTAATACTTCACTGGACACTCCTGGACTGGGTGCTCGCAGGAGAGGAGCCAAACGCATTTGCTACATCCATCATAATTTGTATATATTATTTAAAGGCTAAAGTGTCGCGGTGCGTGCGTAAGAAAAGCACTGCAGTACGTTGTTTGATT
The DNA here is from genome assembly GCF_018873765.1 of Telopea speciosissima. Taxonomy (NCBI): domain Eukaryota; kingdom Viridiplantae; phylum Streptophyta; class Magnoliopsida; order Proteales; family Proteaceae; genus Telopea; species Telopea speciosissima. Next base: position 68,267,272 of record NC_057918.1, read on the forward strand.
TTAATCGTCCATTTAAGCAATTAAAATCTCAACCGTTGGACTTTTTTTATCTCAATTAACCGAGTCATCTTGTTACCGGTATGCCTTCTCTCTCGCTAACCTCTGCAAAACCCTGTGACAATCTCTGCAAACCCTTGAAACCACAAAATCAAACCGGATTTGTAACTTCATGTACTCGTAAGAAACCCTTGAGCAACTGCAACTCGGATCATGAGTTTTCAAAAGACATCGTTGATGTTACAATTGCTGAGATGGCAAAGAAGATCATAGTTTCATTTCTAGAAGCCGCAGCTACAAGAGATTAAAGATATGATCCTCGCAAGTCTTCTTCAAGAAATTGGCTAAGGTTCTGACTTTTACTGGTTTTAACATGGATGAAAGTCTCATGCCAATAATTTATTTGGCTAGATACAAAGACCCAAGCTTTGAGATTATAATACATCTCACGTCTGTCATCGTTAAGGACCAAATGGATATTACTCAAAGGCTAAAGCTTCAGAATAGACTCGGGAAATTGGAACATCCCAATCCTTGATATGATCTTGATTAGAAACACACACCCATCATAAATAGACATGGGACCCATCGTCTTCTTCTTTGTGCTTTGGCTTACCGTTTCCGTTCTCTTTAGTTCAGTCGTCACCACAGATGGCCGAAGATACGGTGGGCAGCTTGCGACCTATTCCAATGCCGTCGGACGGAGTTCGGTACATGCTATTGATTTTTCCGAAAGGGGACTCTCACCCGTTGTCTCCAAGGATTTTGAATTTTACAAGCACATGCCTTCCAGCACATGCGTTGCCTCCTTCGACGATAACAACATCGTTTTTAATCCCTCACTTCATCCCCTCTCTCGACAGCAAGAACTTTAGCACTTCTGGAAACTCTTACAATTCCACCCATAACTCCAATCTGGGCAGGGAATAGCATTGTTGATGGGTTGTTTACATACAGTAAAATAAAAATTGAACCCGTATCACCGTAATAGAAAGTAACCATTGATTTTTGTTCATATTCATTGGATGGTCGAGATTAATCTTATTCTAGATGTACGGTTATTATTAAAAAGACGTGAAAATAACTTTGTAGAACGCACGTTCTGCTACCACTCACCCTTATTTAAATGTGAAAATTTGAAACGGTTGAATTTGGGGTGTAAAGCATGGACCATTTGAATCATTCAACAAGTCGGTCGCCTCGACAGGAGCCTGGCCTCCCATGAACACTATTTGGCACCACCGAGTTCATCCAAGAACTCACATGCCACAATGCAAGTCTGCAAAATGAGGGTATTGGACTTGAGTCATGATTAAAAAAATTGGAATCGGATCGTTGAATCAACCGATTTGTATTGGAAACGGTAGTAATCAATCCAACATGGCCAATTCACACTCAAAACTTTGGAAATTTTCCTATTTTTGGATCTGTGGATTGATTCTAAGGTTCTTGAAGGCCGATTCCAATTGATTGGATCCGACTCCTCTCCAGGGAGCTCAGAGCTCAAGGAGTGCCGAGGGGGCATCTAAGGGTTAGGCTGTGTTGCACGCATCTCAATGCACACCTAAGAATGTATGCGGCACAGCCCAACGGTTACATGTCCCCTGGGCGTGCTGGGTTCCCTGGAGAGGAGCTCAATCCCAATCGATTCTAATCCGATCTCAATCGGAAAACATTGCCTTGAGGCCCTTGAGGCCCTTGAGGCATTGTGGTTTCCCGGTTTGGTTTTCAGAGTCCCTCTCGTCTCATGGGTGCCGTGGCGCACCTCTCCTGCATCATTGCCCGCCCTTCTTTTGATCGGAATGGCTCCATGCTTTCCCAAAAAATTCCCATTCACAGAAACTCGAACACTTCAGTCCGCAGAACGTGTCCGGTCCTCCACAAAAGAACCTCCATCATCATCGTTCGGTCCCAACAACACCCTCTTCGCCCGAAATCAGGTCCTTCTTTCAATTCCCAAAATCTCTCTCTCTCTCTCTCCCTCTCTGAATCTTTAATTCCTTATTCAAGTGATGCTTCCTTCCGGGTCTCTGAAGTTTTTCAGTTTCTCCATGGATGTTTTTCAGATGAAATACAGTGTTTATTTTACTCTTCCATCTTTACTGGACATGGAAATTTCCAACCTTTTCTCAATCTGAAAAGAAACTAGATTTTTTCATACAATGGGAAATGAATGAAGCTACAAATTAATTTCACTGTATCATTAATCTCCCGTACTTGATTGTTTTGATCATACATTCATACGCTGTTACTTTTATTGCATCCACTGTTATAGATCAGAATGGATTCAAGTTTTCCAAAAGAAAATGAGAGATGTTATTTTCTTCTAGGATATCCCATCAATTAGAAAATGAATTCTAATTGGCTTCAATTGATTAAATATCTGTAGAGATAACAATTTCAGTTCTATTTGAAAAGCTTTGGGCACCTTCTCAGGATTCTAGTCATACTATGCACACAGAGTAGATGCAATCTGTAGTTTTTCCCCTATTCTTTGAGGCACAACTATAAATTTCACCAAGACTCTTATTTTCTTCCCCTCTCCCTCACCTTCTTTCTCCTAATGATGTTTCATGCAGTTAAGTTTTATTTTCTTAACTTGAATGTCAAATGGGCAATTCAAAAATATTTTCTTTCTTCTGGCACAAGAGTGTTCCTGACCAAAAGGCTGAGAGTGATTTCTTTGACTTTTTTTTCTTCTAATAGACATTATGCAACATAAAAATTGCACGTCTGTGAAGAATATTTGATTCTTAATTTTTTTACTGCTTAATCTTATAGATTTAGGCTTCTAGCAATATCATTTCCATTGTGCAAGCCATTACTTTTGGTTCTCACAAATGATGTTAATTTTCATATGATTTTGTGCAACTATGGATGTATGATTAATCTTGATCGAAATCAATATTGATTTCTACAACACAACAACTTATTGAATACAAGAGTTGCAGAACTTCACAACTTCAGGGTTCTGATGTTATGAATTAAACCCTGTTTCAACTAAATTAATCAATCAGTAACCCACTTTCCAAGAACAGAATTTCATCATTTCATGTTTGAGATGAGATATTTCATATTGGTATGGATTATTGTTCAATTTTCCTTGGCACAACAGAAAACAGATTTGCCTTGCAGCTTGGAGATTTGGAGACTCAGACAAGGGTCACCAGCAGAAAGGGAGAATTGCTAGTCCTGGAGAACCAGAGCTCTCCTTGTGGGAGCTTGTGGTCTGTGAAGCAAGAGGCCATTGGATTATTTATCACTTCTCTTATGATTTGGGAGATTTAGCTATTTTGCAGTGTTAACTCAATGGTTCTAAGCCCAATTCGTCCAACCAACAACCAAGACAATAGAAATCGTGGCATTTCTTATGGACCGAGTTTTCCTGAGAATCCATTCGCCACAGGCTGAAGGATGGGCGCGAGAGGGTATCATGAGGATATTTTGGGATTTATACTAAAACTCTACAGGGGTTTATGAACCATAGGATGGGGTAGTTTTCCTTCACTCAGCGGTGAATGAAAAGTGTACACTACAGTAATAGTTTCTTGTTTGTTAGGTTTTGCTTTGTTCCTCAATCAAGAAATGGTGAAGCCCATGTACTTGCCAAGGGGGGTTCCCTTGTTCACTTATCTAAGGTGTGGTGGGCTGAGCCACCTTCTTTTCTTGTCAATCCTTCTATTCTGAACTAAAAAAACCTTTGTTGGATTCTTTAAATAAATCGCTTGGTGGAGGCGTTTCTCCACCTTCTTTGCCCCCCCCCCCCCCCCAAAAAAAGGTGAATGAAAAACTCTATCCTGTATTTCTATTAAAAAAAAGAAACTCGTAGAGGATAGTAGAACACTAGTTTCAAGCAGATGCTGAAAACTTCTCCAACAGGCCCTTATAAAAGATGAACATTTGATGATGATCAGGGAGGTTCTCTTTGATCACAGGAATTTCCTTGAAATTCTGCATCCAAGCATACAAGCGAGGGAATGTATGGGCTTCCACCAATTTCTCACATAATATGTCTTCAATCACTCCCAACCAGTGAGCAATCCCTCCCAAGGCTAAATCTGCTAATCCAATCTTCTCTCCACCAAAGAACTTCTTCTCTCCAAGACCATGTTCTTCAATGGTTCTCAACATTTCCAAGCTTTCTTTCTTGGCTTTCTCTTGTTTTTCTCCTACCGTGTGAAACATTGTCCAGATGCTTGAACACTATTAAGAAGAAGAAAAAAAACAACCCAAAACCTTAGAAATCATTGATTAGAGCATTAAGAAAAAAAAAAAAAGGCCTAGAGCAGCTCTGTCAGATGAGTAGTCCGATGTGGAGACTTATAGGTACTTAGCATTGAAGGATGAGTTCTACCCAAGTCCCTAACACTCCTGTAGATGCTTAAAATGTAATTACCTTATCTTCAGCAAATTTAGTCCAAAATCGAGCTACGGCTCTCTCGTAAGGATCAGTTGGAAGCAAGGGATTCTCTGGCCATGTCTCTTCAATGTATTCAAGAATGACTGTGGACTCCATAATTGGTTTTCCTCCATGAATCAAAACTGGGATCTTCTTGTAAATTGGGCTGTACTGTAAAAGCAAGGCACTCTTCTGCTGCAGATCCTCTTCAATGTATTCATAGTCTAACCCTTTCAGTTTCAGAGCCCATATGACTCTAGCTAAAAGGGCTACTCCAAAATCCAAATAGCTTCAGTTCTTCTCCCATATTGATCTGAGGAATGAGAGTACAAAGATGATTATGGAAGGCCTGTGTCACTACCTCCTTCCAAACTGATTTATATATTCAAAATTTATCCTATTTTATGTAATTTTAGTTGAAGAATAAGATCAAGACGGCGATCTTGACTGGGAGAGAGTTGGTAAAGCTAAAAATTAGAAAATTCTTGGCATTTTCCAGATTACATGTATGCTTACGTTTGTAGATATCTACTAATCTACCTTTTTACTCATCAATTGGGCTGCAAAGTGGACCAAGCAACTCTTACATGGCCCATCCAAAGAGTCTACCCAAATATTTTGTTTGGGCTGGGTAGGAACTTGTTTTACTCTGCCATGAGCCTCCAATGAAGAAAAATCTGTGTCACCACAGCTGCTGACATCTAGATTTTGTTGATTAACACTTGCCACATGGTGCATATGAATGGATGTGGGTTATTGATTACATTTGATAAAGGACTCTACATCCATCTCACATGACAAATTTCACAAAATTATAAGAATACCAACTCACTATGATGGAATCTAGTGGCATTTTTGTAATGTTACTTCACTTTTGGCACTCCTGTTACCTTGGGCTGGAACTTCACAAATGAGGTGGGTCTGGGGTCTACTATATGGACCACCCATATCCTTTTTTGTTTGGTAAAGGGACCACCCATATCTACCAAATGGCAAGTGTTGACCATTGCAAATATATTTTTTACCAAAAAAAGAAAAACCATTGCAAATTTATTTTTGAGAGCAGGTTCTCCAAAAGGCAGCGTGGCCCCTGTGCCGGCACTAGGGTCACGCACGGCAGCATCAACAGGGTGGTCATTGCCATCCTTCTAGGAGGGGGGGGGGCAGACGACAGTGCAGTCATTTTGCCCCTTCTATGACTAGGCACAACAACCACTCTACCTTTTGGAGTTTTTTTTCCCTGTTTATTTTTTGGGAGAGGATTTTCTACACGGCCAATATGTAGTTTCATGCCTTGGAGGAGGGGTTTTATGGGAAAACATTAAAAATAATGAGACATTTTACAGTGGGTGGTGCTACAATAATATGAGTCTTATGAGAGGTGGCTGCATGTAATTTTCAAATTAAGCTGGTGTTGTATAAATCTTTTACCCATATTTTTTTTTATCACATATACCATGTTACATGCAACAATAACTTTAGGGGTGGGGACGTGAGATTCAATCTGGGTCTACTACAACTAACAAGCAATGTTCTCTGTTTGGGATTGTGGCCTATGCCAGTGCTCCTTGTGTTTCTCTCCCTCTCCTCCCCCAATAAGAGACAAATATGACATTTCATAGGGGGAAGGAGAGAGATAGACACGGAGAGGCGCTAATGTAGACCATGCTCCTAGACACAAAACTTTATCTCTAAATTAAAATTTGGGGAGAGGGTTCTTGAAGGCAGTATGGCCCATGCACTAGTGCAGATGCCATTGGAGCGTGCACAAAGACATTAATAAGGGTATAAATTCTGCCTTTCACAGGGGTGGGGTGATCATTTCATGCCCCAGTTGTCTGGGTACATCAGTCACGTTGGCTTTCAAGGTTCCTTAAAGTTTGAATAGATGTTTTCTGTCCCAGAGTGTGACCTACAAGAGTCCTCCTTGTGTCTATCTATCTCTCTCCTATCCTAATACGGGCAGAGATGTCATAACGGTGACAAACCATTTGCTACTTCTATCATGGATCGGCTCTTGTTTGAATGTGAAAATGAAGTCTGAAACGGTCGAATTTGGTGTGTGGAGCTTGGGTCTAAGGGTGTCAATCGGTTTGGTTCCATGGACTGATGGTGTGACCTGAAACCGAACTGAAAATCGAGTTGGTTCTAGAAATGGATACTGAATCCGAACCTGCTCGGTTCGAATCGATTACGGTCCCAATTCAGTTTTCCAATGTAGTTCCACTTCGGGTCAAATTTTGGTTTCAATTCAGTTATACAGCTCGGTTCCTATTTGGTTTACTAAACTGTTCTAATGTTTGGTTTTAAATTCCCAACAACATTTGTTGTTGAAAGTCATACAAATGCCCATCTTGTAATAGTATCTTATGCCCCTGCAACAATGATTTGCCTTATGTATCAGTGGTGTCCTTGAAGCTAATGGAACTAAAAATAAGAGACATTATTTCCTCTTTCAACCTGGATTTATTGATATTAGATGCAATGTGATTGTTGCTGCTAACATTATATTATGTTTGTTGTTGCTGGTTATTTATTTGTGCCCCTTGGTCCTGATATTTAGCTTTGCGTTGTGATATTAGTGTGGGACCATGGGTCCCTGTGGGAGTTGAGAATCGAGAGAAACAGAGTCACAAAGAAGAGTAGACTTGAAGTAAAAATAAAACTATAAAATATTAAAGGAGAAATAGTGAAATACAGAAGGTCATATAGTGATATAGGGTTTTGGATTTAAGTGGGTTATTCAATTCGATTTCGGTTCAAATCAATCGATTTTGAATTAAAACCGTATCCAAACCGAGCCAAATTAAATACTCATCTAGAAGACCTGAAACCTAATCAAATTTCGGATTGATTCGGTTAATTTGGCTCGGCTTCGGGTTCGATATTCAATTTCAATTTGATTTTGACACCCTTACTTGGGTCATTAGAATCATTGAACAAACCGGTTGATCCGACCGGGCCATGGCCTCCCATGAACAAACACTAAAGCGTGGCACCACCGTGTTCATCCAACATCTCACAGAGGCAAAACTGCGAAGTCTGCAAATGAGGGGGTTGGCCTTGACGCCTTGTGGTTTGGTTTTCAGAGTCCCTCTCGTTTCTATGGCTGCCGTGGCGCACCTCTCCTGCGTCATTGCCTGCCCTTCCTTTCATCAAAATGGCTCCTTGCTTTCCCGCCAAATTCCCATTCACAGAAACTCCACCACTTCTGTCCACAGAACTTATCGGATCCTCCACAAAAGCACCTCCATCATCATCGTTCGCTCTGCTGCCAACGACTCCTCTTCGCCCGAAATCAGGTACGCTTTCTTTCAATTCCCAAAATCTCTCTCTCTCTCTCTCTCTCTCTGAGTCTTTAATTCTTTAATTCCTTATTCGAGTGATTTTTCTTTCCGGGTATCTGAAGTTAAGTTTCTACATGAATGTTTTTCAGTTGAAATATTATCAGTGTTTATTTTTCTAGTTTATTTTACTCTTTCAATTGAACTAGTTTCACTGGAACATTTAGTTTTCCCATCTTAGTTCTACATGGTTTCAGCTTTACTGGACATGTAAACTTCCAACCTTTCCTCAAGCTGAAAAGATACTAGATTTTTTCATAAAATGGGAAGTGGATGAAAGCTACAAAGTAATTTCACTGTATCAATAACCGCCCGTACTTGATTGTCTTGATCATAGGCTGTTACTTTTGTTGCATCCACTGTTATAGATCAGAATGGATTCAAGTTTTCCGAAAGAAAATGAGAGGTGTTACTTTCTTCGAGGATATCCGAACGATTTTCTACACAGTTATCTATCATTTTTATGATTAATTTAAACCGGATATTATTTGGGACCCGGGGCAGCCCCTAAAATTTTATTACTAATTCAAAACAAATCTGAAGGGGGGGGGGGACTTAACCCGCCTTACTGTGCCCAAAGGAACAGATCACTCTCTCACACATAACTATAAGAAAGCCACCCCGCAAAAAAAGAAGCTAAAAATTACATTCTAAAAATTGGTAAACCAGCTTTATCTTCCCTTAAGATCATGTGTAATTCCTGAAGAAAAACCTGATTTGCGTGGAAAAAAGCATTAACTGTGGATTCACATGCAAGATTTACCAAAAAATAGCTGGCCGATTACTTTCGCGATATGAGAAAGAAAGATTGATACCCAAAGAGTCGGACAAGGTAAGCACTTCTTGAAACTAGTACCAGCAGCTCCAAAAATAAGTTCTTTGAAGACAAACTGCACAATAGACGTTGAGTCCAAGTTGATATGACATCCTGTGAAACCCAACTCAGAACACAATCTTAGACCATCAAGAAGAGCCCTCATTTCTGCCACTGAATTTGTGCAGACACCTTAAAAGTTGGAAAAGGCTACTATCAACTTTCCATTTTGGTCGTGAATAATTTCCCCACCTCCACTAACGCCTGGATTACCTTTACTTGCCCCATCCACATTTAATTTAACCACATGAGATGGAGGACACCAATATATCGGTAAGAGAAGTTTTTATTTTATGGTTGGGGATGAATAATCTGCAAGATCAGTTCCTCCTTCAACGATAGGCTTTTATTGAATTTCATTGGATAGGAAATTTCCCTAATCCAAGATTTAACCTTGATAATAATTGTCAAGGCCATTCAGATACCTTCCCCATGCCTACGATTATTTCTCTCCTTCCACAACTCCTGTAAATGATAAAAGAGAAGAGAGGAAAAGAGAGTAAGAAGAGAAGAGAAGAGGAAATTATTTCTCTCCTTCCACAATTCCTTTATTTAATGAAGAATCGTTATGAGTTATTTTATATTTTTTGTGCATTTGTCGAGGTTATCCATCTGATTTGTTAACTTCATTCACAAATGCACAAAAAATAGAAAATAACTCAGAACAATTCTTCATTAAGTAAAGTCAAGTAACTTTGGAGTAGTTATCAACAAAAGTAACAAAATAACGAAATCCCAATTTAGAAACAACGGGACAAGGACCCCATACATTTGAATGAACTAAAGCAAAAGGTTTATTAGACCTTGGACTGACTCTAAGGGGATAGCTTACACGATGTAACTTCCCAAACTGACAAGACTCACAATGTAGACTAGAAAGAGTTTGAAAACGAGGATCTAAAATCCGTAAACTCTATAATGATGGATGACCCAAACAACAATGTACTTGGTGAGGAGATGCCAAACTCGAACATGCCACAGACAAGGTGTCTTCAAGTAGGTACAACCCCCCTGACTCATGATCTCTACCAATTGTCTTCTTTGTCGTAAGGTCCTGAAAGATACACGAATCAGAGAGAAAAGTTACAGAACAGTTATAAGTTTTAGTAAGTTTAGTAACAGACAGGCGGTTAAAAGGGAACTCAGGTAAATAGAGAACAGAGGATAAGGATAAAGAAGGAGTGGCCTGAACAGTTCCTGTACTAGTTACTTAGCCAAAGAACCATCAGCTAAGGTAACATTAGAGGATGATGTACGAAAGGAAGAAAATATACCTGAAACCCAAGTCATGTGTTCCGAGGCTCCTGAGTCAATGATCCAGGGGCGAGGAGCAGTCGAGAGACATGCAGTGGCATTACCTATCTGACCATATGTAGCAGCAGAAGGATGGGAAGACTGAGAGATCTGGAACTGAGTAAAGCAGGCATAATCCTCATCAGACATCATCATAGTCTTACCCTCAGAAGGAGAAAGTGATGGCACAGTAGATTCGGTAATGGCAGCAGAATTGGCAAACTAGTGCTGTGGTGGTTTGACATGAAGTTTCTAGCAGAAGCGTTGAATATGTCCCGTGCTACCACAATGGTGACAGGTCTTCACCATGCTTGAAGAATCTGAACCAGAAGTAGGAGCTTTCCCAGATATAGGGGCTTTATCAGAACCACCCCCACGGCTACCACCAATCCCTGTCCCACTACGGGATGGTATGTAAGAAGCCAAGGCTGAACCATCCACAGTAGTGGAATCATGAGAAGTCTCACAAGATACGCGTAGAACTCGTGAAAAAGTGTCTGAAAGTGTGACTACCTTATCACCACCAAGTATCTGGGAACAGAGTTGTCAAGGCGCCGCCTAGGCGCCCAGGCGGTTTTGTTGGGTTTGTTGTAGGGCGCCTTGCATTGGGTTTTATTGGTATCCAACTTGGTATTTGTCCTTATTTATGCCAAATGTCATTTAAGATTATTCATAAATAAGCAAATACCCTCTATTTGAATCCAATAAAAATAGTTAAAAAATAAAAATAAAAATTCCAAAAGGATAAAAAGTCAACCCCACAGTTCAAGAACAAAAATTGGATTTTCGGCGGTAGGTGAAATTTGTCAACTTTCAAATACTAGGGTTTTTCTCAAATCTAAAAATTCTATAAATCTTAATATGGTAAAGCATTGCTAAAAACCAAAAGTGCGGTAAAATATTCATTTGTTTTGATATCTAAAAAAATATTTTCATTCAGAGCAATTTTGACAATATTCACGCATACAGGATTTGTTGGAAAGCTGGTTTTGTGCTCTAACTAATACAAAAAGTCTCATGTCATAATAAAATCATTATTGAATGAAATCAACTTACATCGACATATAGTAGACTTAAACTTTCCAATTATAACTCTATTAAAAATGGTAAGGAAAAATATGAAATTGAGAAAATCTTATTTAGTCTAATCTAGATTCTTTGAGGCTAAGAAACTACCAAAGATAACTCATGAAAGGATAAAGATAAAGATAAGAATTCAATTGAGAATCCACAAGCACAGACTTAACGTTTTCTGATTTGACTTGGCTTTGACTTCTAGTGCAACCTGTTCTATGTCAAAATGACATAGGAAGGTGGGCGTGGAATCGCAGAGCACGAGCCACTTTAAGGAGAGGATGGTGTTTTTGTTCGACTACACCATTTTTTTTTGGTGTAGCAACAATGCTATGGTGATGAGAAACACCATGGTCATGAAAAAATAATTGCATTGGGCGGAGAAAAATATTCCAAACCCTTGTTGGTCTGTATGTTCTTGATGGCACAATTGTATTGGGTTGCAACGTGAGCAAAAAATTTGCAAAGAACATTATAAGTATCATATTTGAACTGCATGAGAAAGATCCAAGTGCATCGCGAAAAAATCGACAATAGTGAGAAAATAACGTGCACCAGTAGTAGTGGGTGAATAAGTGCCCCAAATATCACAATGTATTATTTCAAAAACAACATGAGTTGAAATAGAACTAGAGGAAAAAGCTAAACAATGTTGTTTGGCAAGGGGGCATACATCACAAATAGGAGCTGTAGAAGGAGAAGAAAAAAGCAAACTGCTGCGTAAGGTCTTTATTTTGTCAAAGGGTGGCCCAGACGTTGATGCCATAACTCAAGGGTGGTGAATAAAGATACAAAAGATTGAGGTGACTTCCCAATATGGAGGTAGTAGAGACCACCACGCTCATGGCCCCGTCCAATCTCCTTCCCCGTGGAGTGGTCCTAATGCAGCCCTGGACTTGGACCATGAAGCTGACAAAGTGGAAGCCGCCATCTCACACCCCAAGGTTCTTCGAAGGTCGGCCCTGGTCAAGGAGAGGCGTGCCAGGCATGGTCAGCCCCTGCAAGAATAGCCCATTCACTCCTTATCTTCCCAATATTTTTAAGGAAAGAAGTTGCACCTAAGAGGGGGAAGATTTGGATTGATTTGGAGTTATCTTAGTTGCTAAATAAATTATTACTAAATAAAGGATCAATCAGCTGACTAGTATATTGGGTTGATTGAAGATTGGATTGAAGATTGGATTTTTGAGTGAGAGTATATGGGGCGGATTGAAGAGAAGATTGGATTCTGATTGAAGTATTTTTGGCTGATTGAAGATTAGAGATTGGAATCTTTTTTTTTTTTCTTCCTTATTCATACTCAGCTCTAAGTCTATATATGTAATCCTCCATGATTGAATGAAGGCAGATTATGAAGTTTAATGAAAATTGCTCAGTTGAGTATTTGGAACTCTCAATTGGAGTTTCCATTGCAATTTTAATTTTCTTGTTCGATTGATCAACTCCTGGTCACGTAGAGAACGTGATTTCGACTCTCCCGATCTGTAGCTTCCAATGAGGCTGCATTAGGTCCTGAATAAGACAGAAGAAAAAAAAAGTTGCATAGGCATTTAAATGATTTGTAACCTGGTGGACAGAAATAAGGTTATACCAAAATGATGGGGCATAAAGAATGTTAGGTAGAGTGATGTTGGGGGTGAGGTGAAGGGAACTGGCACTTGAAATAGGGACAGTGCTACCATCGGAAGGCCAATAGATGTGGAAGAAGGGGGTGAGTGTCATGCAATAAATCGGGGAAATGAATAACATGAGCAGTAGCCCGTATCAAGAATCCATATAGAAGGAGCATGAACAAAAGAATTAAAGCAAAGAGGTGTACCTGTAAGATTTGCGGCTGGCTGCACATTACCTCATTGAGTAGGCGCAAAATCTGTTGCTATTGGTCAGCAGTAAGAGAAGTGACTGTAGAAGTGGTGGATGGCGCCGTAGAGTGGTTGCATCAGCTGAGATGTTGTCTCAAGGCTGTGAACAATGTGCAACACGATAATGAGAGGGATAGCCGTTGAGCTTGTAACATACATTGCAGGTATGACCAGGGATGCGACAATACAAGCAATGGTATCTTGATTTGGGACGCCGATCAGTAGACCGTGGACGTATGACAGCATTAACAGAACCAGGTGTTATTGGTGAAGCCTGATCTCAGTCCAGAAAGTGCTGTGGGGAATCTTCGAAGGGCCGTTTCGCCTTCGAAACGTGCCAGAAAGGCTTAAAAGTGCATACATCAGTGCCGTAGGCCTGTCCCCTGTAGAGCTCGTCGAGACCTTCGAAATGATATGTATATCGACATATGTTAGGTTCAGGTCCGAACCAGACCGGGTGGGTTTTTTGGGCTTCCAAGGGCATTTCTGTACTTTTCTGGGTTAGGGTTCTCTTGTAAAGTGTTCTTAACTTTGTGAGAGGTGTGAGAGAAATCTGAGGGTTTGTAATTTTTTTTCAGAGAAGTAATGAAACCAGTTCTATCGCCGGACGTGGATGTAGCCTATCTTCTTGGGGGTGAACCATAACTCTCTGTGTTTATGTGCTTGTTCTTCTCTCTATCTTCGTTTCTTCTCCAAAATCCCCATTTCTGGGCGTTGTTTTTCTAACACTAGGGGTCAGATTTTGGAAGCCATCAGGAGACGCAGGAACAATATTGGGGGTTGCAAGCAGAGAGGATCCTTCTGGGGTGAGCAGCAACTGAAGTAGTCGTTGTGACTCGTCCTGAAGAACAAGAGAGTATGCACGACCCTGAGAGGGCAATGGATCCATGAGTAGGATCTGGCTGCGAATGGGTACATAAGTATCACTTAATCCCATGAGGAATTGAATCAATTGCTGGTTTTAATAATGCTCGGCGAAGGTGCAATATTGTTCACATGTACAAGAAAAGGGGATTATAGGTTGCGATTTCATCCCAAGAGCTTTTCAAAGCATTGCAATACTTTGCAACAGCGTAGCAATGGTGCACTCAAGGGAAAAAATCCAATGGCCATTTAATGATGAAAAAGATCATGTAATTCTTTCCAAACAGCTGCGGCTGAATCAGCATACAAGACAGAGGATGCCAAGTCTCGATGGATGGAGTTCAGTAACCAAGATAGAACCATGTTGTTGACACTAAGCCAGGCGGCAGATTGTGGATCGGTGGGAGGAGATTTGGGATTTGTCCCATCAATGAACCCCATCTTGTCTTGGCTGTGAATGCCATAATCATAGTCTGATGCAGGTGGTGTAGTTGTCGCCAGTTAATGGATGGATGGCAAGATTTGTTCCTGGGTTGTCAGAGGGATGTAGAAAGAACGGGTTCGCAATGCCGTCAGTGGAGATGATGGAGTTGGGTTCAGGGGAGCCTGCGTTGAATCCACGGAACTCATGTTGGGATGAAGGATGAAGACCTTGATTGGGTTGAAGAGAAAACACAGGAATGCAAGGGAAATCTATTGATGCCAATTTGGCTCTGATACCATGTAGAGATTTGAATTTTGATGGTTGAAGTCAATATCAAATTCACTATCAACGTGTATATTTGTACAAAGAGAAGGAGAAGATTTCTTCTTAATCTAAGATAATCGGATCTTCAATTGAAGGGAACCGTATTTACAGACAATTAACAGCTAGAGATAAGGTTGTGATAAGGTTGTACACACATGAAGGGTTAAGGATTGGGGATTGGGGATTGGAGAATATGCAGCTGTACAGCTAATAGAAGATATGGTTAATAAGATCATCCATGACCACTATCCCTAGTACTATGTAGTTGATAGAACTACCACTGGATTCTCAACTTTTCTTCTACAAGCAACTATTGTCTGGCCATGAAGTATTTGGAATACTGTTTTTATTTAATTCAACTCTTTCATTATACAAGTATGGCATATTGTCATGTTTTTGTTTTTATTAACACTTCAGAAGCTGGAAGTAATTAAGATTTTAGCAACTTTGTTTAAAGTCCAATAAACTCTAACTTAGTTTTGTTTATCTAATGCTTCTGATCAGGGGCTTTGTTGTAATCACCACTTTGTTTGTGCTTCAGTTCTACAGCCAAGATACGGAGTGAAGTTCTGTCTCCCTTCCGCACACTTCGTATGTTCTTCTATCTGGCTTTCATTGCTAGCAGTGGCCTGGGAGGATTAATAGCCACAACACAATTGATTGCTGCACTGACAAAAGCAGCAGAAGTCTCTGAGATCGTGAAGGGTCTTGGCATAGATATTGGGGCCTTGTCTATCTTCGCATTTCTTTACTCTAGGGAGAATAGTGCTAAAAATGCACAACTAGCGAGGCTTTCAAGAGAGGAAAGCCTTTCAAATCTTAAGTTGCGAGTAGATCAAAAGAAGGTTATTTCTGTCAGTTCTTTGCGAGGAATTGCCCGTCTTGTAATCCTTGCTGGTCCTGCATCCTTCATTACAGAGTCCTTCAGACTTAGTGAACCTTTCACTGAGAGGCTTCTTGATCGAGGGGTACTTGTGGTGCCTTTTGCTATGGATGGGGATGTACCCAGATTTGAATTTGAGGAGAGTGAGGAGTTGAAGGGGTTGACCACTAAAAGGAAGAGACTCTGGCAGCTGGTTCCTCTTTATGTTTCTGAGTGGTCCAAGTAAGAGATGGTGCTATGAAAATAATTTGTCAATTTCTTCTTGCTCCTTCTTTCCCTGATTTTCTCTTGTATTGGCAGGTGGTTAGATGAACAGAAGAAACTGGCTAAGGTCTCAATTGAATCTCCTGTGTAAGTGTCTTGATATCCTGATATGTTAATCATTCTTACTAATCTCTAGAAGCTCAAGGAATAAGCCTATATATGAATCGTGTAGTCGTGTTCTAATTTATACCTTGCATGTGGGTTCAGTGTTATAAATTAAAATTTGAAATAGATCACTAGTTCCATTAAAAAATTCACAAAAATTTACTATTAATAATCTAAGATCTGAAAATGTATTAGTAATGCACATAACATGAATTTGAGCCTGCATTGGAGTAAAATTTTATGTGTTTTTCATCAAGAAGCTTTTTCTCATTGGTGCTCATTTTAAAGGTACATATCTCTACGAATGGATGGTCGTGTCCGTGGGAGTGGCATTGGTTATCCTCCCTGGAATGCTTTTGTTGCACAATTACCACCGGTAAAGGGACTTTGGTCAGGTGTACTGGATGGCATGGATGGAAGAGTTCTTTAGAAGATGTCCTTAATTTTGTTCTTTGAAGGTCAGAGTTTCTTGTCAACTTAAATTATGCTACGGATCTATTAATTTAACTTCTGTTCACAATTCCACCTATTTGTCTTATTTGACCTAGCCTGTTTTTGGATATCAGAATTGGTATTACAGCCTCTCTTTTAAGCTCGTTCATCCAATAGAAATATGGTTAAAAGTAATAGACTAAATTATAAAGTAGAAAAACTGTCATCAACGACTTAAAATGTGCTTTGTTTGCCGCTCTCTCATTGTCACTGTTTGTAGAGTTTTATATAGTTTTCATGTCTGTTTATTTTTCCTGCTATATTTTTGGATGTCCAGATTGGTTTAAAGCCCCTCTTTTGATTTCATTCTCTATGGCTCCCCTCTGGTTGGATGTATGTTGTAAGGTAAAGTTAAAAGAAAAACAAATGGTAACTTTTCTAAATTTCCAATAGTTTGTGTAACTAACACAACTTACACAACAACAACAGCTTAGCCTTATCCCAACTAAATGGGGAATGCTACATGGATCCTTGCCCTCCAATAAGCTCTATTCGAGGTCATACTTGATACAAGGCCTAAGCTATGCATGTCTTTTCTCACCACTTCTCCTAATGTCATTTTAGGTTTGCCCCTGGCTCTTTTAATTCCTTCAATCTGAATCAAACCACTCCATACTGGGGCATCCAAAGGCCTCCGTTGAACATGGCCATGCCACCTTAAACGACTTTCTCGTAGCTTATCATGTATCAGGGCTACTCCCAAATCAGCTCTAGGATGATCATTCCTTACTTTATCCTTCCTAGTTTTGCCATTCATCCTTCTCAACATCCTCATCTCTGCTACACCGAGTTTATCTATATGACGCTTCTTAACTATCCATCATAGACGGTCATATGACTGTCATATGAAATTTTCCTTTAAGTTTTAAAGGAATACGCTAATCGCACAACACTCCGGACGAACCTCTCCACTTCATCCATCCTATTTTAATTATTTGAGAAACATCATCCCCTATATCACCTTCTTTATATATGATTGAGCCCAGATACCTAAAATAATCCCTTTGTGGAATCGCCTTCTCATCAATTTTCACCACCTCATTGTCCGTCCTAGTGTAGCCAAAGCTACACACCATATACTTTGTCTTCGTTTTATTTATCTTATAACCTTTTGATTCCAAGGTTGATCTCCATAACTCCAACTTGGCGTTAATCCCTGCTTTTGTCTCATCCACCAAGACAATATCATAAGCAAAAAACATACACCAAGGAACCTCATCTTGAATATATCTGGTTAAATCATCCATGATAAGAGCAAACAAATAAGGGTTAAAGCTGATCCTTGATGTAACCCAATTGTGATTGGGAATTCACTACATTGACCCCCCCACAGTTCTTATACTTGTCACCACACCATCATACGTATCTTTAATTGTGCCCATATATTTTCTTGAAACACTTCTCTTCTCTAGATATCGGTAGATATTGAAACACCATCAGTCTAATAACTAATTATTTCTTCAGTCTAGAATAAAGTACCTGGATATTGGTAGAGAAGTATGGCAATGTGGAAATTTTACTTCATTTTCGACCTACTACATAAAATTTAGCTATTAGAGTATTAGTCTTTTCTGCTTAAAATATTCTGTATTAATTTTCATCAATTTATATGTGACCTGACAGAGGTCAATGAATGAGGAAAAGACAGTTAATACTAGGACAGTGAAAATTTTAGGTTGACCAGTTTGTTCTTTCTGCAATATTCTTCACATGTCAAAACTTGTCATGTCAGCTTTATTTTTAGCTTTCCATTAGAGAGGTTATTCAGTTATAAATTCTTGTCTGAGGTTTAGAGCCCATGATTCACCTGCAAGCACTCGGCACTGATCAACCTGCTGACACAAAAAAAAAACTGTACCTACATATGGCTGCAACAATAACTTGAATCAGGTGAAAAGACTGTTATATTCTCTTTTTGTATGTAAATTTTCTGCTTTTACTGATTAGACAGCGGCCTTACCCTGTAATTGAACTTCTCTGGAGGAGATTCTTGAGAGAAATCGAAAACACATGGTTGCATAATTTTTCCTTACCAAAGTATGCAGTAGTTTACACATGCTGACAATCAAACCCGGCAAATCCTGTAGTGGTGTTAGAGATGGAGGAACCCCTCTGTTTTGTCCAACCTTGTTTAAATTAGTTTTTATGATCTGAATTCTCTAGGCTTGAATTCTGGAGCACCTCTAGTAATCTTGCATTTTAGTTGCAGATACTTGTCATTGCAATGTTCATACCAGATCTGCTTGGGAATCAGAATGCAGGAGGCAATGTTCCATGAAAGTCTTGAAGGAAACAAAAGCTACATTTCTTGTATGCCATGTAACAATATCAACATGTGAACTTTGTTGTTTCAAATAATGTTGCAGGCTCTAGGATCATAGGATCATTACCTCTCTTGGTTATATTTTTATATTATTCTACAGTTCTTCTACTAATTTTACAGGATCCTTCATTTGGATCTCAACAGGAAAGGCAGTTTGCAACCACAAGAAGACTACTAATGAAAACATTGTTTTTGTGTACTGCATTCTTAGTGTAAATTGTACAGTTTGTTGACTTTGTTTATTGTTCTAATCATTTGTGGTAAATGGGTATGAAAAAGGGAAATGATTTAACTCCAGCTTATTTTGCTTGGTGAATCACAATAAAGAATCCTATTGGAATTCATTCCATTATAATAATAGCATGTTACAGACAACTGCACAAAATGTTAGGGCTTATCATAGAGTGAATGAATCTCTCAATATTTTGATCATTTGAACTCTACTCTTTTTCTGTCACTTTTCTACTCTATGCTTCTCTAATGCTCTTGGTGCTTCTATTGTTGACATGTCCACATTTTCATCTATTAGTATGGAGATTTCCAGTCCAATTCAATTCTCCCACATGGATATATCAGGGTTTGAAAATTGGCCAATTATATGGGAAGAAGAACTCTGTCCGGGAGTGTGGCCTACGCCAGCACTCCCATGAGTCTCTCTCTCTCTTCCCCATATGAAAAGACACCTCTGACCCTTTATTTTGAGGAGGAGAGAGATAGACTCATGGGAGTGCTGGCGTAGGCCACAATGAACTGGGCTCCCCCAAACGACCCGTTGAACATCTTTTTTAATCTTTTTTCATTTAATTTTGCCTTTCATTCTATTTCAGTTTTTCTTTCACTTCTTAGTTCTAACCAAAGTGGCCAAAAGATGGCATATGCTTGCAGTTTTTCACTGTTTATAAACATAGAGTGAGTACATCCGTAATTTCCCAACGGAGCGAGTTTTCCTTCAGTCATGGTGAATGGGATCCCATTCACCGTGGGGCGGGAGAAGGCGGGAAAGGGTATCGGGAGGGCATTTTTGAAAGATACTAAAACCAAGGAAGGGTTTGTGAACTTAGGATGGTGGCTTGACCATTCATCGGGTGGAGGTAAACTTATCCTATCTTCAAAGGTCATTTCTGTCATAAAAAAAGGTTTGTCTAAGATCCAAACCTAAAGCACAAACTTCAAAATTTGTACTGCACAACACTAAATAAGAATATGAGTATGCATGATACATATAGCTAAAAAGGTTATGAAGAAAAGTTCCCTTCAAGGGATGCAGGGCCCAGGCACAATGAGGGGCAGAAATGACGCCCCCCCCCCCCCAATGTGCCATAACGTATGCTCTTATTGGCCGCTGTGCACGCATGGCCCTTGCGCTTCCATGCAGAGAATGGTTCCTCAAAGGTTATAGAGAGGTCTCTGAGCCGGTGGGGTAGGCTATGAAATATACTCTCTCTCCACGGTTCTAGCGATTTGTAGTGGATCAAAGGAATCACTTGGGTTGGGTTGGTATTGGTGGAAGTTAATATTGATTGTGGGGTGATCCTATATCGGTGGATCGGTACATACCAAGTGTAAAGGTTAAAAAATCGGTTTTAAAAAGAAAATCAAGGGTAAATCCGTCCAATCCAGACAAATACGTATTTACGGATCTTGTATCCAATATCGATTCCTAAGATACTATTCTCTACACCATAATGATGAACCTTCTCCTTCTACTGCCGATTTGCCCGGTAGGATTGTGCTGCCTAGACACGGTGAGGCATGCAATGATCGCTTTACCCCTACTTGGGCAAGGCATTTGGGCAGGGGCAAGGCGGTCATTGCATGCCTCACCGTGTCTGGGCAGCACGGTCCTGCCAGGATCCAAATTGTGGGTTAGCTTAGGGAGACCCGGTGGGCAATCTACAGAAAACAAAAAAATTGAAACGTGACATGTAAAAGTAAAAGTGATCTAAGGGAATTTAGCTCGTCTCCAGGGAGCGCAGCACGCCCAGGCCAGCCATTGGGCTGTGTCGCACACATCCCTAGGCATGCATCGAAATGTGTGCGACACAGCTCAGCTGTTGGATGTCCCCTGGCAGCACCCTGGGCGCTGGGTTCCCTGAAGATGATCCTGATCCAATCTAAGGGGCACCCACCGTTTTTAGAGCCAAATTGGGTTGGCAAATCTAAGGGGCACCCACCGTTTTTTGCCCATGGATAGCTTCGTAGGAATTTTTTCCCTCTCTTGTCCGCTGCCTGGACAGGATCGTGCTGTCCCCTCACATGAGGATGCAAAATGACAACTTAACCTCGCCCAAACAGTGTATTCGGGCAGCAGATTAAGTCGTCATTTTGCGTCCCCATGTGAGAGGACAGAACGGTCCCGTCCGGGCAGCAGACAGGAGAGCATAACGATTCTTGCACGCAGTGGAAATGTAATGGAACAGATATTTTCAGTTGAGTCGTTGTCTTTAAAAAAAACTGCTCTTCTTTCCCAACATCTCTCTCTCTCTCTGTCTTTATGTGGAGTCTCAGTGTACGATTACAGGTCAGATCTCTCTTACTCGAGTCAACAAAACCTCTCAATTGCTGTCGAGTTCGGCCTCCATGGTACTTCGATTATTGGAAGTCCTAATGGCGGAAACTGCTCAAGTAGAAACCAGGAAGAAGCAGCAGCAAGTGGAGGGGGAGGAATTGGTGTCTGGAGACGACACAGATGATGGTGAAGATGAAAGAGTTCTGCCCACTTGGGAGAAGAGCAAGAAGAGGAAGAGATACATGGAAGAAGAGAGGTCTGAGCTTCTTAAGGATCCTCTGGTGGTGTTTGGACGGGATATCATGTTGATGATACTGAGTCGTCTCGATGCACGGAGCGTGGCACTTTCACTTCTTGTCTCTCGTGGTTGGCATGCAGTTTCTTCCAGCGACAGGCTCTGGAGGAGCAAGGTTACTTTCTCCCCTTCTTCCTCTTATTTCTTCACTTCTGGTTGGCTGTTATTGCAATTGGGTCATTCTCTGTTTCCCTAAAAATAGAGAATTTGATCTGTTGTTCTCTCGTTCTGGATTTTGGTAGACTATTAGTTTTCTTCCTTATGTTGCTTCATTTCATTTCCAGACTGGATTAATTACAAATAGAGGTATTATAGCTTACTATTTTTTTATTCTTTGTTGGCATGGTTCTTTCGTTTGTTTTGTTGCAACCTGATTGTGAGACTGCAGCACAACATGCATCAGCTTAAATTAACTTTAGGATTCTGCCTTCTTTTTTTTTTTGGTTGGGTTGGGTTGCTTATGAAAGATTGCAGGATGGATTCATTCACACTGCTTCCTTGCCATCTCATCAACAATTGGCTGATATGTTCACCAAATCATTTGGTGCTTCTCAGTTTCAATTTTTGATTTCCAACTTGGTTGTTCAGGATCCTTACACGCCAACTTGAGAGGGAGTATTAGTGATTAATGGGATTGATACCATCAATAGCTTCAATCACCTCCATCAATTATTCAATCACATCAACCAATTATGGGATCCAGTGTATATATGTTGTATATTCCTCACCGTATTTTCTTCTCATTGGACAAACCCATGATTTGGGTTACATACACAAAGGCAATGTGTATGTAACCCAAATCTTGTACGACCAATCTCTTTGCAAACCTGGTAGTCCCTCTTCAATCTTTCTCGAGCGGCTGTTGTAGAGAACCTATCCCAATGCAGAAAAGGATTGGGGAGGAAGATTGTTTTGTTGTTATATCACAGATAGTCATATATTGAAAGCCTAGGATGCCTAGGCGAGCGCCTTGTCTTCTAAGCACCCCTCCAACGCCTTGGGTCTCCTATTCGCCATAACAACTATGGTTTTTGTTGAACCTAGAAGGTTCCAAATGATTATGTGTTTTGGATATGAAAACCTTGTATGATGTGTCTTTGGGTGTTCTAACATGATTGTTTATGTGCTAAGAGAATGATAGAACCCAAGTCCTTGAGGTGAAACCAATAATGGAAGAAATGGATGTTAATTGAAGAAGATCTGCTATCAACGGACTTTCGTGATGAAGCTACAAACTTCCGTGAGATGAAAATTTGATCCAACTTTGGAGATCGTGTTAAAGAATATATCAAGATGAAAGTGGATCAAGTTTAAGAATCTTTCAAGAACATTTGAAGACATAGGATTTGATTTTATTTGTATATTCATGTAATCCTAATGTTGATGTCCACAAGATGAGAAAACCCAAGTAGAAATCAACTAAAGACCTAAATAAATAAACCCAAAAAACTAGGAGATTTGACTTAGAAAACTATATGGAATTTATAGGTTTGTCATAGAAGTTCATAAGATGCTCCTTCTTTAGACTATATAGCCAGTTTCCTCAACTTGTTTGATTGTATTGCCAAGTTCATGATTCCAATTCTTTTTAGCATTAATTGAATCTGTGTCAGATTCTAGCACATACACAAGTGAGAATGCAACGTAGACCTTCCCGAAACCATGCCCTACTAAAAACTGCAAAGATCCCCCTCCATCCCATCAAACTCAAAGCTTAAATCTCAGAGGATATTTCCCCTTCCCCCTCTTCAGCAGATCCTATATATCCCCAATATGCCCTTATCATCAGCCTCGTCTTGCCGAATTACCCTACCCATGAGATGGATACGATATATTTAATCTCATCACAGTGCCAGAATAGGGATAAAAGGACCAACATAGGACTTGATTTTCTCTAATCTCTGACTTTTCATAAGCTGAAGCTCCCCCCCCCCCCCCCCAACACAAACAAAAAAAAAAGAGAAGATCCAATTCATTGTGTGGATCATATTTAACCCAACGACAGACTTGAGTTTCCCCTCCATTGAACATGCTCTGTTTAGTTTTTTCACTGTACTTAATTAGTGGTTTCCCTGTGTTATGTCCTGATATGCTCAGAGGCATCACTTGATATGGGAATATTGCTTGATAAGACAGCGGGACAGGAGTAGTGTTGCTTCTTTCTTTAATATATCTATAGTGAAGCATTAAGGTCATAGCCGACCTCCAGAGTCATATTTGATAATTGGTATATATCCTAGAATAGCTTATGATATTATTGTCCTCTTTCATCAGTTTGTGTCCAAATGTACAAGTCTGTGACACTTTGGCCAAAAAAAAAATCATTTCTATAGTATTGGTTTAAACAGTTTCTGTTCTAATAATGTAGTATATATGGTTATTTACAGATATGTTCTGAGACCTTAGGCTGTCAAAATCATGAGGATAACAAAATCATGAAAATGGACTATGAGAGGAGATGGTAAATTGTAGGTTGTCTCTTTGTCTATGGTTTGTATGAGGTATCCAGGGTGATGGGGATCAAGTCGATCAACCTCTTAACGTATATTTGTGTAGGAGTAGGAGGATCAATAATGAACATGCGATGATATAGAACTCAATTAAAAAGTCACATATATATTGGATGGAAGAAAAATATTTGATTGTAATGTGCAATTAGAAATCATTAATTAATGAAATCTTGGAGTATTAGGGAATACTTGTTCCTGCCCATCTCTGTTTTGGTCGTTATATCTGTTGGTGTTAAGATATATACTGCGGTACTTGCTGTTTTTAGTGATGGTGTTGCGTGTTGGTCACGATAGGGGTGAGTGTCCCTATCGTGGTATAAGTTAAGTTTTACCTATGTTAGAGTTAGTTTTGTCTATTGTTTCTTTTGTAATTAGGTTCCTACTAAGAGTCTACTTACTGTTTTATAAATAATGGATGAAGCTCACAATAGGAAGCACAGAATCCTATTGTGTCCTAGCACTCTCTCTCTCTCTCTTTCTCTCAGTTCTCTTCTTCTTCCTCTACAGGTCCTGTTTTGTTTGGCTAGGTTGCCACAGTTGGTGAATTATGTAGTGTCTTTAAAGGAGGGTTCCCATCTCCCCCCCCCCCCTCACAAAAAAAAAAAGAAGAAGGCTTCTCATGTGTGTGTGTGTGCGTGAGAGAGAGAGAGACTAAGACTCATCTGATGTGGCTTACTCTCTGCATCTATTGGTGAAATGGAATTAGCCCTTGATCAAAGTAGGTGAACATGAATGTTAGATATGCTTCTCATAATGGTCGATCACTATAACAAATTATACTAACATAAATTCATGGGCAAAAGTTGACATATCTAACTGCTGACCTCCCTTAGGAGGGGGGGAGGGGGAACACAACGTTGGCTAACATATGTTTTCAAGTTTGTAACAGAAAATAATATGTTATAAGCATCAACATGCGTTATCAATGCCAGTTGATGCTTGAAAAGATTACTTGATAAAACTACAAAATGACAAGATGTTGAATGCCATGATGGTTGAGGAATCATTTTTAGAGTTCTCAGGTTTTATTTTCTGAGTCATTGTTATTCAATCTTCATGGATCCTGTTTGGTCAGCTCATACCAATATTGGCATCAGAAAGTTACTTGAATACATAAAAATACATAATGTACCTATACTGACATGATAAAATATTATACTAGTTATTGCAATGCCACTTTTTGAATGCCATTAGTGTCCTCATTTTCCCTTCTATTGATGATGTCATATGTCTCTTGTGAAAGTGTCTGTGCTTGTAATATTTAGGTTGGTTTCCTGTGTTCTCTGAGCACAATTATACAAGCATTCTAACATGCAACTAAATTTCAATTGGCATATGGTGTTTGGTTGTAACAAAGTTTGAAATTGCATTAAAAACTGAAGCTGTCTATATTTTTCTTTATTGTAGGCTTCTAAGTAGGAATTTGATGATGGGCTAATTTAGTTTCTTTTCAGTTGAAGGAGTTGTGGCTGGGAAAAGCACACATACCTCGTCCATCACAAGTACGGGGAATATCAAAGTTGGCTGCTTATTCACATTCTGTCTTGGATGCCAAACGTGTGAGTAAATATTCAATTGTGCAGACTTATCATCCTCGATACATTGTGCTTCCCTTCTTACTGATTGCAGTTATGTCCACCACATTTGACCCACCAGAAATCGTTTGAAAGTTTGGGACTGGGTTACTTCAGGAATACTTCTCTTTCATATTTGAATGTTTGATTTATCTCTTCCCAGAGTTTGTAACGGTCCATCTGTTTAAATGCTATTCTAACATTATGCATGATTCCCTCATGATACTAGATGAATGACATCTTATGCCTCGACTCTTGATTGTATTTGAGGGCATGGTTTGAGGTATCGGTCTCGGATCGGCTGATACGGCCGATCCGGAGTGGTATCGGCATCCACAGATCCCGATACCTGACCGAACCCATACTGGTGTAACGTTACTGACCAAGGATAAAAATGTCAAAAACCCCAAATTTTAAAGAAAAACAGGGGCAAAATCATCCGATCCAGGCCGATACAGGCTGATCCGTATTAGTATCGGCCTCTGCCAATACCTTGCCCAATGTCATGAACTTAAACCGTGGTTGAGGGGTACAACCCCAAAGAGACCTTGCTTTTCACATTTTAAAAGTAGCAAAAAGTAGCATTTAGCAATGCTGGGCAGCTCTCTCTCTCTCGCTCTCTCTCTCTCTCTCTCTCAATGTATGTGTTTAAGTAACTTCTAACCAATCTGGAGCTTGCATTTATCAGACCCGCATCATGAAAGAGGACCTCTGCGATCATGTCTGGGAATTCCGTTTTACAAAGGTCTGTGCCACTATTATGGAATTGCAAATTTATTTACTTGGTTGAACTCAGATATAACCAGTCTTGTGAAGTGAACATCATCTGCACCTATGAACAATTCTTTATTTTATACAAGAAACATTTCTTTGGAGCTCAACATATAAAACCAATCTGACTGAAACTCCTTGGTTGACAGGCAGCTCCTGAATATTGGCGGAATCTGGATCCTTCTTGGATAGGTACAGGCCCTTCTATGCGCCGCTACTTCCACACAAATGGTACCCAAACTGCAGATTCTGGTGACCAGGTGTGGGGTGGTCATGAATGCACTTATTCAATTGTTACCAGTTTTGTGGAGGAGGGAAGGATCAGAGAACATTATGTGAGGATAAATAGATGGCCTCGAATGTCTGTGTCAAGGAACCAGGACTGGAGTTGGGAACTGGGTAACCACTTGTACTGTTACTCTAGCATTCCTGACTCTGATAAGAAGGGTGGCAGTGGACCATTGTTTCCAGTGTGGTAAGTTGAATCTCTCAACATCTTCCATCTATGTCATTCTTGATTTTGTGTAATTATGGTTTTGTGTATAATGTATGAGCATATAACAAACTTCTTTATGCATTACTGATTGGTATACATTATTATAGTGATGTATTAGATTTGTCCAAAGTAAGTAATCAGTAAAGATGCAATCGATGAAGTGGATGGATTAAATGAAATTCTTCAACAGGTGAAGACAAATCCATGAAGGGAGCGGAGACCCACAAAGGCATAGATCGGCTTCAAAAGTATAAAGATACTCAAAACATAGTGGTGAATGATTTCAGCATGGGCAATAAATATTTAAATTTCAGAGATCACCAAACCAATGGCATGGGTCAAGCCCCTTTTCAATCGTCTTTGCATCATTCCATTGACTATGGCAGTAGTTGCTCTACATGACATAGATGGAGATAAAGAGAGAGTGCACCATTGCAGATACCAATTGTTGGTGCCAATTAGGAATTTGAGGAATATCAGCCACATAAGGGATGTAGTCAAGATTTCTCCAGGAGTCTTCCCATCATATGGATTTTGATAATTTATATCCATTTGCATGCATCAGAAGAACGGATTACTGGCACTGATGAAGAAATCCCAAAAAGAGAATTCACCCTGTTTCTTTCTTCAGGGTGGTTCCTTGGCGTCCACAGAGAAGGCCGGTGTCTATCTCTCCATGGTATTGCTCTTCTTTAAATGACAAGGAGTCTCCAGGAGTCTTCCCATCATATGAGTTTTGATAATTTATATCCATTTGCATGCATCAGAAGAACGGATTACTGGCACCGATGAAGAAATCCCAAAAAGAGAATTCACCCTGTTTCTTTCTTCAGTGTGGTTCCTTGGTGTCCACATAGAAGGCCGGTGTCTATCTCTCCATGGTATTGCTCTTCTTTGAATGACAAGGAGTCTCCAGGAGTTTTCCCATCATATGAGTTTTGATAATTTATATCCATTTGCATGCATCAGAAGAACTGATTGCTGGCACTGATGAAGAAATCCCAAAAAGAGCATTCACCCTGCTTCTTTCTTCAGCGTGGTTCCTTGGCGTCCACAGAGAAGGCCGGTGTCTATCTCTCCATGGCATTGCTCTTTTTTGAATGACAAGGAGTCTCCAGGAGTCTTCCCATCATATGGGTTTTTATAATTTATATCCATTTGCATGCATCAGAAGAACGGATTACTGGCACTGATGAAGAAATCCCCAAAAGAGCATTCACCCTGATCCTTTCTTCAGTGTGGTTCCTTGGCGTCCACCGAGAAGGCCGGTGTCTATCTCTCCATGGCATTGCTCTTCTTTGAATGATAAGGAACAGAGAAACATACTTGTGCTCCAAAATAATTGCAGTGGTATCTCAAGTCTGCTCGATAACATCCTCTGTGGTCCATCCAATAGCACAGTTGTAAAAATGATATCTGATTTGGATAGACACAAATATTTTCCTTTCTTAAAGCTGCATATGAATTCATTGTTGTTTGTAAATTATTGTTCATTTAGTTGCATCTATTATAGTATATTCCTTTTCTACTATATCACGGTACTTCACTTCGCCTCTTCATCTTCATAGGTAAGTTTCTGGTTGGACTCCGAGTTACTATGAAATTGTGATCATACTATAAGTGGGAACAGAAGAGATGAAATAACATGGAGACAGCATTATACAGATTTGTAGACACAAGAAGCTTGTCGGTTGGTAACAGAGGCAAATTACATATACACACTACAGATGCATGAGGCTTGTTTTTTTTTTTTTTTGGGGGGGGTGGGTACTATAAATCTCTCTTTTGGGTTAATCTACATAAATAAATTATTCTCCTTTGTGTGTGCTAAGGTGGGCCCACCTTAAATTCAAATTTAGTTCAAGAAGCCACCAGCATACACACACACACATACAACACACAGGGTCCTGACCTGATCAATGGCTACAACAGATCCAATACCATTGTGCTAATAGGATTCCCTCCTAAGAATCTTCACAGATAGAGAGAGAGAGAGAGAAAACCGGTTCTAATGCCTATAGTGCAAACAAATGCTATATGGTGATGATAATACTTAGTAGTGGCTGAGAGATTGTTCCAAGCTTTTCTCATATTTTGCATCTTTTGGGGGATCCGGCTCCTCTCCAGGGAGTCCATCACTCAAGGAGTGGCCAATGAGGCACCCAACATCTGGGCTGACTGAGTGCGCGCAGGCACAAATCCCAGCATGGGCTCAGTCAAACCAGCCGTTGGATGTTCACTGGGCACTTCCTGGGCGATGGGGTTGCTGGAGAGGAGCTCGACGCTCTTTTGGGTGGTAGGGAGGGACCCTAAATTTTATTATCCATGCAAGGTTCCTTATGGGATGATCATTGTATTTGTATGTCTAAAAAAGAAACAGATATTTCATTAACCTAAGCTGTGTTTGGTTTACATTCTTGAAATACATTTTTGTTCGATTAACATATATTATGTCACCGTATCTTCTCAATCTCAACATTTTATGGGTCCCATGAACCCCACCTCCTGAAGATCTCAACTCTAAATCGTGGTTAAAGAGAATGAACTATGCAGCAATGTAGAATTGTATAGTGACATTTTGAAATCAATATTTTGTTTGGTAAGCTTTTTTAGAATGCATTATCAATCCAGTATACATTCCAAGAATGCATACCAAACATAGTCCTATATATGCTCTTTCATTATTAACTTCTGCTCTGTATTCATGAGTGAAATATCAAGACCATGTACGAACGAACCAAATAAAGCCAAACCGATTCAATTCAATTTCAGTTATGAGGTTATGAAAATTATTCGATTTCAGTTTATACATATTATCCGGCCTAAACCAAATCAAACCCGAACCAAACCGAAGTACGGATGTAGATCAATCCGAACATCGAATGAGGCGACTTTTGTTCTAGATGGTGGCTACGATGGATGATTTGGAGTTCAGATCAAACTCTTTAGATTGTCAATTATCTACTGCTGTGGATCAACACCACCATAGACAATCTCACTTGCCTTCTCTGCCTCAGGATATAGATTAAACTAGAAAGGGAAGACTGACTCACTAAAGATCATATTAGCTTGCATGAGTTTCTGTTTAGCCACCACTGATGTAAACTATAGAAATTTTTATTGTCCTTGATAAATTGCTACTACTGTGTATAACAGAAAAACCAGTCATCTACCATGAATAGTTTCTTGTCCAGTAATTTTTCTATATGGTATTCAAAGCATTCTGTTAGATATATGGCCAGAATACCGTGGGGGGTATTCTGGATCTTTTCTTTGTTATTTTATTAGTTTTGTATTATGTGGTTTAGTCCCACATTGCTACTGTACAGATGTTTACTGTTTTATTACTCTTATAAATAAAGAGTGCTTGGGATGAATAGATCATCCAAGCTTTCCCTAATTTTAAATCTGTCCCCACATTCAAAGGCCATCTTTTCTTCCTGGCATCGCCATTTTACCCTTTATTTCTAGAGGATACAAACACCCAACAATCTGAAAGCCTTGGGCCTGCTGCTGCTCCAACTTGCTGGAGGATACAAACACCCAGCAGAGGTCAGAAGCAGTCTCAGGAAACGTTGAGATCCAAACAGAGATCTCAAGACCTTGACAACAAACCAGGGCGAAGGCTTTCAGAGCTACCTCTGACTTGGCAGAGACTACAAACACCCAGCAGAGGTCATTGGTCATCTCTGGGAATTTTAGGAATAACAGTCATCATAGCACTACTATGTTCTCAGGCAGTTCCACTGAACTAGAAACTTCCCTGTTCTGCTACCTCACAAAAAATTAAGAAATGCCTAACCTCCAGTCCCCATCATCCATCTCACCCTTCTGCATTCTGCATCTTGGATTATATCATTATAAACAAGTTTCGAGCACAATGGAGTTGCTTCTTCCTCTCCCGGGGCTGTTTGTGTGTGTGTGTGTGTTTGTCTATGTACATGTAAAACATCATCATCCATTCCACTAAGCATCACATCTCCAACCCTTTGTAACCCCACCCCTCTTCATCCCCATTGCATCTCCAGCCCAGCCCCTGTGAAAAACCATCATTTACCCCTTGTCACTGTTACTGTGTAAGAGATGTGAGTCCCCATGGCCGTCGCAAACCCCTCTACAACCCATTGCAAACCATTGCCATTGCATCTCCAACCCAGCCCCATCGCAAATCCACCTGCATCGCATTTCCAACCCTTTGTAACACAACCCCTTTCCCCCCCCCCCCCCCCCAAATCGCATCTCCAACCCAGCCCCATTGCAAACCCGTTTCACAAAGCCACACCGCCCACCTCCCTGTGGAAAAAAAAAAAGGAGCATCCTAGTGCACAAGGCTCCCACTACTGTAGGGTCTGGGAGGGGCAAATGTACGCAGCCTTACCCCTTGCTTCGCAAGAGAGGAGATTTTGAAGTTTCAAACCCGCAACCAACAGGTTGCAATAGTGCAACTTAACCGTTACACCCACCTCCCTGTGAAACACCATCAATTACCCCTTGCTGCCACCAATACCCCATCATCAACATTTTCCTTGTTGTCTTTCGTATTTGCTTGTTTTGATTGGGGACGTCCCGTTGGCAAGCCTACTTGGCTGTTGCGTTGTATTGTGATTCTTCTTCTTTTAATATATTTTTCCATTCACCCCCCAAAAAAAAACTATCTGATCTTTGATTCATTGCAGACAAACTTTGATGACACAATTTAATCTGATTGACTATGATATCTAAAATGCATATATCTCTATGTTCTAGTTAAATGCTCTTCGTGTCTATTATTTTATTTTTATTTTTATTGGGAAAAAATATTTTTGGTATATTATTACTGTTGTTTAAAAGCCTTTGACTTCCTGGTATATTGCAGGGGAGGGTTACACAGTGCTAATTAGCACATGGAAGTGAAATTCTCTTCTTAAGCAAGCTGTTGGTCATTATGCATCCTGTAGTGGTTATGTGCTCTCTGGAGTAACAAACAGGGGGACCTAAGCACAACTTATAAATAAAAAAAGGGCGTATCCAGTGCACGAGGCTCCCGCCACTGCAGGGTCTGGGGAGGGTCATAATGTACACAGCCTTAACCCCGCTTCGCGGAGAGGCTGTTTCCAAGACTCGAACCCGTGACCACTGGGTCACAATGGAGCAACCTTACCTTTGAACCAAGTGAAATTCTCTTCTTAAGCACAACTTATAATCAATTTAATGCAAACAAACTGACAGATACAATTTAATCTAATGAAACAAATAGAATCTGACATTGCTGTTATAAAAAATAGTGGGGGGCTTCAAAGCAGAATCCAGAGAAGGGGGCAGAACTTCCTGTGCACTACAGGTTTGAAATTAGGAAAGAACTAATGAAGAAATTCACCATTAGCTCACCTATCAAAACCAATCTCGAACATGCAGTAAAAGAAAATCCCAGAAATGAAAATGCACGATATTCAGATAAACTCAGAAACAAAATGGGGGACACCAATGATAGCCGCATAAAGCCATAAAAAAAAAAAACAGAATTGAGATTTGCAGATCTTACGTTGGTGCCATTAATGTTAATTCAGACCTCTGGTTTTCTTCTTGGTTTTAGAGAACCAGAGTAAAGAGTAAAGTCCGGATTCAGGAACTCAAACAGATGGCATCCGTTTGCGAGAAAGTCAGGAATTTTCTGAATAAAATAAGAGCTAGTGAAAAATGGAGAGAGAGAGAGAGGGAGGGAGCGAGGTGATTTTTAAGAGAGTATAGGGAGGGGAGAGGTGTCTAACCGTACGAGAAGGGGGGAAGGTTGTGACTTTTGAGAAAATCACTAAGTAGGGACGTCGGGGAGAGACCGATAGCAGTAATTTTATTATGAAAGAGGTGTATTTCTGTCAATAGAAAAGTATACCAAACAGTAAAATTTTATGGGACAGTCATACAACCGGCTAAGATGTATGGTGCGGAATGTTGGGCAATTAAGAAGCATCATATAGATAAACTCAATGTAGCGGAGATGAGGATGTTGAGATGGATGAGTGGCAAAACTAGGAAGGATAAAGTAAGGAATGATCATATTAGAGCTGATTTGAGGCCTTTGGGTTCCCTATACCCACCACACTTGGACCGCCCAAGGGCACCCTATCAAAATTAAGCTTCAAAAAATCTTGGGGAAGGCAGAAGGGACGGTAGCATTAACGATACTCACAACAATTAAAATACAAGGACATAATACGTACCAGAGAGCAGTAAATAACAAGCAGAGTTTGTTAAATTGGTTTTCGTGTTAACTTCTTAGGTAAGTTCATAAGGGAACTCAAGATTGTAGGCTCTTTCTGATTAAATGCTTCTGTTTGATACAAATTTTCATTTCCAAGAAGAAGAAACCAATTGGGCAAGTGCTCCATAATAATAGGAATAGGAGACTGTGTCAAATGGCCTCACTTAAGAGATCACTCGCACCTTAAATCATCCTAAGCAAATGGATCCCCGAACATGTTTTCATCTATGTCTATTGGATAAGGAAATGAAATTCAATAGAGTAGAGCATTTTCTAAAAGTCCTGAGATGAGATGGTTAAAAATCATCTGATCAAATTGGCAAAAAGGATAATAGGTAATTTTCTCTGGCATCGCAGGCTTAAAGTTTTCATTAAAGTGGTGTTCCCTGCAATGTGGAAGTGATATGGAAGACCTACACAACCCAAATCATGCAGGAACCTAGCCCTATGTATAATTGTCAATATCAGATTTATGTTTCATTTTGTATTACAATTTCAATTTGCGAAATGGTATAGCACTAAAAGTCCAAAACTGATAACTATGGCTACTAGGTGAGACAGGTTTCTGTACCTAATGCTATGATATGAATCCTCATAGAATTCATCAGTTTAAGTAAAATGCAATGTTGAGATCACCTAGCAAGATAAGTTTTTGGCTTAGCTGGTCTCTTAGGAGTGAGTCCAGATCCTCTACAGACTACAGCTTTTGCATAGAAAAAGCAAAGCCACTTAGTAGAGAAGGAAAAAGAGAATGTAAGTGTGTCATTATAATTTGTGTTTTGAAAATTTCCCATAGAAGAATTCTTACAAGGATCTGCTTCAGCAGTGGAGGCCAAGGAAGAGCCTGTCTCCCCTGTTTGCCATCTATGAGGAGGCAGTGGAATCATCTGACCATGTATAACTGATTTGTTACTTTGAGGGTTTTCATGTAGATTGAAATTTCCCCAAGGATTTAGTGGCCCTAATGTGGTATTGGTGTTGGGATCCTGCTGTAAGGGGAAGTCAGTTCCAATCGAGAGAGTTTCTCACTTTCTCTGCTGGCTATTTGTGGGGAATTTGGAAGGAGAAGAATGCAAGAATTTTTAGGGGTATTTTTAGGATGTTCAAATTGGAATTCAACGTGTTATTGAAGATGGCGCATTGGGTAGCTGTGGATCGGACATTCCTAAAGTTCTCTACGGGGATTGGTTTCTGATCATGGACCCTTACTCTCCCTGGACAAGAAATACCGTATCTTGGAGTCCTCCCACTGGATCTTTCAAGTTTAATTTCATTTTTTTTTTTGGATTGATAACCATAAAACGTATTGCTAAGAAAGAGAACATAAAGTAAAACTCGCAAAAAAAAAGCAGAACAAGGAAAAAGGAAGAGTATAACAACAACAGGAGGAAAAAAGCCTGACACAAAAACATATTACATCAAAGGATAGGACCCCAAATTCAATGAGTGCCTGACCAACATCGCCCCCCCCCCCCCCCCAACAAAAAAAAAAACCCTAAAAGCAAGCTCATTCTCACCATTGAGTTCACCAATCTCCTCCTCCAAGTAAAGGTGAACTCTCCTTGGGAAGATTAAACTCTGGCTCTCCTGGTAAGGGATAAATATCTTCACAAGCCTCCCTCCTGCTTCTGAATCCAATAAATGACCAATTGGGAGGTCCCCTTCCCGAAACATTAAAAGTCAATTTCAATGGTCATTCCCTTGGCAACCCAGGGCCACCTGGAATAGGAGTCAATTGAGGATGTGAAGGTACGAATTGAAAAGTTTTTTCAGGTCTTATTCCTTAAGGCAACTGTTTGAAGGCTTGAGTTGCCAGCTTTACAGACTGGTCTCCACTCTCCATGGTGCTCAAAATTTCATGGTGGAAGATGATTCAGCTATAGTCACTGGTTGGATGAGGAAAGCCTCTAGTTAGCCTTGGTGTCTATACCACCTTATTTGTTTCATCATTCACATTGCTTCCTAAGTGAATACCTCATACCTCATTCCAGTAGAAGCCAAAGTCAGCAAATGATATAGCCAATGATCTAGCAAAGCAAGGAGTAATCAAATAAGGCCAAAATTATGTACTGGGGATAGTTAAGACTTGTGAGAGTTTCATGTTACATTACTTCTGTCCGTTTTCTTGCTTGGGGCTCCTTGGCTCTATCCTTGCATTTTTTTTTCCTCTCCCTTTTTCTATCAAAATCATTATTTTATCCCCCCAAAAAAAAATGTTTTAGTTATCCAAAGACCTTTTTTAGAATTTTTCCTCACCTTATGTAGAGGTGTATGTGGGCCCGGGTGTAACCCTTTCAATTGTTAAACTTTGAATAGCCCTATGTGAGCTTACTAGTTTTAACACAAATTCAAGGCTGAAATACTCCATGAATTGGCCTACTAACAACCCATGCTTAGTGAACAAGTGCCTAGCGCACTTGGTAGCTTGTGGTGCGTAAAAGCCCATTGCTACCCCGAGGTCTTGGGTTCAAGCCTCCTGGTTCACATCTTCCCTCCCCCTTACCTATCAAAAAAAAAAAAAACCCTGCTTAGATGGAGTCACCCTGTCAGTCATGGTTGTGGCCTATCTGCATGAGTCTGGAAACTAGTCCATTGTGGACAGAAAATATCCATTAGCAATGACTGCATCACATGCTTCCTAGACATTTCAGGATGTTCAGGACAATTACCAGTTCAGGAATTGATATAAATGATAGTATGAATCAGTTGTAGGAGTTATAATGATGGTTTCTTATTTAATGTTATTTCTCCAGGTCTCTGGAACATGTGGTAAAAAATACCGTTGCAGAAATAATAGCAATAAAAATGGAAAAAGAAATCCTAACAAATTAATAACAAAAAAAAAAAATATGCAAGTCAAAAGATGAGTGGCAAAACTATTCAACCAGCTGTCCCTACTTATGATTCAATCTGCAAAACTATTCCCCATGAAAAGCTATAGGGCAAGCAATTCCTGCACCTTGAATTTACTGCTCAAAGACAGAAGAGAGTAAACCAGAAAACTCCAACTTCACAAAATTCTATTTTTGACTGATTACAGGCTCTGACTTCCAAAGATTCTCTTTTTCTTTCCCACCTCTATCTTCTTCCAAAATCATAAGAAAATGGTAAAAGCTATCACTATTTGACTGCTATTCATGTTCGATCAGAACCTCTATACTTGTGCGACTAATTCTTGCCTAGTATGGACTAATTTTTCAATCTAATTCAACTCAAAACTATAGAGGAACCATATGTACCCAAATTACCTCCCGAATTTTGGACAAGGCTACATCACATATTTCATCTAGCACAGTTGGATTTCTATAGCCAGGGTTACAAGCGCCCACAAACAAAAATATGAAAGACGATAAACAAAGGTTCTTCCTCAATCATGAAACAATCCAATAAAAAAGTCTGAACTAAAATTAGAATAAATTACGCATAACCTAAGTGATTCTTAGCTTTAAACATACCCGAACGCAAGCGAAACTGAATATTTGGAATTTCAATCCTCAGCAATTAAATGGGTTCGAAGTCCTGGAGAAGGGATCTTCAGAGAACTGGGAAATTTTATGGGGGAAAGGAAACTGTGAATGGTTCAAAGTTTGTAAGATGATCGAAAAACAGCAGCATATGGGGAAGAATTCAGCGGAAAAAAAAATAAAAAAAATTTGGACCACTCTCGATTTGTGCGTGTCGGCCATGCTAATCTTCTCTGTATCGTTCCAATTTTATCGGATGTCTCCGAAGAGACAATCTATTAGCGGCTCTATTATATGATCAAGCGAGAAAAAACATAGTAGCTTAACGATATGGGACTATCTTACAGCAAATAGTCTCTCCGCTGAGATGCCAAACCCACTCTTGGGATCTGTGCTTTCTGGGCTAAACCTGGGTTTAGTAATGGGCTTGTTAAAACATTGAGAGAGAAAAAGAAGACATGCTTTTCTTTTCTACCTAGAGTTCTGAGTCTTCAAATGGGCAAGAATAGATCTTGCTTAGATGGTCCATTGATTTTTTTTTTTTTTTTTTTTTTTTTTTCAATATGCCTTAATCAATTCTATTCTAGGGGGGGAGGGGGGAGGGGGGAGGGGGGACTAGGAGGCTTGAACCCAAGACTTTCTGGTAGGATGAACTTTTTATGCTCCACATTTTACAAACCACAATAGGCAGTTGTTCTAGTCCATTTGATTGTCAATTGGATATGGGATTAGTCTCTGTCGATATCGATTCAAATCGTCCTGTATTGGTCTTGATCGAATATATTTACCTTTAGTTTCATTTTTTAAAAAATTTCTTAACCTTTTTACCCTTGGTCCATATCAATCTTTTGAATCGCCCTGTATTGGTCTTTATCGAATAAATACCTTTAGTTTCATTTTAAAAAAAAATTTCTTAACCTTTTTACCCTTGGTCCATATCAATCTATCGATACAGGATCACCCCAAAATAGCAGAGTATAAACCCAAAGCTAGCAAAGTATCGGAAAGACTACGATCAAAATCTAAAAAATCGAATTCAGAACCCAACTAGATACATGACCCTAAGGTCACCGAGATCTTCGTAAGTGGCACCCTTACTTCGTCGCCTCTTTGGCGACTCCTGCTCTAGGCAGCTCTGACTCTGACGGTAGGTAACAATTTCCAAAGAAAAACCATGACTCAAACTCATGACATGGTATCTGACTCTGATTCCAAATGTTAGGTACTTGACCAATATACCAAAAACTTTAGAACTAATGGAACACATTAAATCAAACTCTTTAACCTATCCCACACTAAGTTTGCTCAATCTAGCGCCCATACACTAGATCAAGCCTCATTAGGCACATAACAATGATGTGTCTATCCTCTCCCTATTTAAAATTATATTTTGTCTTAACTTCGACCAATGATGGTTTTCGTAGAACAAGGGCATGGGGAAATCGTTGATTGTATCCTACGGAAGGTTACAATCAGAAAATTCCATAAAAACTAAATTGCAAATAGAACCCTAAAACAATAGAGGCGAATTGATCACCATGCCCCCCATAAAAGGCGGGAATCCCGTTGTTGTTGATGCTTCTGTGCACGCTTCCATTGCCCCTGCTGGCGCAAGGCCACGCTACCTTTTGGGAAACCCTCTCCCATTATAAATAACAAAGCTATTAAATTTTACTGGTTTCAATTTGATTTGATCGGTCCAACCAAGCCGGGCCGAAAACTTATTGATATTTAATTTTTGTAAACTGAATTCAATCTATATTTAATACGATAAGAAATTTTGGTTGTTTCACACCCTTTAAATGCCTCTTTTCATCTTCTTTTGAATGTAACAATTGGCTAGCAATGTTATTGAGGATCCAGAGAATAAGAATTTTTCCTTTGGATCCTTTACATACAAGTAACATCAATGAAAATTGATAACGATGACTAATACATGATCACCCGGCAAAGAGATCTATATGATCGAGACATCTTTCATATACAAGAATAATCA
Organism: Telopea speciosissima; assembly: GCF_018873765.1. Classification (NCBI taxonomy): domain Eukaryota; kingdom Viridiplantae; phylum Streptophyta; class Magnoliopsida; order Proteales; family Proteaceae; genus Telopea; species Telopea speciosissima. The sequence goes on from NC_057918.1 coordinate 68,305,647, forward strand.
CCTTTATGAAAAGTTTTAATTATGATAAATGGGTTTTTTTTTTTAATGAGCATTTTATTTTAACCATGGAAAGGTGGAATTTCCTGGGGACATAGCAGTTATTTTCGCACGCCCCTGCCAGAGACCCTGTGGGGCAACAAACCCACGCGCACAAGTAACGTTCTCTTTTCCTTTTTCATTTTTTAAATAAACTAAGAGAGACAAAGGAAGAAAACAAGGAGAAACCTAAAAATAAGATGAATGTCAAACTATTACTAAGATGACAAACCCCAACAATTAAAATTTTGAAAATAATTAAATTATTGAAGCAACCATGATTAGTTTGGATAAGGTTTGGAAAAATAGTCAGTTGTAACCTTCCTCGATTACCACAAAAAAATTTCTTATTTAGAACCTAGAGTTTTTGTTTTTTTTTTTTTTAATTAAGAACATGACCGTTGCCACTGAACTTTGTGCTAAAAAAAATGCAAATTTGTCTTAACTTCGATCAATGATTGTGTTCATAGAAGAAGGGCATGGGAAAATATATTTCTATCTTAACTTCGACCAATGATGGATTCACAGAAACCAGGGGAGAATTGTAGTTTCTTAATTCCTGAGGTAACATCAGTGAATCTGATTATAAGTAAAGTTCATCTGGAGCACTTTTTCAACATCCAAAATGCTAGAAACCAACACAGATTCTGCAACAAAGAGGTAATTTCAACTCTCTTTTTTTTTTTTCCATATCTTATGAAAGCCCATTTAAGGTTTCAACCAATTGATCTGGAATTCTACTGCTCCGTTGCAGATTGGCAGTTGTTACAGGTGCTAATAAGGGGATTGGATTGGAGATATGTCGACAGTTAGCCACAATTGGCGTTACAGTTGTGTTGACAGCTAGAGAAGAGAAGAAGGGTGTTGAAGCTGTTGAGAAGCTCAAAGGGTCTGGACTCTCAAATGTGGTTTTTCATCAGCTTGATGTGACAAACCCTGCAAGTATTGCTTCTCTGGCTGATTTCATCCAAACCCAGTTTGGAAAGCTTGATATCTTGGTAGCATTTGGAACATACTCTATATATATATGCTCAACAGAACCCATTTGCAGAAATCCTGCATCTTGATTAAATTTCAAAACTGATATGGGGTGAAACCCATTGCAGGTGAACAACGCGGGAGTTAATGGAATTAAATTAGATGATGATGCTTACAGGGTCTTGATGGCAGCGGATGATCCTGTAAGTCTGCTTTACAATTAGAACTCGGCGTTTGTATCTTAACCTTCTGCGCTATAGAATTCTGAGGTTGTAGTCAACTCTTTAGATGCTAGATGATTCTAGATTCCAACCCAAACTCATGATCTGTAATAAATTGTTTGAAGAATGATTGTGGCATTTTAGAGTTCAATAATGATGTAGAGAAAGAGAGAGAGAGGGAGAGAGATTACCCTTCAAATGAGGTTTTCCATCCGTGTCATGATAGTGTCTTATCTTACAAAGGACTAAACTTCACCTGACTGAAAATAAATGAAGAAGACTGAAAAACTTTTTTACTGATGCAGCAAGAAGTTAGGACAGCAAAATACATTGAACTAGTCACACAGACGGCACTGACCCATGAAGTAGCTGAAGCATGTGTGCAAGCAAACTACTATGGCACCAAAAGAGTGACTGAAACACTTCTTCCCATCCTTCAGCTATCTGATTCACCAAGAATAGTTAATGTTTCATCATCTCTGGGGAAGCTACAGGTACAGAGTACAAAACCCAACATTTTTGTGAAATTTATAGCATTCCTTAGAAAAACCAAACTCAATGAATTGTCTGATCCTGTCAAAGGATAGCTTTTTCACATGCTAATCTGGATTAAGTTTCTGCAAAGACAAATCAAACTGAATGACCTTTTAAAATAATTCACTAACCTCCTGGAAGTCCTGCATACTCAATTAAGTCCTTGTCCCAACTATTTGGGTTTAGCTGCATGATTCTGTCTTGCTATAACCCTCTTCTCTATAAAAGAAAAATTAATAATGATAAGATTTAATACAACAACATAGCCTTTTCCCAACTAAATGGGGTCGGCTACATGGATCCTAGTTCTCCAATCAGATCTGTTTGACATCATACAAGAATGATAAGATTTAATATGTACGATTAAACTGTTTTAATTGACTTTAAAAGATGTTCTGTTGCAGAATGTCACTGACACATGGGCTAAAGAAGTGCTAAGCAATGACGATGGCCTCACAGAAGAAAGAGTGGATGATGTGTTGAACAAGTTTCTAAAGGATCTCAAGGGGAAGCAAGGCTGGTCTGCCTACATAATGACTAAAGCAGCTATGAATGCCTACACAAGGATCCTGGCAAAGAAGTTCCCCAAATTTCGCATAAATTGTGTCTGCCCTGGTTCTGTCAAAACTGACCTTAACCACCACTGTGCTGGGCAGTTTACTATTGAACAAGGTGCAGAAGGTCCAGTGAAGTTGGCTTTGTTTCCTGATGATGGCCCTTCTGGCCTTTTCTTTTTTCATTCAGAAGTATCCACCTTTTAATCGAATGAGGAGAGCTGGAATTACCTTGTTGATGTCATATACAACTCTTTATTCCTTCTATGCTAAGCAACTTTCTTCTAATGAGAAAATAAAGTAAGCCACAACTGGTAATAGAAAAATATAATTTCGAGTTTCATTTGTTATCGAAATTAGATTAGGTTCTTTAGCTAGGTTAGTTTCAAAATCGATAATCTCCATGAAGACTCTATATAATCATCATTCAAATCATATTTATTTCTTGAATATACTATAATTTCAATTATCTTCCTTTGATTTAGAAACTTGTAAAACGAATTTGAATTGTCTTCGAGTTTGACTAAACATAAGCTTCTTTTTCTAATGTATAAAAGAATGGGAAAAAGAACCCTGCAAGGCAGCGTGGCCCCTGCACCCAGTCACAAAGGGGTGCAAAATGATCGACACGCACCCCATGAAAGGCAGAAATCTCGCCCCTGTTAATGCTTCCGCACACGCTCCATTGACCGCCACGCTGACACAAAGGCCATGCTTCCTTTCAAGGAACCCTCTCCCAGAAAGAAATTAATAATCTCAAGTGTCATACTATCACAAAAGAAAGAAACAATATACGACGCCAAAGCTAGTGGCAATGTTAGATAAGTCTTTTTTTCTTGTCCTGCTTTTCTTTTCTTTTCATTTATGAATAAGAAGCTAAGAACATTATTGATGAAAGTGTAGAAAGAAAGCACACAGCATGAAAAGAAGGTGCAATAAAGCAATTGAAAGCCAAAAACAATATTTAAATACTAACCACAATAAATAGTCTCCTTCTCACACCTTTCACAATTATCTACTAAGGATCCGTTTGGTTGCAAGGGAAATTAAAGGGAAGGGAAGTGAAAATTTTCAAACCTAAAAAGGGAAACTTCTGTATTCATTATTCAACATGATTATCTAAACTACTTAAATTTCTTACCATATTTAGTAATGATACTTTTTAGAAGTAAATTTTTTTTTTTTACTTTTCAAACTCGAGGGATTTGGATGCAAAGTAAAGTGGAATTTAATAACCAAATATGGAATGATTTGGAGCTAGTGATATAATTATGCGGGGTAATGAATACAAAAGTTGCTTTTTTAGGTTTGAAAATTTTCACTTCCCTACCCTTTAATTTCCTCTAGAAGCCAAACCCCTTTAATTTCCTTTGCAAGCAAACAGAGCCTAAAGGAATTTCAGATTGCAAATCAAGCCTTCATGGTTCACTAGAACTGGCAAGGATCCAAGCTGTAGTCGAAGAGTCACCATCCACAACGGTGAAATGTTGTGAAAGTGGGTGAGCCATATTCAATCAAAGAGCATGGATTTTGGTTTGACCATTTTTTTTTAATTCATGAAGCATATGGGTTTGGATTGAACCTGCACATTATGTCTATGAGTCTTGGAAACCAGCTCCTATACCTACCAGACCTGGATTGTGAAAGAAGCATCCATCAATTAAGCTCCAGGAAATCTTGAGGTAACTAGAGAGAACAGCATAGGTATAATTACTAAATTTAAGAAACAAGGACATAATACCAACCTTGAAGCAGCAACGAACAAGTAGAATAGAGCAGTCCATTCTGTTGTTCTGTTTTATAGGTTTTTGTGTGGCAGCTATCATTCCGATTTTCCTATGCATTTTGAGAAGGCTCCTCAAGATTGTAGATTCCCCTACTTAAGTTCTCCTATTTGATACAAAATTTACATTTTCAGTAAGAAGAACAAAAATGGCCTGCTTCATAATAATAGGATTGGGCAACATCGTTAGATGGTCCCCTTGAGAAGAAACAACTCTTAACTTTATCTCCACAAGCCTCCCTCCTGGTTCCACACATTCAAATGCAGTTTCAATGGTTGTTCCTTTGGCAAACCAGGACCATCTGGAATAGGGTGAATCATTTGAGGCAGTGAAGGTACTATCAATTTCCAATCTCCCTTGTTATTGTCAGTAAGCCTCTAATTGGCCTGTTCACATTTTCAGCCTTCTTCATTAATCATAGTCTCATTAATAAAAATTTGTTCGGATACCCTCCCCCTGCCTCCCCCCCGCCCAAAAAAAAAAGTATAAAAAAAGGTCCCATGGTAGCAGCTGCAATAGAAACAAATATGTGGAAATATCATTTTCAGATCACTTTTTTTGAAGCACTAAACTTTTCCCTTCCTTTGTATGCTTTCAGCCCCCTTATATTTCTACTTATTCTATAGAAACATGTCTATTCAACTAGATGTCCCATGTTTATGATTCAATCTACACTGACTATTCCTCATGAAAAAGCTATAGAGCAAGCAAACCTTCACTCTGAAGCTCAAAACTTCAGACAGCAAATACTGCACCTTGAATGCGCTAATTGAGGACAGAAAAAAGTAAACCAGAAACATCCAGTTTCACAAAATTCTACTGTTGACTGATTACAAAGATTCTTTTTTTTTTTTTTTTTCTCTTTATCTTCTTCCAAAATCACAAGAAGATGGTAAAAACTATCACTATTTGGTTCATATTCATGTTTCATCAAAACCTCTATCCAAGTTCTTGTGCGACAAATTCTTGCCTAATATGGACTAATTTTTCAATCTAATTCACAACTCAAACCTATAAAGAGCCAAATGTACCCAAATTACCTCCCGAATTCTTGGACAAGGCTACATCAAATATTTCATCTACCATAGTTGGATTTCCATAGCCAGAGTTACAAGCCCCACAACTACGTGCCTTCGTGTGCATGTGGGAGTGAGGGGAATTAATAGGCTTGAAAAGAATCTGGTAGAGAAATAGTAAACACAACAAAAATATGAAAAAGACTATAAACAAAGGTTCTACTCAATGATGAAGCAATAGAGAATCAAAATCCGAACTAAAATTAGAAAAAGTTCCGCATAACCCAATTGATTATTACCTTTAAACATACCAGAACGCAAGAGAAACTGAATAGTAAAGTTCAATCCTCAGCATCGAAATGGGTTCGAAGTTCTGGAGAAGGGACCTTCACAGAACCGAGAAAAATTGCAAGAAGATGAACAGAAAATCAGTAGCAAAAACAATTTAAAAAAAAAAAAAGGGGACTAACTGGAGAAGAATTAAGCGGAAAAAAAAATTCAAAATCAATTTGAACCATTTTTCGATTTGCGCGTGTAATTCTTGCGCAGGGGCCATGCTAATCTTCTTTATATCGTTCCAATTTTATCGGATGTCTCCGAAGAAGACAACGTATTTACGGGTCTGTCATATGATCAAGCGAGAAATATCTTTGTGGCTGAATGATATGGGACTATCTTACAGCAAATAGTCTCTGGGCTGAGATGCCAAACCCACTCTTGGGATCTGTGCTTTCTGGGCTAAACCTGGGTTTAGTAATGGGCTTGTTTAAACATTGAGAGAGAAGGAGGAGATATGCTTTTATTTTCTATATATCTAGAGTTCTCATTCCTGAAATGGCCAAGCATATATAGATCATATTTTGATGATCTTCGTTTTCAATCTTTGGATAAATTTTTTTTTTTTTTTTTTTTGGGTAAGGAATCTTTTGATAAATAAGGCTTGCAAATGGGCAAAATACTAGCACCCATTTGGTTGCAAGGAAAGTTGGAAAGGGAAGTGCAGGGAAGGGAAATTTTATTTCCCTATTGAGCCATTTGGTTGCAAGAGAAGTGCAATGAAATTAATTTAGCAGAGACATTTGGTTGGATGTAAAATTTTAAAAATTTATAAGGGAGAGCATTGGGTATGTGGCCAACTTTCGGTAAACTAGCAACATACATCAAATCACAAGGCTGGATACAGGAAGGCAAAGGAGTCTTTTCCAAGGGAGAGGAGAGGATAACACATGTTGGACACCTTTTCCCAAATTATAATCCGACCCATTTTTCTAATTTGTAACCAGCAAGACAATAGATCTGTCCCCATTTGGAACACCTTTTAAGGCTTTTGCTTTTAGTATATACATTTTTTAATAAACTAGAGAAAGAGAACGCCACCCGGTCGCACAGCACATGCCGCCCTTGCGCCCGTCGCACCCACTTGGAACTCTGAAAATAACCAGGGGTGCGGAAGTCATTTTGCATGCCCCTGTGTTAGGGCGTAGGGGCAACTTGTCTGGGTCAAGTGCCGTTCTTTCTCCCGATAAACTATTAAGAAAAACCTCAATAAGTGCTTTGGCCCCACTAAACCCATCCCCAAGAATCAACTCCATGAGCGTGTTAGCTACTCTACAACCACCCTGTGGTCGAGCTGGTCTCCGACCACCCCAATAGTTTCCTTCGCTTGAGCGACTCCCACGAAAGCCACTACTGATTGTAGACCACCCTCCATTTGCACTGTTTGTGATCACAGACCGCCCTCCGTTTGCTGGAATATAAAGAGAGAACGAGCCATAAAGAGCGGACTTAGCAAGCAAGCACGCAAAAAAGTCGTTCCCCTACGAGTTGTTTTGTTTGCCTTCCCTATTGCCTGCAAACCATCTCTTTTGGTTGATCAGTCAACCTCTATCCATTTTTCTTATCTTGCTTTGAAAGAGGGAGCTTACCATATTTTTAAGGAAGATATTCGGTCTCCCGAGTCAGGGCCGGTCCGAATAGTCTCAAGCTTGATTCAAAATACCATGCTTGGTCACTACTGTCAGTGATAGAGCGGCCTTTGAGGCAAGATCAGAACAAGGAACTTTGAGGTGGTGCTTCTTGAGTCCTATAATCTTTTCTTTCTTTTAGAAATCGGAAGCATAAATTCCACTTATTAAAGTTATATTTTGAAATTGAGGAGAGAGATAGACACATAAATCATTACCTTATAATCATTTGTCTTATATTTTTTCTTTTCTTTTCTTTTCTTGGATTCCAAACATAACCTGATAGTTTGTTTTTTTTTTAAGTAGAAAAACAGAGAGCCTCTTAACTTTGGGTTGAAGGTAGAATTTGTTCTCATCAAGAAGTTCTTTTTTTTTTACTACTGCTCCTTGAGATCAAGTCACTGCTGTCTTCTGACTTTCTGTCCTGTTAATATATTGTTCATTTAGCAACTAGATTTGCTCCTTTCTAAATGAGATGAATCAACATTGAATCTTTTAGTTGGTTCTCCAAGCTCCTTTCTGTTACCAATGAGGTTGTATGTCAGTGTCAGACATTCTACTGCTTGAAGATTTTGTCTATTACTATGGTGGATTAATCTAATTATCCCCCATGAAGCCATAAATCCCCTCTCAACACACAAATTGTCTGCAACAATTTGACTCCAAGAAACCAAGACATTTGAGGACAAATGGGAAGCGAACCAACCACTAATGATCATCATCTGTATTGTTTCCATTCTACCATATGGTGGTACAGTTGTAGGAGGTTCCTACAAATTGGAAAAAAAGTACACATTTTCTTGAACTTTATGAAGATTAGGTCCAGCACTTGCCAGATTATTTGGCAGGCAGGTGTGATGCTTAGCTCCATTATTATGTGTAGTTTAGAAAGACAGTATGCTGATTGAGGTCACAAAACCTGATAACTGATTCGATCACAAAAATACTAAATATGGTATGGCAACAAATCATACACTATCAGCATGATACAGTTTATAACAAGGTTTGAAATCCGTGAAACAAACATATTTTATCATATATGAGAACCTAAGGAGTAAGTAAGTAATCAAATTCCAGTATATTAGTCCTGTGAGAGAATAGACAATGAAATTGCAGATCCAATCAAAGAATCGATCCTCACTGAAACGAAACAAACAATTTCCCTGTAAAACATCAGAAATCACTACAGTCCCTGCAATTTATAATTCCAGACATCCATGCACACGAAAAAAAAAAAAAAGATACACATACAAAATATGAAGGAACTAGGCCTGTAGGCCAATATATTTAATATGAGGAATCCCAAATCAATTGACATCATCAGGACTGACATTATTAAGAAGTAGAAACTGTATCCCTACTGATTATCCACCAACCGTCAAACTGCCTACATTTTCATTAAGACCACACATGTGAGGAGAGGATGAACAAAAAAAACACTACTGTCATCACAAGCTAAACTTGGATGTGTAAAACTCCAACTACTCAAGCAAGTAAAGCTTGAGCCTCCAAAACAAGCTAAACTTGGGTCAGCTAACTCCTTTGTCTCTTCTTCTCACCTTTCTCAGCTGGCATTCTTCAACTGCATCAACAATGACAAGCAGGGGTTAATGTCAACATATATGAAGTCTCTTGTGACAACTACTTCATGCAATGCAATGAAGATTCAAGACATCTTTCAGTCTAATAACATGTTCAAAGACACCACACTAAAACATCTAAATCTAACTCCACAAATAAGGTGCTCTTAAAAAAGTAAACAGATCAGATAATTGGGTAATGTAAATGTCAAAGCAAGCAAGATGTTCAATAAACAAATAAATTCTCAAGAAGACCCCCTTTTCTTCCATATGACATCATTGAACATAGAGAGGATTTAAGTTGAATATAATGTTCAAATCACTTCCATTTCCCTCTTTTAGTGCGTATGGTTAAAAAGTGAAATGCCCCAGACCCTAGCAAACCTTAAGTTGTCCCTTTCAACACAAAGTTAGCATCAATCATCCATAGGTTGCCATGTAAGACAATAAGGCATTTTTTAGTTTTTTTATCACTTGTTTCTAGTTTTCACAGTTTACATAGAGGAGTTTTGGTAAGCATGCAGCAGACAAAGAACTTGGATTGTTTTGACCTTTTAAACAATGTTGTGGTTATTTCGCCGGAAAAAGGAGCACCTAGACACGTAGATGTAAAGAACCATTAAGAATGCAGCAAGATGCAGTGGCATGGACAATGAATAAAACGTTCGGATTGAGACACAGGAAACAAGTTATCCAAGAATTGCAGAACGCAATATATCGTTCATTTAATCAAACAGATCCCCTTCTCCTCCTTCCTCCATGTTCTTCTTTTTCTTACTCTCTGATTTTCAAGCTCTCAGACCGGTTATTGATTTATGTTCTGTCACAAGAAACAAGCATTCTATTCAGAAGGCAAAACAGTAAACATTCTCTTAATCCCAAACTAATCCTGTCCAAGGATTAGACTACTCGTAGATCAATTTTAATAGATGAATCACAGATACTCATGGCATCTACACAGACACAGTGATGGAGTCCTTGACAGAACTAAGCTTTATCACTGCTCACCACCAAAAATGGAATGTAGCACTTAACCATGACAAAATTAATTACTAAAACTAAAATAAACTAAGCATCATCCCAACTACTGACAAGATTGACTGATCCATAAACAATCAAATCCCACAAAGCACTTCAAATGCAAATTGAAGACAGATGCTTGTAAGAAATGGTCAGACAACAGCATGAGCATATCCTCCACTGCTCAAGTTGGCCATCTAAAAAACATCCCAGTCTTAACAAATAAGGCAGCAAAAGGGGAAATAGAAAGAAACAGCAAAATATAATTGAACTACAAAATACACGTTACAACAGCTCTCATTGACATGACCTTGAAGAGTGAGAATGAATCAGACACCTGGCTAAGTTGGTCAATGTATACTAATGACAGCAGACACGTCTTTTCTTTGGAGTTTTAACTCTATATACCATGACCTGTCTCCAAGCCTAACGAAGACAAAATGGGTTTCTCCTCCAAGGTCAACCCTTAATTCCCTCAACCATTCCCATCTACACGCTACAGTGTAGGCATGCAACTTCCATTTCCAATCTTATCTTTCTTTAATGAATCTAAACAACAATCTCAGTCCAAACTCCAAAGCGTAGTAACGCTTAAATATATGCAACACATATACCAAGAGATGGGATCAACTTATTACTTGATCAGAGTGAGCTCGGTGCTTGTGTGTGCATTTTAAACTCTGTAAACTTATCAGGGTTCAGGAACTATTTCTAATCTCCATGTCCAAGGGAATTTCTTAAATGGCTAGTCATCACATGACACTTCAATTCTCAGTGTTTGATCTTTTATTGTTCTCTCTCCTACCCAAGAGAGGAAGAAGAATCAGCAACCTACTTCCACCAGAACAACATCTACCTCTTCTACTTTTGAACCGTAACTTGGTATGACGTATACTAGCTAGTTCAGGTCCTTTCAAGCCACAAAATACAAACTTAATCAATACAAGGAATTTGGAAACTAATAATAATAAACAGCAATTCATGGAATCAGAGATGAAATCCCCACAAGGCACATTCTTTGTTTCAACCGCATAATATGGTAACACCCGGCCCAAGAAACCTAAAGCAATGATATTATCTTTGCCAGGCAAGCTCGAGACCCCGGCTGCAATTGGCGAACTGTGACCACCACCGATGAGTTGGAACTCTTTCTCTTGCAGGCAGAATTAATCAATGGTCTAGTCGTAAATTCTAACCACAATAAATAGTCTCCCTTCTCGCATCTTTCACCGTTATCTACTAAAGGAATTTCAGATTGCAGACCAAGCCTTCATGGTTCACTGGAATGGCAAGGATCCAAGCTGTTGTCAATATCTCACCATCCACAATGATGAAATGTTGTGAAAATAGGTGAGCCAAACTCAATCAAAGAGCATGGCTTTTGGTTTGAGCATTTTTTAATTCATGAAGGATATGGGTTTGGAGTGGACTTGCACATTATGTCCATGAGTCTTGGAAAGCTGCCCCTATACCTACCAGACCTGGTTTGTGAAAGAAGCATCCACCAATTGAACTCCAGAAAATCTTGAGGTAAGCATAGAGAACAGAATAGGGGTAGTTACCAGATTTAAAATAACAAGGACAGAATACCAACCTCAGAGCAGCAATGAACAAGTAGAAGAGAGCACAGTCCATCCTGTTGCTCTGTTATATAGGTTTTTGTGTGACAGCTATCGTACTGATTTTCCTAGGCACTATGAGAAAGCTACTCAAGATTGTAGATTCCCCCTGCTTAAGTTCTCCTCTTTGATACAAAAATTACATTGTAAGTGAGAAGAAACAAATATGGAGTGCTTCATAATAATAGGAGTAGGAGACATCATTAAATGATCCCACCTAAGAGATACATAGCACCAAATATCATACCGAGCAAATAGTCCCAAGCTATTATTCATCGATATCTATTTGCTAGAAGAAAGAAATTCAGTAAAAGTGAACTCCAACCCCCCCCCCCCCCCCCCCGCTTCCCTCCCAAAGCGAGTTTATCCATACTTGAGTTCACCAGTCTCCTCCTCCAAATAAAGGTGAACTCCCCTCCTCATTCTGAATCCAACAAATGACTAATTGGGAGTCCCCTAAAACACATTAAAACTCAATTTCACTGGTCGCTCCCTTAGCAACCCAGGTCCACCCGGAATTGGGTGAGTCATTTGAGGCAATGAAGCTACTATCAATATCCAATCTCCCTTGTATTGTCATGAAGCTTCTAATTGGCTTGTTTTCATATTCAGCCGTATTTATTAGTCATTGTGTCATTGATAAAACTTACCTTTCCCTGCCCAATTTGGCTCTCCTCCAGCCATGGCGGGAGCTGGAGGATCCGGCCCAGCAAAACAAGGCGGGTTTTGGTCATTTCATAGGTGGGACCCAAGTGAGCCCCCCTGTGAAATGACCATACACCCCCCCTTATTTTTGCTGGGCTGGACTCTCCAGCTCCCGCCATGGCTGGAGGAGAGCCAGATCCTCCCCTGCCTCGCACAGACGCGGACCTCCTCCCCACCCTCCTCCCAAAAAAAAAGAAGGAAAAAAATAGATAAAAAAAATTCCCATGGCAGCAGCTGCAATAGAAAAAAATATGTGAAAATAGGGCTTTTCTCAATAGAAACAAATATGTGGAAATATCTGATTCGTGCATGGGTTAGAGGCCGCATGCATGCAGCCAACTCACATGGATGGGGGATCGGAACGTGGATGGAGTTATGATAGTTATGGAGTTTGTGTTGGTTATTATGTATTGTTGTTTTATTAGAGGATAGTAAAAGTTACGAGAGTTATTATTAGTGGGTTAAGGGAGAAGTTGTAGGAGTTATAGGGTGGAGTTGTGGAGTCATGGGAGAGTAAGTTATGTAACTATGTAGCCTATATATTGTGGTAGAGGATTAATGAAATACTATGCATGTAACTATGTAGCCTATATATTGTTGTTTTGTAACTATGTAGCCTATATATCTTGGAGAAGGAGGCAGGCTACCTCAATTAAGCCAATTCCTTGTTCTCTACAGTCTCTCCCTTACTTCTTCTTGTCTAAATTTCCCTGCTATAAAATAGGTAAAAAAACCCAACCTGCATACGCTTCAATATCATTTTCAATCAATTTTGCAAAGCACTAAACTTTTCCCTTCTTTGTATTTTTCCTGCGCCTTATACCTGTAATTCTTTTATAGTATTTAGTATTATTTACCGAGGTATCCCATATTTATATTTCAATCTACAAGCTATTCTACATGAAAAAGCTATAGAGTAAGCAAACCTTCACTCTGAAGCGCAAAACTCCAGAAAGCACATCGTGTACCTTGACTGCACAGATTGAAGACAGAAGAGAGTAAACCAGAAACCTCCAGTTTCACAAAATTCTATTGTTGACCGATTACAGGCTCCACTACCAAAGATTCTTTTCTCTTTTTCTTTCATTATCTTCTTCCGAACAAATACTAAACAGACAAAATCACAAGAAAATGGTAAAAACTATCACTATGTGGTTCATATTCATGTTTGATTAAAACTTCCATCCAAGTTCTTGTGCGACTGATTCTTGCCTAATATGGACTAATTTTTCAATCTAATTCCACTCACACCTATAGAGTAACCAAATGTACCCAATTTACCTCTCGAATTCGTGGACTAGGCTACATCAAATATTTCATTTACCATAGTTGGATTTCCATAGCCAGAGTTACAAGCCCCACAACTGCGTGCCTTCGTATGCATTTAGGGGTGAGGGGAATTAATAGGCTTGAAAAGAATCTGGTCGAGAAACAGTACTCGGAACAAAACTATGAAAAGATTATAAACAAAGCTTCTCATCAATCATGAAGCAATACAGAATCAAAATCCGAACTAAAATTAGAAAAAGTTTCGCATAACCCAATTGATTCTTAGCATTAAACTTACCAGAACGCAAAAAGAAACCGAGTAGTAAAATTCAATCCTCAGCAACGAAATGGGTTCGAAGTTCTGGAGAAGGGACCTTCACAGAACTGAGAAAATTTTGCAAGAGGGTGAACAGAAAATCAGAAGCAAAGAACAATTAAAAAAAAAAAAGGACTAATTGAAGAAGAATTAAGCGGAAAAAAATCAAAAAAATTTGGACCATTTCTCGATTTGTGCGTGTCATCCTTGCGCAGGGGCCATGCTAATCTTCTCTGTATCGTTCCAATTTTATCGGATGTCTCCGAAGAGACAACAATTTACTGACACTATTATAACATCAAGCGAGAGAAATCTTTGTGGCTTAACAATATGGGACTATCTTAGCTTCAAATAGTCTCTGGGCTGATATTACCAAGCCCACTCTTGGGATCTGTGTTCTCTGGGCCGAACCTGAGTTTAGTAATGGCCTTGTTTAAACATTGGGAGAGAAAACCCTAATGCAAAGTTCAAGGTCAAAGGAGAAGTTTCTAGAGATTTGAGTTTTGTGGGCTCATTTATGACCCCGCAACATCACAAACCATGAGCTACTGGAGCCCCCATGTTCATCAGGGAGTTTCCTCTCAGGCGGGTGGCCGCAAGGGGAGAGGCAAAGTCAAACTCAGGACCTTCAACTTCCTTAGGCTTTATCCCTTGCCAACTATGCTGCCCCTTGTGGTTGGATTTGTAAGGTTTGATTGCTACTACTAGGAAAGCAATAGGGAGGACTAAATTGGTTCCATTTGAAAAAGATCAATCCTTAACACTTCTGTTTTGTTCAAATGCCATTTTGTAGCATCTTACAGGTTAGCCTCCTCATTTTCAGCTTGACACTCAGGAGAGTCCAAGGTACACACTTCAAAGATTGGATTCTATTTCTATCCCTCTTATCTATTCAAAGGATTACCACGCCAAAAAGCTTTCTACATTTAGTGGTTTCAACTCTTATGGCAAAACTGGATTGCCAGCAAACAAACAATGTTCTTTGATTTGGTTGGTACTATGGAGGCATTTAATCACTTGGTGGAAGAAAGGACGATTTGCTCTTCTCAAGCAATCCTCACAAGAAATAACCCCTTTCCCCTGTATATATCCATTGTCAATCCGGATTTATCACTCTTGGAGTATCTCCATCAAATCTAAATTTTTTTAATAAATAATTTAATTTTATATTATGCATGAATTTCATTTACGGACTTATAAGATTGTTCCATGGGTTTTCACTTAAAACAATTCTCAATTAGGGATAAGATCGGACATCCTATTCATATGGTCGTTACATAGTATATCACTAGAAATGATTTATTGCATGTGATATTAAGACAAGATGTGTACATGTCACATGAATATGTATAGAAAAGATCTGGTACAATTCTTACTGGCTATGATATTAAGACGAGATGCGTACATGTCACTAGTTGACTCTTTGATCTAAGAGATTCTTATCGTTACGGTGTTACATTACGTGTTTTGATGTACCAATGGTTGATGTCATGTGGACTATATATCGCTGTGTTAGATTCATGATTGTGCATCGTGAATGAAAAAGATGTTTAACATAAAATCCACTAACCTTGATTGTGAAATCTCTAATAATACAATGAATTAGGGTTTGATAGTATTTAATTATATACCTTATAGTTCATCATGAGATATTGTTTTGCAGAGGATCTTATATGCAAATTAAAGAGTTTAATTATACATGAAATTTATTAAAAAAATAAAATAAGTTGATTATCTATTAAATTGTAGTACTTTTATTTGAGGAAATTATCAACTATAATTAAAAAAATACCAAAATCTCTTTTAGATTCTATCTCTTCCCACTTTGAAAGCAAGATGGATTACAAGTCAAATAACTTTACCAACTAGTCTCACAATCAGTTTAGAAAATTGAATGTTGAGATTCATCTCAACCCTAATAGGGTTGGGGACTATTTAAAAGACACAAGGAAAGGAGATTAGAGTTGGCCAAACTATTGTGGTGCTCTCCCTCCCCTAACTGATCCACTTTCTCTCTTTGAAGTGTGGTGTGTGATTGTGATTAGTGTTTTGGAAACTCTAGATCGTTGGTGATGGTCTTTTGTTGATTACTTGCATTGAATAAAGATTCAAATTTTGATCATCATCAATTCCCATTATGTTTCGTTTTGTTATGGGTTCATCTCAAATTCGAATACAAAGATTCTATACCCAATCCGAATCTGTTGTGTTATCGAGTAACCAATTCCAACAATCACATGATCATGTCATCATATGATGATTGAAAATCTAAATCTTCTCAATGTTGCTCGGGGTGTGTTCATCAAAGATAACTTGGGAAATTTTGTATAAGCTAAATGGAAACACAATAGAGGACTATTAGCTCTAGCCATGGAAGCAAAAGCTACCCGATATGATTTACTCCTTGTAAGAATCCTTCAACTCTCTCTATTCCCTTTCTCGTATCGCGATTTGGTGATAAAATCTTGTAATAAAAATGAGAGAACTCTAAATTGGGGTTCTACCTCCATTGTTGAAGATAAACTTTACTTGTTCAATCTTTTACTTTTGCTATTTTCTTGTATGATCCTCACAAATGCAACAGAGAGGATGATTTCTTGATAGAGTCTCAAAGTTGCAAATGTCAAAGTTTTGTAGATCCAACCACCCACTTTTCTTGTAAACCTCTAATCTTTTATGGGCCAGAAATTTTCTCACGCTACATTCATATAAATAAGGGGAAAGAGATCCCTGCCTGGTCGCGTGGCCCATCCACCAGCGCAAGGGCCATTGAGAGTGTGCACAAGGCATCACCATAGATGGCATTTTTTATTTCACAGGGTGGGTGGTAATTTTGCGCACTAAAACTTATCTAGGGGCAAGAGCCACACGACCAGGCATCATTCTTTTTCCCATAAGGAAGAAGTTTCCTTCGCCACACGGTGAAGGATCATCGCCCCATCAATGGCCATAAAAATCACCCCCCCCTTCTATTTATGAATGGTTGAACCTTCCCCCTATTGTGTGATCCCATATGGACACCAATTGAAGGCCTCGGTCAATGGGCATGGCTGAAGGAAAACTCAGTCCTATAAATAAAATGGGAGAAAGAATGCTAACCAGTGCTACAGCACGATGTGTACCTGCACTAAGCACAACTGCATGTGAAATGACTAACGCACCCCCCAAACAAAACAAAAAAAAAAGTTGCTTGCATCCTAGGATGAGATTTGCCAGTTGCCACTAATGAACTCATTGGGCCCATGAGCCCATCAAGTGTTTACACTTCTTGGAGGTTACTCCTCCAGGCCCATCAAACGGTCTTCATTACCAATTATGCCACGTGTAAAAGCAAATCATTTGTTTTTTGTTTGTTTGTTCATTGAGAATCATTTTATAGACCATAGTTATAGTCTGGATGCTCTGCTTTTCTTCTTCAAAAAATCCGTATAGATGCGAACTGGCGGGGACTTTCTCTTTCTTGCATGTTTCCTCTGTTGCAATGGCGACGAAGAAAATCTCAGAAATTCGCGTTGAAGATCACTTTCAGACTCGAAAATCTCCCAGTAGGAGAGGCTTTAGCGGAGGTTTGAACTCTAAAATCTTTTCTTCTTCCAGGATTTCTCATGAAGAAGCTAAAGGTTTTTCGTTTCTTGACCCCTCAGCTCCTGCTCTTGTTTTTCCTCTGCTTTGATTACAAATACTCTGATGACCAGATCCGAGTTATTATTTGCCAAAATGCTTCATTTATGTGTATTTGACCTCAAATTTGGAGAATCAATAGCTGACATCTGAATTCCATCACCGCTGTTTGTTGTTTTACATTTTTCTTCTGAAGAAAGGAAAGGGTTTTACAATGTGTTCTGTTTATGAACTCCAGCATACTCGTTTATTGATTCTTGTTTTCTTTCTAGAACATTAAGAGTTACAACTACTGGCGTTACAAATCCTCCTTATCATGAATTATTTATTTGGGCTTATTAGTTTTTTTTTTTAATCTTCTTCTGGGATTATTGTTAGTACTACTCAAGCAAGACTATAATGTGGTTGATCAATCATGGAAGGCTAGTAATGTCATATAGGATTATTCCGAAAAGTTTACATTAGCTGATTTATCAAATATTGAAGAGATTGTTTGGAGCCATGCTGGACTTGGAAACTTAGTGGGATTTTGAAGAGCATATTGCAATGGGAAATGCATTTTGAAGTATGATGTATTGAAAACATTGTACAGCTCCCTTAAAGATGGTGTTGAACTACTTAAAATGATGTTGGAGCCGGATTTAGCAGGAATATTAAGACTTTGTGCTTTGCTTTAGGAACTTAGATTAGTTATAACAATTAGAATTCACTTAGAGGGATAAAATTCCCAAATTTTGAAATAGTAATCTGCATAATATTGTCAAACTAAACTCATTTTTGCCTCTACATATCTAGATATGAGAAGAGTGAAAAGAGTAAGATTTACAGATCCTGATACTGTTTACCAACACAATTGCAAACCAGATGCTTCATCAATAGCTTCCAAAGGAACTCAGACTCAAAAATGTAGGTTTTCTTTTCCGTCTCACTATGTTGCATAATAGTAATAGGACATAAAATTTGATCAATAAGTTGCCTACTTATTTGATATAAAATTCACCTGATGAGAAATTAATTTGCAGTTGATGATCCAAAAACTTTGGAGTATGCATTTTATAAAAGACTAAGGGAAGGTACCGAACTGAGTAATCACTTGCATAATCAGGATGGTCAATTGAAGAAAGTTGAAGCAAGCAATTGTTCAAGAGGTATGTTTTGGTGTGAGATTACCTCTTGATACTTAAATACCTTTTTGTTAAGAAGGATGCTAAGGAAATCATGCTCTACAGTATCCTTTATGCTTCATATTTTATGTGTTCATTGAAAATTTGTTATTTCCTTCCAAAATGTGCTGCCTTGGGTCTTAAAGTCTTGAATTTTGATATCCCTACCATCCAGCAGTGGATCACTTGGCCAAATACAGATGTGAAGAGGTCAGGCCGCTGTTGGCAGTTAGGGTTACACCCACAGAATTAAGGTCATCCCTTTGCTTAGGTGAAGCTTTAAAGAACCAAGGTATCAGAAATTATTCATAATTTCAGTTTGTATTGTATGAGTCTTCCTTTCACAAAAGCACTTTTCCTTTATGCACTTAAACAATTGCATGGTTTTAATCTTTTTGACGCATAATGGAGCACTTTTTTCCATTTAATATGCATGTCAGCTGTATTAGTATCTCTGTAGTTTTTTAACAGCAGTTTCTAACTGTTTACTGTCCCTTCTCCCTCCCACTCCATCACTACCCCCTCCAAAAAAAAAAAAAAAAAAAAAAAAAAAAGAGGGAAAAAAGCCTAAGTAAAAGTCCTCTACATGATGTCCAAAATTTACTTTCTGATCCTTGATTAAGCTATTAGTAGGCGAGCCTTGGTGCAACAGTTAAGTTGCGTTATTGCAACCTGTTGGTTGTGGGTTCAAAATTCGGAAACAGACTCTCTTGTGAAGCAGGGGGTAAGGTTGCATACATTTGCCCCTCCCAGACCCTGCAGTAGTGGGAGCCTCGTGCACTAGGATGCTCTTTTTTTTTTTCTTCTTATAATCCTTGATTAAGCTATTGCATCGGTATGTGAGACTCCATTCCTCATAATCTTTGCATGTATGTGGAGATCTCATACAAAAGTTTAACAACTAGACTTGTAACATGTTTGGATATATAATGAAAGAGACTCTCTCTCTCTCTCTCTCTCTTAATAATTCCAAAACTAAATAGTCCAGTTATTAACATATAAAGGAAGTTGGATTCAGAAAGGGTGGCGTGTTTCTGAGCCCATGTAACCCAGGTTCTAATCCTGTGCTTCTGGTTCGTCAAAATATTTGAGGTTGCCACCTGCATCATCCATTTTAGTTGAATAAAAGAAGATGAGTTCCAAAACATCTTATACCTGTTGTGTTTTTAATCTTTATGATAATCAAAGAAGCATCACTCTCCTAAATTCTGGTCTTGGCATTCGTCCCAGAGATCCTCTTAAAGAGGTCCGATCCTCGCAGCTATTGGTGGGATAAGGGAGAGGATTATTTACATATTAAATAATGTCCCATGAGCTTTCTTGTAGAAAACTTTAAGGAGTGCATGTCACTTATTTGCCATCATTTTAGGTCTGTGATTCAGTAAGAGATTGAGCTTGTATTTTATCATGTACAAACATCTTAGCCCTCATATCTCTTTTCCTTCAGATAATATCACCATTTATTAGGCCTTGTTCTTTCAGTAGTAAGGAAAAAATTTTTCATTATCCACATTCGCATGTTATCGTTATTCTCAATTATCTTGTATACATGAAGTTTTTTTTTTTGGTCTATCCTAATCTAAGCTAGAAAGGGAAGGCTAAGACAAGCCAACAAAAACCTACAACTACCAAGGGGGTGGGGGAGGGGGGAGAGGGGGTGCTTTTTTTTGGCACAATATGCAAACCAGGAGAGTCGATTCCTTGACCTTCTGGGGGGTATGCACTCCAACCGGCAAGCCACCAACCAACCGACCAAGAGGTTGTTTGTTGTATATATGAAGTGACTTGATACATTTTGCCATTTAAAGTTTGAATTGAATGTGCTCACAACTTCTTCCCTTAGATGCTAACAAGACCCATCCTTGTTCAATTCCTTCCCATTAATGGCAACTTTATTATTTGAAATTATTTTTTATCCCAAAGTTCTCAATGTTACAGTTGTGGCATAGAGAAAAAAAGAAAAAAAGAAAAAAAACAGTTGTGGCATAGAGACATCATTGTTATCAATTTGGTTTTGCTATCAAAGAGATTTTAAACTTGGAATGCTAAAATGTTGGATATGCAGTCAGAGTAACAATCTCCTCAAAGCATTTAGAGCCCCATAACAGCCACGAGGAAGTCTTTTCTAAAAAGAGACGGAAATTATGTCAGTGGGTCGCAAAGGCATCATCTCTTGATGTTGATGAGATCTCTTCAAAGGGGTTAGAAATATCTCAATCAATAAGTTCCTATGCTTTTGTCTGCCTTCCCTTTTGGATTTGATATGAATTTGCTCTAGTTTCAGGTATGATGTGGTATCAGTGCTCCTTCAGCGGCTGGTCCCTCAGTGCAATGCAAGCGAAGTATGCCTCTTCAGTTTTATAGATGGATCTTGAGAATTGCAGTGTTCATTTCACAGTCTTTCAGCATCTATACCAAGCAGCTAATATTGAAACTGAACATCAATTTTTTTCAGAGACGCATGCCTCCAAGTTCAAGGTATGAGGTATTGAGTACCAGATCTCAGTTAATTGCTTCTTCTGACTCAGATATGCACTTTGAGGAGCTTCGTTGGACCCCAACTCCAAGTATGCACTTCACTGAACCTACATTTGGGAAACCTTTGGATGATGATACATCAGAATGTCGGTCTAACAAGTCCGGGGTGGTTACTAGCTCACAATGGGATACTCTGAACTCTAAGACTCTCTCAACTAGGAACTCTGATAAATTTGACTCACAATGGGATGTTCTGGACTCTGACTCTCTTTCAACTCGGAATGCTGATATAGTTGATCTCCAATATAGGAATGTGCAACCTTATCGTGCTTCTGATGAAAATGCCACAGTTTTGCACACTAAGATGAAACCATGCTGGTTTACTGATATGGATAGAGATTCACTCAAAAGAAATGGATCTCTTCCACAGGATCAAATGCCAATATCATCTAACTCAGATATGCACTTTGAGGAGCTTCCTTGGACTCCAACTCCAACTATGCACTTCATTGAACCTATATCTGGGCAACATTTGGATGATGATACATCAGAATGTCGGTCTAACAAGTCCAGGGTGGTTACTAGCTCACAATGGGATACTGCAAACTTTGAGACTCTCTCAACTAGGAACGCTGATATATTTGACTCACAATGGGATGTTCTGGACTATGACTCTCTTTCAACTAGGAATGCTGATATATTTGAGAAACTATCCAGGAAGGTACAACCTTGTTATGCTTCAGATGATGAAAATGCTACAGTTTTGCACACTAAGATGAAACCGTGCTGGTTTACTGATATGGATAGAGATTCACTCAAAAGAAATGGATCTCTTCTGCCAGATCACGTGCCATTACCATCCAAACTGGAATACTCTTCCAAAAACAGTTTTTCTTCTCTTTGGGACTCCCCAAACCAATCATTTGGCCCAAGTAACAACTTGAGTTTTCCCGTGCTAGATGAATTTCATAAAAAAAATGACTTTGCACTAGGAATTGATCACATTACTCAATTTCTAGATCGAAATGATGGTGATTTATGCAATTCAGTGGTAAAGGCGAGTCCCATTAGGACAATTGTATTAAGAGACGATCATGAGCAGAGTCCGAGCAAGTATGATGCAATTGGATTGGACTCTTTACCTTTCCCGGCCATCCATCGTTCTGCAAGCATGACTTCTTTATTGGACTTCTGGTCAGAAAGATATCACTACCAGACTATTGGAAGATCCTTTGAAGAAAATGATTATTCAGTTGCGGTGAAGCACCATCTTCCATTAACTTTCTCTTGTTATCAGAGCTACCTCCCTCAAGGTTGCAGGTTGCTTGGAAATTATAGAGGCAATGATGTCTTCAATTATCTACATACTCCCCGCAGCTTCACAAACCAAGTTTTTAGCGAGAAGCTTTGTTCAAATGTTGGTACTCTTGTACTACCTTCTGGACTGGATTCTGATTTCAGATGGAAAAACTTGTTAATGAATGATTCCCTTGGAGAATATCGCTCATCAATCTGTCCTAATTACAAATTCAACGCAAAGCAGACTCAAGATGTATCTTTTCCCCTTCTTACTGAGGAACAAAGCAAGTGGAGCATGGATGACTCAAGTGAAAATGAAATGCAAAGTCAGCAAACTGAGGAAATATTTATGATTAATCATCCTTAAATTTCAGGATCTCTCTGAAAAAGGAGTGAGTTCTCCCACTCTTATTTGATAAATCTAGCTTCAGATGGATGTAATGTGGAAGTATACTTTGATTGTAATACATGTAAGTACAGCTTATGCTTCCCGGTTTTGCCTCGTGTACTTTTCATGCGTGGCTACAGATATATTTTTGTTACATTGCTGTCCTATACTCTTTCACCACTTAGGTTTTCATTTAAACCTCCTTGGTTGCAAGGGAAATTTAAGGGAAGGGAAGTAAAATTTTCAAATCTAAAAAAGAAACTTTTGTAATCATTACCCAACATGATTCTATAAACTACTTAAATTTCTTACTATATTTAGTAATTATGTTTTTTAGATGTAATTTTTATTTTACTTTTCAAATCAAAGGGATTTAGATGCAAAGTAAAGTGAAATTTTATAATTAAATATGGAATGATTTGGAGTTAGTAAAGCAGCATGCTTCAAAATGGATGCATGCGCAACGGTGTTCGTAGATCAACTTTACTCCACCAAGTGTTGGCTAGTTGTGATAACACGTCTTTACTAATATAAAAAATAAGCTCTTATTTTTATTTATTTCTCAAAGTCAAGCAAGAAACCTTTCAAAATTTGATTAACGTTCAGTAAAAAATTTGTTGCGCAGTTAGTAAGCTTGTTTGTGTTATGCCATATTTAGTAATGATGCCTTTTAGATGTAATTTTTATTTTACTTTTCAAATCTAAATGATTTAGATGCAAAGTAAAGTGAATTTTTATAACCAAATATGGAATGATTTGGAGTTAGTAATATAATCATTTGGGGTAAGGATTATAAAATTTCTTTTTTAGGTTTGAAATTTTCACTTTCCTTCTTTTTAATTTTCTTGCAACCAAACGAAGCTTTAGGTTCCACTTGGTAGCAAGTAAAAGAAAGTGAAATTGGTTTTAAAAAATAAAATCTTCTAATAATGATTGTGTAGCTCACTTGAAACTCTTATCATATTTGAAAATTATATTTTTTGCATGTAATTTTTAGGCAAAAGTTTTCATGCACGGCCTTGCATGTGCACGACCTGCATGAAATCCAGTCAAATTGACATAGATGTCAATCCAAAATGACATACACCCCCCTACATCCCTTATTTGATGGAGTTAAGGGGAGAATCTCAAGTGTACAAATACCTTCCCCTAATCTTTATTTTTCTTTGATTGCAAAGTAAAGTAAAATTTAATAAATAGATTTATAATGATTTGATATTAATTATAAACATATTAAGTGTTAAGAAAACAATGCCCAGAATGGTGATTTGCAGAAAAAATACGAAAAACAGAGAAGAACAACCACACACAAACACACAGGATTTACGTGGTTCACCCCCAAGATGGAAGTTACATCCACAGCCAAGCAACAGAACGAATTTCATTATTCTCTGGAAATGTTACAAAAACCTCTCTTATAGTCCTCTCAAAGATAAGAACATTATATAGAGAAGCCTTAACCTGAAGAAGTACAAGAATACCCCTAGACACAAAAATTGCAAAATCGGACAAGGTCGGACCAAAACATAACATATATCTCATAATATACTGTTTTGAAGATCTCAACGAGCCCAACATAACAATTTGCCCCTGACGTGGACGTATGTCATTTTTTGGCAATCCGAGATCGTTTCGAGGCCAAAATGGTCCTCCGAAAATCTCAACCGCATATTTTGGATCAAAATCAGACTTCACCAATAACATTAAGTAATTATTAAAGAAGTTTCCATTTTAGTTTTGCTTTAATTTTACTTCCATTGTTTTTATTTCCCTTGCAACCAGACAGGGCATTAATGTTCTTATATAGGTAATAATAGCTGTATTTCATTGTTCCAGACAGACCCTAAAGCTCAGCTCCACTTGACTCATCTCCAGGTGCATAATATATAAAGCCAACACACCCAACAACAATAGAAAATTCCTATGGATTGGTGAGAACAAGTTGATCTTTAACCTGGAAGATATTACTTGGGAAAGACACTCTGTCATTGATTTAATATCAATTCTTATTGCTCTTGTTTTCTTATTTGGGACCATTTCTCAAATATAGGCATATTTGAAGACTACAATTTGACCCGGGTGGGGCTCCATACCTATAAACTAGCCCAACTACTTGAACCAAGGAAGGCAGGAACTGGACCCCCCCCCCCCTTTAGAAGAAGTAGATCTGTCACATAGTTAAATTGAAGTATTGAATTGGCTGAACTGGATAATTCTTTATTAATCGAATCTGCTGACCTAGGTAATGTTTTTTATCCATTTTAACCATGGTCTTAAGAATCGAAAATTATATCAGATTGATCTCAAATTTGGTCAATTCATAGTCTAAAACCCTAGAATTGTTGAATTTTCAGACCTAAGGGGTCGTTTCAAGGGTTTTCTGAAATCGATTCTGGCTGATTTCAATCCGTGATCTGAAACCCTAAAATTATTGAATTTTCAAACCTAAGGGGTCGATTCTAGGGTTTTCTGAACTGTATAATTCTTTATTAATCGAATTTATTGACCATGTAATTAATCTTTTTGACCCATTCTTACCACAGTTTCAAGAATCAGGAATTGGACCAGTGAATTGACCGATTCATGGTCTAAAACCCTAGAATTGTTGAATTTTCAGATTTAAGGGGTCGATTCTAGGGTTTTCTGAACTGGATGATTCTTTATTAATTGAATCTATTGACTCAGGTGATTAATCTTGTTGACCCATTCTTACCACGGTTTAAGAATCGGGAACTGGATCGGTGAATCGGCTGATTCATGGTCCAAAACCCTAGGATTGTTGAATTTTCAGACCTAAGGCCTAAGGGATCGATTCTAGGGTTTTTTGAACTCAATGATTCTTTATCAATCGAATCTAATGACCCATGCAATCTTTTTGACCCATTCTTACCACTGTTTTAAGAATCGGGAATTGGATCGATGAATTGGCCGATTCATGGTCTAGAAACCGTAGAAATGTCGAATTTTCAGACCTAAGGGTTCGATTCTAGGGTTTTCTGAACTAGATGATTCTTTATTAATCGAATCTACTGACCCAGGTAATTAATCCTTTTGACCCATTCTTACTACGGTTTTAAGAATCGTGAATTAGATTCGTGAATCGGCTGATTTATGGTCCGAAACCCTAGAATTATTAAAATTTCAGATCTAAGGAGTCAATTCTAGGGTTTTTGAGACTGATTCTGATTGATTTCGATCCATGATCCAAAACCAGTTCAGTAACAATGTTAGTTTAGTTACTCAAAAGACATGATGGTAAAATTGTGATATTTATGAGGCTTTTTTTTTTTTTTTTTTGAGAGAGGAGGGGTATCCGACTGTAGGCCGACTAAATCCCCCCCGGGTTCGATATTTATGAGGCTTTGGTGGTGAATAGGGACATGTCCCTTGTCCTCATTTGCCATGAAATAAAACCTGGATCCTGGTCCAGTTGTTATCAGCTTTTTAAGAATTACCCAAATGGACTAACTAATCTTGCAAGCTTTTACATGCTTGCTTGGCCCTTTCTGCCCAACAAGTAGTATATGCCTTCAGACTTCACGAAATGCACTTCCAGATTACACGTAAAGGGTCACCCACCCTCCAATCCTTCATGATGCCGACATATAAGAGTTGCAGTTTTATTCATCTATCAAAAATAAATAAATAAATAAATAAGGGGTGCTGTTCTTTGTGTCACAGCGCAGGCTGCACCTAGGCACATGGGGATGGGTGCAATGATCACCTTGCTCCCTGCACAGACTGTCCATGTGTCTGGGCGTAGTCTGCACTGCGGCATAGAGAACATTCTCACCCTCAAAAAAAAGGTGGGGGTGGGAAGTAGAAGAACATTTCCCGATTGTGTGGATCATGTGTCCCATGAAATTAAAAATCCTATCTATATTGATGCTTTTGCACATGTTCTCATTGATCCCCAAGTTGATATAGGAGCTACGTGACTAGGCAACGATCTCTTACTAAAATATTATCTTTGGTTACAGGTCAAAGTCAGGAAGTTAGGGTTGGGTTAAATTTCAATGTCCAAACACACCCAACTTTGGGCTAAGCAAGCTAAACCGACTTGAAATCAATTTTGGAATCTGCCATGAATGCATTTAAATTTTTGGTTTTTGGTTTTTTTTTGTCTGTCACTATGTCTAGTGAAATATATTGCATCATTATTTACCACATGACAGTACACATGTTAATCCATGTGATTGAGAACTAGGTAAGCATTTCATTGTTACAATTTCAACTTAAAATGAGTAGAGGAAATAGTTTTTTTGGTAATAAGTAGAGGAAATACTTAAAACTACAAAAGATGCCATTTTGTAATTTCTATTCATTTCATTTGATGGCATTTTGGTAATTTTATTAGAAATTTGAATCAATTGAGCAATTTTCTTTGCTTACTTTGGACTAAAATTTTGGCATTGAGATGTATGTGGGATCCTTTTATCATATGGAATAACCCATCTATTGGCAAGTGGCAAATAGTGAAGCGCGTTATATTTTGCGGGGCATAGTGATTATTAGAAGAATTTTTTTATTATAATCGTTTTTTCTTAAATAAAATAGTAAAAATGAAGAAACTTATCCTTGAAGCTACATCTACAAGATGACCGGCACACCCCCTGGAAAGGTGGAAATCACCAGGGATGCGTCGATCATTTCACACGCCCTTGTGTCTGGGCTCAGGGACACATCACAATGCACGACTGGATGGCATTCCTTTTCCCATTTAAAACTTATTTGAAAACCTTTGCTTTTTTTCTTTTCTTTTTTCTATTGTCTTCGGATTAATCATTAATTTTTTCTAAATTCTAAATCTAAATGACTTTCAACATTTAAGCCAAAATATTTTTAACTAATCTATGCAAGAGAGAAAGTTCACAAGCAAAATCAAAATAAATGATTATAAATTTAGCACTTTGTAGCTTAAAAGCTTAGCTAAAGAAAAACAATACAAACAAAGAGAAGATCCAAACGAAAATTTTATATATATATTAAGGTTTACTTCCTCTAATATTTTTTTAAAGAGAATAATTGTAGCTTTCAAGAAATTGTGTTCATATGAAACAACAATAGTTCTTAGTTTTTAGTTTTTACAAGTATTAAATGACTTAAAACAAAAAATAAAAAAATAAAAAAATAAAAAACTTAAAAAACAAAGAGGGGAATGCTTGTAAGTGTAACACAAATTTGGGGAGATAGGCCAACTAAGAAATCCACTTTGAATCTTAGTGGTCCCCACTCCCATATATAATATATTCATGTCTCACTCACTCCATGCTCCTATGTCGGCGGACCTTCACGAGACGTGACTTTGCTTTGGACGTATTAATTTTCCTTCTCTTACTCCATCAATTTTTATTTCTTACACGCCTTCATTTTGGAGGTTTAGGTTAAATTTTAATTGCTTAAGATTAAGAAGACAATTAAGCATGAAATTAAGGGTCCTGCTAAGCAAACCTAATTTCAAATTTCCAAATCAGTAATTTCACAGCGTGTCTTTGAAATTTTTTTTTCTAAGAGTTGTCATAAAAAAAAAAAAAAAAATAAAAAAAATAAAAGGAAAAATTACAAGATTACACACTATTGAGTTTTCATTCATTCGGCGATTGTTTCTGTCTCCCCATAATGGTTGTCTTTTTCTTCCTCGTGCTAGAGGCCCCCCCACCTGTTGCTACTTCTTCTTCTTCTTCTTCTTCTTCTTCCTACAACATCACCTTCCCTATCTCGTGTTGCAACTCACCATTAATAGTTATGCATAACAATAATAAGTTCATCTTCTCGTACTAATGTCTTAAATATTTGTTGCAAAAAAAGATCTCTGTCTGGGAGTGTGGTCTACACCAGCACTCCCATGACTCTATCTCTCTCTTTCCCATATGAAAAGACACTTTTGCTCTCTTGTTTTGAGGAGGAGAGAGACAGACACATAAGAGTGCTAGTGTAAGCCACACTACCAGACAGAAAATTGCTTCCCATATTTGTTTCATGGAAGTCATCTGTGGTTTTAGGTATTAAGATTGGCTCAGTCGATTTGTACGTATCAGTATTGGAACAAAAAAGGGTAAATAATCCAAAATATTTCGTATAAATTGAGGAGCAAAAGGCTTGATTCGGCCCAATACAACCAATCGTTATCGTTATCGTATCGATATCAATGGTGACCGATACCAGTGTCAATATCATGTACTAAAATCCTGGCCTCATCTGGTAAGTTCCATCCTACTAAACCGTCCACCACCAAAAGGAGAATGGAAAAAAAAAAAAATCTCCCTTTTCTCTAAAATGTTATTTTTAACTTCTCAGTCTATGTTTGTAAACTAGAGGGAAATGCTAGCACTATGACCTGAATTGAAGTGAGTTTTACAAACCCACCCTCATTTTAGGTGAAGGTTTGAATTCCCAGTGTCTATGTGAATTTTTTTCAACTAAAAAACCCTACTAATTGTTGTGATGCTAATTGATCCCATTGTATTAATTAGTTGAATTAACTCCCTAAAAATCAAGTGCTACCTGAAATAAATCAATTCTTGGCTTATTAATAGTTGAATTCTTTAGCCAATGTTCCAGTATTTGAGCCCATTTTGGTAGATTCTACCTAAGATAAGGGTCATGGATTAAGTATCATAATTTTTATATATAAATTATAAAATTAATTAATTTATGAAATATGAGGAGAGTTTGAATGTCACCCTTTATAGGTGTATTCAGAACTTGACACATTCTTTAACCTGTCCCTTGTTTTATTCCCAAAACTTCATAAAAAGTTAAGGGTATTGCGTATTTTTCAAATACATATATGAAATAAAAATATTTACCCTAATTCAAAAAAAAATGTTATATTTAAACGTAAAAGAAAAAAAGGTAAGATTACAAATTATGACACCTTGAGGGGTGTAAATAAAAAAACCCATTAAATATACATATTTTAGATTATTTGTTTCTATATGGATTAAGTATAATGTATATTTTAATATATAAATTAATTAATATATTATATATATATACATATTTTTAGTTTTATTTTTCTTCTTCTAATTGGGTAAAAAAGTTACAAAAAAATAATAAAAACAGGGCCAAGCTCAGCCATGCCTAGATTGAGATATCCCAGCCTACCTCGGCCCAAATCGAGCTTGAGTTGAGCCCTAAGAACTTTGGGTTAGCCTGCCCGATTTCAACCCTCATCAAGTGCAAGTCTTGCTTTGGTAAGATCTTGAGAATGGATTGAAAATAAAAGGAGAAAGTTTTCCTTCACCAGAAAGGGGAAGGTTTCACTACAACAATCCTAGGTTTCACAAACCCTTATAGGATTTTATGTAGATTTCCCAAAATACCCTCCCGATACCCTCCTACGTGCATCTAAAGCGACTAAAATCAAATGTAGTCCTAACCTCGGGCATTTTGTCCGAAGAAAGGAAAATTTTCTACTAAGATTTGGAGCTTTTGTACTTGTGTTGTGTGTATGTGTAATAGCATACAAGGATTTGGACCGGTCGGGTTGGTATTTTTCTTTGATGAAGACTGATCTGGATAGATTGGTCTTTTTATTTTGGAATCTAAGGGTAATTCTGTCATAGGGGACAATGATAAAACTAGGTGGGGCCCACTTCGATTCTGCGTTGGCTATAGAAGGACGAAACTTCGAGTGAAGTCAGTGAACCAAACAAACTGCCTTTACCCACCAGCCCACCTTACCACCCTCCCAAAAATAAATTTTTTTAAAAATTTTACATAAAAAAACGTTTTTATTATTTAAATCCAATCACTTATTAAAAAATTGTCAATCCAAACAGACCCTAATTTATCTATTCGCTATTCTCTCTCTCTGACTCTCTCTCTCTATACCTGTCTCTCTCGGTACTCCCGTATTTGTCTCTCACTCGCTCACTTTCTCTTTCTCTGGTTTCACATTACGCAGTTGCAGTAATACTCACAAACAACAGACACTGAAACAGTCTCTCTCTCTCTCTCTTTCTCTTTCTCTTTCTCGTTTCTTTTAATTTAGATTTTATTTTTTATTTCAATCACAACGGATAAAAGGGGGGTTTGTGTCCGAGAAGGTCGCTGGAGAGAAAGCGATGCGTCACTGTGTTTGACAGAGCATTCCTCGCGGTGAATCCGGCGAAGTTCAAGCTTCAGATTCTTGTACGGATGCACCGGAATGTCGGATTCCGGCGACTTTGTGGCGGCCAAATCGAGCTACTCATCAAGGTTCCAATTTCTATCTCTTTCTCTCTTTCTCTCTTTCCTGTTTTGTCTGATTTTAGCTTGTTTCTTTGATGAGCTTTTGTTTTTGTTACTCCTTTTGCCTTTACATTCCTGTTCGATCTTGCTTTTCGAAGCTCGTTAGTTTTCTTCTTGTGTATGAATCGGATTCTCATTCTTTGAGATGCTTTTGCCTCTCTTTTTTTTGGGCTCTGGTTGAATTGCAGCTTTTTGAGTTGGATTCTTCTCTTTTTGGACGAATGTTATTGTTTCGTCGTGTAGATTTGGTCTTTTACAGTGTGTATGTGTTTTTTTTTCCCCCTGATGAGCTGCTTTTTGTGGAGATTTTCGGCTTAGATTCTTCCATGCGGTTTGAATCTGGATGTTTGTGCTGGTGGTGATTCTGTATTTTTATCTTTATCTTCGATTTCAAGTAACTGAAACTTTTGAAGTGAAGAAAAGGAAGGGCCGGGGCAGAATTGTCTCTTAATGCAATCTGTTACTTGTCTCGATTTGATCCACTTTTAATTTTTCTTTGTTTTGTTTTTGGTTACCTTTGCGGTTTCGAGTTGATTTTGCTTGAATTGCTTCTTGGGTCAGTTGACGTGGTCATTTCATACAACACTTTGAATATTTCCAGAAGGGATTCATTGGTTTGTTCCTCTGAGAGAGCATGATCTCCTTTTCTGTTTTTTCCCTTTCAAGATTATATCTTTAAGCCTCGTATTTTGTTCTTCAGTTCTTCCAAAGCTGAAGTTTTCTTTTTCTACCCTTTTCATTTTGGCTGTGTATGCTTTGAGATTTTAGTGTTTAAGAATTTCTTTCCTTTGTATCTTCTCGAATGGTGGTAAGCTTGAGTAAGGGTTCGAGTAGAGGTTTAACTTTGAAGTTGCTCGACTGCGAGGCGTTTTCTGCTTGATTTTGGTCGGTATTGCTTGCGTCAGGAATATGATCTTATCTTTCCTTTTATTTAAACTTTTAAGCTGAAGTCAAGGGCATTAAGCAGATCACTAGTAGTGTTTTATTTTATTTCATTTTTACTTTTCTTGATCTCGTTAACCTTCTGTGCATGGCTTTCTTGTTCGGTGCTTATAAAGGTTCTCTTTTTCCAATTTGAACTTTCTCCTTTTCCACGTCTTTTTTGTGCATGACGGTCTTGTTTCTTGCCCTTTCCCACTTCAGCTCTAGGAATTTGGTTTGGTAACAATGATGATTTTTAGTTTAAATTTCTCTAGCTGATTCCAGAGGTAAGAACTGGGTGTTGATATTTGAATTCTCTCGTCTCAGGTGCTGAGATGAATGGGATTCAAAACAGAAAAGCTCGCAACGACGAGAAGCCTTTTCCAGGATGCATGGGAAGAATGGTGAACCTCTTTGATTTGAATGCTGGCGTGGCTAGAAACAGGCTGCTTACAGATAAAGCACATCAAGATGGTGATTTTCTTAGCATATTCTTCTTCTTCTTGATGGAGTGGCCCAATAAATGAAACAAAAGGAATTTCTGACTTTTAAAGTGGCTAAAAAGAAAGGGGTTGGGGTTGCCATCTAAAATTTCTACGTTTTTTTTAGTGTGGAAATAGCAGTAGCATCTTACTTTAGGTTCCTATGTATTGAGAGCTGCTGTATTTCTCAAAATATATCAACTTTTTAGTTATTCATCATTGGCATGCCTTTGATGGTTTATTTTGTTGTATAATCTTTATTCCTAAAAGCTGTTTCCCCTCCCTCCGTTGCTTGACATAAAGCTGATTGATGAGCAGGTTCACCGGTTCATAGGAACCAATCAGAAGTGGCAAAGGTGTTGGAACCCATCAAACATCAAATTGAAGACAAATCAGTAAGCTTCTGAGTCCTCATTTCCACAGAACTTGTCTTGGGTGCTCATATCTTGAATATAAGGCACAGTTGTGGATCCAGTATCCTGATTTTGGTTGCACGTTGTGGCAGATTCAGAAAGGATACGAGTCGAGGAGGACATCGTCAAACAAGAATTCAAGTGGAACACCCATGAAGATGCTTATAGCCCAAGAAATGTCCAAAGAAACAGAGCCTAAACTCAAGCCACCCAGTGTAGTTGCAAAGCTGATGGGACTTGATGCCCTCCCAGGGAAGCAGCTAAACTCAACAGCACAAAGGAGCCCACCAAGAGGTTATGCACGGACTACTTATACTCCACAAGGAACTTTGTTGAGATATCAGCATCAAGAAATGGGATTTTTGGACAAGCCAATTCAGCACGACATTCATCAATTTGATGAGCAGAGAGAGTACAAAGATGTTTACGAAGTTCGGCAGCAGTCTTCAAGAATAAATTATGTCAGAGATAAATCGCTGCAGAAGGGAAACCATAATCAAAATCTAAATGAGAAAAATATGGCTCTTGTTCGTCAGAAGTTCATTGAAGCAAAACGTCTTGCAACAGATGAAAAACTTCGCCAGTCAAAGGAATTCCAAGATGCATTGGAGGTTCTAAGTTCCAACAAAGATTTATTCCTGAAGTTTCTGCAAGAACCAAATTCTCTGTTCTCGCAGCATCTCTATGAGCTACAGTCCATTCCTCCACCTCCTCAGACAAACCGAATCACAGTACTGAAGCCTTCGAAGACCATGGAAGACAGATATGCTGGAGTAGAAAAGCGTGAAGGACAGACAAAGAAACAAATTCAGGTCATTGAAGCAAATGGGTGGGACAAAGACAGGCCCAGCTGGAGTGCTGTTTTTACCAATCAGAAGGATGATAGTTCTGCTCAACCAACAAGGATAGTGGTCTTAAAGCCTAGCCCTGGGAAAACCCATGATGTTAGAACTGTTGGTTCTTCGCCTACCGCATCACCAAGACTGCCAAGTAATAAAGGCTACTATGGGGAACACGAAGATGATGAAGCACAAGGATCAAGAGGGATAGCAAAGGAGATCACACGGCAGATGCGTGGAAGTTTAAGTGGTCACCACAGGAATGACACTTTGCTGTCCTCTGTGTTTTCCAATGGCTATGTGGGGGATGAAAGCTCTTTGAATAGGTCAGAAAATGAGTATGTAGAGGAGGGAAATCTCAGTGATTCAGAGGTCATGACACCAACTTCAAGACATTCATGGGACTATGTCAACAGGTTTGGTAGTCCATACTCATCTTCTTTCAGCCGTGCATCCTATTCTCCAGAGTCATCAGTTTGCAGGGAGGCAAAGAAGCGACTTTCAGAAAGATGGACCTTGATGACATCCAATGGAAGCGGTCCAGAGCAGAGACAAGTCCGTAGGAGCTCTAGTACATTGGGAGAGATGCTTGCTCTTTCTGATACAAAGAAGACTGCAATGTCTGGTGAGGCAGAATGTGATGGAAGTCAAAACGTCTTGAGTAGCAGGTCTTGTGGTGGTGAACAAGATCTGATGGCACCAACATCAAGTGGTTCAACTAATAGGGACAAGGATAAAAGTGGCGAGGTGTCTCCCAGGAATCTAGTGAGGTCGAGATCTGTCCCTGTATCTTCTACAGTTTATGGGTCCAGGCTGAATGTTGAAGTTCCAGATCCTGAGATGGGTAAATCCATTGTCCCTAAAGAGGAAGCCAAGTCCAAGAGTGGGAAATCATCATTCAAGGGGAAAGTTTCAAGTTTATTTTTCTTGAGGAGTAAGAAAACGAGTAAAGGGAAATCTAGCTCATGTTTGGTGATGGGGACTGA
The DNA here is from genome assembly GCF_018873765.1 of Telopea speciosissima. Classification (NCBI taxonomy): domain Eukaryota; kingdom Viridiplantae; phylum Streptophyta; class Magnoliopsida; order Proteales; family Proteaceae; genus Telopea; species Telopea speciosissima. Next base: position 68,340,068 of record NC_057918.1, read on the forward strand.
AGAAGATACTGCGAGCACCCCTTCTGATGTTGAAACAGTTTCAAATCTAATTTCTCCTCAGAAGAGGAGTGATAATATTTCTCATTGTATTACTGATAGTGGCGCCGAAGGGGACCTATTGAGCAAGAGTTCCTCTCCAGCAATCTGTGTAGGACCAAAACAAGGCTCTTTCTCAAATGAGGTATTGGAATTTGTTTCATATACTTCCATCGTTTTACTTGTTTTGGTGTTTCACAATGGGTTCCCATTTCTTAAGATTCAATGCATTTTATGTTTTTTTCTGTTCTCCGCCTTTTGCTTTCCCAATGAATTTGGACACGCGACTCTTGGGAGTCTTGAACTCTTTTTGGTCATTCATCCATCCATTACCAAGTTATTTCCTCAGTATTGAGTATGATTGCTTTGTATCACCATTTGATTCATTTCTGTTGTCGAACTTTAAGAACTGGAAAGTTGCTCAGTTCCTGTTTTGGACAGGATTAAGTGATGAATGCATCTATATTGTCTCCTTCCTATAATTTCTGATTCATGACAAATTGCTCAACCTTGCAGGAATTATTGTCTGTGGCAAAGCCTGGTGTGCCGGTTGAAAACCAGGACCATCCTAGCCCCATTTCAGTTTTGGAAGCACCATTTGAAGATGATGTTAGTACCACTCCGCTGTCCTCCGGACATGTAATGTCAGGTCACTGTGGTAAGTCAAACACGTTCCCATGACATTGACAAGTAAATCCCCTTCCCACATGATTCATTAGCTTATTGTGCTTCCTTCTCCCCAGGACAAACTGCGGACCATCACCCTCTGAAATCCAACTTAATCGACAAATCTCCACCAATAGAGTCAATTGCACGGACATTGTCCTGGGATGATGCATGCATATTATCTACATCACCCAATCCATTGAACCCCTCTAGGTTTTCCCCGAAATCTGAGGAAGAAGAACAGCTTTTATTTGTCCGCACATTACTCTCAGCTGCTGGGCTGGACCATGAGGAGCAGTCAGGGGCAGTCTTTGCCAGTTGGCATTCGCCAGATAGCCCACTAAATCCATTATTGATTGAAAAAATTTTCATGTTGAAAGATGAGAAGGCACTGTTGCATGAAGCAAAGCGTAGGCAGCGTAGATCAAACCAAAAGCTTCTTTTCGATTGTGTCAACACAGCTTTAGTGGATATCACAAGATACAGATCAGATGCAAGCCCTTGGGCAAAGGCATCATCTTACATGGCTAAAAATACGCATTCAGCAGTAGGTTCACCAGTAACTGTAGATGAAGTGTGGGGTCGTGTAAGGGAGTTGCTCTCAAATGAGGGGAGGTGTTTTTCAGGTGAGAATGGGGACGACAGCAGCGTGGTAGTGGAGAGGAGGGTGAGGAAGGAAGTGGTAGGGAAGGGCTGGGAGGAGCTTAAAAGGTTGGAAATGAATTCCATAGGGAAAGAAATTGAAGGAGAGTTGCTGGAGGAGCTGGTATATGAGGCTCTTGTTGAATTAACAGGTTGGTTATGATCAAGGCTTTAATTTTTTTGATCTTCTGTATTTTTATATTTGCACCATGATTATATAAGTCATCATAATGATGCTCTCAGCAACTTCAACTTCTTTAATGCAACAACTAACTATCATGTGTGTATTTGTTTGACATTTGATTCCTCCACCCCTAACCCAAAATAAATAAATTATGTAGAGAAAAGGTGTTCTGGTCTGCGCGGGCCACACAACCTTCTTACATGGTGTGCGCATTTTAGTTGTGTACATGGAAGGAAGATGTGGTAATTCTGATCATTGGATATTTAGGAAATGGTTTGGAATAGTCATGTATTATATTTCAGCCTTAAAGTCGATTTTTTATCCTTTCATATAATGATAGATCCTCCCATGCATGTCTATGCACTCTTTTACTAGTATCAGATTTTTCAATGCTTTGTTTTGCCACTTGACAAATTATATTTGAGCTGAAACCTTACATGTGGGAAGGAATATTGGGGTTTATTCACAAAATTTGGGCTCCATCCACACTGTCACATGATAGAGATATTGTGTATAGACCATGCAAACCTGTTACTTTTGGAGGGTTGGTTGTTCATCCACTTATTGTGGCAGACTTCCTCAATTAAGCTAAGACGTCATGGCTTTGTCCATAAAGTCAAGTTAACTCATTATTTTTCTTCTATTCTAACTATTCTCATCCCTAATATTTCTCTTATGAGATGAGGTTGGCTTGGCTACCTCGATTAGGTCAATTCCCTGTTCACTACAATCTTTCCCTTACTTGTCTCTGCGCCTTTTAGGCGTATGGGAATGGTTCTCGTGGGAGAACCTGAGCTGGACTCGCAATAAAATAGGTAAACAAACTCAGCCATCACAGGAACAGAACACATAATTTTCAAACAGAATACAGATTCTTGCAAACGGTTGAACACAATAAATAAAGGAAAGGAGATGCAGAGACTTGCAGCTTTCTTTTTTCGTTCTTTTTAAAGTAAAGATTAAAACTGAAAGATGTCATCGTCGCCTCTCATGTGGTCTTTATTAAAACCTGTCCAAACCCTAACAAATCAATTATGCAATCATATTCATCCTGAATCTCATCGTCCAAGTTACTACTATATACTATTCATTAATGATAGAATTTTTTTTTTGGGAGTAATGCATTAAATGATGGAAGTTCTGATTTGGTTAGGTCGGTAATAAGTAGAGTTCTGTACAACCAATTCCTTTCTTCGGTCTCTTTATTTTCTCCGTAAACTCCAACTACTTTTCAGTCCTTGTACACTTCGATTTTGGGGATTTGGGTCCTCTGTAGCGCGACACAATGTGTAGCGCATCATCGGACGGACCCACAGTGCTTAGGCACACAACCCAACACACACGTGGGGTGTTGGGTGTTGGGCTACGTGTCCAAGTACTGTGGGCTGTAGGATGTGCGCTACAGAGGAGCCCAACGCTTGATTTTGGTGGTACGTCTTGCTTTTGGCAAACAGAATTGGAAGTTAGGCCCCTCACTAGAGATTAGCATGGTTTTAGTGCACGGTATCGGTAACATGCAAAATTGATACGATATCGATATGGTATCGGCCTAGATCGGTTGTATCGGATTAAATTACCCCTTGTTTGTACTGTGCTACCGATACCCCTTGTTTGTACTGTGCTATCGATACGGTATCTTCATGGTATCGATATCGGTGACTTGCAAAATCGGTCTGTATCGCCCGATACAGGTGATACAATACCGATACTTAGAACCATGAAGATTAGCCAAAGGTATTTATTGTGTGTTATTATATATAGCGAAAGGGTTCTCTGAACATGAGGTTCGGTAAGGAGAGAAAAAAATAGAATAGCATTCTCTGTGGCAGCTCTAGGGGCCATGCATGCATGACAGCCAATGAGAACGCATACTAGCATCTCAGGAGAGGAATTTCTGCTTTTCATGAGGGCAGGGTGGTCATTTAGCCCCCACTGTGTAACATTTTCTCAAAAAAAATAATATAAAAAAATTCAGATGCGAGTGGGTGTTTCTTATGCCTCATGTTCATAGATATTTTTCCTATTATATATCAGACGGGAAATCTTCCACGTCAAGGCACCCGAAATACCTCACAAATTTTATACAAGCCACATGTTTGGAAAGGGAAGAGATTGTAAGAGAATAGGCTACGATGGTTAACCTTGGTTCACTTCATCACACAGTTTCTCTTACGATACAAAATTCTCTAATATGATCAGCAAGACTACCCTGGATGCCTAGTTTTGTAGGGATCCAAACACCTCTATTTCCGCTTGTCCGGTACTGTCATGTGCTTCCCACAAACAAGCATGGTGGAAAGAACGAGCAGGGGTAAGGCAGTACATTCTGCCTTGCTTGTGTGTGGGACGCATACAGCAGTAGGGGCAGGCGGAAGTAGAGGAGTCGAATTGGTTTTATAGTCATCTATATTAACTATCGGTGTTCAAATGTTCATAGCTTGCAAATCTCATGTGTGCCAATTGTAATCTCAAAATATAATTAAAATTTAGGAAAAAGAACCTAGCCTGACAGCGTGATGTCTGCTGCCTAGACGCAAAAGTATACAAAATGACTGTCCTGTCCTATGAATGCGAAAATCTTGCTCATATTGATGTTCTTGCATGCATTATGATTGCCCCTACACTGGCACAGGGGCCACGTTGCCATACAAAGAAACCTCTCCCTTACAATTTGTTTTACTTTATAATTAAATCTTTTTTATTTGAAAAGCAAAATAAATATTACATTTGAAAGTATAATTATCGAATATGATAAAAGCTGTACATAGTTTACAAAATCATGATACTAAAATTTTTTTTCTACCAAAAAAAAAAGATGTTAAAATTTTCTATTTTTCTTCGAAACACATGAAGGTTTACCACATCAACCTAGGGTTCACAAAACACGATATGGTTTTAGTATGTTCTCCAAAATACCCTCTCGTGTGCATATAAAGCCCTGCAATGAATGGATTCTCTTTCATCGAGGCTTAAGAAAAACTTGGCCCAAATTTTTTCTTCTTTATAAAATTGATTTCTTTTTTAAATTTACAATCAAAAGAGTTTTATTTTTGTATATCCCTAAAAACTTTGAGAAAAAAGAACGTTAATTGGTCAGACAACACGGCGTGTACCTGCACCCTCATGTGCAAAATAACTGATACACCCCTGGACCTTCCACCTTTTCAGGGGTTGTGCTAATCATTTTGTGTGTGATTATGTCCGAGGGCAAGTACACACAGTGCTCCGTGACCGATTAGCATTCTTTATCCTTTAAAACTTCGGCACGTACACACAGTGCTCCGTGACCGGTTAGCATTCTTTATCCTTTAAAACTTTTTCACCCCATACTCTCCACTTATCCACACATGGTTACAGTAGAAAACATCTGTTTATTAAAAAAATTATACAGTAGAAAACACCTGCCCATTAATATTAAAGCATTAATGTTTTGTTGTGATTATATGACATTAATTGTGAACTCTTTGAGAGAGAGATATGATGGGCTCTATCTCTCTCTCGAACAACCAACCGAATATGATTTACTTTCCAGTGACTGGATGAGACTGAGAGTATTGAAGTCCCAAAGACTTTAAACCATAAGACCTTTTTTATTCCTTTCTCAGTCCTTACATCATTCATCATCATCATTTATCATTGATACGTTGAACTTTAAAAAATCATTGATGTGTTGAACTTTAAAAAGAATCTCAGAGCAGTACTACTACTACTACACCTGAAGGCATGAACACCTCCATGACTTCTCACTCCTGCTCTCTGTGTGTGATTCTTTCGAGTACTACTACTATTACTATTTTAATTAGGACTGTAAACGGATCGGATTCGACTCGGATAGTATTATATCTGCATCCGCATCCGATTAGCTATTGGATGGATTCGAATAGTGCTAATCGGATATGAACACGGATACGGATCGAATATTTTATCCATTTACATGTAAATATAGCTTTTTGGATAGCTATAGCCTATCCGTATCCGCATCCGTTTAGCTTTTATACGGAATCAGATAGTGCTAAACGGATATGGGCACGGATACAGAAACGGATTTTGACTATTCATTTACACCCTTACATTTAATCCTCCCATTCCCTGTGTGCCCTAACTCCCCTAACCTTACCCCATAAAATCAACATTATAATACTCTATCATAAAAAAAAAAAGGAAGAGAGGATTTGGGTCCCACGTAGGGATGTAAATGGATCGGATTCGGATCGGATGTGATCGGAGCTGGATATTCCCTGACCGAATACAAATACCTCTAAACGGATTCAGATGCGGATCGGATTCGGATTTTTGACCATCCGTTTACATCTCTGCCTTGTGTAACCTGGACCTTCATCCCCCTAGCGGATACAATTCACTCTCAATCCACATCTCTTAGATCATGATTCTCTTTTCATCATATTCTAGAACCTGTTGAATCTTCAAAAACCTTAAAATCATTATTTACTAAATTTTTTATTATTAAGTATTCAGATTCAAAGTATTCGGATAATTTTTCGGATAGTTCTAAACGGATACGGATGCGGATGCGGATTCAGATTTCGGTTATCCATTTACATCCCTAGTCCCACGTCCTACAACCGCAGGAAATCTATATAGCTTTTTGTCTCGGGCTCTCAGGCCTATGTACCGAAGGATGGGCTTCATCTTGGGCCTTCCAGAAAAAGAAAGCCCACAATGACACAACTAGCGTAGAGAACCACCAGCTGATGGAATCCACAATCTGGTTGCATGGATTCTATGCCCAGCTAAAGGAGTGTGAAATTACCACCCTACCCCCATGAAATAAAAAAATCTCATCCAAGTAATTTTTCTTGGGATACAAAACCCAAAACAAAATACCAATCCTCTCCTCCACAACATGGTAACTAACTGCTCATGCAGATTCCGAGTTTAGTGTCACCATCTCCAAAAAACCCCCTCATACCTAATCCCATATGGGCCATATCGGTCGGCCTTTGGGGGGCTCTTGGACTGGGAAAGAAAATTCCTCAATAAATGTATTTTTGGGGATGTGTAGCAACCCATGACAAGTGGTATTAGAGCTAACCAAGAGACACTTGGAGTGTTGGTTCAAAGGAATTGTATTGTGGGTCTCACGTATTAGGTGTGTATTCCCTTACAAGGGCACAGGTATCGAGCGGAGAACTATCGTATAAATGGGGAAGTGACCCCGCTCCCATAGGGTGAATCTTTTGGGGTTTGGCCTGGACCCATGGCAGTAGGCTCTCCTCATTGAGATTTAAGAGTGGAGGTGCAGTCAGGTGAGTACTGAAGAGGCAAAATATTCGCCTCTCAAGTCTCATTTGCTGGGTTGAAATGTTGAATGAATCAACCGATGTGTGATTATAATTTGTATTAAGTGTATATATCAGGACGGATTAGTAAAAATAAGTATTCTAAACCATAACAAACCACAGCCTTAATCCAAACCAATGTATTGCTTTCAGAACCCCATGAGAGATTTCCATCCCTTGGTTTGAAAATTGACAGATTAGCTCATGTGAGCCCTTGAAAATGCTGCATTTGCTTGTGTTTTGCTTTATAATTGTGTGTATGTGTTTTTGGGTTTTAACAGAATCTGCAAGACAAGAGGGCAGGCCTTGGCGCAACAATAAGGTTGTTCCATTGTGACCAAGTGGTCGCAGGTTCAAGTCTGGAAACAGGCTCTTTGCGAAAGCAGGATATGACCCTTCCCCAGACCCCACAATGGCGGGAGCCTTGTGCACTGGTTAATCCCCACAGAATCTGCAGGACAAGTATCACAAACAATGCAAGCTGAGAATTGATATGTGAACATGGATTTGGAGTCTGAGAACAAATCCTAAGTTCACAAACCTGCCAAGGGAAGAACATTTAAGGGTCTTTGGGGAAATAAGACTTTAGAACCTCTTAAAATGAACAAGTCTTTGAGAAACCTATGCTGCTTTGTACAAATCACCTAAACATCAGGCCCAGCTTACCCCAGCAAACAATCGGCGAAGCCATCATAATTGCAGCAAGCATGCAAATATTGAAGGCCCTGTACTCATCAATGCTTAACATTCTTTCTCAGAGAATTGCTACTCCACAAGCTGCTGCTTAAGAAGTTCTAACATGGAAATCGAAGACAGTTTACTACCCAAACACCAATGTGATAGAGCAATCAGACATTCTAATCATACCTATGTTACTATATGCATTCAAAGTTTCTTCTAACATGAAACTAAGAATAAAGAATTAGAATGTAGTCAGAGTTGCATACTGACAAAAGCTCACAAGGCGCTTCGGAGCTAATTTTCATGTTACAAAATGGAACATCCGCCTCTATCTTCACTGCCTGTATTTGTATTTGCATTAAGATTCTGATCCAACGAATTATATTTAACATCCCCTGAGTTCAATCCATACTGCAAACAAAACCACAAAAACAAATGTCTCAGAAAATTAAAGCCTTATGCATGCAAAGGAAAACACCTTTTCATGCATGGTTCCAAATGAAATAATATCACTCTACACTCAGAACATTAGGTTCATGTTTTTAAATTGGTTAACGATATCAAAAGAATTTAGGGATGTAAGCCACACATCAAGTACACATGTATTTTTTTAATGGTTTCTTGGCTATTATGTATGCTGTTTGTTTTGCCTTTCAAATGTAACCACTCTCTTACAAGGGCTTCCCCTTTCTCAGATTCTAATATTTTTATTTCAAAACAATCCAAGTTCGGACTCAGGACTAGCAGAAGATAAATTGCAAAGCCATTTTGTGCCTGAGGATTTGATCATATGAACAAAGCTCTCTTATCAGAGGAAAGAAAGAATCACATATCATAGCTTAAAGATCATACCTTTTCTCTCATTCGGGAGCTCCAAATGTCAGAGTGAACCGTTTTGCCATCTGCCAAACTTGAACCAGCAGCCGGGATTGAATGTGGATTTAGTAGTGGCTGCCAAGTTCTACCCCTAACAATAGAGTAATCATCATCACTGCTGTCATCCTCTCCTCTCCTAGTAGAGACCATAGCCCGTAGGATCATGGACAATAGAAGGGACAGAGCCTGAACACGGTATCATGAGTAGAATATGTAAGATGACAGTTAAAAATGTGCTGAATTGTGCAATAAAAATATCGAAAAATTTCCAAAGACCCAGCAACGGTACCCTGGAAACTGAAGTCCCTGAATACTCTGGATGCCAAGATAAGCCGCCAATGCCAGTATGTTTAAATTTACCTTTGTAAGGTTATCTATGTTGTACCACAGGGGTGTTATTGTCAGAACCCTGCGGTACTGGTATTCTGTCCTTGTTTTAGTTACTTTAGACTTTAGTAGTGTTAGTTGTTTAGTCTAGCTAGTACACTGTTACTGCAAGGACAGAAGAGACTTCTATGTTCTGAGAGACTCTATTTAGATTTCTCTCTTGTGGTGTGCAGCCACCTTTTGCTGCAAAACTTTATAATCAAGATCTAGTTTATATCAATGAAAAACTAGTTTCTTCTTCTGATATGCTATCTACATGAAGACTACTACCTACTGCTGTCTTTCCATGAAGCTATTAATCTACAGGATCTGATATCTGACCATATAAAGGTTGGCAACACCTGGTTATGGTATTGTATTTGGCAGCATTGAGATCCGAAATTACTTTGCATTGAGCCAGTAGATCCTTCTCATATTTAGGGTTTTGTTGACCCGACTAGTAAGTACACTCAATCCTAGTTTGGGGATGATCAGAGTCCCTGATTGTGTGTAATCAGTTTCTCCTCCAGCCCATATAATACTCTGTTTTGGGAGGATTTTCAGAAAATCGATTTCTGAAATTACTTAGGATCAGACCAGTAGATCCCTCTGATATTTTAGGGCATTGTTGCCCTCCTATAGCAGGTCACTCGACCTTGCTTTGGGGTCCATCTGACACCAAGTTTGATGCTATTGAAAATCACCCAAAAAACCTGGGTTTTTAACTTCAGGTCTAAATATTGTTATTGCTGGTTTGTGGATCTACATCAAATACTTGTGATATTGAGGGGTTTCTATTCTCTATTGGTCTGCTATATTTCTCCAGATTTGGAGACCTATCTATCAGTGCTTCTATTGTGTATATGTATAGAGTTTTTTGCTGGCCAGAAGTATTTTTACCTAGCCCTATCGATTTTTCTTATTGGCTGCCTTATCCGGTGTTTTAGTTCACTTCAGCTGTTTCCCGTTGTGCATGCAGCATGATGGTTGATCCTAAGCTTACCTTGGACAATGTTAATGTCCAAATCACCACTATCAAACTCAATGAAATTTCAAATTCTCTTATGGGCCCAGACAATTAAGGTTTACATTAATATTAAAAAAAAGATGGAGTATCTCACATCCGAACCACCTTCTGTTGATTCCAAAGCTTATGAGGAGTAGAAGTGTGAGAATGACACTCTTCTCATTGGTTGTGGAACAGTATGGATCCAGTTATTGCAACAAATGTTATCTTCCACACCACTGCCAAAAGAGTTTGGGATGACTTGAAGGAAAGTTTCTCCTAAGAGGAGTATGTCCCGCATTTATGATCTATATGATTAACTATTTAACTTGAAGCAGGGGGACGAATCTTTGAATGAGTACTTCAATGCCTTCAATGGGAATGTGGGAGGAGAACAATATTCACCAACCTCTAACTACTGATCTGGAACAGTTGAAGATTCATCGGGCTGAATTTCAAGTTGCAAATTTTATGGCCGGAATTAATTCTAATTATCAGTCTATTGAGAGCCAGTTACTTGCTGGAGAGAAGGTGCCTTCCCTGAAAGAGACCTTCTCTTGTCCTCAGTGTATTGTTTCTCCTTCCAAGGCTGACATTTTACCCTCTCCTAAGGAAAGTTGTGCGTTTACTGCTGGTAGTAGCCAGGGTTCTACACTTCTGCCTTTCCTGGGAGAGGTCGTGTTCAGGGGGAAGTTGTGGTATTCAGCAACCCCATTTTGTTACTAAGGTCACTGAAGGGGTTACCTTAGATTGCAAGATTGCAATGATATTATGTTGCGAAACATTATAAACAACCCACACTTGAAATTAGTTTAACTATTAAGATTCTATAACAAGCATACATGTTCCCCAAATTTTGGATGAGCTACCAGAAACACCTACTTCCATGAAAATTTCACATGCAGAGGGTTAATAAGGTGGCTTGTTATTAAATAAAAACTATCCAAGTCAAATAGTAATCAAACAACAATTTAGCTCCTCAAAACTAATTATTGACTCGGTCTATGACTATAAGAGGATTCTCTTGCATTCACTAAAAGCTCCATTTGTTTCTACCATGCAAAATGAAAATTTTCAAGTAAAATCCTTATTTTGCTCTAACTATACCAAAGGAGTTTCCTTTTACGCAGCTTTCACTTAGAATCAAACCACGCATCATAAATAGTTGTGTCAGCTTCACATGTTGTTTTAGATTTTTCAAGGAGTTTTATTGTTAAAGAAATATAGTCGGTGGCAAGCTTTAAAGTATCGGTATCAGGTATAGTATCAGAAGGGTGATTTTAAGAGACATATCCTATCGTATCGGAGATTCATATCATATGCTATAGATACACATGGAAATGGTCAAGATACACATTGAAATACACTTTTGGAGCAAAAAACAATATAAATAAGAAATATATAACATGTATCATCAATTTGAGTACAAATCCTTGCAAATGATCAAGTTTGGTGCATCAACTAATTTAAATTTACATATATCTATCGATTTATAGCAAAAATTTAGAATTAAAAACCATGATTTAAACACAAAGATCAAGTTTTTGAAACCTACCTTTTTCTGTAAAATCTCCTTCAATCTCTGATCTCAAAAACAAAATCATAGTCTGATAGTCATATGGGCTTTTAATGGCCGTATCGACATGTATCGGTTGGTATCAATCGTATTGACCGATACATACCGATACGTATCAATACTCTCACTGAACTCTTTAATGTACGTATTGGCCAATACAATACAATACCAATCGAAACATACTATTTTCTATAAAAAAAAAGATATGTATCGGTGCCAACCAATACCGATACGGGTCGATACCTTAAACCATGGTCGGTGGTACAAGGCGAAATTAACAGTCTGACCTCCACCACCAATGGACCCCCCCCCAGGCAAAGGAAAATAAAAGAAAGAAGTGGGGCAGGGGGAGGGGATCAGAGGAAGCTAAGAAGTTGGTGAAAGAATCTACGGACCCTTCCAAATTTTGAAGTCAGAAAGAAGTAACATCATCAATAGTATGAGAAGAAAAAGAGTTACCTGAATTATAACTACAGTTATGCCAAGCCACTTGCATATATCAAAGTTTTCTTCAATAAATACTTGAAGACTTGCAAGATCCCCAGTAGGATCACTTGGAAGATCCTGTTGTAGGAAAGGGAAAACAAAATTCAGGTAAGAGATTATTCTATGCAGATGAGATGAAAACTCAACAAAGAAGTAGAGAAAACTTCTCACCTTTTCCCAATGATGATCAACAGAAACAAAAGCAACAAAAGCTGCTTCTAGTATCATGAGTATAGTAGTCAATAGAGTATACTGATGTCATTACGAGGTTAAAGAACAACGGCACAAATAGGATACCATCCAGAAATCATTGATAAGCATATTTTGCTGATTCAATCTAAATTGCAGAAAGGGAAGGACAAATTGAGCATCATTACAACTAATCAGATGAATTTGTTTCAAAAGGGGATTTAGGGAGTCCTTTTAATTCCACATTTCAATGTCCCACTTCAGAGTTCAGACTCCAATGAATTTTAATTTTATTGCCCACATGTCTAGTTTATCAAAATAGAAGAATAAGAAGAAACTGGGGTGCCACATAATTAGGATACAAAACACAGGCAACATCCATTTACTGCTTCAGCTGCAAGGAGACCAATACAAGTAATCGAACATAATATAATGCCAATGCCCAGAAAAGAGTATATGAACCTGTAACAACAGCAACAGCAACACCAAATCAATGCCTTAAGTCCCAGAAATTTTACATCCAGTGTTCCATTAAACTGAAGTACAACGCAAATGGACTGTGGTGAAAAGGAAAGAAAAAGTGAAATTTAAACGAGAAGAATTAAGAATTACAAGTTACCACGGAGATGGAAGGGTTTTGGGGACGAATACAATTCCATCTTCAAGGCCAGAAACCATATTTACCGCAAGATTCAAAGGAACATCGTGCCCAGTAACCCTAAAAACGTCAGAATAGGGCATATAACGCAGTGAAGATTCTGGAGACGGAGCTGAAGGTTGAGGAATCGTATCGTGCTTTTTCCATTGATTGAGCATCCATATGGAATAGATTATGATCGAAACTCCCACGAAGGTTTGAAGAAAATTCAAGAATTTGAGGAGGAAAGCCAGACAACTTCGACAGTGATTATCAGATGGCATTTTTTTTTTCTTTTCTTCTTCACAGGGTTAGCAATCCAAAAACCAAAGATTAAATTCCTTACACAAGTTACAATTCTCTGGTTATCATCATCATCAACTAAATTAAACCCTTAACCACTCTTTCAGTTTTTTGCCATTTTTTCAGGAAATATCATCCTTTGGAAGAAAAATAACAGAAAAAGAAACCAACAATCCAATCCCTAACGAATTAAAATCTTTTGCGGTACCGGCGGGGCGGCAGTGCCACATGACCTCTGCTGTACCGTCGGATGTGCACCTAACTACTAAACTACCCATGAAAATTTCCAATATTTAGAAAGATACACCATTTATTGAATGCAAATTGCCACATCCATTGGTAAGACAAAAACATCTAAAAACTGTCACTAATTAATAACATCACAATACCATATGAAGTTTTTTGTGATGTTATTAATTAGCAAAGCTTATCTACCATAAGTATCCATTATTGGAAAATACGGATCATACTGGCATCTTCCTTTTTTTTTTTTTTTTATGAAAAAGAAAAATATGTATTAGGTAAAAACTACGAAATACAAGAGGTTATACAACACGGAGAGTGGGGTGCAGCAGCATAAAAACATTTAAACCAGTTATCAGAAGGAATATTAGGGTTAAGCCTACAAGAAATATCAATAGATTTGACAATTATCTTAAGAAAATAATCTAACACCTCGGGAAAGGGATGGAGTTGGAAGAAGTCCTGGTAACATTGTTTGTGAACACCAAACTTCTTTCAACTTCACACCTTTAAGGGCAGTAAAATCAAGAGTGTTGAGGATTCCAGTGAGCTCAGGCTCCAAAAAATGGTTGTTTTTACTTCGGCCAACAGTGAGAAAAAGAAGTTTTCCATCAACCAAAAAACCAAATACCGAGCTAGGCTTACCTAGGGCTTTTGAATCAAATTCTACACATAACAAAACAGGAAAATTTAAAGTAAGTAAATCATAATGAGACAAAGACGCAGGGTTAGTAACATCCAATAATTCCAGAGGAGCGGGAGAAAATGTATTAGAATTAAGAAGGGGTGGGGTAATTTGTAAATCCACCAACCACTGGTTAATTCTACAGAGAATCTTCCCAGGGTTGGGACACACCGAATTAAACAGCACATTGTTCATAGCCTGCCAAATAACATAACAGGTAATAATAAAAACAGAAAAAAACCAAATTAAAGAGGGCTTGTCAAGCTGTCGGTCCATTAAAGTAGAGATGCAGAAATGTCTGAGAGAAGGAAATGAAATGAATTCAGTCCTCAGACCCAAAAGACCTGCTACCCAGGTGTGCTTAACCCAATCACAAGAGAGGAAGTTATGATAGAGGGTCTCATTACAAGTGCCACAGAGAGCACAAGTGGGATCGACCTGAGTCCATTTCGAAATAAGATCCTTAACCGGAATCCTTACATGTAATACACGTTAGAAAAAGAGTTTAAACTTAGGCAGAATTTTAAGTTTTCAAAAAAATTTCCACCAAGCGATAGAAGAAAAATCACTTAAAGTAATGGTAGAGATAAAGGAGGATGCCAGTTTGGTTTTGAAACGGCCATCCCTAGCAAGCGTGCACCACCAAGAGTTGGGGAACTCAGAGCACGGAATAACCAAAATTTGATTAAGTAAAGTTGGAACAACATTCCTAAGAAGGTCCACGTTCCATCTCTGATTGGTCAAAAAAAGATTCACCTGCTAAAGGAACATTCTATGGGAGGAACCCGGTTCAATCGTGAAACCAGGAAGAGAAGGAACCCACGGGTCATTCCAAAAGTAAGTGTCCCTACCATTTCCAATCCTACGAAAGCTAAAAGACTGGCATCTTCCTTTTGATATTGAGGTTTTTTTTTTTAACAATGGACTTTTTCCTTTTGGGTCTTTTAGTTAAGGTCAAATACATTGCTTAATTTTAAGGATGTAAATTGGGACGGTTCTCGATATTTGGGACAGTTCATACTGGTACCAAAGGTGTCAATCCTAGTACCGTTCTATTTAGTAAACGGGATCAAACCTAGGTCCCGGTTCCAATTATTAATGGGACGGGACAATACCGATTCTTAAACGATTCTAGGTTCGATAAAAAAGGGAAAGAACTTTAATGGTTCTGAGATGGTTCCATTATTAGAAAACAACTTATAATACGAGATCAAGATGAATTTTGTGGTTTTACTTCTTCAAACTCCATAAGATTCTCAAAACAACAGATAAAAATTAATAATGACAAAGTAAATAAATCCATTATATGATTTTATTGTCATCATTAAATGTTATTATAGAAATAGAACTAAAGGTCTATTAACTGAAACCTCTATAAGTGAAAATACCATTCAAATATATCAAACTACAGCCATAAAACTTCAACACAAGAACAAGAAATATACCCTTTAAAAGGATACTAATTGTTTTGATACTTTATTGGTATTTCGGTAGTTGTACCATTGCGAATCCCGTCTTTGAGCTGTCTCAACCAATTTATTATTCAGTACCAAAATCAGATCCTAATACCATCCCATTTATTAATGGAACAGTCTAGTACCAGATTTTAGTGGGGTGATACCGATTCTAATCCCAAATTTACACCCTTCATAATTTGGAGTACTTTTTTTTTTTATGGGTAAAAACTTGGAGTACTTTATTATGGATTTAAAGAGTAGATTGGAATTCGACAAAAGTGACCAATTCGAATTGAAATTGAAGGACAAAATATCGATCAATGCTAATTCTTAATTCCTAATTCCCACTTTGAAATTAGCCTTTTCCTTTCTTTTAGCAAGTAAAATGACAAAAAAATCAATGAAACTTAGCTCTTATGTGTTATGAGTATATCTACCAAATTTTGATTAAAAAAAAATTTCAAAATAAAATAAAAAAGTGAAAATGTTTCTTTCTTCTTTCAGATTTCATTTTCTAATTTTTAGTCAATTCCCGATATCAATTCCAATTGAATTTGATCCAATTCGAATAAATATCAATGGAGACTGATCCCATGTTTGATTCCAAGTTTTTAAACCTTGATTTTATAGCACTTATAAATAAGACAATAGCATTTCAAGATGAGCACGACCAAAATTTGTAGCTGAGTGAGCACGTTATCCACCGTCCAACTTTTATGGGGTCTTTATCCCCTGCGATTTCCTGCCCGGTGCAATTCCCCTAGTGCCCTCCTCACTATCTAAATGTTCCCACCCAACCAAATGAGGTGGTGGAATGCTATAGTAACATTCCTTTTAATTATACCCCAATATTACCAAAAGGCTTTACCCAGTGCACTAGGCTCCCGTGTTTAGCAGGGTCAGGGAGGGTCAAATGTGCGCAACCTTACCCCTGTTTCCAGAGAGGCTGTTTCCAGGACTTGAACCCATAACCAAGCGTTCAACAAGTAAGCATTTTACCCCAATATTACCACCCCATCAAAACCCCACCAACATGTGGGTTCCATTTTTTGAACAATCCTAGCCCACCCTCCCGGCTAAACATTCGAGACCTAGGGCTTTCCACCATGTGGCTGACTGCCCATCCATTTCTAGACTGATTCTTATGCCCAGTGTTTGATTCAGGGTTTTAATTAAACCTTGTTTTGCATTACTTAATTTGGCACATCAAAACTTTATTATTTTGGTACCCCTCAACCTGTACGCCCGAATAAAAAATAAAGTACAATTTTTTTTTGGGTAGAAAGAACAAATGTTATTTATCTAACGTATAGTACATACGGGTGGAGAAGTGACAAACTCCACAATCCATGGATCGGAATTAGGCCAGACTGTCGTACACGTAACCGACAGAGTCCTCCTAACCAGGGAGTCAGCAAAGCTATTTATCTCCCTTGGAATATAAGCAAATGAACAAGATACAAAAGAGGAAGAAATATAAATTATATCTTTCAAATTAAATAGGTTTAACCTACGACACCATCGATCACCACCATGTTGTAGATAATTAACGATACCCATATGATCAGATTCCACCATGAGAGTAGTATAACTAGCAGATAAGCCTTCCAATAAAGCCGAGCGGATAGCCAACGCCTCCCTCACCATGATATTGGAAAAAACAATTGGAACTGAAACCACCATGAACTGGAAATAAAATACAATTTGATTACCGAGGAAATACAAATCCTCTACTCAACCAAAGCGCATGTATTCACTCAGTCAATCCGTCTACCCCACGCAACACCATGCCCTAGACCTTAGTTAGTAAGTTTGTGTATTATATCTATATTAAATGCATATCCAAATGTATCAATGAAAAAAGGTTTTTTAATGTATTTTTCCTATATATGCGAAAAAAATGCATTGATTTTGCAAGGGGCTTATTAAACGCATATAATACGTGGTTATTCGTATTTTAAACTAAAAATATGTTCGTTGTTCGGAGGGCTAGACTGCCAGAGGGAGATCTTCCTTCACCGCCTACAACTTGGGCTTCTTTAACAACAACAAAAAAAGAGGGGAAGAGAGAATGGATCTTCCAATCCTTATCCGACAGCCATGGCAACGACATAGGCATTATGACAGTGTAAGAAAACAAAAGAAACAAAGATGTATCTTCTTCTTAGATAAACCCCAAATCTCTCAAATCTTCCATGGAAGAACTCCCCACCTTAGTTGTAGAAAGCATGGTAGAAGCGGCAAAGTGGGCTTCAATCAAGGAAAGGAGAGGATGGTGCTTTGGTGTCTTTGTTAGCCTACCCAATTGTTCTGTTGGGCTGACGTAAGCATCAGAGAGTCCTCACTTGGAGTCCGCTTTGAGTCTCTTCAATGCCCTTCACCTTCTGCAGGTCTCCACGTCTCTCGATTAGATTTCGGCGGAAACAATGGTGATGATGATGATTTCGGAGATGGTAATGTTGAAGATTTCGGAGATGGTAATGTTGAAGATGTAAAGTCATCTAGGCACCATTAGTAGTTTTTTTTATTGATGTCCTTGTCACTTTGCAAGGCCTTGAGGAGGGAGAAATAAGGTTTGGAGAATGTCGTTGGTGACCTTCCTGAACAGTTATGTTGTGTGGATGGTAATTGGTTCAAAACGTTGTTAGTAACTTTAATCCCTACATATTTCTCTTATATAGTCGTTAGGTGTTTTTCAAATAGTACTTATGACCGGTTGATGCCCCTTTCAAATCCTTTCCCAGGGGTTTTCAAAAGAGTTAGTTTAAGGAGGGAACACACATTTCATTTAAACCCCTTTTCTTCCTGTCTTTTGTCCAGAGGAGTTTCAAAATGTCTTTTGTAAAACAACATATGAGTGCATATATTGGTAGAGAATTTAAGGGTGTCAATTGGTTCGGTTTCAATTCGGTTCAGGATACGAAATGTAGAAACCAAAACCAAACCGAGAATATAAACACATTTTCAAAATCAAAACCGAACCAACTCAGTTTGGTTCAACTTCGATTTTGTATTCAGTTTAGGTCCTATATAGGTGTTTGGGCCAACATTTACATCTTCACTTAACATCATTTAAAGGTAAAATAATCAGCAAATTGACTTGACACTTCAATGTGCAAACGGTGGATTTGTTTTTACACTTTCTTGGGGTATGGGTGGTTGTCACTAATTTATCACATTTTTTGGATACTTAAGTGATTTTCTCAATTTAATGGACAACCAAAGCATACCTTAGTGGAATGTTAAGTTGTGTATCAACAGAAACATGCATGTTTAATTTAGTGATTATTGACTCTGAGAATCTTTTAGTTTGATAAGAGACCATGGAGGAGTTTTAAAATTTCTTACAGCTCAAATTACGTGTTAACTTCAATATTATTTCATTATAGAAAGATGAAGATTTAACCCATACAATTTGAGATATACTCCTCTCTTGCAGAGACTTGAAAGCTTTGTCAATTGTGTTGTATGTAATTTTATTTTTTCAAGCTAAAATGATATGGATCAGGAGTATGTTGTCTTTAAAAACATGTGGTTATCTATGTGCTTTTAGCTCTATATGTACAATATTTTTTCCCTTTTACATTAGTTAATTATTTCACTGTTTTAAATAGCCTACTTGTAAATCTATGCTATTATATGACAACTAAATTTCTTGATCAATCATCAATCTTGGCCATGAAACCTCTCTCTCTCGATAAATGGCCACACGATAAATGTCAACACGTGCAAGTTTGTTAGTGCACACACACACACACACACACACACACACACACACACACACACACTAGGGATTGTCTAAATGACACTTCTATAGGTGTATTTAAAACTTGACATATTCTTTTAATTGCCTCTTATCTTATTCCCAAAAGTTCTTTATGTTAAACATATATGGTTTTCAAAATAATTTGAAAGATAATTATTATGGCATTATTATACACATTTTACGAGTACATATGTGAAATGAGTAGTTACCATCATTGGAAAAAGTTGTGTTACACTAAAAAGGCAAAACAGTAAAGTTATAAATTATTTGACACCCCTCAAGGTGTCAATAAGAAAATCGTGCAGGGGTAGAGTATGCTAAAAAATCTATGTTTGTCTCTCTCCTCTTCACTTAAAATGACTTCATACTATTTTACGACAGTTCATTGATGCACTCCTCTGTACCGCTTACTTGTATATATATATATTTAAAGATACTTCTAGACTATTAAAAACGTCATTTCAAGTTATGTAAGCTTGCATGAAGAAAAGATCTCTTCTTTTTTTCTCCCTTTCATCTCCTTTCTATCCCAACACTTCAACTGAATGTCAATATCAACTCTAATGAATATAGACAACCTTGAAATACATTCCACCGTCATCTCCCAATTTTTTTTTGCAAACTCAAGATAGCAACACATCTCAATCTAATCTAGCATGCTAACATTTGAACATTCAAAACTTACTTACATAGCCTTTCAAAATCAAGAACTACATCTTCGAGTATATTCCCTAACAAGCTTTGTAAATGCTGAGGATTTGTTCTCTAGCAATTTGATTGGGGAATCATATTCCAAAATAAGTCTTGCTTAATACAAGAAAACATGTCAATTTAATGAACAAGCTACACCATAAAATAATGAGAAGACATAATATTGAATTCAACTTAACCCATTAGATTGTGGTGTACTGATTACCAACTACTAACCATTATCAAGAAGGAGGACCATATCGATATCAGGAATTGATGTTATCCTATGGGCGATTGTGATGACAATAGACCCTGAGAAGTGTTTCCTAAGTGTTTGTTGAATTAGATAATCAGTCGCAGTATCCACTGATGCAGTAGCTTCATCGAGTACTAACACTTTGCTCTTCTTGAGTAATACCCATCCTAAACAAACTAGTTGCTTTTGACCCATGCTCCAATTTTCTCCATTCTCAGTCACTGTGACAATGATCATATGAAAATATTTTTACTCGTTAGCATCTTATTTTTCATTAATTTTTTCTTTTCTATTTTTGTCGAAAAAGGGGTGGGAGCTGGAAGTTTGGGTTATGCTCTAGAAGTTAGATATAAACAATAAGAATTTTGAAAGCAGTGAGCACATGTGCATGATTAAATTGATGTTGAATAATATAGAGTGAAAATGAGAAGAAACGAACCTGCAGATTCAAGCTTCCCTTCCTTCTTTCTAATTTCATCACCAAGCTGGCATTTGTCTAAAGCCTAAAACAACAAAAAGTCTATGTCAACATCTTACCTTACTAAATTATTCAACATAATATAAAATTAATCATTAAAGATGAGATAAGAAAAAGATGAAATGATCACGCAAGGAGGTGCCAAGTGAAAATGAAAAATAGATTAATAAGAATAATGATGTTCTCAGGTCCCAATTAAGAGAATCTCTTAAGCCAAACTTGGCCCAAAGATGATCCAATTAATCTAATGAAATAATATACATATATATATATATATATATATATATATATATATAATATATATATATATATATATATATATATATATATATATATATATATATAAGTGGAAAGAATTTGAAAAGTGAAAAAATAAATAAAAAGAAGATGACTACGAGAAAGTTCATAAAGAAGATGTCCCAACTAGTCAATTGTGATGTGTATGATTGATGTATGATCATCAATAAACAAAAGATATATCCACCCTATCTTTGTCATCTATTAAAGATTATTCATCAAGTAGAAGAAAAAGAATTCCACCTCCCAGATTTGGTCGTTAGTGTATTCTTCAAGCGGGTCAAGATTGCTTCTTAGAGTCCCCTCAAACATTGTGGGGTCCTGCGGGATGATGCTCATTCTTGATCGCAAGTCATGAAGGCCAATCTTAGAGATGTTAATACCATCTATCAAAATCTGGCCAGCTGCAGGTTCAAACATGCGGAAGAGAGCTTGTGTGAGAGTTGATTTACCGCTTCCCGTTCGCCTAACAACGCCAATCTTCATCCCTCTAGGAAAAGTACATGTGACACCTCGCAAGACAAGAGGAAGGTGTGGGGCATACCGAGCCTACATACATATAAATAATTAAATCATGAAAGCTTAACACAATTCCATAAGAGCAAGAAGAATTCTCCAAACAACATCACAACATCAGACTTTAGAGGGTTTATTCCATAAAATGAGGGAATTAGTAAGAATATAAATATTTGAGGAATCTAGATTTGGGATTACCTGTAAATTAACAATATCAATTTTTCCATGTGATGGCCATTCACGATCGGGTTTATTTTCTTCTATCAATAGATGAGGTTCACTAGGGATGTAGGTATACTGTAGTATTCTTTCAACGAATATCATTTTATTCTCAAGAATGCTAAGATCCCATACAACCCCATGCATACTAAAACTAAGTCCATATGTGACCGCTAAACCCATAACACCTTCAAAAGAAAAAAGAAAACAAAATTAATCCAAAAATCATGTTTTCAAGTAGAAATCAATCATTATTACCTTAAAGGATGTATTTATAAGATCTTAAGTTCAATTATTTATCAGGACTGAGTACTCCCTTCGGCACTGAAATCAAAAAAATCAAAAAGACAGCGTATGTGATGGATGCCAAGATATCCAAGCGAAAGCATAACTACTCCATTGCACCAGAGAAATGAAATCTGGGTCAAGAATATCCATCCACCAACTTGAGGTTTGTATTCATAAACCTCTCTACTTGATCAAAACACCTTATTGTGGTTAAATTTAAAATTGATTCATCAAAACCTTGATAGTTCTCGTGCTGCAGGTATGTAATATTGCTACAAGGCACAATTCATAAAAATAAAAAAAAAAAAAGAAATTAAGTACAATGTAAAAAAAAAAGTGTAATAAATGTATAGTTAATGAGACAGTGAAAGGCTATTTTTATAATGAAAAATATTTTATTCTATTTTATTTTTATATTTTTATTAGATATTGATTAAATTATATATATTATTTGTATGTAACTATCCCAGCTCGAAGAAAAACAAATGCTATCAATAGTCTTTACTCTATACCCACCTTACTTAGCTTCTCCCTGATTAATCATTTATTTGTTGCATATGTCACCCTCATATTCCAACATCTTAAATGAAAATTCAATATTTTTTCACCCTTTTTGGTGATGACTCTTTATTTGACCAACAAGGAAATTGAATTTTGAAGACATTGCAAGCATGGGGTAGTTTAAGGATAACAATGGTAATCTTGGGTTTGTGAAAAAAAAATTCAATTAGGTTTATGATGCTTAAAATAGGGAGAAGATTTAAAAGATTATAATAGTGAGACTTAATTTAGGAGAGAATAATAGATTTAGGTATATAAGAAAAAGGTTGGAGATCAATTTTGATATTAAGTATCACATTACATCTACACATTTTATGTTTTTTCTAACTTTGACATGTTTTTGGTAAACCAAACTTTGAAATTTATAATTTGAAAATCACAACTTTACGAAAGGTAATCACAACTTAATGCAACCTACAGTTTCGAAATCCTAGTTATAATGCTTAGAATCCATTTCAAATTCCCAAAGAAGTAGAACAATGGCAATTTAGAATTTTCTGAACAGTATCATACCAGAATCAAAGGTGAAAAGGTAAATATATATAGATAGAGTGAGGGTTTTTCACGATACCACTGTTTGGAGAAATTTGCACACCACACTAATGGTAAATCAGAGGATGGTATCATGCACACAGGGTCCACATGGATCAAAATAAGAGAGAGAATGTTTGTGTGGGACCTACATCTCATTTATGTGAGATGACACATGCTGGATTCTGGACTATTGAGTTAGGGGTGGCGGTGGGCCAGATTGGGTCAGAGTTTTTAAAACCCCAACCCAACCTTAAGTTCTCTTAATTTAGTCCAGGCCCAACCCAACCTTAGGTCGGGCGGGGATAGCTCAGCCAGGCTCAGTCCAACCCAACCCTGGTTAACTCTGATTGGACTAGGTTGGCCCTAATTGACCATGTCAATCCCTAATTTTTCCATTATAGGGACGGGCTGGCGTGCCTTGATTGACCCTTGTTCTTTAGGTTTTAGGATAACTTGACTTTTATTTATAAGAATTAAAAAAAGAAAAAGAAAAAAAGAAAAGGAATGAGCCAATAAGAGAGATGGTTGGACTTGGTGGATGAAAAATAGTGTGAGTAGTGTTGAATGCGGATTGATTAAAATATAGAGTGTGGGGTGCTTTGTGTACATATTCATAATTTATTTATATACATTATACATAGGATTAAGTTGTGTCGGACTAGATTCAGCCCGAGACGTCAGCCCCAGGCCCGCTATGTGGGCTTAAAAGCTTTGCCAGGCTCTGTCCTGGCTTAGGTTGGTCGGGCAAAATTAACACCCTTATTTGGTGCCATGCACTTCTTTTTGCCTATTAGAAAAAAATCTTGGAATTAAAGAAACAATTGATCAACCTCCTTAGGAGTGATTCTGCTACTCAATGTAAACCAAACTTTGCTACTCAATATAAACCAAACTTAACTGAAATTTTGAGGATATAATCATTAATGTTGGATCTTCCTCACACAACCAGCTGCAACCCTAAACATCTATTGTAAAATGGTTATAAAAATCACAAATATTGACCTAGTCGAAACTAGTAGAATTAGTCCTAAAACTGGATTTGGTTCTCCCTACACCCATTGTCTTAGGCATAACCAAGTTGAATTGAGGGTGATCTCATGATTTCTTAGCTCGGATGTATCTATCACCACTTTTTTTTTTTGGTAAACAGATAGTATCAATACTTTAAACCTTACTAGGAGGTCTATCTAGATAAGTCTTCTCTTGACTACCCAAATATATTCCACATGGCAGTTCCACTAGGGTTCAAATTTTGTTGGTATTGGTTTTCCAAGTTACTAGCTTGAGCCCTGATTGATTGATAAATCAACTTTTGCAACTTCGAAAAATTTTAGTTTAACCATTAAAATACAAGAATAGAACTCCAAACATGATGAATCATACAATGGAATCCAGAACTTGACATACGATTAATCCAAACGAGAAATAACTTGTATTATGACTTGATAACCATAGAAAAATATGGTTGAGGTTGATTAAAAATTTTAATCATGAAAAGTAGAAGTGATTATAGAAATTACCTGGTACCAAATGCATGTCACACTCATCGGAATAAAAACAATTAACATTTGCCATGCAACCTGTGACATTACTACAGCAGTTCCTAAGAATCCTATGATTGAGATAAGAAGTTCTTCCATTTGATGTGGAATAGATGTATCAACTGCACTTTGATCTATGGATGCCTGCATACAAAAAATAGAGATTATTTAAAATATAAAATTACATTAACTTCTATGGATGTCTACGTACGTGCAAGAATAAATAAACATATGTGCTAACCCGATTCAAAATCCTTCCATTAGAAGTAGAATCAAAAAATGAAATAGGAGCACGAAAAATGCACAAATGCATTTTGTTGAAGAACAAAGCGGCTGTCTTGTATCCAGCAGTTACAATAAGCATGGACCTTATAAGTACATAAAGAGAGGACCCAAGGGTTAAAGCAACATAAACAAAGATGAGAGTGGATCTTTGAACATGAGGTTGCACATCCTCTGAAACGGGAGTACCCAATACCATCCAGTAACTACTGACAATTACAAGAAGCTTAAAAAGAATTTGTACCAACAATACCAATGGTACAAAAGCCCCTTTATATGCAGTAGTAACATACTTCCAATAGATTGAAAGACTAACTGCATCCTTTTCTCTCTTTTCTTCTTGGACAAGTTGCCCTTCAGGCCCAACCATTTTTCTGTATTGTAGTTTTTGGCTTCCCTTTCTTCATCATCTTGAATAGAATTTTTGTTACAGAACATATTACCATCTTCCTCGCCATTGTTTAAGTTATCTAAAACAGTCTCACATTTGACATAATTAAGGTTTGCCAAAGCTTTCTTATGTGCACCCACTAACTCCATAAAGTCAGTTCCTAAACTAAGAATTTCTTTGTACTTTCCTGCTTAAGTAATCCTTCCTTCTCTCATAACCTGTTAAACAAGAAAATGTAAATAATCACTCTCAAACCAAGCCAAGGGACTTAAAGTTGGGAAAGAAAGATGATGCACTCTCACCAGGATAAGATCAGCAGAAAGTAAAAACTCTATTTGGTGGGTAACATAAATTATTGTTTTTGAACCCAAAATTCCTAGCAAACACTCCTGTCATAAGTATTCAGATGTTAACTTTTAGGCACTCAAAAAGAAATTTCAGTTACTTAAAAGAGTCAAATAGTTAAAACATGTTAAAATAGTTAATTTTCATATCTTCTATAACATCAAACCATAGGTTTTATACAAGAACATGCATCACTCATATCTTGTTTGTTTAGACAACCATAATTTCATTGTGAACAAAATTGTAATGTAAACAAAGCTATGTGCAGCCTCAAGCCAATTTCATTAAGGAAAACTTTGGAAGTAGAGTTTAAAGAGAAACTACCTGAAATAGATGAGTTTCTGTGTGAGCGTCCACGGCACTAAAAGGATCATCAAGAAGATAAATATCAGCATCAGAATACAAAGAACGTGCAATTTGGATTCTTTGCTTCTGCCCACCACTCAAGTTGATACCTCTATCCCCTATGATGGTCTGATCCCCAAAGGCAAACAGTTCTAGGTCCTTTTTTAGTGAACATGCTTCGAGGATCATCTCGTACCTTTCCTTGTCCATTTTCTTACCAAACAATATATTGTCGACTATCTTGCCACTCTGTATCCAAGGTGATTGTGCAATATAAGCCTTCGTCCCATTCAACTTAATGACTCCAGATACCTTCGGTATTTCTCCTAATATGCATGAAAGTAGGCTTGACTTTCCTGATCCAATAGGACCACAAATAGCCACTCTCATACCACGCAACACTTGAAAATTAAGATCTTTTAATATGAAATTAGGGGAGTGAAGGTCCCAAGCAAAATTCCCCTTAACTATCTCAATAGCGACCTCGGAACTATCTCTTGGAAGATTTTGTATTATATTTGGTTGAAGATCATCCAAGTAGAGGAATGAGGCTATCCTATCGAGGGACACTTTAGTCTGAACTACCATGGAGATTAGGTCTGGGAGATTATAAATAGTTCCTTGCAATATCTCAAAAGTAGCAAGTGCAGATAGAATCTTACCCGACTCTAGTGAAATACCCATAAGCACACAGAACCCAAAAGTAACCATGGATACAAACAAGGGGGAAGATAAGTAGACAAAAGAAGTCATAGCTGATGTATAAAGTACTTTTTTTAACCATCTTGTTTCAATGTTCCTGAGCTCAATTATCTTAGCTAAGAACTTCATCTCCCAGCCCTGGAGTTTGAGAATCCTCATATTCCTCAGAGCCTCAGATGTCACCTTCATCCTTCGATCCTTTGAATCCATCAATTGCCCCTGAAATCTCTCTTGTAGTTTTCCAAGTGGAATATTTGTTATCATCAAAATCATTGTGGCAAAAAAAGCTACAAATGAAGCGAGCCCAAGGTTCTTATACAAGATCAACAATGCTAGAATAACCTGAATAGGTACCCTCCATATATCATGCAAGTACCAACTGAAAAAACAGGTCCTCTCTACATCAATACTCATCAAATTAATGTTCTCCCCACTAGTGCGCCTTTGCTTTGATTGGCTTGAGAGCCTGAGACCCTTCTTATAGATTACTATGAACAAGGCAGCACGAACCCTAATTGACATCTTTCGTAATTGAAAGAATAAGTGTCTCTCCGAGAGACGTCGTATGAGCATTGAAAAAAAGAAAATAAACACTATCCCATAGCCTTTATATTTTAGATGGTAAGGACTACTGATATATTGAACAAACACGTCAATAAGGTATGGTCCAACATAAGAAGAAATTATGCATACAATGGAGAATAGAGCCGTCCATAGAATTTCTTTCCATGTTGAGAAAATCAATGCCTTCACTAGCTTGAGTATACTTATCTTACCACTACTAGTACTATCATTATCGTTTGATTCAAGTTTATCTCTAAAATGATCAAAGACCACTTTAGCACTATCACAATTGGCAAGTTGAGGAATATCTTCAAGGTCTAGTGTTTTTTTATACCCAAGTGCAAGCAAAGGACCCATCCAAGCAAAAGTGAAAATACTAAGAAAGTTGGCATTTGCATAATGAGTTACACTCTCTCCACCAACAGTTGATCCTTGTCTATTATCACCATTATTTTGACTGGAACTAGTTTTCAAAAGAGGATCCAAAAGACGGAAATCTTCATCTTCTCCCCCCTTTCCATACAACCCAATATAACAAAAGAACAAACCAGTAATAACTGATACAACATCAGAGACCCATAATAGGAATGGTAAGGATGAATGTTTCCAATACAAACCAAGATGTATAAAAAAATAGGAACAAGACATTAGGAAGTAGAAGACCCACCAAATCCTTAATAGAATGGGAACCTTGCGCTCACTTGAATGAGAAGACTGGATGTACAAGTAAGCAGAGATCACAAACTAAGTGAGTGTTCTGAATGCCAAATCCAATTGGGAAACTAGCTTTAGACCAGACCAACCATCTCTATACCTAGAGTAGTAGTTTAACATGCATAGGATAAGATCATAGAAAGAAAGACCCATGCAAGATATAAAGGCTGGCCAATAATATAAAACGTATGTATTCTTCAACATTGGTTTTGAATTTTTAAGGGTAGGAATCGTGTGTCTCTTGCTAGCCCAAATCGTGGATAAAACTAATAATAAATTTAAGCGTGAAAAAACAGAAAATCCGTGCAAGAAAATGGTTATAGAAGACTGTGAAAAGAATATCCAAACAGTTGTATCATTCTTTGATTCTTCAAAAGCATCCATGGTTGCAAAATTTCTTTTCTTCTGTTTATAATTTGGTGGCGTATCTCAAATTGTTTCAATACCAATCATATCAGCTTTACCACATTTTGAATTGGCGCAGGCCCATTTCCATTTTTTTTAACTCCAGCATCTAAATACCAATAATTTCCACCTTATGTGTTCCAGAAATACTTAGACCGATTTTGAAGTATCAATATGAACCTGTTGATGAACAAACAGAACATAAACAATTTGAAAATATACAAGGAGCAAGACAATTGGTAAATTTTTTATAAAAAATCAAGAATGGAAGAAGTTGCATGCAGTAATATATGATTTAGCATATGTTTATTAATAACAATATTAGAGAGAATAAAGTTTTGATTTTTATGACATGAAATAAACCAATAAATATTTTAAAATTAACACATTGGAGCAAAATTCAAGGAAAGGCAAAAAACTTCATATCATAAGAACGCAAAGGGATAAAGTACAATTTCTATAGAAAAATAAAAATATTATACTTCCAAAATACTAGATCCATATACGATGTTCCAAATAATGTAACCATAAAAATAACATCAACAACATAATTAATCTGCGAATAGAATTCTCAAATGTCGATACACAGTAGCTTGTCTACAAGAAACCTTACCAAACCATTGATGGCAACTTGAAGATAAAGGTGTTAATTGATTCAATTTGGTTTCAACGGTTCGGTTTGGTTCATATTGCGATTGAAATCAATTATTAATTGGTTTCAAGTTACCAAATCAAAATGGACTACTAATCAGTTTATAATGAAAACCTGATATATGGTTTATTATGGTTCAGTTTCAATTTGTAGTTGTTTTTTTTTTTTTTTATGGCTCATACTCTTGGTTTATGCGATTTAATCAGTTATATTTGGTTCATAATCAGTTTTATTTTGTTAACGGTTTGGTAGTCAGTTCATATTTGGTGTAGTTTATCAAATTTAAATGGTTCTAAATAGTTTGAAGCCAATGATTTATCGTTCAAAACTGAAACTGGAACAACTATTTTTTTTTGGGGGTAAATTACATGACACCCCATGAAAATCTGCCTATACTCAACTCACCTCCTCTTATTTAAAAATACACGCCCGTCCCCCTCTAGAGTAACGGCGTTAACTTAAAACAATCCAAAAACTGAAAAGATAATTTTAACCTCAATCAAATAAGATAAACAATGACAATTGAGGTACCCAACGTTAGAAGAAAATGCCCTTTAGATACCCAAAACTTGTAAATTATATTTAGGATATCAATTTTGATATTTCCAATTATACCCCAAATCACCACCATCGCTACAACCACCATTGCCGTAACCACCACCCACCATTACCGCCATTACCGCCGTTCATCCCCATACCTCACTATCCTCTTCCCCGCGAGATCATCACTACCCCCTCCCCCTCTCTGCTGCAACTCTCGGAGACGGCAAACAGCGAATAGACCTGATCAATGGGCTATTCTTCCCTGCTTCTTCTAATCGTCTGGCCAGCTTCAGGAGCCCTTATTCTATCTCCCTTTCTGAATGATGAAGCGATTTTCTCTTCATTCGAGTGCAAAATTGCTCCAATCGTTTTGCTTTCTTTCTATTATCTTCGGAAATTTCAGAGAAGATTTTCCCTTTCTCCATTTATCAACCAAGACCTGATTTCCTTAGCTAACCTGAAGGCATCCCCGGCCCCATATGTGTGAGAAGATTCTGGAAAACGGCAAAGAAGCCATTGCAGTGGTCATGTGCGTGGTCGGAGAAGACTCTAGAAGTGGGAGAGAAACCATAGATTGCGCCTCTGCTCAAACGGATTCTATACTCCCTCCTTCCTCTCTTTTTCTCTTCTTCGATCTCCCCAAATCTCTCTACTCTCTCACCCTCTCTGTCTTTCTCTACAACTGACTCTAGACCCCCTTTTCACACAACCAGTCTTAAGCAATCATGTTCATCAATAGGGCTAAATCAACTCAGCCTTTCACAGGTTCAGCAGATTCAAGCCCAGATCCAACTCCAACATCAACAACAACAAATGGCTGACATGGCTGCAGCTTCCATCCAAAACAGAAGCTCAGGCAGTCTCAGTTGTTGCAGCAACAACCACATATCTTGAATTTCCTCGGTTCGAAAGCAATACCGATGAATCAAGTGGGTTCATTAGCAAAACCCACGAAGCTCTACAGAGGAGTGAGACAATGGCATTGGGGGCAATGGGTTGCGAAGTTGACGGGGAGATCCTCTGTAATGTTTTTCTTTAACCTTATCTTTTATTTCACGGGAAGACCTAGGGTTTTTTTTTTCTTTCTTTCTTTTCTCTTTTCTTTATCTCCTCTCATACCCTGTAATTCTGTTTGCAAATTTAGAAAAAAAATTTAACCATATTTTTGTTGCTGCTTTTCTTTGTATTTCTTTTTTCTCTTTCTTCTCTCCGATGACTCTTCTGCTTGAGAGTAAGTTGCAGATCATGTAAGGAAGAAGATCGATTTTGGGGTTTTTAGATCCAAGGGTAAAAAAGTAACTCTACACTAGTCAAAGGTAGTTTAGGGATTTAAAAATATTTAATTTGCTGACTTCATAACTTAATCACATAAAACTAACGGTGAGTAGTAAGCTCTAATAGAGGAAGACAGGTGTGTATTTTCAAATAAGAGGGGGTGAGTTGAGTATGGGCAAATTTTCAAGGGGGTGTCATGTAATTTACCCTTTTGATTTTTTTTTTTTTACAATACGTAAAACAACAAAAAAATTGAATCGAATAATAATCGGTTTACTGGTTCAATTGTGGTAAATTGTTTCGGTTTGAAATTATAGCCCTTACTTGAAAATCATTGAATGCAAGGGGGGAAATCCTAATGACACAACCCTGCAACTAACCACACTCATCCTAATTTTATCTATGAATCAATAACTGAATTAAATCATATACAAAGTTAAGTGATTTATTCAAATCCATCTCATATGATAATAAAAAAATTGGCATATCATATATAATAACCACTTTATTAAAATGTTAGATTTACTTCACTGTTCCTAAATTATGACACAGAATATGAAAGGCAGGGGTGAGTTGAGTAAGGGCAAATTTTCAAGGGGGTGTCATGTAATTTATCCTTTTGAATTTTTATTATTTTTTTTTTTTATAGTACGTAAAAACAACAAAAAATTTGAATCGAATAATAATCGGTTTTCTTGGTTCAATTGTCGTAAATTGTTTCGGTTTGAAATTATAGCCCTTACTTAAAAATCATTGAATGCAAGGGGGGAAATCCTAATGACACAACTCTGCAACTAACCACACTCATCCTAATTTTATCTATGAATCAATAAATGAATTAAATCATATACATAGTTAAGTGATTTATTCAAATCCATCTCATATGATAATAAAAAAATTGGCGTTTGAAATTATAATTGAATGCAAGGAATTGGTAATAACACACTCATCCTAATTTTATATGAATCAATAATGAATTAAATCATATACAAGTTGTGATTTATTCAAATCCATATATAATAATCATATATAATAACACTTTATTAAAATGTTAGATTTACTGCATTGTTCCTAAATTATGACACAGAATATGAGAGGCAATAATCCTATCTATCTACTCGAGGGAGAGGGGCAGAGGGGGGGAAGGGGGGAGAATCTACAGGTATCGAGAGAGGGGCTTCAAATTTGCCCAAATATGCAACAAGGAGAAGTCGAACCCTTGACCTCTTGGGGGCGATGCACTCAATTGGCATGCCACCGACCAACCGACCAAGCGGTTGTTTGCCATGATTTCACTTTCATTCCTATAAAGTTTCAACTTTTCTATATAGTAAACCAGCTGCAATGGTTAATTGATGATCACTAACCTTGTGCTAAACCTTACACCTAGCATGGCCAATTTACAAAACCTCAATCCTGCTCAACAAACGAAAAGAAAATAAGAATCCCTCATGGGTTAGAGAGAGAGAGAGGGTGCACCTTGATGAAGAAGCATCAAATTATTCATTGTTTCTGCAACTCTTCATGCAATATTTCTTCAATGGATCAAATATTTTCCCCTGCAACACTCTTTTTAAAAAACACTTGGACCGTGGCCTCTGATGGTACCGTTGTGAGCATTAATTTCTTAGTTACGGAGGAAATGGGCGAGTTTGAATTGGTCTAATAGCTCCTGACTACCTGAGAAGAAATAGAGAACTGGTGGCCGGTAGCCTCTGAAACGCACATACTTCCTAGGAAAGTGGTGGATCCGTATCCTCTCTAAATGTGCGATCCAGTGATTGCGTTAGATGTCCAATTACATTCAAATATAATGACTTTTTTTTTTTTGTAAATCGAAATTTCTTCATTAGATTAGAAAAAGGTTCGAGGGAAGAGACAGATTGACACAGTGGTGCTAGGGTACCTTGTCCTAGGGGTGTCAATTTCAGGCCCGACCGAGCTCCACCTGGAAAACCCAAGACTGGCCTGGCCCGTTTAGTAAACGTGTCGAGCTTGAGCCCAGCCCAAATAACAGTCGATCGTTTCCAGTCCAAGGGTACAGCCCGACAGTCGTCCGACCGACTAATAGCCCAACCCAGCATGACATGTTTACAGCCCGTTTATGGCCCGTTTGTAGTTCATTTTGCGCAGCCCGAAATGTTTAAAGCCTGTTTATGCCCCATTTTTTACCCGTTTAGAGATAAATGTGTCATTAGCCCATTTATGCCCCCATTTATAGCCCGTCTAGAGATAAATGTGTCATTAGCCGGTTTAGCCCAATTATTGGTAGCTTGATTAAGGACTGGAACCCGACATACCGTTTATAAATAGGACCATGCCTAGTATATGAGGCCCGATTACTTAAACAGGCCGGTCACGGTGCAAGAGTACAGCCTGACGGTCACCCACCCGAGACCGACCGACTAATAGCCCGACCCAGCACGACTTGTTTACAGCCTGTTTATGGCCCGTTTGTAGTTCATTTTGCTCAGCCCAAAATGTTTAAAGCCGTTTATGCCCCATTTACAGTCCATTTAGAGATAAATATGTCATTAGCCCGTTTAAGGCCCGACTAAAGGCCCGTTTAGCCCAATTATTGGTAGCCCGATTAAGGACTGGAACCCGATAGACCGTTTATAAATGGGACCATGCCTAGCATATGAGGCCCGATTACTTAAACAAGCCGATCACAGTGCGAGGTCCTAAAGTGAAGAGGCCCGAATAAAATCGGCCCAGCCGATTGACACTGAGGCTTGTCCTCAAAGAACCTTTTCCCATATAATAATTACCTAAAACATTGTGTAAGAGGGATCAATATTCCTGGGCACGATAAACCAATGGCAAGGGGCACAAGGAAAAGCATCAATGAGATGCAATAAGGCACTATCATACATGGGAGAACAGAGAGGTCATTTTATATTTGGAAGAGATGGACAGAAATACTAGTGTTTTATACTTTCATACTCCGTCGGTTTAGAGAACCTTTTTCCGTTATATTTATAATAATATTTTATTTTTTAAACAATCCACTCACTGGATTCCCTTGTACTTTTTTTCGCTTATGTAATGAATAGTAATCCATTAAAAAGAAAACCCAAAAGAAAAAGACTCAACCTTCTTTGTAATAAGAGAAAATTCTAACATTAAAGATAATTATTTTTTTTTATAAGTAATATCATTTTTTTTTTGGGAACCAGAGGTGTCCGGCCTTTGGCCGACTAATTCCTCCAGGGTTCGTGTATGACCCCGCAACACACACGAATCAAAAGATACTAGGATCCCCATGTTCACCAGGGAGTTTCCTCTCAGGCGGATGGCCCCAAGGGGGAGGTGGAGTCGGTAATATCAAATTTATTGAAAAGCAAAACAAAAACAATGTGCAATCCATAAGGGAGTTTCCTCTCAAAGACAGGCTTACCAGAGCTAGCTAGGTGGAAAAAATCCTCTCCAATTCCCCTATGGTGTAGTGCGGGGTGGAGAGTCAACACCTGGCAGGTCAAACATCCAACGATCTGAGCTCGACTGGGGTGGTGCAGCTTGGACCATTGGATGTCGCGCCTGCCAAATGGTGACATCCCACCCCTGAATTGCATGCACTGTACATGTCAGGAGAGGATTTTAATCCCCAGCTAGGGGCCCCCATAAGGCAAAGAAACTAGGAAACTAAAAGAGATCCATACAAAAAATCCAAGAGCCAACTACAACCAATGAACTATGGATTTAGTGCACCTCACTTGAGAGTCCAACTGTACACTCAACACTGGCAAAGTTACAAAGACATCACTGCCCATGTTTTAACGGTTGGATTCTCAAGTGACCACACTTGAGAGAATAAAAATCCATGAACTATCTAGTAAAAATATTATTCCTACAGGTCACTATTGTCTCGCCCCAAAAAAATGGCATAGTACCGGTCCGCTTGAGAGATCGGTGAGATGTCCGCACCAAGAGACGGCTTAGTATCAGGGGACTTAGGAGATCGGTGAGAGGGTGCAAACTTAATCCCACATCGACTAGGAAGAGAGATCCTGAACTATTAATAAAGGGTGTTCTCCTCTAGTTGATATGACGCATTTTAAAGCCGTGAGAACGAACATTATCATGCCAAGGGAGGGGTTGGGTCGTTATAACAATCTCCCAAATTTACACATGTCATATGCTTTTGACAATTGATTGCGGATCTCGGAAATTTTTAGAAGAACCTAGCGTAGGTTGAAGTAGTCCCATGTTTTTAACAGCTAAGGTAGGAAACTCTAGTCCTTCGCTAATGATGTTGGCACTAGGGCTTATGGGAAGAAACAAAAGGATCTTCAAGGATCAAATCGCGCCAACATATGGAATGATTTAGTGTTCGTGGATTCAGCACAACAGTAAAGTAGCTCCTTGTTACATGGTGTTCGTGGATTCAGATCGGAAAACAACCTCTTTGCAAAGTGGGGGTAAGGCTGCATACATTATGACCCTCCCCAAACCCATAGTGACGGGAGCCTCGTGGATTGGGTAACACAATAAATTTCTTTCTCAAAAAAGAACGTGGAAGATTATCTCAAAAAAATTTCTTTCATGTGGTTTTTTTTTTTTGGATGGACTGAACATGTCCATCTAAAAACTTTATAGGACAGACATTTTCTTTTCATTTCATATTGTCATCTGAGTAATCATGGACAATTGAAAAACAAAATTATACTAAAATTTGATAGACATAATAAGCAAATCAAAATAGATCATTATTTATCCATCAAATATTATAAGCAGTAACATAGAACACAAACAAGAGAATTGGAAGATAATCAAATCTTCAAATGTTTCTCAATGTAGAGTCTTTGTCCAAACTATTCCATTCTCGTTTATCCAATGACAAACTTCAATTAGGCCTGGACCAAAACCCAGAAGTTGAAAAGCAATATGGTTTGGATTCCAAGTTGATGTGTCATAGTGGCATGCCATGATCGCATGATTCACTTTATTCCTAGCATGTATATCAACTGCATATACCTTTACTTTGGGTAAAACATGGCAAAAATAGACTTGAAATGGGAATGGTTGACTATGGCATAAAGCTGGTGGTTCAGAGAAGTTTCCATGGATGAGTTTCACAGCTCCAATTGTGACATTCTCATAAGATCCTTGGATGCTCTCAGTACTCCATATGCTTACATGTTTCCCTAATTTCTCAACCACAAAATCGATAAGATCCTCGCCGAAAATCGCACAGCTACTTTGCTCACCTCGAATGGGGCTCTTCTCACATATCACAAGGGTGTCCTGAATAAACTCATCCATTTTTGATTCATCTACCACACCAAAAAATTTCTTTAATTCTTTGATCTGAGTAAATGAAAATGGGATTTTTTATGCCAGAGTTCGCGGTAAAAACGATTTATATGACATTGGATCTCTTAGATCAGGGACAGGCATGAAA
This sequence comes from Telopea speciosissima, assembly GCF_018873765.1. Classification (NCBI taxonomy): domain Eukaryota; kingdom Viridiplantae; phylum Streptophyta; class Magnoliopsida; order Proteales; family Proteaceae; genus Telopea; species Telopea speciosissima. The sequence continues at coordinate 68,376,169 of NC_057918.1, forward strand.
CCTCCCTCTTTCACCATTGACTCCCGAAAATATGGCAATCCCCCTTGGCTAGCAACTGACAGGGGTATATCATTTGGAAGCTCATATTTCAGTTTTTCCTCATTCCATTGGGCTATTGGTGGTAGGGTTGTGTCAGTTGTTGGCCTCTTCACCAGTGCATTTGTAGAGCAAGCAACATTAGCTTGCTTACAAAAAGAAGATAGTTGGGAAGCCAATTCATTTTCTTCCATTAGTTTCATATACATTGTTACTTGATAAGGGTTTAATGGAGAAGCCTTTGCAGCTAACCAATGTGGAGGGTGTGGAAGACCAATATGTTCTTCCCAGTATTGTGAGAAGGAACTTTCAGCTTGAGAACCTTGCAACTTTATTGGGGGGAAATAACAACCAAATAAGAAAGATAAAACTGGAACAAACAATAATTAAGTTGAAATGAATGATAATGGAAAAACTTTAGATTTCTTACACTAAAATATGCTACTATCAGAAGTCCAAGCAACTGAATGGGATGCCTCATGGTGGAACTGAAACAAAAGAACAAAATCAGTTGGTTTTGTGCCTTTGTTGGAATGAGTTTGGTTTGTTGCATGGATAGGGAAGGGGGGTGAATTTATAGAGGGAAATTTTGTTGCACCGACTCTTGCAGAGAACTTAGCCACTATGCATGTACAGGGACCAATGGGAGCACACGTGGCGACATCAACATGTTGATCATTACCGCCTTTCATGGGGGTAGGGCAATCATTTCGCCCCCATGATCGCCCCTATGCACCCCAAGAAAAGACACTTATTGTCCAATAAAGTTGCGAAGGAAGACATAGATAACAACTAAATTATTAAATTCACTTTTACAATTATACCCATAAAACAATAACGTATGACATATAGAATCCAAAATGTAGTACACTCGACCAGTATTTCCCATCCAGAAAGGTAATTACAAATGAACATACAAAAACGTGACTCTTGAAAGCATCTTCAAAAAAAGAGATGACTCAAACCTTCGGCAAAAATTTTGCTGCCACCTAGGTTGCAGAAATGTTCCTGCTACCTAGGCTTGCAGCCAAAGAAATGGAATAATTCACTTCCCCTTAGGATTCACAAATACCCTCGTAGGTTATAGTATTTTCTAAAATACCCTTTTTCATTCTATTTCTTTGGCTGTGAACCGGGTAGCAGGAACATTCCTGCAACCCGGGTAGCAGCAAAATTTCATCCCAAACCTTCTCGTTTAAAAATGTTATAGATCACTTTATAGCTCTAATGTTCCTAACTTTCCAAAAATTGGGATGTCAGAAATATTTTGAAAAAAAGACACATTGATCAAAAAGTTCATGTCTTGAAGTTTTATTCAATTAAGGAGATATCTTTTTCATGAAGTACCAAAGCCATACATTTTTTAGGTCATAATAACCTCCCATGTGGTTGGATATAGGAACAATTCAAATTGCTACTCTAAGAACCAATCTTGAAACTTTTGTATCAAAATGCATGACCATGGAAGGAAATTTTTGAGACAAGGGGAAACTTGGAATTTTAAACATAGCAAGAACTAGTAAAAAATTATTTTGATTGTATAGACACTTAGAAAATGGTCTAAGGTTGGCCACATTTCAAATTTAATATCAGGTTCAAGCATATACGTTCCCACATATTAGCATATTCACTATATTTTCAGCTGTCTATTTTTTTTTTAAGGAAATAAATTGTTATTGGATTTTTGAAAATTTATTTTGCTATTTGGCAAACTCCATTTTGGTTAAAACTTGACAACTAAGCAGGGAACCTTGACGTCTACTTGTCAAAAAAAATCAGCTATATCCAATGTGCCCTGAGGTAGATATTTGTGGCGATCTAAAGATACAATTGAACTACTAAAACTTCTCCTAATGTTTATAGACATGCATGGAGAAACAAATTCTCCCCTCCCGCCCCCCCCCCCCTCCTCCCAAAAACAAAAAAACCCTTCTTTTCTACCCCCAGTGCTTTAACTGAATGACAATGGCAACCCAAACTATTACAGGAAGCCTCGATCATGAGAACATAGGAAATTTCTCCCTCAGTCCTCTCGAAAGAAAAGGAATCTTATCCTCATCTTGGGAGAGCAGGAAAAGAAGTTGAGTTTCCACCTAGACTACGGACTAGGACTCATGAATATGACTCTCATGGAGACATACGTCAAACCAAAATGGTTATTGAGAGCTTGAGGTTAGAGAAAAGTTCATGGCATCTTGAGTTAGCTCACCAGTTGATATAGGAAGTTGACCCAAAAGCCAACCTTGGATCATTCACAAGGATCATAGGGCAGCAGGTGAGGAGGGTTCCTCTAGTTCTCATCGAATGTACTCAAGAAACATAAGTGAATTGGCAATAGGCCATCCATGATCCATTATGGACAAGAAAGGGCACCTTCTTATGAACCATGTTGTACAGAAGCAGCGACTCACCCTTGCTATGGAGATCTTCTCTTCGATGCAGACATAGAGTTTACCCTTAATTTTGAGGCACAGATCTTTATCCTCTCAAGTTCGCAACTCCCAGTTCGCAGCCCAGTACCCACTTAAAAATCTGACATGTAGACAAGTTGCGTCCAACAGTCATTTTTAAATCATCTCAAAAACCCATCCAACCCTAAATCAATCGGGTTTCCTCTCTCACTCATCTCTCTCTTTCAGCACAAAGAATTACAAATTCAAAGACACCACAGGGTCAGGTTTGCCTGATAATTCAATTAAATCCCATGAAGAAAGAAATAAAGGAGTTCAATGATGAAAGGAGGAAATTAATATTCAAAATACCCATCGATACTATTGTGATTTGAACTCCCTCAAAATATGTTTCATCCTTGCAAGTGAATGTGATTTGGGGGGATAAAAGGTAAAGACAGAAAATTCAAAGCTCAGATAAGAATTAGTGAAAAAAAATGGTTTTCTAAGATCTGAAAATACAATCGATTTAAGAGTCCTGTTCTAGTGTTCCTGTTCAGCTTTTCAAATCTTGGTTTTCTAAGATCTGAGTTGTTGAATCTAATTTCTGTTTTTTTTTTTTTTTTTGATAAACACACAAACCACACGCCAATACCCAAAACGTTAACCGACTTTTAGGACCATGGAATGGCGGATATACACCACACACACACACACACACCCGATGTGGGATTAAACCCACACACCCAGCTCACACAGCGCAGTTTTTTTTTTTTATATATTGGTAAACCACACACACGAATCTAATTTCTGTTGCTGTTTTAAGATTTCATATCATTGTTTATTCATCAGATCAGATCATCATTGGTTTACTCTTTTGAATCCCTTACATCCTGCAATCGATTTCTCAATCTAGTATAGGTTTCAAGAATCTAACTTCGAGTAAGATCATTTTCTTTGAATCTGACCATCAGTTTTCAATGAATCTTTACTGGCTTATTTCCCTTATTACTGAAATGACCCTTCGACCAGAATATCTTCCATATCTGATTTGTTTTCCATTGAGTTTTTAAATATCTTTTGAATCTGGGTTTTATCCCTTACCAGTGATTCTGGTTTCATTTGGTCTCTAAACTGACAGAGTTCTTATCTTATCAAGCTGGTAAAGGACTAGATCAGTAGAGAGGGTGATCAAAATCAAGCACAGTTGAGCTTAGAGGCAACCAATATCAAATATAGAGATTTCGTTGGGTAGTCTGTAGGGGGTTACCCATTTGAATTCCCACTGAGATGAATTAATGAAAAATCATCCTAATTCCTGAACCCTTTCTATTTCGTACCAACAACTGAGAGAGGAGACGAACAGCGCCGATTAGTGAGAGAGGGAGGCATGAGAGGATTGAGTGGATTTTTTAGAGTATTCAAAAAATGACCGTTGGATACAACTTGTCCACGTGTCGGATTTTTAGGTGGGTACTGGGCTGCTAACTGGGAGATGCGAACTTGAGAGGATAAAAATCCCCACTTCTACCCAGTTGCAGTAAGGGCAGCTTTTAAACAACCATAAATATTGTCTATAAAATAGAAATAGTATTCCAACTATTTTTTGGTCTTTTGTTTTTTGGGTTTTTTTTGCATGTGCTTTCAAACATTACACAGACAATAATAGCTAAATATATTTTTAAAATACCCATACCAACCCTGATGCATTTTTATATTACAATCACCAAAATAACCAACAATTAGTAGAAAATAAATAAAACTATAATAGTAAAGGGCAACAGTTCATTCAAAACAATCTGTAATGAACATGGTTCAAACACTCGTCTCGAACAGCCATCTCGAGTCTCGAACAAGTCGAGTTTTCCGAGTTCTCGAGATCTTGGCGAGACAATGTACTTTTTTTTTTTTTTTTTTTTTCAAAACTATGTTTCGGTGGGCAAATGGTCATAGTTGGCTCTGAAACTTTAAGGGAAGCTTGTTTTAGTCTTAACAAATATATTTAAAGCTTCAAATTTGGGTGTGGGTGGGGGTGGGGTTTTTTTTTTTTTCAAAACTATGTTTCGGTGGGCAAATGGTCATAGTTGGCTCTGAAACTTTAAGGGAAGCTTGTTTTAGTCTTAACAAATATATTTAAAGCTTCAAATTTGGGTGGGGGTGGGGGTGGGGGTGGGGGGAGAGAGGGGGGACACCAATTTGATGTTTTGGATTTGCACCATTGGTTGGCAGTAAAGGCCAAACCCTCAATGTAATATTGTCTATTCTACACATTGTTTGAATGATATGAGACATAATTGGCAAGTAAAACAAGTAAATTATGCAATAATGGATGAAGACACATGATATTGAATAATTATTTAATAAATAGCTAAAAGTTTCTACTACAAACCACAAGATACAGGGAAGTGTTCACAATGCATATTACAAAGACACCCAACTCAAGTACAATGAATAATACATAGTTCACAATGCATATTACATAATCCCAAGCCCCAACAATAGAATACTATGACTCTAGGAGTACTAAGGAGGTCGAGATTTTCGAAATATTCAAGATTTCTTGAAATATTTGAAATCTCAGTCGAGTTTTTCAAAACATTACATTTTTTATTTGGCATGCTATCTTGTCTCAACCAAGTCGAGTTTTCCGAGATCTTAGTGAGTTTTAGAACTATTTAATGATAAGCTTCTCAAAATACTTCACCATTTTGAACCACACTGATGGTTTTGGCCCAACCCACTATTGGTGGATTAATTGCACACCTTGTTGATTAGCCACTTTGTTAAATTTCAATCACAAATTCAATCAAATACCCACATGTATGTCATGCATCCAATCTGCCACATGGCAGCTATTCGGACCGCCATGAAAAGCTTATCAAGACAGTCCATCCTGGATAACTTCGCCCTTTATTAGGATAAAAAAAAAAAGAAGAAGCAACAGCTGTATAGAAAAGCTACACAAAACATAGCCAAAGAGTGGTAACAAAAGAAACATTGAATGTATCAGTGTATTGACTTGTATAAATTGCATGTCCGTATACATCATGAAACTAATCACGCACAAAATTAAAGAAAAATGATAAATTTCCCCAACCTTAAACTCTTTAAGAGGGGGAGGGGGGAGTCAGCCTAGGAAAATTTTGTATTAGGAGAAACTCCATTACTAACTCTAGAGTCACGTCTGATGGCAATAGACAGGGAATTGTTTCACTGTGGGTGAAGAAAAACTGTCCTCAATTAAACTCTTTACAAAATTTTGGACCTCCATGCCAACAGCCATCCAACATGAACAGGACACCCTCTCCCCCCCCCCCCCCCCATAATGACACATTGGATAATAGGGAGATATCTGTTTACTGTTTTTTTTTTTCCGGAAATATTTGCCAATCAGGGTCATGCATTCATAATATGAACAATAGAAACCCCTGTCCTGAAACATGTATAATTGAATATAGTGATAGGGGCCACGAAGATTTTTTGCAGAAATCAGGAGAAAAAATACCCATAACAAAAAAACATCAACAGACCTCACTTTGGGATGGCCTCAAGATTCGCTTATTAGAGATTGCAACTCCTTCCGAAATGTAGGGATCTTGTCTGCTTCTACAACCATGACAAGTCCTGTCAGACTGTAATTCCTTAGCTGCAATAATTTCCAGAAACAAATTAGCATAATATTGCATCTACCTACATCTCTTCCCTAAGAAAAAAAGCAGCAGAATAAACCACACAAAGTATAGAAATTTGATAACCCAACCAAAAATAATGGCAAGACTAATTGATGTTAATCAAAACATGAAGAAGAAGAGGCCAAAATACTGTTCACATGAACAGTGTCACTGCCCCATATTTGACTTGGTGAGAATATTACTAGAAGATCGTGGGGGCAGAATAGTCTTTTAGTTATTAGAGATTCAGGTCTTTAAGTGATGGGTATATTTGTCTCTTTGGGCCTTAAGTATTTGAAGGCTGCTAGTTAGAATCAATGGAGCTTTGTTCTAAGGTGGGGACCACCAATTAAAGGAGCCGGCAGCATCACTCAACACTCAAGATGGGGCCCACAAGAAGCAATCCATCGGCTGGAGATTTAAAAGATTCTTTTGAAGACTTGAAGATTATATTTAGTGTCTATTTTTGAGTCAATCCTGGTTACTATTTTCATAGTTTCTATTTCCAAGCTTAATTTCTAATTTTCCAGTTTAGCAGTTTCTATTTTCTTTTAACTTGAGGTGCAAGCATAGCCCTCTATATAAAGGCTTTTAGAAGCCTCCCCATGATTTCTATAGTGAATGAAGATTGCTTTTAGTAGATATGATTCCATTCTCAAGTTTTGTATGTGACATGAACGGCTGAAGGAGCCTGGCTGTGAGAGCCTAATCCATCTATCCCCCAACGTTCTACTTTCTATCTTCTCCATCTTCTCTGTCTCTCCATTGATCTCTGAGTGCTGCTCTGCTATTGTGACTGCTTCAACCATTGAAAAGTATACTCGAGTGCTACTGCTGCTGCTCCAGTGCTGTTGCTGCTGCTGTTCTTCAGTAAGGAGGATCGAACCACCTTGTTGCTGGCCTGCTGCTGCCCCTGCTTCCAGCCCTAATCGAACCACCATATCTTGAAGACCTGCACTCTGTTTCCAGCAGGGACTTGAAGGTTGAATCACACCCACAAGGGGCCTACTCGGTCCCAGTTTGAGCCCATTCTGCGGGCTGGTTTGCTCAACAGCCTCATCCTTCTAATTTCATCACCAACTCAGATCTCCTCTGCTGTTCATCAGATCTGAGTCATCTGACTCAAAATTGCAGCAAGGCCTCCTCTCGAAAGGTCCCACACTCGATCCAAGTTAGAGCTCAAGCTGGTGGCTGTGTTTGGCCTGCAGAACTTTACCTGCTATTTTGGTGTTGAAGCTATTTCTCCCAATTCCACCACTGGAATTGTATGAAACTTTCAGAATAGCCTTCCCTCTCTACAAGCTACACTCGATCCCTACTTTGGTGGTATTCTCATGGCTGGTTTGGCTTAGAAACCTAACCTGCTAATTTTGAGTATGTTCTAATTTGGAACTTTTTGTGGGTTTTTGGGGACTAGTAACCTAGTCTTACATTATTTGGTATCAGAACATATCACCTCCTTGTTGGGTTGATGTTAATACAAGGAAGATGAGGTCAGAAGTTCCTTCCTTTGTTGGGCAGAAGGATCTAGTCTTCTTCTTTGATTGGTTGGATTCTCTAGAGGAATATTTTGACTGGTACAACCCAAAGCTTAGGTTTGTTTGCTCCCAATTGACTGGTTATGCTAGAAAATGGTGGAAACTCCATGAAGAGAGACTCATAGCCAGGGGACGTGAACCTAGGACTTAGGAAGAGATGAAGTACGAGTTGAAGAACAAGTACCTACCGGAACATATGCGTAAAAAGCTCTCCCTTCCACAAGATTACCACCAAAAGACAGATACACTTGAAGAGAGTGTGAAGCAACTAATAAACCAAATGGCCTCTTTTGAGCAAATATTTAAAGCCCCATTTGGTTCCCCCCACCCTCCACCTCCAACAGATGCTATCACAGAAGTCGTTGCAGGAAGAGCAACAAGAGAAGGCAAACTCAATTATCATAGCCATTAAATCCATTTCGGAGATGTTGGTGTGTGAACCACAGCTTGATGCTGATTGGGCTGTTGATGCAGCCCTTTTGAAGGAGAAGAGTGTGAAGACACTCTAGATGATAACAATGACAACTATACGCTAATGTTGAAGTTCCAGCAATTTTTGTCGTCATGGAAGAGTCAGCCCTTGATGTTCCAAATGTCTCTTACATTGAATAATTTGAGGCAAGCAAAGTTGAGGCAACGGATAATGTGGGAGTTGAACACGTGGAATTTGTTTCCACCAAAGTACTTTGAAGAACGAACTCCACACATTCTGGATTACATCTGTATCTTCAAGGAGCTGCAAGTATTCTTTCATTCATTTTTGAACTCTCAATAAAATGCTAGGGGCTGGCCCGGGTCCCAGTGAAAAAAAAAAAAAAAAGGAGCTGCAAGTATATTTGTTTAGTCAAAAAATTGATATTCACCACACCAAGCTTACCCCTACCATCTTAAAAATTCGAGGTCGAATTTTTTCTAAGAGGGGGAGAGTTGATGTAAATAAAAACATGAAGAAGAACCCAAAACACTGTTCATGTGAACAGTATCAAAGCCCCATATTTGATTTGGTGAGAATATTACTAGAAGATCGTGGGGGCAGAATAGTCTTTTATTTATTAGAGATTCAAGTCTTTAAGTGACGGGTATATTTGTCTCTTTGGGCCTAAAGTATTTAAAGGCTTCTGGTTAGAATCGATGGAGCTTTATTCTAAGGTGGGGACCACCAATTAAAGGAGCCGGCAGCATCACTCAATACTCAAGATGGGGCCCACAAGAAGCAAGCAATCCATCGGCCGTAGATTTAGAAAATTCTTTTGAAGACTTGAAGATTATATTTAGTTTCTATTTTTTAGTCAATCCTAGTTACTATTTCAAGCTTAGTTTCTATTTTCTTTTAACTTGAGGTGCAAGCATAGCCCTCTATATTTTGTAAAGGCTTTTAGAAGTCTCCCCACGATTTCTATAGTGAATGAAGATTGTTTTTAGCAGATATGATTCCTTTCTCAGGTTTTGTGAGTGACTTGAAATGCTGAAGGAGCCTGGCTGTGAGAGCCTAATCCATCTATCCCCCAACCTTCTATTTTCTATCTTCTCCATCTTCTCTGTCTCTCCATCGATCTCTGAGTACTACTCTGCTATTGTGACTGCTTCAACCATTGAGGAGGATACTCGAGTGCTGCTGCTCCAGTGCTGTTGCTGCTGCTGTTCCTCAGTAAGGAGCATCAAACCACCTTGTTGTTGGCCTGTTGCTGCCCCTGCTTCCAGCCCCAATCAAACCACCATATCTTGAAGACCTGCACTCTGTTTCCAGCACAATTTTGAAGGTTGAATCACACCCACAAGGGACCTACTTGATCGCAGTTTGAGCCCATTCTGTGAGCTGGTTTGCTCAAACAGTCTTAACCTTCTAATTTCATCACCAAGTCAGATCTCCTCTGCTGTTCATCAGATCTGACTCAAAATTGCAGCAAGGCCTCCTCTCCAAAGGTCCCACACTTGATCCAAGTTAGAGCTCAAACAGGTGGCTGGTTTGGCCTGCATTGCTTTACCAGCTATTCTGGTGTTGAAGTTATTTCTCCCAATCCCACCACTGGAATTGTATGAAACTTTCAGCATAACCTTCCCTTTCTACAAGCTACACTCGATCCCTACTTTGGTTCGTATTCTCATGGCTGGTTTGGCTTAGAACTCTAACCTGCTAATTTTGAATTTGTTGCTAATTTGATTTTTGTGGGTTTTTTGGGACTAGTAACCTAGTCTTACATTACTAATTGCATGAGCAAAAGCAGCAGGTGTGAACAATAAAACAGAAAATAGAATCTACATAAGAGAATAACAGAAATCGTAGGTTTCATGCAGTGTGGAACACTGTAAAGGAAGCTAAGCAGACAAGAAGAAGAAAAATATAAATCCATTACGACAAATAGCAGGCAATTAACATGGAAAATAATCTACATTAATAAAAACATTTCAGTTTCTAAAGACAGCTTTAGCAAGATAATCACGAAAGTTCAAAAGACTACTAGACACCTCATGCATAGCCAGCTGCTGCGTCCGAAGAGGATAACTAAAGGACCATGAGCTTAGCTGAAAAAAGTTTTGAAGTACCAAGAAGTAAGTTTGCAGAACAGAATATGATGTAGAAGCATAATACAAATAATACCTTATATCTATTGAATCAAAACCAAGAAGAGAAAAAATAACACCTTATACCTATTGAATCAAAACCAAGAAGAGAAAAAAGAAAAAGCACCTTATGAAAAATCTCATCTTCTGGCTTAATATATATCATTGGTTCATCACTGCAATGTCTTGATGTACCCTTCTGTTGGTTGGCACTCTTATGCCATCATTTAGCAGAGAAGGAGCAAAATGAGAAGAAAATTGTCAAAACTGATTGGAAAATTAAAAGCATAGAACCACAACAACCAGGAAAAAAATATCTACACCGAATAATTCAAGAAGATAAACTAAGAAAAATATATTCTGTTAGCTGGCATTCCTATTCTATCACATCATACCTTGTAGATTCTAGTTAACACTAAATAAAACTTAAAGCGGAAGGAATCCCGGAGCTCCTCCGTTGGCTTCAAGAAATAGAATAACCAAAGATAAATGTTTTATGGAAGTCATTTCAATTAACATCCACAAAAAGAGAAATTTCTCCCAAGATCAACCCAACACATTACAAGTTACAGTATCATCTGACCTCATCTTCTGTTGCCCATGAGACTTCATCAAAAAGGGCATCATAGAGTGGAGGCAAAAGTTGAGGAGGAAGATTCACCACACGCTGGGAAACCAATAGCCCCACATTTGATGCTTCTTCTCCCAAAATCAATCGAAGTTTACCCAATACATTCTTCTCTTGGCATACTTCAAGCAAGTACTCCTTGAGCTCCATAAAACACCTATTATCCTGCTAGAATAAGCAAGACAGTTTCTGAACCAGTTTAGAAATGCAAAAGAATATTAGCATCACAAATAATATAGATCTGAAAAGGATGCTGAATGCCTTGTATTGCCCCAAATTAAGGGCAGTAACAACAGAGAATAGCCCATCATCTTCTGCATCCTCTAACTTAACCACTGTCCCTACTGTGGTTTGTGCCAGTATCAAGTCTACAAATCCTCTCAAATCCCACTGCTTGTTGTCAAGGTAGGTCTGTAGCAAGATCTTCACTCCATGAAAGTCATTAGGTTTCGGATCAAAGAAAGCAAAATCGGCTTTGATGGTTTCCTTCAGAAGATACACACTAGAATAAGAACAAGACGAAACATGCACTTATTCACCCAAAAAAAAAAAAGACGAAACATGCACCAAGTAACAAGAAAAATGTGATTGACGGTGGAATTTTAAATACATATAAAAAAAGGGGCTTACATTATGCCCTTCTTCATCTGAAGATTCAGATGCTCCTGCCTCCTCCTTCAAAGAGTGCTTCGTGAAATGGTCATCTAGAGGTATCAATTTGACAAAGACCATAAAAACTCCATCAAAAATTGATGATAACCATGACAATCTTAGGAAATACCATAAACATGACAAATCTTACCGAACAGATATAGGCAGACACCATCAAAACAATATATAAAAGATTTGTTTCTACCATGATACCTGAGGATTTGGAGATAACTTTATCCTGGAACTTGGGGTTATGGGTTTGACGCTTGTGCTTGAAGTTAGAGGCAACTTGAGCAACAGAACGAGCAAACGCAGAGAAAGCAAAAGGATGCGGTTTCAGGAAACGGTGGCGTTTTGTCGGTCTTCGAGTCATAGCTTCTTCTCTTAGGGTAAAATGAATAAGATCTGGGGCAAAGTATATGATAATGAAGAATTTTTATACACATCAAGCCATTTTAACAAGTGCATTTAATGATATTCAACCTTAAAAAAAGTAAAAAGGTTTGGGGTTTTTTTTTTTTGGGGGGGGGGGGGAGGGTTGGAGGGATTTGGGTCCTCTGTAGCGTGACAGGGAGTGCAACTGCCTGTAGTGCTTGGGCACGCAGCCCAACACAACGCAGGGTTGGGGGGGATCAAAAACTATTCAGAATGGTATACATGGCATACAAACAATTCATGAAACACGTATGATAATTTAACAGCAATTTAACATTTTTCATATAGCCAGAAAAAAAAAAAGGGAAAAGGAGAAGTTCTCACAGAAAAGCACTACCAGATTTCAAAGAATTATAGAAAACAGGGACAACCAATTATGAGGGGGGGATAAAAAACATGGGATGCCAGATTGACAGGGAAAAGATAAAAAGAACAAAATTGAAACTTCAAAGTACAAAAAAAGAATTTAAACAAATAAACAGTACAGATAAAAAGAGAATGACAAAGATATAAGGTAACATGATTAAGAGAAAGCAGAAGTAGCCTAAAACAATTAAGAGAACAAAGTAATCAGGGGAAAAATGTTCAGTTTAGACATCAACACAGCAAAAACATACTTCATATACTCAAATTGGCACACCAGTAGACTCTCAAACCTAGACATGTCCCATTCTGTTTAGCCTAGATCAGCAGGCTGGCCTGTTCTACTTTCCCAAATCTATGACCATTATTAACCATCATAATAGTTGCAATAGATATTATCCTTGAGGCTACTTTTTGAGCCCTCATTATATTTTATTAGTATATTTCCTATCATAAAACTTTGTAAAATCACTTTTTTTGGTCCAAAAATCATATTAGTATTTATCTATTGTTGCTAATTTTACTCCTGGTCCAAAATCCAAGAAAATAATAATAATAATAATAAGATAATGAACAAAATAAAAGTTATAAAGAAATATATTCATAAAAAAAATAAAGCAATAAACTAAAAATCATAATAACATATGATTAAGGAGCAGAATTATAAAGCATATAAATATGTAAGTATGTAATATCCTATTCTTACCTCTATGATGCCAAAACGAGTTCATACACGTCCCCCATGATATTTCAATTTTCAACCCCCTATCAGTCAATACATACAATATAAGTGAGTAACACTTTAATAATCCCATTGTTCCTCAGTAGCTCAGTGGTAGAGCATTTGGCTGTTAACCAACAAGTCGTGGATTCAAATCCTACATGAGGAGATTTAGTTCATTTTCTCCGTTTGTTTCGGTATAAAATAGCTGATAATGAAAATTTTACCGTAAAATTAAATTCCAATGTTTGTTTTGAACTTTGTAAATGATGAATTTTGGGGAATAATGGCTTGTGTCTAGAATGACATTAGCCATGCTTTATTTATAATAGAATAGAATGAGTACAAGTACAATAATACCCATAAGGACAAATCTACCCTTATACCCATATTCAACACTCCCCTCAAGTTGGTACATAGATGTCACACATGCCCAACTTGCAATAGGATGAAATACCTTACTACTAAGACCCTTATACCCATATTCAACATTCCCTTCAAGTTGGTGCATAGATGTCACACATGCCTAACTTGCAATAGGATGAAATACCTTACTACTAAGACCCTTAGTAAAAACATCAGCTATTTGATCACCAGGCTTGACAAATGGAACACAAATAACACCCTGCTCGAGTTTTTCCTTGATAAAATGACGGTCAATCTCTACATGCTTTGTCTTATCATGCTGAACTAGATTATGAGCAATGCTAATGGCTGATTTACTGTCACAATACAGAATCACAGGAAGTTGAACGGCAACACCAAGATCATGAAGAAGATTATAAAACCACAACAATTCACAAATGCCATGGGCCATAGCTCGAAACTCTGCTTCAGCACTTGATCTAGCAACCACAGCTTGTTTCTTGCTATGCCAAGTGACAAGATTGCCACCAACAAAGGTACAATATCCCGATATAGACCTCCTGTCATCAAGAGAACCAGCCCAATCCGGTTCTGTAAAGGCCTCAACACACATGTGATCATGAGGAGAGAAAAACACACTTTTTCCTAGAGGCAAATTCAGGTACCGCAGGATGCGAAACACACCCTCCAAGTATGTGGAATAGGGATCATGCATGTACTAACTAATCAAACTCACAGCATAGGCTATGTCTAGCCAAGTATGTGACAGATAAATCAACCACCCGACCAATCCCTAATATCCACCTTTATCAACCAGTTCACCATTCTTACTCTTTGAGATGGGCATTAGCTTCAAGGGGTGTATCTGTAGGTTTGCACACCAGCATCCCAGTCTCATATATGAGATCAAGAGTATATTTCCTTTGAGAGAGGAAGATACCCTGTATGGAGCGAGCAACTTCAATACCAAAGAAGTATCGTAGTTTTCTCAAGTCTTTAATCTCAACATATACGATAAGAACAGTAATGTGATCACCATCATAGATTTCTCTGTGGGAAGTGATAGTGGATGAAGGAGGATCATCTTCAAGAAAGTATAAATCACCATGCACTCTACCACTGCCAATAGTTTTCCCCATCACCAAGTCCTGAAAAACACAGTGGGATGGAAAAAATGTGACTTTACAATTCAAGACCCTAGTAAGACTACTAATGGAAAGGATATTAGTAGTAAAATTGGGAACATGTAACACAAAGCATAAAAATAACGAAGAACTGAATAGAACCTTTCCCTAACATAATGGAGATGGAACCATCAGCCACTCAGACTCTATCTTTAACTAAACATGAAGAATACTAAAAAAATTTGACTGGAAGACTCGATCATTAGGTCAATTGCACTTGAGTCGATTATCCAAGGGACAAATACAACTGAGGCACAATGACCACCAAAAGAAATACCTATCAGTGGTGGCATGATCACCCAAGCAGGTAAAACCTTACCAATACTACGAACTAGAACCAGTATATAAAGTTGATCTCTCCCGTGAGACGGGCTGCAGCATCGCGGTACGACGATTATCTTCCATTTGAACCATGGAATATGATTGCTCCAAGGACAAAAGGGAACACAGCTAAGGACATGGGCATGAATCTGATCATACTCCACATTCAAGCCGGCTAAGAAATCATACACCCAGAGCTTGTCTTCACGCTTCTTGAAGTTCATGGCATCCGTGGAGCAGGTTGCCTGGAAGTCCTCATAAAAGTCTAACTTCAACCACAGCCCACGTAACTCATAGTTATATTGAGATAACGTCATCTCTTTTTGTTTGGTATCATGAATTTTCTTCCACAACTCATAGACCTGAGCATCATTCCCAACCTGAGAATAGCTTTGGCTGCTTTCCAAATCTTTGCAGCAGTATCTAACAAAAAATAATCCCATGCAATATTGAGGTGCATAGAATTAATAAGAAACGACATCACCAAGGAGTTGTCCGAACTCCATTTTTTCTGAGATGGACCAGCAGTAGTAGGCTTCTCAGCTTCACTTGTAAGATACCCGGCAAACCCTCGGGAATCGATAGACAGGAAACAAGAACGAGACCACATCAAATAATTGTTCCCATCCAACTTGATAGAGCTAACAGGGAACGAAGGAAAATCACCATGAGTCTCATGACTCATTCAATCAATTCCAGTTGATGAAGTAATAATATCCGACATGACTGCTGATCCCAGATGAATTGCAAACGGAGAGAAAAAATATCTCTAGTACATGTTACAATGACTGCAACAACCAATCTTCGTAACAATCAAATCACCAAGAACAAGGGCTCTCAAGCCATATAGATCCAGGCCAAAGAGCACAAAAGATGCAAAAGGCCCTTAGTGGAGAAAAATCACCACCAAGGGTGATAGAGGTGGTTCAGCTCGATGAGAAGAGGGGCCGAGAGAGAAGGAGGTAAGAGTGAAGCGAGAGGAAGAGAGACGAGAGTAGGGGCGAGAGAGAGAGAGAAACGAGAGAGAGGGTGAGGGTGGAGGACATTGCTAGAGGTGTGGCAGCTCCACAGTGGTATTAGGGTTTGGATCCCAAGGTGGATCCTTGCTCTGATACCATGATGCTTTTTGGGGATTAATGGCTTGTCTAGAATGACAGCAGCCATGCTTAATTTGTAATAGAATAGAATAAGTACAAGTACAGCAATGCCCCTAAGGACAAATCTACCCTTATATCCATATTACAACAGTAAATTTGTTTCGAATAAAATTTTACTAGAACCCATGCGTTTACCGGAAAAGGCCTTGGAAAATTTTACTCTCAAATTTGTGTGTAAAATCTTTCCTCTTCCTCTTGAAAATAGAGTTCTCATCTCATCATTCACGATTGAACTTTCACAAGTTCTTTCCTCCACTCCTCGATGTCACAATGTTTTCAAGCTCTGTAACAAATGAACCAGATCTTTGTTTTTGCACTCCTAAATTTGTTGTTACAAAGTTTCCTGGCGATTCACTATAACGACAAGGCGTGGCACATCTACTAGTATCTACAAAAAAATTTCTTTGTAAGGAATAATCTCAACGGTAGCGGAAGATAAATCATCTAGGAGGAACTAAAGCATCAAGCACTCGACGTTTTCGGCCAAGCGGCTCTACTAAGTCCTAAAGGACAGATTACTGTAGCGAGAGGACTGGGGGACTAGAGGGATTTCGCCGGCCCAAGGGAGGAGGGTTTCAAGAACGGAGAAGATAGTGGTTAGGGTTTGGGATTGTTGGCAGGGATCAGAGAACTTATGGCCACAGATGGACTTACTAAAGGCAATGACGAAGCCGAGGAAGTTCTTGCCAGAGTCTGAGTCCTGGTGATGCAGATTCATCACCACATAGGCCTTGTTTCATTGGGAATAAGGCTAGGGTTGGGTTACATACATGTTGGGCCTTTGATCCCATGGGTTTCTAATGTAATAGGCCACTTTTATGGGCCTAAAATATGGGTATATAGGTTGCATACGGGATTAGCCCAATACTTAGTTTATTTTTATGTTTTTTAATTGAACTGGTTCAAATATGTTGCATCCAATTGGTTCATGTGACTTGATTAAGTGGTCATGTGACAACTTACGTGGTCATGTGATGTAGGTTGGGCTGGATTAGGACTCTATAAGTCCAGCCATGTTTTGAGTCTATTTCTTTTAGTATTTTAGTTTCCTAGTTAGTTTAAGTTGCCTAATAGGTTAAGGATTGGGTTAGGCCTTTCCTTTTTAGTATCTAAGTCTATTTTTGAGTCTTCTATATAAGTTTGTAAGGGAGGCCAGCATTGTACACGAATTTGATTAATAAAAATTAGCTTTATGCTTGCTGCCATTGCTGCTGCTCTTTGTGAGTGTATATCCTTGTGGATCTCAAGGTGGTGAAGGGTAGGTGGACTCCTGCGACTCCTTGCATTATGAAGATCAGGAGGTTCTCTCAAGTCATCAAGTTGTTGCCATTGTCTTGCAATACAGTGAGTTTAAACCTGTTTTCTTATTTTAAACCTTCTTCTATCATCCTTCATCGTCCCTTAGACCTAATCCACAGTCCCCTCCATCCATCAAACCCTCATCTCCATTAAACCTGCAACTCCTACTTCAACTAGGACTCCCTTATAACTACAAATCTGGCCATCAATTTCGGACCATACTTCCAGCCTATATCCCCCCACACCTCTCCCTACACTCGACCTTAAACCCAGTCCATAATCCCCACTATATCCCCTCCATTCCTCCACTCCATTAAACCCAAAACCTGCAACTCAATTCTGTCCAGAATTGCAGAATTTTAAAACCTTCCCAAATCCAATTATTTTTATCCCATAATAACCCCCTAGACCTGCATATTAAAGCCATATAAGACACATTCCCATATTCCCATCCTAACCCTAGGAATTGACCTAAATCCTAGTACTGTCCATTCGAACCAGCAGCCCCTTTTGTTATTTGATCCTGTTGTTTAGCTCCTAGTAGGTTTCTTACCTATCTAGGACTACATTACCTTAGAAGAAGCGGATGTCGTCAGGGGAGTGGATCTTCTTGATGGGGGGGGGGGGGTTCGAAAAGGTAAGGAGGGAAGATGGTGGGGACCTTCTTATGAAGATTCATCACCAAAATAGGCTTGTTTTATTAGGAATAAGTCTAGGGTTAGGTATATGTTGGGCCTTTGGTCCCATGGGTTTTCTATGTAATAGGCCACTTTTATGGGTCTAAAATATGGGTAATTAGGTTGCATACGGGATTAGTTGTTTTAGTTTTATTTTGGTGTTTTGTTCATAAATTGAACTAGTTCAACCAATGGTTCAATTTAAGTGACTTTAGTAATTTTCTTTTAAGTGTTTAGTGGGGCTGGATTAGGACTCTGTTTTGAGTCTATTTCAGTTTCTTAGTGAGTCTAAGTTACCTAATAGGTTAAGGATTGGGTTAGGCCTTTCCTTTTAAGTGCAGGAGTCTATTTTTGAGTCTTTTATATAAGGTTGTAAGGGGGCAAGTATTGGATACAAATTTTGATATTAATGAAAAGCTTCTACTGCTCTTCTTCTCCATTGAAGATTTTTATCTTATATTTGATCAAAGCTGGTGGGATCGGTGTTTGATCCGATTGACACCTTGCGGTGGGAAGCCCAGGTGGTTCGTTAGTGGGATCGGTGTTTGATCCAATCGACACCTTGTGGTGTGAAGCCCGGGGTGGTTCTTTGAAGCTTTCTTTCAATTCTTTGAAGATCTCCTTCAAGTTCAAGATCAAGGTTCAATCTTTATTCGAGAACAAAGCTGCTACCAAGATTTCTCTGCAACGATAGTAAGTTCGATCCATCCCATCAATACCCATTCTTCTCTTAATTCTCCAAACCAAACAAGCTGCTGCCAAGATTCAATCTTTATGCTGGGAAGGAGGTTGATGACTGGAGAATAGATGGGGCGGTAGATGGATGACAGAGAGATATCTAACCGTACTGGAGAGGTGGCGCAATGGTGGTGGCACTGTAGCAACTGCAGCAGGTTTTAGAGGAATTGGTTGGTGGAGAGAGATGGTCGTGGTTGGCAGGGGGTGGTGGACAAATCATCTTTTGTGAGTCTTCTATCTTTATTTTTTTGTCTCCGGGGTTCTATTTTTTTATTTTTTTTTATTTACTTTTTTTTTTTTGTGATCCGAACCTAATACTACTGTCAAAGCAAACCGAGGGAAGAGGCAATTTAAGGCTCTTCATATGAGGAGCTTTGGGTCAGTTGGGAGATGGTCCTTGACTCCTTGATGCTTCATATCTCTCGTCGCCACAAGCCATTGGAAGCCTTGTCCCTCTTCAACCAAATGCAAACAGGCCTCCCCCCAAACGACTTCACTTTCTCTGCCATCCTCTACACTTGCGCCAACACCGCAATCCTTGCCCACGGTGAACAAATGCATTTGCTGATATGTAAAGTTGGGTTTAAAAATGATAATCGTCGGTAGTACTATCATCGATATCTACGCCAAGGCGTTCAATGAAATGCCTCAAAGAAACCTAGTGTCTTGGAAAATCTTACAATGATATTTTACTTCTTATTTTACCTTCTAGAAACAAACACCAAAATTTTTGTCAACATGTAAAATTTTACATTGAAACAGACAAAGCCTTTTCAATTTTGCCCTTCAAAAAAGTGAAGGCCAGACGTACAGGCTTGACAGCCAGCGTTTAATTTAACCAATACAGGCTTAAGAAAAGCTGGGTTTATTTAACCAGCTCGAATAAGATTTGATAAATTTCAGTTGAAATCCTATATTACAGTTTCAACAACCAAACAAATCAAAATGTTTTGGAATTTCAATTTCAATCAAATCAAAAGAAACCATTCAGTAATTACAGGATTATTCAAGATACAGCTCAAGTCAACAAACTGAAACATTTTGACTTCAACCTGAACCAAAATCAGGTTTGAAATTGAAAATTGCAAGCTGCATCATCCCTTTCCACCACCACCCCACACATTAGATACTCAAATCCTAGTAAATCCACTACCAAATATGAGTTTCAACTTTCAACCCTTTTCCCTACCACCCACAAGAAACCGGACCATCTTTCCATCCGCCTTGCCACATTACATACAAGGTGTCCCGTTTCATGCAGTCTCATCACCCAAAATAAAGCAGCACTGAATAATATGAGGACAGAATCGATAAGAAAAAAACAGGGGGGTGGGAGGCGGGGAGGGTGGGAAGAAGAAAAAGCAGAACAGAAGAATAGGAAAAAATAATAACTAACCGGAAACGGAGAG
Source organism: Telopea speciosissima (assembly GCF_018873765.1). Taxonomy (NCBI): domain Eukaryota; kingdom Viridiplantae; phylum Streptophyta; class Magnoliopsida; order Proteales; family Proteaceae; genus Telopea; species Telopea speciosissima. Next base: position 68,396,315 of record NC_057918.1, read on the forward strand.
ATGATGCCACTGGCCGGAGGATGTTGCCGGAGAAAGAAGAAGCCGAAGGGTTTTTCCGACGTCAGAGGTAGGGTTCTTCGTGTTAAGGCACAACCATTCTCTACTTCTCTCTTCACTTCCTCTTCCTCTACTATTTTGTGTCGTTCATTAATGGGGCAAGAGTTCTCTGTGGGGGAGGGAACACGCACCAGCAGGAGGGGTGGGGCGGTCATTTCAGTCCCCCATGTGTCTGGGCGTAAGGGTACTCTCTCCATGTGTCTGGGCGGTCAATTTGCAAGCAACTGTGCCTGGACGCAGCCACACGCCGTGCTACAGTACCGGTTAACGTTTCTTTTCCTTTTTTATGTTTTTTTTTTTACTTACAAATTACAACTTGGTACGGAAGTAGTTTTGTGTCCGGGAGTGTGGCCTACTCCAACTCCCATGTGTGCATATCTCCTCCTTAAAATATGGGGGCATTAGTGTCTTTTCATATGGAAAGGAGAGAGATAGACCCATGGGAGTGCTAGCGTAACACTCCCGGACACAGTTCTTTTTCTCAACTTGAGATGATCCAATGCTTCACATATGTTGTATAGTCTATACACAAACCAAAAGCCAATAGCAAGTTAATAACAAAGGGAGGGCATTTTTCCTTCGCGAACGTGACCTTGGTGCCCTACACCAATGCGGGGACCAATGAGAGCACGTGTGTAAGCATTTGGCTAGGTGACAGTTCCTCCTTTAATGTGGCCTGGGTGAATCAATGCATGGAATCTGTCATGCACAAATTCCTTTCTCAAATTTAAGAAAAAAAAAGTGAAATACATAAGGCGCCCATCCAATAAACTAGGCATCTTAGGTACCCAAAGTGACACCCAGAACTACAAGGTAGGCGCATGAGTCGGGTGGAATTATGTGTCCATCAAACCCAAATTTCTTAGTTAATTGGATTAATTTATTTATTTTTATTATGTGTGATATATCATTAGTGGGTTTATAAGATCATAATTATGTTTTCACCTAAAACATTTTCGACTAGGGATAGGGTTAGACACCCTATTTTAGTGGTTATTGCATTATATGTTACTAGGAATGTCAATTCCAAGACACAGATGTATGTCCACATATAATATGTGTATTGAACTGAATCACGTAGGAATCTCGCATGTGTTACTGCTAGTAGTTGAGAAATGAAATCTTTATTTTTTAGAATTCGATCGGCCCTTTGACCTAAGAGTTCCTTGCCATTGCGGTAACGCATCATGGGTTTTGGTGCGCCAATGGTTGATGTCCCTTGGGCTACATATTGGTGTACTAGATTTGTGGTGTCATATCGTAAACAAAAAAGATGTTCAACACGGAATTCACTACCCTTAATTGGGGAACATCAAGGGGGGAGAGAGAGAGAGAGTTTGTGTCATCAGACAGAAATATGGATCCAATGTTGTGTCTTGTAAATTATTTTATCTTATATAATTTATTAATATTAATATTTGAAAATTGTTTTAAAATGCTTTGGGTCCAATCAAAATCACAGAATCTATAAAACAGACATGTACAATGAACTGAGGTTTGGCCAATTATATTACATGTCCCACAGTTCACTATAAGATATTATTAGGTGGAGGGGCTGACAGATTAATTACAAATGTCTACATTCTTGGGGAGTAAACAAAATTAAATTATCTAGTGATATCTTTATTTAAGTTAAAAATATTGTAAAATAGAAAACTACTAAAAGAGATGAACACATGGCATGATGGGATTAGGAATCCTAATCATACACTATAAGGATACCCACTAAATGGGATTTTTATTTGAGAGAGAGAGAGAGAGAAGGTGTCCAAGCATGAAAAAAATGACTCTTGTCACTCCAATGGCTTTTCTCTTCTCCATTCTTATTGTGGTTTTGAGTTTTAGGGTTTGTGAAATCTTAAGTTTGAAAGAAAAATTTAGTGTGAATCTTTCGGTGTTTCTAACCCATTCAAGAGTTGAAGAGATTGAGTCTTTACGTTATTCGGGTGAGGAAGAGCCATTATCAGGAGGAAGAACTACACTTGCAGTTGTAATGTAACCCATTTCATTTGCATGAAATTTAATTTTTGTCCAGTGATTTCGGATACAACAGTTACTTGATCCAATTCTTCCCATTGCATGATCGGGTTCACTCCTCCAAGAGTTTTATTCAAGTCCAATGGTTCACATCAAGTAAAGGGAGAGGGTTCCCAGCATGGCTCTTGCGCCAGCACAAGTTCAATGAGAGCACACGTGAAATCATCAATAGGGGTGAAATTTTCGCCTTTCATGGGAGTGGGGCAATCATTTTTTACCTATGTCTATATGATCCGGGCAAGTAAGGACCACACTGCCTTTTATAGTTCTATTTCTCTTAAACAAAACGTGTCATACCAAAGTTGATCAGTTCTTATTCTATCTAGGTTACATATGAATCGTTATCGTCTACAGTTCCTTGATCGGTGTGGTTCCCAAGTGCCTATCACAAGAGGGGGTGGGACCCACCCGAGCACTGACCGAACACTCTACCAGGTGGGGTCCACACTCCTCTTGTGAGAGGCACAAGGGAACCGCATACGATAAAAATTCGGTTACATATGGGTGAGTGGAGAGCGGGGGGTGTCCATGTATGTAGTGGTACCTTGAAAAGGCACCTGACCAAGTTTTCCAATTAATCCTACCTTGAAAGGGCATAATGTGTAGCATATTGTAACATATTTCAACAAATGGGCCCACTTAATACGGATTGTAACCTACTCCAAAGTACAGGGTGTCGTCTCCTCCAATAAGGGCTTCGTGGAATAACCAACCCCCAACACCCACCCAACCATCCATCCACCCACCTAAGAAAAACATCACACTAAAAGCATTAGTTTCTTAAATTCAAATGCACCAAAAGTGGGCAACAAATGATAAATGACAGGATCCAGATCTTCTACGACCTAGCTGCCCGGGCGGCCTGAGCGGCGCAGACATAAGGCGGTGTGCAATGATTGCCTTACCCCCACTCAGACAAGGCGCTAGGACAAGGGTAAGGCGAACATTGCAAAACGCCTTTTGTCTGTGCCGCTCAGGCCGCTACGGGCAGCCAGGCCGTAGAAGATCTGAATTGTAAATGACAGCGTACATTGGTACAATATATCTCAAAACTTCTAATTAAATGTGAAAACCATTGAAACTAAAGTTGTGTTTGGCATTCTTGGAATGCATTCTAGGTCAATTTTGCATTTTTGAACGATAAAAATAACTACTTTTATCGTTCAAGAATGTGAAATCAACTTATAATGCCTTTCAATTAAGAATGCATACCAAACACAGCCTAACTAAAAGTAAATCACCAGTATTGGGATCTATGGAATTGGTATTAGATTCGTTTGTTATTGATTCTGACTATGATATCGGTAGTGTTTGGAAACAGGGAAGCGGAGCCTATCATTTAGGTCAATTGCCATTACATTTCGCTTCTAAGTTCCAAGTCCATTATGGTTCTTCAACCTTTGAACTTTCACACAACCAGAAAAAAAAACAAAAAAACCAGTTAGGCTGTGTTTGCTATGCATTTTAGGTCGATTTCGTATTCGTAGTTGATAAAAATAACTATTTTTATCATCTGAGAATGCAAAATCGACATAGAATGCATAGCAAATGCTGTCTAAAGTTTGTTCAATGTTGTTGTAAGTTGTTAAACTCAATCTTTGTTTCCAAACAAGACTTTCTGAGTCTTTGGTATCCAATTATTTTGTGGTACTTCTTAAAGACTATTGCTTTAGGGTGGTTCACTGTTTTAGATATGAATTTTTTTCTGCCCACCCTAATTTTATTGGGTAGACTGTATTAACCCCGGGCCAATGTAGATCCTGCAGCCACATGGCCACAAGGGATGGAGAAGGGTCCAACCTAGCTCTACTTCCTGAGGCATGGTTCCATTCCAACAGAGCTACCCTTTGGGGTTTGTTTTAGCTATGTTTGCTTATAAGGTTCCCTTGTTTTCCATGTAAAAAGGTGGGAAGGAAAAACCTTCATATCAAATAGGATTTTCTACTATTTCAACATAAAATGCAAAATAAAAGCATTGAAAAGTATAGACAAATTAGAACTGAGTTTTCCTTCAACCATGGTCAAGGGAGAATCCCTGGACTAGTGCATTCAATTTTGTCTATAGGGTATAGTGCAATCTAGGGGAGGTATATTCGACCATTCATAAATAGGGGGATGTATTAGTGTTGAGGTTTTGGTGTCTTAACTTTTGATGATGGACTGCTGTGTGGAGCCTCCGGGGCCTGCGGAGGCTCCTACGTGATTCACTCGTTGGACCTGCTTCGGACTATCGCGGGAAAATTTTAAGGATTATATGGGTATTTCGGTAAATTTTTTGTATAGGATTTCACAACAAATCTATAGCGAGAGTTCTTTCTCTGCATTGCAGATCTGAGAGAGGTATGAGGAACGAGCGACTGTAACCCTATTCTCCATTGATAGTGGAACAGATCTCATCTCACCGTGGACGTAGGCAACCTTGCCGAACCACGTAAATTGTTGTGCGCATTGTGTGATTGTGTTCGCGATTTTCATTCTTCTCTACATCGTAGTAGGTTTTACAATTAGGACCCTAAGATGGTGGGTTTTCCTTCAACATGCAGTTGAGGAAAACTTTATCCAAAAACTTATGTGGAGGAAAATTTTCATGTAAACTATCATTTGCAAAGAAAAGGAAATGATCTTTTGATTTGAGTTAAACGAACACTTGCTCGATAGCAACTTGGAAGAAATTTTTATAAACAACATGGGAAAAAAAATGCTATCTAGTCGCGTGGCTCCTATGCTCAGACATAAAAACATGTGAAAGTGACACCTTGCCCCATAAAATAAAAAAATCACATCTATGTTGATGTTCCCTTATTGACCCCATGCTGGTGCAAGCGCTACATGACCAGACAATGACCTCTTGCGCATTCATCTGCTATTTCCATATTTCTATTTATGAGAAAAATGTGCAAAAGTCATGATAGAGGATTGAAGAAATAGAATTAGGCCAGAAAAACAAAAATAGAAATCAAACCAAAAACTGCCATTAATAAGTAAGGATACTGATGAGCCTGGACCAGAGTTGGGCCTGACCTGAGAAAAAAGTCCAAACTCGGCCCATGAGGGTCACATAAGTAAAGCCAAAGCCTGGCCAAGGATGTTTAAATTGAAACCTAGCAAAACATAACCCTCACACTGTGAAGTGCAGGAAAATGGGTTGTTTATTAGGTCTCTTACAATTGGGCTTTTTTTTATGTTAATATGAAAACATGTAACTGGTGGAGGGTAGTTCTTGTTGGAGAAAAAAATAAAGAACTAATGCATTGAGTTTTTTGTTTTGGTAAGAATGCTTTGAGTTTGATTAGTCACTAGCAAATGAGTTATGCTATAAATTTATACTTCATTAAAATTTTTATTATTAAAATAAAGGAAAAGAGAACGCCACGCGGTTGTGCAGCGCAAGCCGCCCCTATGCCCAGACATAAGGGTGCGTGAAATGATCACCACACCCCTGATCATTTCCATCTTTCAGGAGTGGCAGTCATTACGTTCACCCCTGTGTTTGGGCGCAGGGGTGTGTAGTGTTGCACGACTGGGTGGTGTTAGAACAAAATCGTCATTGAATTTTGATAAAAAATAAAATAAAATTGATTGGAAAAAATTCTCTGAGCCGCTGGGTAGGGTAAACTAGCACTTCTGTGTCTCTCTCTCTCCTCCTCCCATGAAATGCTTTCGCTGCCCTTCAATATACAATACCATTTTATTGCACCTCATAGGTGAGCTTCTCTATGCCGCTTGCTCAAAGAACCCTTGATATATCAAAAAAACAATTCATTCAAACTAAAATTTTGAATAAAATAAACTTTCTTATATAATAGTACTTAATGTAAGATTTATTAACTTTTTGAAATAACCTTTGAATTTGTTACAACTTATAATATTTGACCCTATGATATCATTCTACAAAATTCAATAATATAAAATTAAAATTTGTAACTCATCAATATTAAAAAAAATGGGTATTCTTTCAAGAATACATAGAAAATATCGAAATACCTCAACATCATTGATCAATTTGTCTAGTCAAAAAAAGGGTTTGTTTCATTTTTGTAATTAACTTTCTCCATATGCCCTTCAATATTGACACCCACAATAGAGTCTAAAGTAGATCAGACTTTATCATCAATTAATGATCAAATCATGCAAAACTCTTTGCTAAAGTCACAAAAGTGAGATAGTCTTTTTTTTTCTTTTTTTTTTGGGGTAAAACAAAAGTGAGATAGTCTGAAACATGGGTTTTGGCAGGAGAGATGGGTCTTATGTTAAGTATCTTATATGGGAGAATGTTCTCTATACCGCAGCGTAGCCTGCGCTCAGGCACATGGGCACCCTGTGCGGGGGACAGGGTGGTCATTGCACCTAGCCCCATGTGCCTAGGCGCAGGCTGCGCTGTGGTACAGAGAACAACGCCTCTTCTTATATTTAAGAGTTGGTCTTTGCTTTGAATAGTAGTAGATAGATATAATACTAGTTTCCATTTGTTGGCAATCAACTCTTTTATAAGAACAGTCTCTTTGCGAAAGCAGCGGTGAGGCTGCGTACATTATGATTCTCCCCAGACCTGCAATGGCGGGAGCCTCGTGCACTGAGTACGTCCTTTTTTTTTCCAACTCTTTTATAAAATTTGGGATTTACATGTATTAAAATTGGTATGTGTAGTTGTCTAAAGATATGGTGTCTTCAAATGTATAATACAATCATAGGATTTTTCTCATTAAAAATAAAAAATACAAGGATAAATTACACGTCACCCCCTGATTTTTGAAAAAACTGAAATCACCCCCTAGTTTAGACCCCAATATGACAAATTAGTCCCTATCGTTAGTTTTATGTTGTTAAGTGATGATGTCAGCCAGTTAAATAAATTTAAATCCCTAAACTACCCTTGATCAATGTTAAAGATGAAGGAACATAAATTTTGAAGGGTAGTATTGTAAATTTAATTCTACTATTTTAGTACAAGGGTAAACTAGTCCTTTCACACCAATAACTAACAGCAAACTAACACTGTCACTGTAGAGAGGGTGATTTGAGTTTTTTCAAAAATCAGGGGGTGATCTGAGTTTTGTTTGAAAACCAGGAGATGACGTGTAATTTACCCAAAATACAATCATAGAATTTTATTTATTTATTTAATTTGCAATGCTTGGTACTTCTTTTTACTACAAATTATCTATGATAGGTGGATCCAAGGGAAACTTTGTCTTTGAGTTTCAAAAGGACTATATAAGGGCCACAGCTTCAATGGCTCAACTACTCTTTCACACACACACACACACACACACACAGTTGCTTTCATTAAAGGGACATCTCTTATGGACCACTCATCTTCCTTATTGAATGGCCGAAAAGGCTTCCAGTACAAGATATAGTATTCATTTATATGGGATGCCATGGCTCATGGATTATCTTATTGCAAACGTAGCAAACTCCAATGGTTTGACTATTTTGGTCTTGCTATGGAAAAAAAATGTAAAGAACCTTCTAAGTTTTTTAGTTTATTATTTTTTATGTAATTTTTTCATTTATTAATGCAAGTATTTATCCAGGACCCTCTATGGCTTAAGCAGTACGGAAACTGATCTATTGATATATGTTGGAGTTTCATGCGAAAGCAATTATCTTACATCGGATGTGAGTAGTGCGGCGTGAAATGGATTTGGGCACCCTCTCCTTAATGACTAACTTTTAAGAATGAGTTCTACCCAAGTCCCAATTAACTATTAAATTATGAGAGAAAGTTCTTTGTCCGAGAGTGTGGCCTATGCCAGCACCATTTGAAAAGACACCTCTACCCCTTTGTTTTGAAGAGGAGAAAGATAGACACATGGAAGTGTTGGCATAGGCCACACTCCTGGACAGAAAACTACTTCCCTAAATTTATCATGTATAAATAGATCTTTTATGTTTTTTATTCATTTATTTTATGGGAAATGGCAGGGTATGCTAAAGATGTACCATAAGCTGGCATCTTATGTAGTCTATCTCTCTTTTCCCCCCTTTGAGTGGTAAGAGAGTCATTTCAAAGGGGGAGGGGGGAGGGAAGTGAGAGATAGACACATAAAATGCTAGCTTATAGTATACCGCTAGCATACCATCCCTCTCCCTTATTTTATTTTGGTTTTGATTAAGAACCCTATATGATATATATGCCTTTCAGTTCATATAAATTAAAGATGTGCATGTTGCATACATGAGTTCACAAGAATGTACACATCAAAAGATTATTTTGTTTGTTCTGTGCCAATTTTTTACATTTGGCCTACTCATTGCTGTTATCATATTTGAATGCGATTGAAAGAAAATGAGACAAGACAAGCTACATCATTGTGATAACGAAAACTTAGCGGAAAAAAAAATAGTATGGTTTAATATGTTATTTTTAAATGAAATAATTATATATTTAATTATCCAAGTATGTCCATTATATATTTTCAAAACCTCGGAAATAGTTGCATTGAGTAGTTTTTTTTTCCTTAAAAAAAACAATGGAATCCTAATACGCGGCAGACAAAAATTCCCAAAATTGTTCATATTGAAACATTCTCCCATTTAATGGCAAATCCCCAAGATTTAACAATTCATTAGATGTCAAATTAAAAAGCAATTTAAAGCAAGGACATGCATGTGAGAAGCTAGCTACATCATGATAATTAATAAAGAAGTTAAAATATTGTATATATTTCTATATATGGGAAAAGAATTTGCACAACGTCAGTCCAAAAATGAAATTGTACACCTCTTTACATATCATTGTTCATGTGAGGAGGTGATATACGCCATAAAATGCCCCTCCCCCTATTGTCATATTCCAAAAAGGGTTTCTTCATTCGCCCGAAGCTGCACTCGGGCAGTGTAGGGAATCCTCTCTCTTGTCATTTCATATGGACAATGGATCATAGTTGCAACAGCTTAGACATTCAATATAATGTGGTCCTATTTCACCATAATGATATTTAACTAGCTATTTTAGGAGATAGTTGAGTTTGACACCAATTCCTAGTAATTGAACAATTCATCATAGTTATCAAATTAGGAGACACTAACTGTAAAAAATCGATACAACAAGCTACATCACAGTAATAACAAACTAATTCTTAAACTTATTTGGACGATGGCCGCTAACATTTCGAGCATTTGGACTGATTGGATTACAATCGCTATCTCCGAAAAGACTCCATTTGGACGGTTGTATGCTCCCAAAGTTCCTCTCTGGTGTGGAAGCAAATGGTGAAGTTTAGAGGCCTTGTGAAAAGATCGATAGTCTCAAGCGTTGATGATGGCTCCTCAACCCTTCTATGGCTTGACCATTGGCATCCCCATGTGGTGCTCTTGGATAGATACGATGATCAGATTAGGTATGATGCAAGGGTGGTTCACATGACTTAAGTTTCATTGATCCAAGTGAATGGTGTTTGGAGTCCAGGACCTACCCCTTCCGCCTCCTCCAAGCTACATGGGCAGCCCTGGCTTCCATAAGGAGGAGACAGAGTGGGAGTGGGGATTTGGTTAGGTGGGAAGCTTCCTCCTCTGTAAACTTTTCCTCATGCTTGTCTTGGGATTGAGATGATTCTTGCCTAGCGTCCGTGGTTCCTTGGTCTTAATTTACTGATTTGGTTTCTTTGCCTTCAAAGGATTTGCTCCAAGCTAGGTCTATTGGGGTCTTGGTATGGGAAAAAAATGTCAAGAATAAAGTTTTTTCATTTATTAATTTTTATGTAATTTTTTCATTTATATTGTTAGTATTTATCCAGGACCCTTTAAGGCTTAAGCAGTATGGAAACTCTATTGATACATGTTGGGGTTCCACATGAAAGCATACATCGGATGTGAGTAGTCCGATGTGAAATGGACTTGGATGCCCTCTCCTTAATGACTAACTTTTAAGAATGAGCTCTACCCGGCCAAGTTCCAACTAACTATTAAATTTATGGGAGAAAGTTCTCTGTCCGGGAGTGTGGCCTGTGCCAGCTCTCCCATGAGTCTATCTCTCTCCTTCCCATTTGAAAAGACACCTCTACCCCCTTGTTTTGAGGAAAAAGATAGACACATGGGAGTGCTGGCGTAAGCTACACTCCCGAACAGAAAACTACTTTCCTAAATTTATCAGGTATAAATAGATCTTTTATTTTTTTTTATTCATTTATTTTATGGTAAAAGGTTGGGTATGCTAGTGATCGATATACCGTAAGCTAGCACCTTATGTGGTCTATCTCTCTCTTCCTCCCTTTGAAGGGTAAGGAAGTCATATCAAAGGGGGGGAAAAGAGAGAGATAGACACAGAGTGCTAGCTTACAGTATATCCTTAGCATACCCATCCCTCTCCCTTATTTTATTTTGGTTTTTATTTTAGTTTTAATTAAGAACCATACATGCCATACATGCCTTCAGTTCATGTAAATTAAAGATGTGCATGTGTTGCATACATGAGTTCACAAGAATGTATACATCAAAAGATTATTTTGTCTGTTCGGTGCCAATTTTTTACATGTGGACTACTCATTGTTGTTATCATATTTGAATGCGATTGAAAGCAAATGAGACATTTTACCAAAAAAAAAGCAAATGAGACAAGACAAGCTACATCATTGTGATAACGAAAACTTAGTGAAAAAAAAAATTGATATGGTTTAATATGTTATTCTTAAATGAAATAGATATATACTTTAATTATCCAAGTATGTCCATTATATATTTTCAAACCTCGAAAATAGTTGCATTGAGTAGTGTTTTTTTCCTTAAAAAACAATGGAATCCTAATGCGTGGCAAATAAAAATTCACAAAATGTTCATATTGAAATATTGTCCCATTCAATGGCGAATCCCCAAGATTTAACAATTCATAAGATGTCAAATTAAAAGGCAATTGAAAGCAAGGACATGCATGTGAGAAACTAGCTACATCATGATAATTAATAAAGAAGTTAAAATATTGTATATATTTCTATATATGGGAAAAAGGTTTTATAATGAAATTGTATACCTCTTCACATATCATTGTTCATGCGAGGAAGTGATAGCTCATAAATGCCCCTTCCCCTATTGTCTGATTCGAAAGGGGGTCCCTTCATTCGCCCGAAACTGCAGTCAGGCAGTGTAGGGAATCCCTCTCTCTTGTCATTTCACATGGACAATGGACCATAGTTGCAACAACTTAGACATTCAGTATAACGTGGGCTTAATATTTCACCATATGATGTATAAGTAGCTATCTTAGGAGATAGTTGAGTTTGACCCAAATCTTGATAATTGAACAATTCATCATAGTTATCAAATTTGGAGGTACTGACCGTAAAAAATCAATACGACAAGCTACATCACAGTAATAACGAACTAAATCTTTAACTTATTTGGACGATGACCGCTAAAATCCCGAGCATTTTGACCGATTGGATCTACGACCGCTATATCCAAAAAGGCTCTATTTGAACAGTTGTATGCTCCCAAAGATCCTCTCGGTGTGGAAGCAAATGGTGAAGCTTAGAGGTCTTGTGAGAGGATCGATAGTCTCAAGCATTGATGATGCCCCCTCAACCCTTCTTTGGCTTGACCATTGACATCTCCATGGGGTGCTCTTTGATAGATACGTTGACCGGATTAGGTATGATGCAGGGGCAATTCGCATGGCTTTAGTTGTCAATCCAAGTTGATGGTGTTTGGAGTCCAGGCCTCGCCCCAGCTACTTGGGCAGCCCTCCCTTCCATAAGGAGGAGACTGAGTGGGAGTGGGGATTTGGTTAGGTGGGAAGTATCCTCCTTTGTAAGCTTTTCCTCATCCTTGGCTTGGGATCAAGATGATTCATGCTAAGTGCCCATGGTTCCTTGGTCTTTACTGATTTGGTTTCCATGCTTTCAAAGGATTTGCTCCAAGCTAGGCCTAGTAGGGTCTCTACTTCATGCATCTTATATTGGAATGGAAGTGAATCTTTCGACCACCTCTTCTTTGATTATTGCTACTCTCGCTTTCTATGGGTGAGCATTCTTAAGATATGCTAGCCAACTTCGAGGTAGATCTTTGACTTTGAGCATGAATGGTGGTGTATTCTCTCGGCATTAAAGGAAAATCTTGTCATAACAGGATGGGAAAGATTGCGTTTTGTGCTACGGTGTACCATGTTTGGTCTGAGAGAAATATAAGGTCTGGTAAGTCGAGGACTCATCAACAAATATGGGACTGCATTAAGCTTGAGATCAGGGGCAAACTAGAGAGCAATATTCCTATTGTTCCAGGTACGTATAGAATTCGCCTAATTGTTTTGAGTTGGAATATTCCAACCGCCTTCCCCCCCTTAGTGGTCTTTTCAAATTGGTTTGGTCGGCCTCTCTCCCCTTTCCTCCCCTCTGGGTGTTGTATTATTGGCGCTTTGTTGAATATATTTTCATTTATAAATAAATAAATAAAATAACGAACTAATTATAAATGTGGCATGATTTAAAGTATTTTTCTCCGACAAAAATAGAAATATATCTAAATGAATTTTAAAAAATTGATAAAAAAAATAATTTATTGATGAAAGGATCATGAGCTACCTGACGTTTCTCCCTCACATTGGAGAAGGAGCCAGGGAGTCGAAATAGGCCAAACAGTCAGACATGCAACTACTAAGAAATGTGGTACAAAACAAATGAATTTGATAGTACGAAGAACCTGGTGGAGAGAAATACAGAGATTAGACGTATGGTATAGTATGGAAAAGATCCGGTCGGTGCCAGTAATTAATGTTGTACTATTATTTGAAATATTAAATGGTAGAAAAAATATTCTTGGTGGATATCACACAAACATCAAAGGGATCGAACTTCATTAAATTGTAGATTCAGTCTGGTGGCAAGTTTCATAATTATTTCTCTAAATTGTACCATTTTGAATTCAATAGCCGGAAAAATAAGTTGTGAGTACAGTTTATTTAATTTGGTTTAATTAAGCTTAAGAGTACATGCATGCATGGTGGCTTGGGGAGCGTGGGGCTCACATCTGACGGTTTGCAGTGCATGGGCATGCAGCCCAATAACCCACCTATGTGTTGGATTGTGTGCCCATGCACTGCAGACTGTCAAATGATGCGCTACACGTTGTGTCGCACTGTGAAGGATCCAAATCCGGCCTGGGGATGGATTATTGAATTTTTTCAATTCCATCAGTACTAGTTAATCAGTACTGTCTGAGTTTGTTGTAGAGTAGTTGGTTTTCTTAGAGAGTTATAAAGATCTTTTCTGTTTTTCACAGATTAGAGGTGGAGGTGTCATCAGCTTTAGCTACTCTCCTTTAAATTTCAACCCCACCAATTTATGTATTTCACATGGGATCTCAACTTTATCAAGGTCTCTAGCTACCTTCTCCTCAATGCCTCCTTCATAAATAAACCAACACCATAGGGAAAGAAGAACACTTTATTATATATAGGTTTATTTAATTAGTGTAGAGGTTTAATTTCATTGACTTGATTATTAATGATCTCATTACAAACCCAAAAAAAAATAAAATTAACCCTAATAAATTAAGAACAATTGAATTTGTAAACTTGTTTTTGAACCTTAAGTGGGCATGAAGATTATGCAAATGAATTTGATTAATTACAGTTCTATTGGGTTCCACGCGGAAGGCAGAGGTAATAATTTTACATCAGATGTGAGTAGGCTGATGTGAAGACTTACAAGTACTTGGCCATCCTCTCCTACTAAAAGAAAAGTGATTTTTGACTACGGAATTTGGCGACCGATTTTTTTATCTCTATCACCAAAAATAACTATCGTCATAAATGATTTACCACGACGATAACTATTAGTCTGTAGCCCTAATTGAAAAGTACGATTTAAAATCATAAACACTAGGTAAAAGATCAATGATTCCTAACTCTAACTAAAATATTTAGCTATTAATGGCCAAAAGTACTTAATTTCTTGTACAATTAAGTATGATCTCCAATATTCATTTTCAGCAGGAAAAAATGGATCAACACTTCTAAAACTAAACATTTATGATGAAAACATAAAGGCTTTACAAAGTAGGTTTGGATTATCCCAAAATCATCATTGTATCATATCTTCATCTTCATTAGCTTAATAAGAGGTGGAGATATTTTACCATGATGGGTCATCTTCACCAACATAAAATTTAATGAAAATCATATAAAGTTCCACACATTGATGCTAAAAGAGGCTTTGACTTCTTGTGCTAGTGGTTGTACCATAATATTGGACAGAAGAAACAGGTTTGTAAACATCATGAAACAATAATGCTTTTTTAGAGATTTAAACATTGCAATCAAGTAGCCACCAAAATAGATAGGACACAATTCCATACATGCATGACTTGCAAATTAATAATTTGCTACCTTTTTTTTTTTAAGTGGTCCTAGGGGTAGAAAGGACATTAAATAAAATTAAAAACCCACTACACAATCCTTTTCAATGTTAAACTTTTTCATGTTCTCACAACTATATATATAGACATAAACAACCAAATCACTAACCAAAGCAATTCAGCTCTTGTTGTGAAGTTGTGAGTTCTTAAGAGTTTTTGCATTTTTCAGGGTTGTCCAAAACTCTGATCTCCATGGAGTTTCCTTTGGCTTTCCTGATAGTAGTTTTTCTAGGGATAACTACTCTTGTCTCTCAAGTAGAGGCCCGTGCATTCTTCGTCTTCGGTGATTCACTTGTCGATGCTGGTAACAACAATTACTTGGCAACCACTGCTCGTGCTGATTCGCCTCCTTATGGCCTTGACTACCCGACTCGTCGACCCACTGGTCGTTTCTCCAATGGACTTATCATCCCAGACATTATCAGTTGAGTAGTTCTAAATTCTTCTTTCTTTTGATAGTTGTTTTTGGTTTCCTTTATTAGGGGTTTTCCCCCTTTTTTTTTCCCGTTAATTTATTTTTCATTCATCCAAAAAAAAAAAAAAAATAATTAATAATTAATGTACTAACTATCATTAGGTGAGTCTATTCGTGAGGAGTCTGTATTGCCCTACTTGAGCCCACAACTCACAGGAGCCAGACTACAAAATGGTGCTAACTTTGCTTCGGCCGGGATCGGAGTTCTTAACGACACCGGAGTCCAATTCGTAAGCACAAATTAATTAAGTTAAATTTTTTTTTTGTTAATAAGTACAAATTAAGTTATTAATTTGAGTTATGTGATATAATTTGCAGGTAAACATAATTAGAATGCCAAGGCAATTGGCGTATTTTCAGGAACACCAACAGAGAGTGACTCAACAAATTGGAGCTGCACGGACAAAGCGGCTAGTGAACCAAGCACTTGTTCTTATTACAGTTGGTGGCAATGACTTTGTTAACAATTACTATTTGGTTCCAGGCTCAGTTAGATCTCGTCAATATTCTCTCCCTGATTACGTTCGCTTTGTCATTTCTGAGTATAAAAAGCTTCTAAAGGTAACTAGCTATTGTCTCTCTATGCATCCTTTACACAAGTTCATGGTGTAAGGGTCTCACACCCACATTAATGTGAGCAGTCACGAAAAAAGAGAGAGAGAGAGATTTGGATCCTCTGCGGCCTGGGGTTGTGGGGTCATCGTGCTGTGTACAACTCCCAAGTCACCACGTCAGCACATATGCTCATCCAATGGTTGGGTATCTAGCTCCTCAAAAATACTGTTCAAAATTCATATTTGAAAGGAGCTTGATGTCCAACCAGATGGACATATGTGTTGAGGTGACAACCTGGGAGTTGAACGCAGCACGATGGCGACAAAGTAGCCAGATCCGAGAGAGAGAGAGTGGAGTTATTATTGGATGATGTGTAGTAGTTGAGAATGTGAGTCGAATTATGGAGTGTGGTGCTTGCCCATTATTAGAGCCCTTATAATAGAAGCCATGAATGAAAATAATGGAAGGAAGAGGAAAACCACATTGCATTATAACCCACATTATCAGAGCTATTTTCATGGGCCAACCCTAGGAATGTCTTAATGACACCTTTATAGGTGTATTAAAAGCATTACACCCCACATTATCAAAGCTATTCTCATGGGCCAACCCTTTAAGTCAAGGGTAGAAATGGAAATTCATTCACCACGGGGCTTCAGATGTGCGTGGAAGGGTATTTTTGGGAATAAATAGGGTTTGTGAATCCTACGACTTGGTCAAGGAAAACTTTTCCCTAATATACATATGAAGTGAGTTTAAATACGATCACTAAAAAAGAAGTATATATTATAATAAGAAGGTATAGAAAATAAGATTACAAATAATTTGACACCTTAGGGTTGTTAATAAGAAAAGAAATCCTTTAATTAAATTACTAATGTTTCACAATTTGTGTATTTGCAGAGGCTGTATGACTTGGGGGCTCGTAGTGTTCTTGTGACTGGAACTGGACCTCTAGGTTGTGTTCCAGCTGAGCTTGCCCAGAGGAGCCGTGACGGCTCTTGTGCCGCTGACCTGCAACAAGCTGCCGCCCTCTACAACCCTCAACTCGTTCAGATGATTAACCAACTCAACGGGGAAATCGGTACTCGGGTTTTCTTCGCCGTTAATGTGCAACGGATGAGAACTGATTTCATCAGTAACCCTCAAGCATATGGTAAGTTAAGTAGTAATTGAATCATGAGGTAAAATTTAGACCAAATTGAGTGGTCGATTTGGTTGAACCGGAACATGGTTCATTCAATAACTATCAATTTCCCGTCTAGGGATGCCTGGACGTTAATTCTCTATTTTTTTTTTTTTTTTTTGGGGGTAATGACAGGTTTTGTCACATCAAAGATCGCATGTTGTGGGCAAGGACCTTACAATGGGCTTGGACTCTGCACAGTTGCTTCAAACCTTTGTCCAAACCGAAATATTTATGCATTTTGGGATCCATTCCACCCAAGTGAACGGGCGAACCGGTACATCGTCCAACAGATCCTTTCCGGCACCAACGATTATATGTACCATGGGAATCTAAGCACCATCTTGTCCACCATTGATTCCAGAGTTGCTGCTATTGATTCCAAGGTCTAATAATGGTCCATTAGATCATCTTTTCCTTCTATACTGCAATTGTTCATGTTTTCTGTCAAGTTTGCCGGCGAGATCGATCATCGATATATGTCTAAAAAACAGGAGGGATATGTACGTGGCCGGCGCCGTGCATTCGTGTTTTAGGTGTTTGTTAGAGTGTCCGGTGGATCAACTATAGAAGGATGAGATTTTTACTTTCCATGGTGTCAGATTGTTGTCTTTGAAGTAGTGTAAGGGAAGGCTACTGGTTTTGAGTGTCCACAATAGGTGGTTTAATAAAAAATAAATGTGTAAACAAAAAACACCTTACACTCTTCTAGCCACAAATGATTTGATATCAAAAATAAATAAATAAATAAATCTTACATTATGGTTCTCTCTTTTCTTTTTTTCTTTATTTCGAATATTATCTGGACCCCTGAACTTTATTAATAATTGTGGAAAAATTAAATAAAAAGGGGAACATAAGCGCCTTATCCCAACCCAAGGAGAAAACAAAAACTCTCAACCACTCAAGAAAACCCAAACCCAACCCCTTACATCAGGAGAGAACAAAAAAACCAAAAGCCTATTTCCTGAGGATTAGAAAACCAGTTTTATTTTCTCACAAAATTCATCCAAGGCCCCCTGAGAGCGTAGACCCAGCATGGAAAACACCGTCTCAATGCCCTTGGGTTACTAATTACTGATTGTTGTAGTTAGTTTTTATATTCCTTTTTAGCTCTCTCTCTCTCTCTCTGACTTTGGCTCCCCCTTCCCCTCCCTCTCTCCCCCCCCCCCCAAGCATCACCTTCCCCCTGTTCACTACATATCGCTGCCCTCCCCTGCCCCTCACTTGCCTCCCCCCCCCCCACCCCCCTTTTTCCGTAACCTCGCCCCTTCCTTAATTCCGCTAATGAAAGGTTCAGTGGCAGCAAGATTAAGTTTACTAACAGACCCCATTCTTATAATCACAGAAAGAGTTGTTAATGATATATGAATATATGATATAAAAAACAGAGAAAAGAAAACTCAAGTTGAGCACAAGATCCCTTGAATCATGAGAAGTTTAGATCGAGACGCATTGTTATAGCTGCCCAACTGGAGAAAGTCGAAAACAACTGTCTAGCTCAATTGGTAGAGTATGGAGCGTAAAAACCCATCCTACCAGGAGGTCTTGAGTTTAAGCTTACTCGTTCTCGTCTTTCCTCCCCCCACCCCTCCAATAGAATAGGATAGAGCAAGATCTCTAAAGGGAAAAGCAAAGCACTTTTAGTTTTATTTTGATCTTGAGTGATTATAGAAACAATAATATCTCCTTAGATTGTGACCCTACATGCTCTAGGGCCGTTTTCTTGTGGTTTACCCAAAATGTAGTAATTGAAGTGGAATGATCTTTCAGTATTATTGAAGACTGATCAGTTACATGTATAATTTTTTTCGTGTACGGTTCCCTAATTGGTGTGGTTCCCTAGTTCCTGTCACAAGAGGAGGGTGGTCCCCACCTGGGCAGACTGTTCGGTCAGGAGCTTTGGGTGGGTCCTACCCCCCTCTTGTGAGAGGAATTAAGGAACCGCACCGATCAGGAAACCGTAGACGATAACGACTCTATATATGTTACAGAGAAAGGAAAAATTGTTTTTTTTTTTTTTGATGAGAGAAAAAGGAAAGATAGTTGATCATAGACTTGTTACAGTCAAAGCAGCATATCCCTCAAAAAATGAAAGAAGCATCATCATCATCCAAAATCAGCAAATGGGCTAGTACCCCTGCCAGAGTTTGAAAATCGATTTTTCTTATGAAGGGCGTGTGCAAATGGAATAACAACGACCTACTTAAAATATTGTTTAAGAAACAAAGATGGAACTTATGGTTATTGTTTTCTGGGAAAATATGAAACAAGCTACTTAAAATATTGTTTAAGAATCACATTGGAATTTCTTTCAAGTTAATCCTACTCAAATGACACTTAGTCCCCCTTTCCTCCGCACCCGCGCCTCACCTCCTTCTTTGCATGCAACCCTACCCACCCCCTTTACGCAACCCCCGCCCTACCCATCTCACTCTCTACAACACCATCCACCCCCTCTGCAACCTCTTTGACCCTAGTGGAGTCGAGTTGACAAAATAAAGAGGTGCATATGGCATTCCCTTTAATTACTGCAATTTCCAACAAAATCTACATGGATGGCCTCCTCTCTTTCACTTCTTCTGTAGAACTTTATCCACATTGATCAAAAGTACTATGGAATCGTGAGACACACCAAGGATGGAAATCTCTTCACCCACTGTAGATTAGTGGGTATCTAAGGGTAAAACAGGCATTTCATGTCCACTCTCAACGTCATGTCAGTAGTTAACATTGGATGGCTAACGGTCAATTAGTTTAGCAGGGTTTTGAAACTAGAGGGGTGTACTGAACTCATTCACTCTTTGAAACCTTGGGTCAATTTGTATTTAACGTAAAGTATAAGGGGTGTACGCATTATTTACCCTAAATTAAGAGAAGGGGCAAGAGATCGTTGTCTAGTCCTGGTCCTGGTCCTGTAGCATCCGCACAACTGCACTAACGTGGGGGCCAATAAGAATGCACATGGAAGCATCAACATATATGCCATTTTTTATTTCATGGGGGGTAGGGTGGTACTTTTGCACACTCCTATGATTGATCGCAGGAGCTATGCGACCAAGTATCATTCTTTTTCCCTAAAGGGAATTTGTTCTTACAACTTAACTATCAATTTGATCAATATTTTCAATTGATGCAATCAAATAATTTCAATTTCATAACAACAAGCTATTTATTAACTTACGGGGAAAAAAAAAACATAACCACACACCTTACAAAATAAAAAATCCACCTAATCGATTTCCTGCACCTCCCCTCATTTTCTACCATGCGACCAGGCAGCAGCGTTCTTCTTCCCTTAACTTATTTTAAGAAATTAAAATGGATATCTAGAGAGAGAGAGAGAGAGAGAGAGACAGAGAGAGGGTCGAACCATGGAGAGCAGAAAAGGGTTAGGATTGGGGTTAGGGTTGGGTTAGAAAGGGCCTTCAACGCAAGGTGTGAGACTGCAGTAATAACGTGGATAAAATAGTAAAACACACGATTAACCAGGAGAAGAATAGTTTCCCTGCTGCCATGAGAAGGTAATATGGGAAGCAGTTTTTTGTACGGGAGTGTGCCCTACGCCAACACTCCCATGTGTCTATCTCTCTCCTCAATAAAACAAGGGGGCAGAGGTGTCTTTTCATATGGGGAGGAGACTAGGAGAGAGATAGACTCATGGGAGTGCTGGCATAGGCCACACTCCCGGACCCTATCTTTTTTATTATTTCAAAAGCATTTTTATTTAAGTTGTGATATATGTTTAGTTGTGTGGTGTTTATGAGTTGTTGAGTTGCATTTTATCTATTTGTTTTAAATTGTAAGAGAAAATTTCACAGACACCCCCTATAAGTTTGTCGTATATCATGGACATCCCAAAAACTATCAAAATATCAACCTTAACCTTAAGCACAGTTAGCAGTTAGCACTCAAAGTTGAAATGTCCATTTTAACCCTGGCAGTGAAAGGAAATGCCATGTAGAAAACAAGGAAACAGTCTCTGTTTTTACGGGTAGCAAGAAAGCTGCTATTTTCACTAGCATGAGATACTAGTGAGAGCATCTGTGACCCCCCTAATTGTTCTCCGACGGTTTGTTGGCCTTTTGGTTGGTCACCGAATGCAGTTTCATTTAAAAAAAAAAAAAACCGAGCGATGACATGGATGTTTGAAGAAGAAGATTTAGTTGGGAAATTGGCAGGTCCAGCTGGGAATTTTGAGGTCGACTGCGTCACGGATTAGCCGTCATTAACGGTGCTGTAAACTTTGAAACCCGTAGGGTAATAAGACAGTTACAGAGGAGTTAAGATAGTGGCATTAAACGTAATTATCTCACCCTTCAAGGGTTATGTTGTATAGCTTTATTCATTTATAAATACATCACTCGTGGAGTGCTCTCTCAGTTGAGAGAATTCATTTTCAGTTTTCTTGTTCTTCTCTGTTTCCTCTTATGGTATCAGAGTTGTGAAGAGCGGACCTCTCACAATCAACAATGGTGAACGTGAATTCTTCTTCTTCTTCTGCGTTTCCATGTCCAAGCAATCTCAATGTTGCAAACTTTGTGACGATCAGGCTTTCTTCAACAAACTACCTTCTCTGGGAGACACAGATCCTTTCGCTTTTTGAAAGTCAAGATCTGTTAGGGTTTGTTAATGGAGAATGTCCTACTCCTGCTCGCGAGATGGTGGACTCTGAAGGCAAATTGGTTGTGAATCCAGACTTTCAGTCATGGATTCGAACAGATCGACTTGTCAAGGCATGGATCACAGGGACTCTCTTCAAAGAAGTTCTAGGTCTGGCCGTTGCAATCAAGTCCTCTTCAGACCTGCGGAGCACTCTTGCTGCAGCATTTTCACAAGCATCTGAAGCTCGTGAATTCAAGTTGCTTTCAAAGCTACACTTTCTGAAGAAAACGGAGTCCACATCTCTGTCCTCGATCTTGATCGATTTCAAGAATGTGTGCGATCAGCTGAGCTCAATAGGGAAGCCTGTTCCAGATCAAAGAGCGGTGTTCCTGCTCCTTATAAACCTTGGATCAGCTTATGAAACTTTTGCAACTACAATGCTTAAGCCGCCTATGCTGAGCTATCAAGATCTGATTCCATTGTTACAGAGTCATGAACTGAGAAACCGTGGCAATCTCACTGATACTAACAGTCCACACCTTGCATTTCTTGGAGCTAAGACCTCCAAATCTGATGGTCAATCTCATTGAGGACAAGGGAGACGTGGCCAATTCACCTCTCGTGGTAGAGGTTTTATTCAAGGTTCTCAATCCTCTGTTGACAAGGAGAACAAAGATGTCTCTGCTTCTTCTCAGAGTTCTAAAGGTTCTACTCAGCCTTATCGTTCAGTCATCAATTGTCAGATTTGTCATAAACATGGACATGGTGCACTGAACTGTTATAGCAGATTTGATAACAGTTACCAGGCTGATGACCTACCTCAGGCACTTACTAGTTTACATCTGAAGAATTCTTAAGATTCGAAGTGGTTCCCTGATACAGGGGCCACTGCTCATGTCACGGATTCAGCAGGTAAGCTTCGTTCCCTTACTCCTTATAAAGGTTCAAGCACTGTTATGGTTGGTGATGGTAGCCATCTCCCTATTACACACACTGGTGATTGTTCTATTTCTGCTGGTAATGCATCCCTACCTTTAAAGAATGTCTTACTGGTGCCATCGATTAAGAAAAATCTCTTGTCAGTTTCTCAACTAACCAATGATTATCCTTGCACTTTTGAGTTTGATAAATCCGGTTTTGTGATTAAGGATCTTCACACTAAGAGGATACTGGCATCGGGGAGTAACACTGGTGGTCTCTATTCGCTAGATGGTCTTACTGGAGTTGATTCTTGTACTGCTCAGGATCCTCAGGTCCTCTTTTCTTCTAGGTTTCAGTCTACCACTGAAGACGTATGGCACCAGAGGCTTGGGCATCCTCAAAGCCGTATTCTGAAATATCTTGCTAATAAGAGATTAATCTCTGTTACACAGCCTACTAGGCACCTATGCACCAACTGTGAACTTAGTAAAAGTAGAAGACTTCCTTTTATTAGTTCTTTCACTCGTTGCAGTGCTCCTTTAGACCGTACTCATTGTGATTTGTGGGGCAAGGCTCCTATTGATAGTGTTCAGCACTTTAGATATTATGTCATCTTCATTGATGATTTTTTGAGATATTCTTGGTTGTATCCTCTCAAGAGAAAATCTGACTTTTTCTCTACATTTCTGAAATTTCAATCTTTGGTTGAATGTCAATATGCTACTAAAATAAAAAAATTTCAATGTGATGGTGGTGGTGAATTTTCTGATAAAGCTTTTCTGTCTCATATGGAACATTGTGGTATTGTAAATCACATTTCTTGTCTGAGGACACCAGCGCAAAATAGTGTGGCCCAAAGAAAACATAGACATGTTGTTGAGCTGGGCCTTGCTATGATGTATGCGGCCTCAGTTCCTTACAGGTTTTGGGTGGAAGCATTTGCCTCGGCTATTTTCTTGATCAATCAATTACCTTCATCAGTTCTTGCGATGGATACTCCTTTGCATGTGCTCTTTCAAAAGCATATTTTTGGTTCATTGTGTTACCCATATCTGAGGGACTATGCTTCTCATAAGTTTACCCCACGGTCTCTACTGTGTGTTTTTCTAGGCTAGGCTACAGCGACAAATATAAAGGTTATCGGTGCCTTCATCATCCCACTGGTAGGGTCTATATCTCAAGACACGTCGTCTTTGATGAATCTGTTCTACCCTTCCAGCATCTTGATTCTTCGGTACCACATTCTCTAGCTTCTGATGCTAGTAGTTTTGCACGATGGATTACACCTAGGGACACTCCTATGCCATTTACAGATGTAATGGGGCCTACTGGTCCTTGGTTTTCTGGGCCTTCTGACTCGGCTTCTCATTCTGTGGCTTCACAATCTAGTTTACAGCCCATTACTGTTGCTATACAGCCTAGTCCACACCCCGTTTCTGTTAAGCCCATTGCTGTCCAACCTATGACACCTCAGCCTACTATGCAGCCTAGTCCGCAGGCCACGATTGATCAGCCTGGGGTCCAGCCCGTGGCATTTCAACTTGTTGTACAGCCCAATACTCAGCCAACTGCTCCATCTTTTCCAACTGCTGGTTCTGAGCCCACTCATACAATGGTCACCCGGGGCAAAGCTGGTGTTCGAAAGCCGAATCCGAAATATGCACTTGCTATGTCTTCTGTTATTCCAACTAAGCCCACATATGTCAAGGCAGCTCTTAGCCATCCGGGTTGGAAGGCCGCTATGCTTGAAGTAATGGCAGCTTTGGCCTCTAACCGTACCTAGACCTTGGTTCCTAAAGACTCTTCTATGAATACAGTGGGTTGTAAATGGGTTTTCAAAACCAAACTCAAGGCTGATGGGTCTGCTCTCTACCCCGGTCTTCATGTCTCAACCGGCTGGTTTTGTTGACAAGTCACAACCCGGGTCTGTTTGTCGCTTGGACCGTGCCTTATATGGACTTCGTCAGGCCCCTCGCGCCTGGTTTGATTGGTTCAGTGCCTTTCTCCTTGAGTTTGGTTTTGTGTGTTGCACCTCGGACTCATCCATGTTTGTGTATCGCTCTACTGGTCGTGTCTTGGTTCTACTCCTTTATGTGGATGATATTGTTCTTACCGGAAATGATTCGAGGTTTTTGGACTCTTTTATCACCATGTTGGGCAACTGATTCTCTATGAAGGACTTGGGTCCTCTACACTATTTTCTTGGTATTGTAGTGACCTCTACTACACAGGGGCTGTTTCTTTCTCAAAAGAAATATGCCACGGATATCTTACACAGGGCCCACATGGTTGATATCAAGCCCACTGCTACGAATATGGTTCTACGGCCCGATTTATCATCTGACGTGCCATTTCATGATCCTTCTCTTTACCGTAGTCTTGTTGGGGCCTTGCAGTATCTCACCATGACTCGCCCTGATTGGTCTTTTGCTGTTAACTCAGTGTGTCAATATATGCATGCCCCTACAGAGGCTCATTTTGACATGGTGAAGCGCATACTACGTTATGTCTGTGGTACACTTGACCGTGGTCTTCGCATTGTCCGGCATAGCTCTCTTGATCTTTATGCCTATTCGGATGCCAATTGGGCTGGATGTCCTGTCACTCGTCGCTCTACCACAGGCTTTTGTACCTTTCTTGGCTCCAACTGCATTTCTTGGAGTGCCAAGAAACAACCTACTATTTCTCGGTCCAGTACTGAGGCTGAATATCGTGCTATGGCTTCTACCTCTGCCGAGCTTACATGGTTAGCTTTCCTTCTGCGTGATATTGGTATTCCCCAGCCACGGCCTGCCTTATTGTTTTGTGATAACTTGAGTACACTACACTTGACTGTCAATCCGGTCTTCCATGCTCGTACGAAACACATCGAAGTGGATTATCATTATGTTCGTGAGAGGGTGGCTCTCGGTTCATTTGTCACACGCTATGTCCCTTCTCATCGACAGCTTGCGGATGTGTTCATCAAGCCTCTTGCACGGCGTGAGCTGGGCCTTTGCTCTCGGCTCAGTTTGCGGGGGGATAATAAGACAGTTACAGAGGAGTTAGGATAGTGGCATTACATGTAATTATCTCACTGTTCAAGGGTTATGTTGTACAGCTTTATTCATTTATAAATACAACACTCGTGGGGTGCTCTCTCAGTTGAGAGAATTCACTTTCAGTTTTCTTGTTCTTCTTTGTTTCCTTTTATACGGGTTTTCAAACACTTACCGGAATTTTTTTTTTGTCAGAGGTCCGCCATGGATTTAGCTTGAAGTCCACAGCTATGATCATACTGCGTAGTGCACACAACATGTTTGAGACTCTGAGTGAATAGTGTACCAGAAAGAGTTGACAATGGTTCTATTATTTATCTGGGTAATGACACTCTTTGTGGGGAAAAAGTTGTGATTTTTAGGGAAACTGGTCGAGTGAGAAAAAATAGAGACGACGATGCAGAAAAAACTTGGTGTTAGGTAAAAGTGAATCATGGTACAGTTAACTAACACACACTCAAATATCGCCAAGAAAAAGGAAGGAGAGATTGAAGATTGGATGATAATAACTATTTAAGGAAAGCCCAACAAAGTTTTTCTTTTCTCTAATGAACAAAAGACCATGTTTTTCATTGACAAAGTCTTTTAGTCTTCCAAGGTTTTTTCAAAACCGTTGGTTTTACTTTACTCGTTTAAACTTCAAATAAAGTATGTCCTTCCCTTCTGTTCATCTTCACTTTTCCCAGTTCTTGAACATAACTACGTTTCTCCTCCGCCAACTTTGCCAAGTCAAAAGATCCAAACGCACATCAATCCTATCCCATGTCCCATCTCTTAGTCTCACCTCTCCAAATTAGCTATATATATATATATTAAGGTAGTTTAGCATTTCAATAACAATAGTTCTTCGTTGATAAGACATTAATTTTCTTTAATTCCATGAACTAAACAGGTTACTATTGACATTAATCTTCTTTAATTCCATGAACTAAACAGGTTACTGTTTTGTCGTTTTGGGGAAGAAGAGGGAATATTTCTTTCTATTTTCCTTAATTCTTCAAAGCATGGAAATCAAAGCAAATATGGCGCCAACAAATCAGTCCCCTTCCCTGTTGTTGCTTCTTCCAGCACCCTGTCCAGGCTGCACGTGCAGCGCCGGACACAGTGAGGCTTGAAAAGACCGCCTCACCTCTGCCCAAGTGCCTTGCCCGAGCAGGAGTGAGGCGGTCTTTTCACACCTCACCAAGTTCGGCGTGGGCAGGGTGCTGGACAGAATCCTTTTGGCCAACGAAGATGATGACGAGAATGGTTTGTATTTGAGGTTTTTACTATTATGGGTATTATGGGAAGTTCACCCTGTGGTTGGGGGTAATTTCATCATTATAAAAGACTTAATAGCGAGTTAACTGAACAAATCTAACAGAGTGGACTAAATCGAAATAAAGTCATAAAGTATAGGGTGTCAGTGATATTTTGATAGTTTTTGAGATATCTGTGATATATGATATACTTATAGGGGGTGTCTGAAATTTTCCCTAAGTTGTAAATAGGACTTAGTGACGAGATAGACATTCACCATTCTCTCTCTGTCTCTCCCGTCTCCTTTCTCTTCTTCTTCTTTCTTCCTCCTTGTGAGGACTGGTTATCGTTTTCTCTGACGCTAGAGGATACACCTGTGCACATGTCATATCATCCCCAACACAGGCGGATAAAGTGAGGGATCCAAGTTTAACAGCATGAGAAACAAGAACCATCCCTTCCACCCGTTGTTTACATATCGTAAGTGTTATCCTTTCTATGAGAAAAGGGGTTTAAACAGAATGTTTCAGGAGATGCCTGATTAAGAGACACAACATGTGAAGCAAAATGTTTACTTTTAAACTATTTGATAGAGTATGTTCTATAGATTTTCCAACTCAAAGGGGTTTCACCCCATCATATCATCTTCCCAGAAACAAATTCTAACCTGGGCTCCATTTGATATTTGACCCACTTGTTAACATTGGGTCTAGGGCTTTTCATGGACACCCAAAAAATCACTCTATCTGCTAGAGACCTCAATCCTAACCTGTAACCAATACTTGTATTTAGTAACTGCATATCATAAGAATTGTTGCTCTAACTGAAAATCTCCATCCCCTTTGGCAAGAAGATAAAAGGATATTTCCTATGCCTTAGAGGTGAAGAGATGTAAAAATTCAGTCGTTTTTATCCAGTATTTGGACAATTGGTTTGTCTACTGACATCAATATCTGAATGTTTGATTTTGTTAAATTTAGCATGATCTTACAGGTTGTTCTCTCTTTCTCTCTCTCTCACAGTCTGCGATTGTGGCTTTTGAGGTTCCTACATTTCTTAGAATGGGAGAAGTTCCGGATTTGTTCTCATTGTGTATGGAAGCAGCTACAAAAGAAATAATTCATGGTAAACTTTGACCATTTTTCTGGACTCAAAACCCATCCCCATTCCCTTATTTGCTACTCTGGATGCCTACACATGGAAAAAACTTTCATTTTTTCTTGTATAGATTATTAAATTTAAGATATGGTAAATATTTTAAATGTTAATGAACTCTCTCTGCATGATCTTATTCAGGAGATCATCTTCTGCAGAACATATCGGAACTTCCACAAGACTTGTTTGACTGCTTACTGATGCGCTTACCACCATTGGCATTGCATAAGTTGCAAGAGATGTCAGTAAATTTGCAGTCCTATTCAATTTTTTTTTATAGGTCCTACTCTATTCTATTCTAAGGGGGAGGGAAGGTGTGAACCAGGAGGCTTGAACCCAAGACCTCCTGGTTGCAATGGGTTTTTTACGCACCACAAGTTACCAAGTGCGGTAGGCACTTGTTCACATCCTATTCAAATTGACATTCCTCAAAAACCCATATTTTATTTGTTTACTTACATCTACTTCATACTTGCGCCATAATGTAGAGAAAATTTTTCCTGCTTATATGCTCTGCTTCCATGTTGCAAATTTGTGTGATATAAATATACTACACTGCTGTGAAGCTACAGAATGTAATTCTCTTTAAACGTATATACTTTTGGCAGATTGAATGCTTTCCCTTTCACATGAATATTATGGTTCATTATACTTGAATGGCAATTGAAGCTCTGGGAAAAAATTAAAAACAAATAATTCAAACAATTGCTGTTGTAAATTTAAAGTAGAAAAAAAAAAAAAAGAAAAGCAAAGAAATTATTTTCTTACTGAATGGACTTGTTACTCAAATACATGGTGCATTCTCTATGTTTCTGGTTCTGCCCCTTTTGATCTTAGCTGAGTCCTCCCCACCCCAATTTCAAGTTTGCACTTTATTTTCTGTCACAAATCTTGAGAAGAAAAGGAAAAACCAGAGAAGAAACGATAGAAGAAGAAGAGATGGGGAAGAAAAGAAGAGAACACGATGCACTGAGTTCCTCTCCCACAGTTTTTATAATAATAACCAATTACATCAAAATAGGAAACTCATTCCTTGTCAACCAAGAAACTAACCCTAACAAGGAAAAGAACATAAAATGGTGGAAAAACAAACTAAGAAACCAAGATAGGGACAATCCCCCTATTCATGATAAATTACCCAAACTACCCTTGTACCACCATGGCACAGGGGCCCATTCGCAACATTTTCTATCTTTGCTAGTTTTCTTTATTATATTTCACACCTCTTTTCTTCTCATGTTATCCAAGTTTTCTCAGTTCCAAATTTTCTCAGTCACCTGATTTCTTTGCTATTATGTTTTAAAAAATGCCCGAAGTTACTCTTTGAAGCTTGTGTTGAGGTCAAGCTCGAGGAGAAGGCATCAGGAACAGCATTAGGAGCTTAAATTTGTTGAGCCGTTACCTCATACCAGAATGCTTGCCTTATGTCTGGGGCCTGGGGTTCCTAGAAATATTAAGAAAGGTTAGATTCTTGCAAATTGATGAAATGTAGTTCTCAACCACAATCTGGCACAAGCTGGGCCCAAATGTTTTCTTTTGGGTACGTCCTTGGACATGTATACAGATTGATTCATTAGGTATTGTGTAGCAAACACATGTACATTCTGCAAGGAGATGGAAGAGATTGTGCATCACTTTCTTATTCATTGCAATTTCGTGGGCTTTCTTCTGCAGATTCATTAACCTTTTTAGACATTTGGGTTCTGCTGTTTCCTTGTAGACTTATAGTAAGAGGTTTGGAGTGCAAACTTAGAGCTAGAGATTGATCTAATAACTTATCCTCCCCCTTCAAATATGTTGGGACTGTAGGCTATGGAAAGGAAAGGAATGATGAGAGGTGTTTTGAGGGTAGATACAGCTCTTTGGACTTGGTGGAAAGATGGCAAAGAGCATTAGCAGCTCACTCAGTTTCTGTGCTTAAAGAATTTTAATGTAGTCCTAGATTGGTTAGGGGACCAACTAGGAGCCAGTAAATGAGGATCTGTTATGAACAGGTAAATTGGCTAGTTCAAAAATAGTTTTTTTTTTTTTGGTGAAATTCGGGGCTAGGGTTTGGATCGATTATTCCTAGTGTAGGGAATGAAATTCGATTCAGGTATGGTGTGTTTCTGATGGTTGGAATGGTCTGTGAAGAATTTGGGTAATGGGTTGATCTCTAGAAATAGGTGGGATGTTGTGGTTTGAATGGGGTAATGGGAAAACAGCTTGGTTCGATTATTCCAATTGGGTAGGAGAATACTCGATCCAATTATGTGAAGGTGTTGTGAGCTGAATAATTTGTTAAGAATTTTGGGAGATGGGATGGTTTCAAGAGATGGGTCGGAAAATTAGGGTTTTGGGGTGGTTTGGAGGATTTGGAGAAGAATGGGTATTGATGGGATGATTCTAACTTACCCTTGTTGCAAGGGCAGCTCAGTTGGTTAGAGGGTCTTGAATAATTCTTGAGTCTTGATTTTGAAAATTAAAGGAGATCTTCAAAGAACTTGAAGGAGAGCTTCAAAAGAACCACCCAGGCTTCACACCACAAGGTGTCAATCGGATCAAACACCGATCCCACCATCCTTGATCGAACAGAAGACAAAAATCTTCAATGTAGAAGAAGAGCAGCAAAAACTTTCATTAATATCAAAATTCGTGTTCAATGCTTGCCCACCTTAAAACCTTATATAAAAGACTCAAAAATAGATTCCTACTCTAAAAAGGGAAGCCCTAACCCAATCCTTAACCTATTAGGTAACTTAAACTGATTAGGAAACTGAAATAGACTCAAAATAGAGTCCTAATCCAGTCCCACTAAACACTTAAAAGAAAACTATCAAAATCACTTAAATTGAACCATTGGTTGAACCGGTTCAATTTATAAAGAAAAACACCAAAATAAAACTAAGTATGGAACTAAAACAACTAATCCCGTATGCAATTTAATTACCCATATTTTAGCCCCATAAAAGTGGCCTATTACATAGAAAACCCATGGGATTAAAGGGCCAACATGTATAGAACCCAACCCTAGACTTATTCCTGAGGAAAGGAGTCCAGTTTGGTGATTCTCTTGGTAGGCATTGGACTCTAGATTTTCTTTACTACAGTTTTTCTTCAGACTATAATTACTTATCCCTTGGGTCCCCATCCCCAAGAGAAGACATTGAAAGTGGTAAATCTTATGTGAGGAAATAAATTTATTATATTACTTAAATTTGTGCATCTAATCAGTCTGTCTGATTTACTAATTTCTCTAGAGTTTTCATTTACCTTTTCTTTTCTTTCCTGAAATAAATGGAACATGAGGCATAACCCACAAGAATCTGTAATTCCACAGGCTTTAATTCATTCTATCACCTTTTAGATTATCAACCACTGATGGAAGAGGATGTTCACATATTGCTCTTTTTTAGCAGCTGTGGGTTTTCTCCCTTCCCCTTTGGAGCTTCTGCTGAGGTAAAGTTTTGCAGCTCTTGTGCTTAAATGTAGATTTCCTTGGAAGTCTGTCGCCATTACTCAGGCTTAATGGAGAGAGAGGAATCGTGGGATTGTGACGATCTTTGAAGGGTCTAGATCTCATTCGGATGCTTTTATCAGGAATATTCTTTATCTGTTGATGATGTGGCCTTTGCTTTTCCAAGAATTCAAAGGTGTTATAGTGTCTCATCAAAGCCTCCAGTGTCGAGTTGTCACAAGTAGGTTTATTAGTCATACCTAGACAGCCAAGACAATATTTATTTCCTCGGGCAGATTGTATCTTTGGTCGGAAAAGGGATTGGATATGGCTCATCGTACTATGACTTTACCAGAAGATCAAGTCGAAATTCAAATGCTCACCGTAACTGGTCATAGGCTGCCTGCCAAGTGAGGGGTCAATATATGGATCTGGTTCCGGATGGTATGTATCTGGGTAGGTCCAAGGATTGTAGGTGCAGTGGGTAGAAGTAGGTGGGCAACTACTTTCGTTGCCTCTTTCGTGAATATCTATTCTTTCCATTTATGAACTGACAGGGGCTGGTGCTTTTTACCTGAATAACTTGAACCCCCTCTAAATGTGTACTCATATAAACCCCTGAGATCTTTTATAAGGGTTTGATGCTCCTCAATGAAGATCCCCAGAATAATAGCTTTCTTGTGGAACCCAATACAACAACAACAACAAACTCACCCTTTTCCCAACTTAATAGGGTCGGCTACATGGATCCAATCAAACAAAAAAGGTAAAAACTGAAAAATGAAAGTGAGGAATGGGAAATGAGATGAGAAGTGAAAACGAAAACCAGCAAGTCAGGAGAATCTCAGCTAAATAGGGTCTGCTACATGGATCCTTGCCCTCCAATATGTCCTATCCGAGGTCATACATGGCACGAGACCCAGACTATGCATGTCTTTTCTCACAACTTCTCCTATGGTCATTTTAGGCCTGCCCCTCGCTCTTTTAGCTCCTTCAATCGGAATCATATCACTCCTTACTGGGGCGTCCCTAGGCCTCCGATGAACATGACCAAACCACCTTAAACGACTCTCTCGGAGCTTGTCATTGATCGGTGCAACTCCCAAGTCAGCTCTAATACGGTCATTCTTTACTGTATCCATCCTTGTTTTTCCACACATCCATCTTAACATCCGCATCTCTGCCACACAAAGCTTCTCGATATGACACTTCTTAACTACCCAACATTCTGCTCCATACATCATAGCCGGTCGAACAACAGTAAACAGTTCTATAAAACTTCCTTTAAGCTTTAAAGGAATATGTCGATCACACAACACTCCGGACGCACCTCTCCACTTCATCCATCCCACTTTAATTCTCTGTGAGACATCATCTTTTATGCCACCTTTATTTATGATTGAACCCAAATATCTAAAATAGTTACTTTTCGGTATCTATCTTTCCTCGTTTCGCACCGTGCCGGTATCCATCATAGTGTGACTAAAATTACATATCAAATACTCCGTCTTTGATCTACCCAATAAGCATGTAAAATATTGCTAGCACGACCTTGGATCCATGCCAACTTGATCATGGCATTCTCATATCTCTAATGTCTCAAGTTTCCCATGAATGAAACCATTATCACTGTTGTTGGTGAACTTGATTTGAGGAAGTTGCTACTTATAGTAAATTCCAGGAAAGGATAATCCATGAGTAGTTGATAGTTAAGCTGGTTTATTCCTATTTCTTGCCCTCCTCATTCTTTGTTTCTTGTAAAATCTTGTTTTTTATTAGTCATAATAATAATAAGAGAGAAGAGAAGGGTGTCATGTAAATATGTAGACATAATACAATCATAAATAGGGAGAAAATGAAGAACAATAATTAAGGCATATGAACTTTAAATATAGTAGAGAAGAGAAGGGTGTCATGTAAATATGTGGACATAATTCAAGATGTGTATGATGGTGTGCAGAAATTAACGCCAAGTTTGAGTTATGGAGATCAATCCTTGGAATCAAAAGTTCTTAAGATAAGTAGACAAAGACGGAGTATATGATGTGTAACTTTAGCCTCACTAGGACGGTTAAGGAGGTGGTGAATATTGATGAGGGGAAATTCCTCAAAGTGATTATTTTAGATAACTGGGCTCTATCATAAATAAAGAAAGCGATATGCGATATAGAGGATGATGTTGCCCAGAGAATTAAAATAGGATGGATGAAGTGGAAAGGTGTGTCTGAAGTGTTGTGTGATAAGGGTATTCCTTTAAAGCTTAAAGGAAAATTTTATAGGACTGCCATGACCGGCTATGATGTATGATGCAGAATGTTGGACAGTTAAGAAGTGTAATATGAATAAACTAAGTGTAGCAGAGATGAGGATGCTGAGATGGATACACTAGGAAGGATAAAGTAAGTAATGACAATATTAGAGCCAAGTTGGGAGTAGCTCCGATACATGATAAGCTACGAGAAAGTCGTTTGAGGTGGCATGGCCATGATCAACAGAGGCCTTGGGATGCTCCAGTTTGGAGGAATGATTTGATTTAGATTGAAGGAACTAAAAGAGCCAGGGGCAGGCCTAAAATAACCCTAAGTGAAGTGGTGAGGAAAGACATGCATAGCTTAGGTCTTGTATCTTGTATGACTTCGAATAGAGCTGATTAGAGAGTAAAGATCCATGTAGCCGACCCCATTTAGTTGAGATAAGGCTATGTTGTTGTTTTTGAACTTTGAAGTTGTCATTGTCTGACCACAATATAGAATTTACTGCTCTTGTTAAAGGCTAAAGCTGCTCTATGAACTTTTTTTTTAAAAAAAAAATTAATAAAATAAGTGCTGCTCTGTTAATTTAAAAAAAAAAAAAAATAAGTGCTGCTCTATGAACTACTATGTGTATTACTGTAACTTAATATATTTATTAATGGAACTTAGTATATTTTTTTCTGTGATTAGGCCATTTAAACACTCCAGTGGCTATAACAATATAAATGGTATCAGTAGTGATGGGAGAAAACGTGGAAGGTATGTATTAATTGGATGCTTTCAGTTATGTGAGATCAGTGTCGTTGGCCCTTTGCATTCGGACACTACTCTTACTATGGCTGTCATGATTATAGATATGGTGACTTTGACGCAGCATGGAAAATGTTATTCAAATCACGGTGGCCTGAGGGCGTGAGGCAGATCCAACCTGTTGACTTGTTGAGAAAAGAAGGCATAGGAAACTTTGAACCAATGAACAGTACTGGCGATTGGCGACAGACGTACTGGGAAGCACATCTTCAAAAGTATGCCTATTTATTAAGCTGAGCATGTTAGATTGTTGCCTTTGATATTATTGATTTAGATTTTCCTTTTAAATTAGATTTGAATAATTTATTTAGAACATATGACATATCATCTAATTTGAAGAACAGTTGCCTAGAAAATGCAGCAGAGATTGCATTCCTCCCATCTTTTGATGGACCTATTGGTGAAATTACCATTCCAGGTAAAACTATACTTGTGTATCAAGCGTTTTCTTGTGTTATAATGTTATATAATGATCTTGTCTTGTTGCTGATTTTGATTATTCATCTTTCTTTCCGTGTATCGATTATGTTATTTCCTTGTTATTATTTCTTTAAGCATGATCAAGTTGGAACATGGAAGCTTGGCATAATAGTTATATGAATGTTTAAAAAAAAAAAGAGGAAACAGGCTGGCCTCATTTTGTTTGTCATGACCTTTCATGATGCCCTTGTCAAGCTTAATGTGTGCAAAGGTATGATGGTTTTAATATTGGTTGAGTAGGTCTGTCATAATTTTCATAATTTCTTTTAACAAGCCAATCCTTGACTGTAGGATTATGTTCTGTATGCCAAGTTTTGCGAACGATTTCTAGATTCCAGAATTAATTTGGTGTAGAATCCTTCATAAAAAACTTCTCTCTGCTTTGGTTTATCATTCTTCTTGATACCAATAGTAAGAAGTTGCAAGAGGGAGAAAACAGCCCTCTGCTTTAGTTTATCGTTCTTCTTGATACCAATAGAAAGAAGTTGCAAGAGGGAGAAAACAGATGCGGCGAAGAAATAAAAAAAGAAAGAGTAAATTACTCCCCTCTCCCCTCGATTATGCCCGAATGACAAGCCCCACCTAATGTAGTCCTAGAATAGAAATTAATCCCACTAGGAACCAAGTAGAACCAAGCTTAGGGTAAGCCTGCTGTTTAGGGCTGATTAGGGGCTGTTTTAGGGCAAAATTAGGGTTTACGATGGGAATTTGGGAATGGGGTTTATAGGGTTTTAATCTGCAGGTTTAGAGGGTCATTATGGTATAAAAATATCTGGATTTGAACAAGTTTTAATTTCCTGCAGAAATTAGGGTTAGGTTTCGGGTTTCGTAAATAAGGTAAACAACTAAAATTATGGTCTAAAGTAGGATTTAGGGGCAGGGGTTAAGGTCGACTGTTAGAGGGGCTAGGGGAAGATTCGGTTGCAATATGGAAGGTTTCTGATGGCTGAATGTGTCCCAGCAGAAAATTAGGGTTTTTAGGGTTCAATGGAGAAGAGGGATCTTAGGGTTTGGCTGGACAGAATGGGCAGCAGCTAGGGTCAGTGGAGATGGTGATGAGGGAAAGTTATGGTCCAAATCTGATCAGATTCCAATGGAGGAGCAGATCTGAATCAGAGTTTAGAGTCTTCTAGGGTTTATGAAAATAGGACAGAAGAGAAAAGGAATTGATTGGGGAAGGGAAGAAAGGATAAACAGAAAATAATAAATTCAAACTCACTCTCGAATCCTCTAACAGCAGTTTGAATGGTTGAAGGATGAAGCCACCTTCGAAGAAAGATCCTCCCAGCCGTCACGGCGTAAGGAGTCAACCGGATTCCACTAGTCCCTTTCCACCTTGATAGAACCACAAGGATGCACACTCAACGAGCAAAACTCAACAGAGCAGGGTAGCAGCTATGGCAGCAAACAAAAAGCTTTTCATTAATCAAATTCGTGTTCAAGGCTTTGCCCCTTACAACCTTATATAAAAGACTCAAAAATAGACTTTTACTCTAAAAGGAAAGCCCTAACCCAATTCCTAACCTATTAGGTAACTTAAACTGACTAGGAAACTAAAATAGACTCAAAATAGAGTCCTAATGACTTAAAAACAACTTAAACTACTTAAAATAAAGAAGATTCCCTACTAGCCAATAGGATATAAGAACCTCTTAGCCAATAGGATCACTTCACTTAAATTAGACCAATTGAACCAATTGGATGCAACCAATTTAAACCGGTTCAATCTAAAAATAGGAAAATAAACTAAGTATTGGGCTAATCCCGTATGCAACCTATATGCCCCTAGTTTAGGCTCATTAAAGTGGCCTAATACATAAAAACCCTTGGGAACAAAGGCCCAACATGTATATAACCCAACCCTAGGCCTATTTCTAAAGAAATAAGCCCTATTTGGTGATCATTCTGCATCACCACCCCTGCATATTGAGTAATAGCTCTCCCCTCCCCTGAAATCAAAAGATTCTATCAACCGTACGCATTCAGTGAAAAATCGCTGTTAAGTGTTAGAAATAGACTATATTACCCTCTGAGAATAATACCCGCATCTCTAGCCTCATCTTGCCCAAATCGTTTCCCAAAACCTGCAGGTTTTTTCAAACCCAAAACAGCTTACGTCCAAAATTACAGAAAAAAGAAGTTAAAGAGGATTCGGAGGACATCATTTCAACCATAAGTTCCCAAAGATTTCTTCTGTAAGCTCAGAACAGAGGGAGAAAAATGACAAGAAAAAAAGCAATATTTAAGATTCAGCAGAGATGAAGGAACCAGAAGGAGAAATGACAAAAAAGATGCAATTTTTTGAGATTCAAGAGGAGAGAATCATGGTTTTTACCTCTATCAACAGAGGAATCTGAGCAGATTCATCAGAATCCCAAGTCAAAACATGCAAGAGGTTGACTGAATCCAAATTCCTCTTCACCGAATTGGGTTTGAAACCTGTTAAGAGATATGTAACACGATAGGGGGAGTCCCCCTATCGTGGTTTCCTTTATTAGTTTATGTCTTTAATTGTTAGTTTCCTAGTCTTAGTAAGTTTCTTGTTTTAGGCTTTAGGCTTAATTTGGTAAGAGTTATATTCCTTTTGTAATTCTGTTTTGGTTTAATATAAATATATGTTGGCTGGTACGGTAGAATACAGATTCTATCGCACAACCCTTTTCTCCCATTGTTCTCTCTTCTTCTCCATCTCATTCTCTCTTCTCTCTTCTCTTTTCTAGGCACTGGTTACAGGTTCTGGGATTCTTTACATGGTATCAGAGCAATAACCAGTTGCCGGTTTGAGAGTCGTTTTTAGATTCATTTGGTTTCAATGAAGATTCTTGTATGATGAAGCATGTGCCTATCGATTTGCTGCTGCTGTTGCTATTGAGAGTGATCAAGTATTTCTACTGTTCCTGAACAAGGGTTTCGTATATTGAGACGATTGAAAATATACTACTATCGTTTGTAGACTGAAGGTTGTTCTGCTGCTAGGTTCTGCTAAGTGTTTCTTCGATCTGATTCGATAGCAACACCACTAATCTTGTTGCTAAGTGTTTCAATATGTGCTATGGTTGAATTGATTTGCTAATTTTGAATCGATTTTGCTGCCATACTTTTGCTGCTTCGTGCTTGGATGGAGAATTTGTGGGTTACCGTCTAGGGGTTTTTGGAATCGAGCTTGCATCTGGAAAGGTATTGGTTCTCGATAGCGAGGCTGTCGGTTGTGGTTGAAGATAGTTATTTCCCTGCTTGCGTCTCTTGAAGGATAAAGATGTGGTTGCTTCTAAATCCCTTTTCGATTTGCTTCTGGTCTTGCTGGAATTGCGATTAAGATTGGTTGTTGTGTGCTTCAATTGGTTGTTGTTTGCTTGGATTCTTGGTTCGATTTGACCTACCAGAGCCTTTTGAAGTGATATTGGTATGATCAATTCCCAGGTTCCGCCTCTGGTTCAAGCTGAAGATGGGAGACCACTGCTATTCTTCGATTTTCAGGTTTTCTATTACGAATGGGTTTCTTTCTTTGAGTTTGTTTTCTTGCCATTTGTTTGCTTTGGTGGTTGCGTGACTGTCAAGGAGAAGAAGACAGTCACGTTACCTTCTTGTCTCCTGTCCATATCTTTTTTTTAAGTTAGTTTTCCTCTTTTGCCCCTCACTTCTTTACTTATCTCCTTATGTCCATATTTTACCATGCCTTCCAAGTATGTCCCCCATCTATAAATACTAATTCCTTCATTTGACGCTCCACTATTTGGTTAATTACAGCTATGAGATTCCTTTTTTTTTCAACTTTGAGTTATTGACCATTTTGCCATTCCCCTATTTATCTACTCAAGAGCCACTTGAAAATTCTGGTTAATTACCAGATTGCCACTACTTCCTTGTATTTGTGTTTTACCTATCTTGGGTGGATCAATAGTTGGATTTTAAGCTTGGGATTATATTGGGATTGATAGATTAATTACAAATTTGCCATTATCTTGCTTGGGTGGACCCCAGATTGCATTGGTTTGAGATTTTAGTTATTATCGTGAGGGGTGTTTCTTTTATTGGCGATTATATGTAGCTGCTCTTGATTGAAGATTAATTTATTGGGATCTTATTTGCTGGTGGTCTTGCTTATAAGATTTGTTGAGATGTTATTGATCGTTCTCTGTTCACGTGTAATGCTACACGTAAGGGGGAGATTGAAGATGTTTACTATCTGTGAAGGTGTCTACTGCAAGCAATTTTATCTGAGACTTTTTTTGTAGTTCGGGACTCAAGAGTGAGTCTGATTGTTGTTGGAGTGCCTTCCTCGAGATGGACTTTTGTGTAGCCTTGGAGCTGCATTTTTGTGGACTTTTGTGTAGCCACTGGAGCTGCACTTTTACAGGCTTTTGTGTAGTCATCAGAGCTGCACTTTTATGGGATTTTGTGTCACCATTGGAGTTGCACTTTTGTTTGTCTTTGTTGGAGCAGGTCACTACTTGCATTTTATTGCCTTCATTGGGAAGGACGTTTGGTGTAGCTGTTGAGTGCTGCATTTTGTTGACTTCCTTGGGAAGAGCTTTTGGTGTTGGCGTGTTGCTGTTGTTGATTGGATTTGTTTGGACTGCTATTGTTGATGGATTTATTGATTGGAGTGCTGCTTTGAGCTCGCTGGCATCTATGGCTACATGTGTTCAAGCCTGGTGCTGCCTTTCATTTTTTATCTTGTTGGTCCAAGCTGGAGCTTTCTTCTGATATGTGTATACTCCAGCTTGAGGGGGAGTGTTAAGAGATATGTAACATGATAGGGGGAGTCCCCCTATCGTGGTTTCCTTTATTAGTTTATGTCTTTAATTGTTAGTTTCCTAGTCTAAGTAAGTTTCTTGTTTTAGGCTTTAGGCTTAATTAGGTAAGAGTTATATTCCTTTTGTAATTCTGTTTTGGTTTAATATAAATATATGTTGGCTGGTACGGTAGAATACAGATTCTATCGCACAACCCTTTTCTCCCATTGTTCTCTCTTCTTCTCCATCTCGTTCTCTCTTCTCTCTTCTCTTTTCTAGGCACTGGTTACAGGTTCTGGGATTCTTTACAAAACCCTAAGAAGCGAAGAAATTACAAAAAATAGGAGGAGGAATGAGCAGTGATTGTGGTTCTGAGAAGGGTTCATTACCCCTTCATCTCTTCCTCCAACATAGATTGTAGTTCTGAGAAAGGTTCAATGAGGATATGGGAAAAATCCTGAATCGCCGATCCCAAAACCTCTGAGTTTCCCAATCTCTTATGCTCTCACTGTTTCGTTCTCTTTCTTCTTCAAACGAAGAAGAAACCTGCTGTCCGAAAACCTTTCTTGCTTTTGAAAACCAGAGAAACTGATCTCAAACCCCTTTGTATCAGTCTCTCTTTCTTTCTCTCCCTCCCTCTCTGTGTTTTTTGGAAGAAAACTGAACGAAGAAGATGGAAGAAGAATCGAGAAATGGGGAAGAAGATGGTGCTGTGACTGCTGTCCCCTGGCTCAGGTATAATATTGGAATATCACATACATAAGGGCATTTTGGGGTTTAATTGAATATATTAAGGGTGATGTCATCACTTAACAGCGTTTTTTCATGGAATGGGTACGGATGATATAATCTTTTGATTTCATGGGAGGGAAGAGCTATTACTCAATATGCAGGGGTGGGGCTTGTCATTTGGGCATAATCGTGGGGAGGGGGGAGTAATTTACTCAAAAAGAAAAGAAAGACCAAAGGGAAAACTTGGAAACCTAAAAGCCAAAATGTATTTCAATACTTCTCAATAATGGATATATTTTTGTGGAGACATCAAAACTCTAAACTAGTACAGTCAGTTTGACTGTGAACTGCTCAAAATCCAGAACAGGTGAGTGAACTCTCTCTTGCTGATAATTAGATATGAAGTAGAGATTGCTTTGCAAAGTTGTAAATAAGTAAAGACCTTTTACATTGCCAATAGAACATGGTGGTTATTATCAGGAGTCCTCCAGACAGTTTTCTTTTTCCCTCCATCAAAACTTCATTTACTTTAGGATCCCATCCCCAATCTCATGTCTCCAAGTCGAACAGTTTCACCAAGCTGAAAGTATCACAGATGTCAGTTTAATAGATATTTTTCTTTTTCTGTATCTAATGGAGAGGAGATTGAGAAGTTGGTTTGTCAGAAACTTGTTTCCTCTCTTTGATGTGAACGAAGCCAGGAAACAGAGGTTGCACTAGTATGGTTTGTTTGCACATTTTTCCATCGAGAGGAAACAAGATTGCTGCTGTAGGTTCCTCAATGAGCAGATGAGAAGTTTGTATAGTTTGTATCAAGAAATTGGGTTACCATAATCTTGTTTCCTCAATGAGCTTTTCTTTGTGTATTTTCCTGATCACATAGAGAATGTGGTATTTGTAAATTCACATGCCATTGGCTCTGGCAATTAATACTAGGTGGAGGTGCTTTCCCTCTTGATGACGTGTGCTTTGCTAGAGGGTGACTCTTGCAATGTGATGTGGAAACATCCTAGAGAAGAATTCCTCTGGTTTGATTGTTCATTATAAACCATTGGATCAGTTTTTGTGTTCAGAAGCAGTGTGTGACAGGTAATTGGTTATTTTCGTCATTTTTCTTAGGTTCTAATTTCGGATGGTCAAAACTTTTTTTATTTTGGGTGATGTTGGAGTCATTTGAAAGTTAATTGAGTTACACATCCACCAAGACCAAGATCATGCAATTTTGAGTTGTATCGGGAGAATAATGATCACTTCATTGATTGGGTGTCAATCTTTGGTGGGATTTCTGTTTTACAAAGTCTAATTGGATTAGGAGTTTTACTTAAAGAGTATATTCTCTTAAATAAGTCTTCTATTTGTTTAGGAAAGGGGTTAAGCATTCATTGGAGGTGCTAACTTGTAATTAGAGCCATATCAGGAATTTTAGTTGGAACCAAAAGTCAAATTCATGTAGGTGCATAGGGGTCTGTTGTTACGTATAAAGAGGCTTGTAAGTTGTAATCAGCATAGTTTGACTGGAATGTTTTAGTTTTTGTTTATGGTTCCAACTGTTTGATGGTCAAACCCTTGTTTTGTTCATGGTGAACAAGCTTCTTATCTCTTTCTCTTTCTTCTTCCATTGGCTATACTGTTCTGTTATAGTCCTGGACTCCTAGTGGGGCCAATTTCCCAGAGGTTTTGTAAATTTTCCTGCATCACAGTACCATATGTTGAAGAAAAAAATAACAAGAAGGTTCATTTGTAAAAATTGCCAAATTTGGGTTTAATGCTTTGATGAATGTGTCTCGTTTTCTTGGGCATCAAAGCAATTAACGTTTAGCAATGTAGTTAAGACATTAAATTCTAGTCAACCTCTTAGTCATTTCATACATCTTCTTATTAAGATATTAGTCTAGCATTCTTGATTGCTGGTGAACCTTTTGCTATGCTTTTGAGTTAGTAAACTAAGATCCTTTTCTGTTTATATGTTGTTGCCTTCATTATGTGGCATTTTGTCTGTCATTTTTTTTTTCTTTAATGCATTTGTGTACGGAGAGAGAAAATAAAAGACCTAAGAGGATTAAAGATAATGAATTTAGAAATGCTTTATTATATCATTTTATCATTTGTTATAATTTTCTATACCTTTGCTGAAATATTATTTGTGGAGAAGGGTTCTCTGAACATGAGGCGTAAGATAAGGCTACTAACATGGGATTTTTTTATTCATTTTTTGGAGGTGTGAGAAAATATAATAAAAATTTCAAATGTGTAGGCGTTTCCTACGCCTCATGTTCAAAGAGACTTTTCCCATTATTTGTATAGGGCGTACCCAGTGCACAAGGCTCCCGCCACTGCAGGGTCTGGGGAGGGACATAATGTATGCAGCCTTACCCCCGCTTCGCAGAGAGGCTGTTTTCCGACTCAAACCCGCAGCCACTAGGTCCCAATGGAGCAACTTTACCGTTGGACCGCCTGCCCTCATAATATTATTTGTATGTATGTCTTTATTTAAGGGTGCATCTTGTTTTAACTAAAGTGGTGAACTGAAAAGTTGTGACTTTGTTTCTTTGTTCCTTGTCTTATTCCCAAATGTTTTTTAATTTGGGTGTAAAAAAGGGTTTTCAAATTAATTTGAAAGTGACTTATCGTTATGTCATCCTCAAGAGCTGCCATTGTCTTGCATGTTTTTTGTGTACACATGTGAAATGGCAGAATTTTACCTTCATTGAGCAAAGAAGTGTGTTATACTAAAAAGGCAAAAAAGTAAGGTTACAGCTTCTTTTTCACCAACTTTGCTTACAACAAGATTTTTCCTTTATGTAATGATATTGCTATCTTTTGTTGCCTGGGAAATGCCTATCCGTGAACTGGTGACAACTGGCCTGGAAGAGGCAGATAACTTGCCTAGCAGCCTCAACAATACTGATGAGGGGATGGATAAATTAGCAAATCAAAATTTCAAATGGAACTTAAATGTATCCCAGTGACCTTTCCTTTATAATTATCTGCTTTGTTTTTTCCCTTTTGTGCATTAACCTTCTCTCTTGCCCCACTAGTTTTGTCCCCCTCTATATCATTCTTTTTGCTCTATGTAAATTCTCACTATTTATCCAAAAACAATGTTCTTTGTCTAACTCATACATCTTTAGTTCTATATTTTTCTTCATATGGTTTTTAGTTGTGCTAGGTTAACGGAAACTTTTTGGTAATCTTTTTGACTTTGGTGCAGAAACTGTTTTGAAGTGTATTGGTTATGAGGCTTGTAATGATTATACAGCTTCTGCCCAGTCAAAATTATCTTACCATTGCCAACAATTTGGGCATTTTGCCAGGTACCATATTATTAGAAGTTTTTGGTGATGAGTTTTGCTTGGTTATGCTTGCTTGAGCCTTTTGGTCATATATAGTTCTGTATTGGTGGGCGTCGCTTCTGTTTGTGTCCATGTCAATGAATCAAAATTCATAAAAAGAAATTAGTTTTCTATATAACGTTAATTTATAGCAACCTAGTGTTCCATTTGAAAATACGAAACGAATGAAATGCGATTTAGATGACGAAGCATGTTAATTAAATTGAACTGATTTACTTTTATGATTTTATTTGATACTTAATTTAGAGTAGTGTAACTCTGCTGGGCCTGGGTTGGGAAATTGATAAATTTTGAATCAAATCGAGTCTGAGCCTGGTCCTATTTGGTTCAAAGTCGAGCTGAAATTGCACCCCATAATTCCTGATGTGGAAGTGTGGGATTTAAAGTGTCGGTTTATTATATATACCATTTATCATGCTAGTACATTTTCAATTCTTGCCACATTATTGAATTGTTTTGAGCTGCAGTATTACAATATTCTTCTTTACTCTGTGCAGAAGCCTGAGACTTCAAAATGTGCTATGCATTGCAGAAACATGCGTAAGTATTAATTCTTTCATTAGGTCAATGAGTAGGTTCCTAAGGAAAATGGTTGGAAAGTATATTTCTTAGATAGACAACAAAGAAGTTATTATAGGGGGAGTAGGGTAACTTGGGGACCCTGATTATGTTGATGAAAGACAAGTTGAAGGAGAAGCTTCAAAGTAAAGAAATTCTGCCTTACTGCTTTGGTAGATTCAGTTGATAATAGTCAATTACATTCCAGACCAAGTGGACTTAATCTAGGGTTGTCAACCAGATGGATTCAAGCCGGATCACCCGATCTGATCCAATATTCCACTGGATTGCTCACTAACTGATCCAAATCCAAATCCAGTAAGGACTCAAATATCCAATCCTATCCAATTACATGATTTGTTACTGTTTTCTCTTTCTTTTTTAAAGGGTCTACAATATTATATATAATTTTGACAAAATTAAACGATGTCTCAAAACTAGATTAAGCCCTTTTCCCCTTAAA
Source organism: Telopea speciosissima (assembly GCF_018873765.1). Classification (NCBI taxonomy): domain Eukaryota; kingdom Viridiplantae; phylum Streptophyta; class Magnoliopsida; order Proteales; family Proteaceae; genus Telopea; species Telopea speciosissima. The sequence goes on from NC_057918.1 coordinate 68,440,754, forward strand.
AAATTCATTTATAATCCTATTTAAAACCCTACATAATCTTTATATATGCAAAATCCTTATTGAATTTTATCATTATCGGATCTGATATGATCTATTTACTTATTGGATATTTTGATCACTTTGCAACAGTTCATATTGGATCAGATCAAGCCCTTTTCGGATTGGATTTGGATCCAAATGAAATCCTATCTGAATCCGATCCATGGACAGCATGGTTTTAGATATTGTTATCAGATTGTCTGTATCTGCAGATTCGTATCGGTATCGTCCGTGACCGATACCGATACGTATCATTGGGATCAGCCAAATATGTGTGTTTTTTTTATGGCCCATTTGGATCGATACCATCCGATATGTATTGGTCGTGACCGATACCATGAACTAAAACCATGATTGACAGCCCTACTTAATGCAGAATGTATTAAAGACTGGAGCTAAACTTATTAAACCCTAAGTCCCATTAAACCTGTTAAAGTATATCGAGCTGTGAGAATCCAACCTTAGTGACAATGGAGCTAAACTTATCAAACCATTTCGTGGGGATTGTTTCAACCCATAAATTGCCTTACGAAGCTTGCAAACTTTGGGTAGAATTCTCCCCCTGAGCAACATACCCTGGAGGTTGCTCCATGTAAACCTCCTCCTGAAGATCACCATAGAGAAAGGCATTTTTGATATCCATCTGATATAAGGGCCAGTCAAAATTAACCACCAGAGAAATAAGAATACGAATCGTATTCAGTTGGGCAACATGCGAGAAAGTCTCGAAGTAATCAACACCATATGTCTGAGTATAGCCGTTAGCAACCAATCGGGCCTTAAGCCGCTCAACAGAACCATCAGGATTATATTTGAGAGTATAAACCCATCGACACTTGACAAGATCCTTGCCAGGAGGTACTTAAACCAGAGTCCAAGTCTTTCGAGATAACAACACATCCATTGCTGTCCATTGCTGCCTTCTAGCTAGGGTGAGGTAACGCCTCACGATGGGTCTGAGGAACAAAGTTAGTAGATAAAGCAGAAGTAAGAGGGTGATAGCAGGATGGAAGATGAGAAATTGAGACATTTTTCAATGGGATAAACAATTAAAGACTGGTGGGATTTCTGAGTACATGTGTGGGTACCTTTACGAACAGCAACTCGTAAGTCGATGGAGACATCAACATCAAAATCAGATGGAGGGGCTGGAGGAATGACATCGGCAATAGTGGATGGCAGCTCTGGAGAACAGGAATCAGAAGGTGATGGATCAGGTCCAACGAGGGCCGGCTCAGCAGTAGTAGGGGATGGTAAGACAGGTGGTCTACGGCGGCGACGATGATAGACGTGAACAGGCGGAGATGATGGGATGGGTATGGGTATAGGTAAAGGTGGACCTAAAAAGTTGTCAGGGGTCACAGTAGATTGCATATGAGCAGAAAAATAAAGTCTATTTTCAAAGAATGTGATGTCAGCACTGACATATTGTTTATTTGAAACCGGATCAAAACATTTGTATCCTTTTTGGGTTCTAGAGTAACCTAGAAAAATACATTATACCGAGGAGATAATTTATCAACCACAGGGTGAAGAATGTGAACAAAACACACGTAGCCAAACACACGTGGTGAGGAAGGAAACAAAGAACTATCAGGATAAAGAAGAGACACAAGAATTTTATTGTTTAAAACAAATGATGGCATACGATTAATAAGGTAACAAGCAGTGAGGGCAGCATCACAACAAAACCGTTTGGGACATTCGTGTGCACCATAATGGACGGGCTACTTCCAGAAAGTGCCTATTTTTACATTCGGCCACTCCCTTTGGTTGTGGAGTGTACGAGCAACTAGTTTGGTGGATAATACCATGAGTAAGATAGAAATCAGAAATATCAGATTGGGTGTATTCAAGAGCATTATCAGAACGAAAAATTTTAATGGACATATCAAACTGGTTTTATTTCCTGATAAAAATTTCTGAACACAGTAATAAATTGAGTCCGGTCCTTCAACAGGTAAACCCAAGTGGAATGAGAGTAATCGTCCACAAAACTGACAAAATAAGAAATTCCTAATCTATTACAAACACGACTCGGACCCCAAATGTCAGAATGCACTAAAGAAAACAAAGAACTTTTAGGTTTAGTACGTCCAGGAAAGGAGGCGTGGTGATGTTTGCCCAGGTCACAGGCTTCACATTCAAGATGAGATGTAGACTTGCCACTAGGAACCATTAACTGAAGTTTTGGTAGAGAAGGGTGACCAAGGCGTAAATGCCATTGCATGGGAGAGGGTATGGTAGTAGAAGTAGCTGCAGTAGGTCTTGTGCCATCCAAGTAATACAGACCATCGCACTTAAGCCCGCCACCAATCGTCTTCCTTGTCTGAAGGTCCTGAAAAACACAATAAGAAGGATAGAATGTTACAGAACAATTAAGGGATTTAGTAAGTTGACTAATAGATAAATGACTTAGAGGTAATTTAGGAACATGAAGAACATGAGAGAGGGTCATGGAGGATGTAGGAGAAACATCTCCATGACCAGTTACCTGAGTTGATGACCCATCAACAAGGATAACATTAGAAGAAGTTTGATTCATTGAAGAAAACAGGTGTGACTTACTAGTCATATGATAGGAGGCACCAGAATCAATAAGCCAGAAGGTAGAAGAAGGGTAAAAGACTGAGTTACCTTTAGACACTATGGTGGCGCCGTGGCGGTAAAGGTGGAGGCAGAATTAGCTTCAAGTTGTTGGAGGCGTTTAACCAGCTGGTTGTAATCGTCACGGGACACAGTAGATGAGGTATCCGATGTAGAACACTGAGTAATATCAGAGGTAGGTTTCTCAGTAGAAGTGTCAGTCATGGCGGCATTGGCGAGTTCATTTGCTTATTCTGGTTTACCATGTTTGGCCCTATAGGTATCCACAATATGATTTGGTTTCCCACAATAAGAGCATTGGCGGGAAGACTTGTCAAAAGACTGATAATTGGTACCTCTTCCACTAGTTCCCTAGCCACGGCCCCTGGTTTGGCCATGACCACGACTAGCAACAAAAGCTGAATTGGCTTTGAGATGAGGATCGGACTTGGATGGATTAGCCAAACGATTGATGCGAGAGAAAACTTCATTGAGAGAAGGAACCTTCTCCCCTGTGAGTAGTTGTTAGAGATTCAATCGAGCTGTGAGCATCTCGATTAGAATATTCTTAATTCTAATCGAGATTCCTAGCTTTGGTGTCCTTGTAATTAGATTAGGTTCCTAAGTCTTAGTCCTAGTTACATTATGTTTTTATTTTCCATCTCTTATGATTCCTAGTTGTTATAGGAATTATTGGTTGTAAGTTTAACCTATAAATAAAGCTATGGGACAGGGGGCTGATCAATTCGATCATCAGTTTTCTCTCCTGTCCCTCTTCTCCATTCTCGATCTCCATCTCCTCTCTTCACTCTTTCGGTTCTGGTGTTCTAGGGCTCTGCCCTGTTACAAAACCCTAACCCTAATTTGACCAAAAACCCTATTTTTGGCATACCTGATTACTGTTCATAGCAGATCCTGGTTGTTTGGCTCCTAGTTTGACTTTTCAAGTTTGGGACTACATTAAGAATAGAAGAAGAGAGAAGAAATCGCAGGGAAGAGGAGAGAGGGAAGAAGATATGAGGGAGAAGGAGATATGGTCACACGACCTTGTTCGTACCAATCTGGTAACAAAACATTCATTCATTCAAATCTATTATTCCAATCGTTGGTTACACATCTATTTATAATACCTAAAAAATAAAGACTCCTAATTATTTCCTGAAACTTAGACCAATAAAAATAGGAACTCAATAAAATTCAAATTGGAAATTTCCCTAATAGCTACCCAAAATAAAAGATTACATATATTTCCCAAACAAAATAAATCCTAAATATCCTATTGAACCAGAACAAGGTTGGGACCTGGTTTATCTTGGTTTGGGTTCTCAAATGGATTCGGGTCGATCCATGCGAGTGCACCTGCATCATTTTTTTTTTTTTTTCTAGATGAAAACAGAAGGGAAAACCTTAATAAGCTAAGAAGAATACATAGTGTTTAGCTTGCGCATAGGACGCAAGGTTTAGTGCAACAGCTAAACAGAAATTGTCTTTGAACGTAGAAAAGGTGATATCAAGGGACCTGTTACTCATATGCATTAAGTCCTTAATAGAGTACCAAGGCCATGGATAGTTAGTAGGAGATGGAAGAACATCAGTGATCATTTGGTTAGAGCACCATATTTCCTTGATCTTCAACCCCATACGGGCTGCATGATCTAGACCAGTTTTGATACTGTACAATTCTGGTTCCAAGACCGTAGAGGACGTAATATACCCTGCAGCTAATAACAAAAACCTTCCATCCATCAAAAAAATATACGACCAGCCTGCCAGTCTTACTCCTGGGATCTGGATTCCTGCACACATTAAAATAGGATATTTAAGCGAAGGAATTGGATTCCAATAAACCATTGTGCATAGAGCCTCAGGATCCTTAAATACAATATTGGGAGAACAAGGAAGGGGATGTAAATTTAAATCTGCTATCCATCGCGAAACCTGGTTTAGAACCCATGTGGCATTTGGTTTCTCAGAGCCAAACACAACCTTGTTTCTAGCAGTCCATATAAAATAGCAAGTAATTATAAAAACCTTAAAAAACCAAATGGTTGAGGCCTTATCTAACTGACGTGAAGATAAAAAATCAAAGCAAAATCCTCTCAGGGAATCATGGGCCAGAAATTCAGTACGCAATCCTAGAGGTCCTACCACCCAAATATGTTTGACCCAATCGCATGAAAGGAATAGATGCCAGTAGGATTCAGTACAATTTCCACAAAAGGCACAAGAGGGATCGACCTGGAGCCATTTGGAAATGGATGCCTTGACCAGGAGTCCTGCATGTATCATATGCCAGAAGAAAATTTTAAATTTTGGGTGAATCTTAAGTTTCCAAAAGAAATTCCACCAAGAGGAAAAACAAAAAGTAGGGGTAACAGGGGAGGAGAGGAGAGTAGAGAGTTAGCAGCAAGTTTAGTACTGAATTTGCCATCTTTGGCCAGAATACACCACCATCTGTCATCAATATTAGTGAAATTCAAATTAAAATTCAGGGGGGACAGGTGTGCAGGTAGTAAGGCAGTAATAGAATTGGAAATACGACCTTCCTCCAATCTAATCTGGGCTATGGTAGTCCCCTTGTCCTTGACAGATAGATTAGAAGTAACATATTGAGGAAGTTTTTCTTTTTAAACAATCCCTTAAAATTTTGTCAAAATGAGCAACAAGTTTTTAGGGGCTTTCCTTTTGGAAAAATGAATGGAGAGAGTAATGTGACATGGAAGCAGTTAATACTCCTGGTGTCATAGCCATGTTATGCTTTTTAGGTTTGCAGTCTTAGTTTCTTACAACATATTTGAATAATGTATTTCACTGAGAAAGGTAAAGTTTTAATTATCGAATGTACAATTTTTTTTCTCCAGAGATGCTTTATGTGGCATTATATTTGTATATACCACACGATCTTATGCATCTCTGACTATTCTACAATTAGCAGGAGTTATTAAGGGGAAGCAAGCTGCAAAGCATGGTTTTGCGGGGGATTAAATCTGAAGAACACGTAAGCTTACATCTTCCTCCTTGTACTTTGTCATGTTTAGGTAACTGGAAACTTGAAATTCTATCATATACGAAAGTGCAAGGATTAAATTATTAATATTGATGTAGTCTTAGTCAGCCAAAGTTAAGAGGCATATTGTGAATATTTATACAAATGACCAGAAAGAAAAAAAGGTTTTTTCTTCCCCTTATGGAAATTTATTAATAGAGAAGAGAAAGAGAAACAGGAAAAATAAAAATTGCACCCAACACCAGCGCATTGCCGACAAAGAAGTTCGCACCCCCCCCCAATCCTTCCCCCCCAAAAAAAAATCCGAGACATCTTGATGCAGTTAATGTAGGATGCAGGGATTTATGTCTTTGAGTAATTTTATAATTTTTTTCATTTGAATAAGTTGTTGGTGATTGGGAGATTGAGTCCAAGCTAGAGTCAAATTCTGTTTTAGTTTTGGATAAGGATTAGGTTTGTATTAAGTCTTTACGTACATGATGTAACAAAGGATTGAGAAGATTGGAATGAAAATTTTGAGTTGATACTGTTGGCTGCCAAGAGCTGTGGTGCGCAAACCTCTCTCGTTTCAGGTATGACTCCTCTTTTTACAGTTCAGTTCTTTGTTTCTTTCCTCCTCCTTTCATCCTTCTTTTATCCTATTGCTGTTACTACTACCGTTACCCTGTTTCTAGATAGCAATTGCAGCCCTAGATATTGTGTTCGAACTCCCTCAATACCGACCCAATCAACCTTGGTTTTGGTAGTTAACTCACCATCTTTAGGCGATCCAAACACCAGGTGCATGTCCCCCAAATCCTCCTCTGCAGTGATAGCGAAACTAGCAACCAGACCTGGTTCCAATTGTTCCACCAAGTTCCGATTTCAGGAAATTTATTCAACAACAACAACAAACTCAGCCTTATCCCAACTTAATGGGGTTGGCTACATGGATCCAAACAAAAAAAAGTAGGGAAGACTGAGGTCTAAACAAAAAAAGGAAATGAAGAGATGGGAAAAGAGGGATGGGGGATGAGATGAGAAATGAAAAATGGTAAATGACACATGGAAGATTGAAAGTAAAAGAAAAATGAAAGCTGAAAGGTGAAAAATGAAAGTAAGAGGAAAGAGGCACAGCCCAGCACGTCAAGAGAATCTCAGCTAAATGGGGTCCGCTACATTGCTGCCTAATTGATGGTTGGAATCTATAGATCCGTAAGTTAGGGACTTCATTCCAAATCTCACCGGGAATGAGCTTGATTTGGGTGAGTTCTCATCTGAATCAGAAGCTATTCTACTTCCCTCACCATTTATAATGTATCCAATGTGTCTTACACTCTTACCATATAGTAGAAGGTTGTTAATGGTATTGTGGTATGTTATCACACCAACAATATCGCGTACATTATACTTCCAATACCTTTGGCACTAAATAAATGTATACCTGCGTAACCTGCCAGAAATGTAAAGTCTCCAATTGACTTGTCAGACCATACTGTAAGATACATATCCATAAATTCTTCAAGTCCCTGAACAACTTGGAGTTGGGCCTTCTTTTCACACTATTATGGATATGAAAATAATGGGAAAATTGGCATTCAATTGTCAATTGCTTCTATCGGAAATAGGATTTTTCTGAATTGATAGGAGAAGTGACTTCCTTTTTTCTTGAGTTTTCTTCAACTAGTTGACAATATATCATCCATGTTTGACATAAAATGATGTAGTTCAAAGAAAAAGAAGGCCAGCAGCAAACCAGGCCATCAAACTGGACCAAGAATGGATTAATAGGCTTAGTTGGAGTGCCCACTGGGTTTCCATAGACTTTATATCTTTGGGTTTACTATTATAATGGGCCAATTCTATAAGGCCAAATAGTGGGGATTTAAGTCATATATGAGATTAAGTAGTTGGTTTATATTGCTGGTGATTAGAATATCACATTATTTGGTATTAGAGGCATGGATAGATGGCAAACAGAGTCGGCAGTTGCTGAATTCTACTTCCTTTTGAAGGATGATCACGCAGATCTGATTCAGTGTCACTACCAATGTGAAAACCGCAACAAATTTAAACTTTGGAACTTGTGTGATTTCAGGTTCCAATTTTGTGGCCATGGTTGCTTCGATGCTATGGGCTGCATCTGTCGAGGATATGGATCAATCCCTCGACACACCTATGGAGGATTCTAGGGAGTCTTCCCAACTTGCCCTTCTGGAGTCAGAGGACCTCGATGGAACCCCGCACTTGAGCTACCTGTGTCTGATCTGCTACCTGGACAGCATGCAGAACCTCTCCATCAATTAAACCCATTATAAGTATGATTACTTGTACTTTATAATGTATTGTATGACCAATTAGAGTTTATAGGGGTAGTTTGGTAATTTACCTCTATGGGACCCACATCCCCAGTGGGGAATCCTATTTCCAGTAATTACCCGTACTTAGATTACCCCTGATGTCATATGACATCATTTTATAATTAGAATAACCTAATTAATAACTAATTTTAACTAAAATCGGATTTAAGAATTAATTTCTAAAAACAGATTTTTACTTTTTAAAACAAACAATACTTAACTAAACCACTATATATATATAACAACCCATTTATACTATTCACAAATCATAAGAACAAGAAGGGCAAAACCGATCCAGCCTTAGGAGAGCCTAGGGGAGAAATAGAAGAGGAGGAGAAAAGAGAAGAAGAAGAGGAAATTGGGAGCTCTCATCTTAGGGCTTTGATTCTATACCTGATCTTGGAGCTTTTAAGCCTTCTTTGGAGTCCTTGCTGCCCAAGATTAAGCTGCCATTACCTCTTCTTGTTGCTGCATTCAGGTAGGTCATAAAAACCTGTTGTATCCATCTTCTTCTCATTGTTTCTCCAATTCTAATAGACATTAGGAGGAAATCTGCCATTAAACCTTAGCTTATATAGGTTTAATTGACCAATGACCCATCTCTAACCTCTTAATTTGGACCTAACAATGGTTCAGACCTGAAATTAGACTACCAATTTCATGTTGTTCATCAAATTGCAGCTGAAACCATTAAGTTTATTAAACCCTAGATTGGAAATTGGGGTTAATTTCTTAAAACCCCCAAATTAATTATAATTTTTATAATTAAACAATTATGTGTTGACCCACCTTAGAATAGTGTTAAACTTGAAATTGGTGGCCTGCATGTGAAGATCCATGCACCAGGGCCAAAAACCTCAATTCTGGCCAGGCAGTCGGATGGAGTTGCAAGCCTAGGGGCGGTCGTCCGGCTCTCTGAGAGTCTGCATCCGGCTGCCTATTTTGGTGCATTTGTGACCTGGACCCTTAGGGCTTGACATTGGACCAAACACAAAACCTAATTTTTGCGATTTGTCTGATATACAGGGCTGTATACCCTGTTTTTTGTCTGTCTTGCTTGGACCTCTGGAGGGTTATTGACTTAGGCTAGTCTGCAATATCAGGTAAGGGAATTTGACTTAATTTATGTGTGTTTGTTGTCTTAATTACTACTTGTTCAGTATGCCATGCCATGCATCATTATTACTGTTCAGATCATGTAGTTTTCTAGCTTTAATTCTTTGCACTAGACTGCATGTGAATTAGGTTGCATTGGCATACTGCATTGCATTGATATTACTTGATACTGTACAATTGATGTTAATGATGCACTGTTACTTTACAATTGATCTATACATACATGTGCCATCATGACTAGACTGCATTGGGTTAGGATGCTTCATCACCCAGTACTACGTCCCTTACCAACAGGGGAAGAGGTGTTGGATAACCCGTGGTAGGTCCGAAGGGATGATTCCGGAATGCCATTCACTGTCCCATGTTAGCATATGTACTCTGCTGTAGGAACAAACAGTAGGGTTAGTCACTGGGGGTCCGTTAACATCAGATGTATGATGCCTAAGCTGCTGGGTCTCCACCGTAGTAGAATGCTTTCGCTCGGGTGACCAACGTCTGGTTATGTGTTTCCGGGACCGAGGCTAGTATTCTATTACAGTAGTACTTATACCTCATGCTACTTAGTATCCATGTTAGGAGCATGCTTACTTAGGACATTCATCATGGACTGTTGTGATATGTTTGCATGCATTTCCTTACTGGGCTCAGTGGAGCTCAGCCCTGTGTACACCTTATTTTTTGTTCAGATGATACTACTCTTTCTGGTGCTTCTGCGGGAGTCTCATCTACACAGGACTCTCCTTTGGCTCATGGAGTTGACACTCCTCTGGCGGTAGAGCACGACGCTTCGTGCTCGTGCGATGACTGCGCGTTCTCCTGATTGACTGCTAGATCAGGCTTCTTCCCCTCTTTTTTGTTATACACTTTTGTATAGTTATGTAAATAAGTCTTTTGTTTAACTCTTGTGCTTATAGATCAAACATTGTAACACAGTTCTTCTATAAATATATATATATATAATATCACAGTTCAGCTTTAGTCTTCTTTTATTGCTGCCTTATTTATGTATTTAATTGCTTCCGCTGTATTTAATTCTATATTTGTGGATATGATTGCGAATAGAGTACAACACTTGCGATCCTGGTGGGTTGGTTGGATGTGAGAGACATCCAGTCACACTTGGCCCTTATAAACCGGGCCGGGGTGTGACAACCAAACTCGCAGACGAGTTTTTTTCAAGACGAGGAGGATTGATGTAGTTCGAAAGAACAAGAAGTTCAGCAGCAAACTAGGCCATCAAACTAGATCAAGAATTGATTAATAGGCTTAATTTGAGTGTGGGTTGTATGGGCCATGGACTTTATATTTTTAGGTTTACTATTGTAATGGGCCAATTCTATAAGCCTACATATGAGGAATTTTAGTCATATATGGGATTAAGTAGTTAGTTTCTATTTCTAATGATTAGAATATCACATTACAAAAAACCCGACATTGTTGTTTGTTGAGTGGAACTTACGCAATCAGCTCTCTCCCCAAGTCCCAACCCAAAAAAAATATACTTAGGCTTCATCTAGTTGAAACTTGGAAGTATAGGAAAGGGGAAAAAATTAGAACAAAAATACATGGCAAAATTTTTAATAATTACCAATAATGATTGTGTTATTAACTCAAAAAAATATATATAGTATAGTAAAATATTTTATCTCACTTTTGAACCAAATTGCTTGGATCTAAAGAGGAAAATAGGACAAGGGCCAGAACTTTATTTCAATAGTTTAATTACAGTATTTGGGAAGATTTTAAGTTAGTTACACAATTTTGATTATAAACTTCTCAATTTTTTTTCATTTAGTTTCAATTACCTGGACAGAGTTTTAGATAAATATAATTTATTCAACAAAATTACATCTTTGAATTCACAAAATGAGGACCACTGAATAATCCTATGAAGATCGGTGTTTATTTCCTTTCCCCTGAATATTCTCTAAATGGTAGGTCAACAAATGCCTTAAACTGCATCCCTAGAATAAAATAATTCGTTTCAATGCTGTTTTTATCAGTCATCACTTAATTTAGTACACCATCTCACAGGTGAATGGAGCATGCAAGCTTTTAAACCAGAACAAAGAGACATTGTCATTCCTTGAATTTGTTCATTGCAAGCTCTCTTCAATTGCTTTGGGTGCAATTTGTGCTTCAGTATACAGAAAGGATATTGAGACACATGGGATTCAGTACTTCTCAATTATAGCATCAAGCATTCTTGAAAACAGCTCAGTTTCCATTCCTTCTGGATTTTCATCTTTTCTCTCATCGGGAAGGTACACATACAAAATTCCATGTTGGATTTATTGTTGCAATTCCTCTCAGTTGGTGATAATAATCTTTATTAATCAACTAAAAATTTTCCGATACAAATCAATTTTCAAAATAAGTAATCGCTTCCTGTGTGGATTCACTTTACTAGGTGAGTTCTCTTTTATATAATGTAGTTAGATTGGAGAAGCAGTGAACAATTTCTGTTTAATCGGGATTGGAACTTACTTTGTTTGATTTCTAAATTGTTCTTCTTTGTCATTTTATTACAAATAACTAGTTTCATATGGTATTGTGGACAAAGAAAAGTGGAGCTCTTTTTTATTATACAACGTTAGATCACCATGGTCATTGTTTTAAAAAAATCAGATTGGAAGTAGTGGAATTGGTTGATTCAACTCGGAATCGACCGACTTAGATTCTGATTAACCCCGATTTACAATACCCAAGTTAGACCGAGTCTGGCCAATTCCGGCTGATTCTAATTGTAATTGATGGAGACTGATCTTGTTCCAGATTCCAAGTTTTCAATCCTTGACCATGGTATATCTTGAAACTCTACAACTCAGAAATCGTGAGATGTCCATTGCATAAATAAAACTGCAAAATCTGTCCATTTATATTATGAACCAAAATATTTATACCTGTTAACTTCCCATCAGAATGAGTTGTTTATTTTGCTTAATCTTATTTGATGTATATAGTGTGCTCACTTTCTGAGTTTCCCTTCCAATAAAAATCTTGGGAATAATGTTCCAGTTTCAGTTTAACAAAGGTATTCATATCACTCCGATATAATCATCTCTTGCTGGTAAAGTTTGTTTCTTCTTGGTTTCAGGACTTTACGTTTGGTAAACTTTTCTGACAATCGCCTGGGGCCAAATTTTGCAAAAATGGTTTTTGATACCCTCCTTGATGCTTCATCAAATCTGTCTGTCCTTGATCTATCAGACAATAATGTGAGTATTGTGTCTCCATTTGATGAGTATGCTACTTTTTGGAGATCAAAACAAGAGGAAGAATCACTATTGATCATTGCAGATTGCAGGCTGGCTATCCAAGACTAACTGGAGATTCTCAACTTGCTCCTTAGCGTCCTTAGGAATAGGGAAATCCTTCCAGTCGTTACGTGTTCTGAATCTTAGGTATCCCACTATTGACTTCTTTGCTTTTGCTCTTGCTGTTGCATATGTCTTTATGGCATCGGAATTAGTTGTTGAAGTATATCGAGCCTGGACTCGATATACTTCAACATTAGTGTTTTGCCTTGGCTCGGTTCAATTTATAATAAACAGAACCTTCTTGGAGAGATGTATCTGTTTTGGCTTGCTTTCTGCATTTTTGTTTGGTTTTATCTCCCCCAACATTATTTATCAGTTGTGGATGCCAAATTTCATTATGTTCCTCTGCCTTGACTGACATAGCCTAGTGATCTTTGGTGTTCACTCAAACTTCACTGATTGTTCTCACTTTGGAGAATTAGGATACTGTTTTTGTTTATTAAGTTAATGTTCCTGCTTGGTTGTGGCTTTTGCTTATGTTTCTGACCTGTGATTTGTAAAGAAAAAGATGTCGTTGTTGTCATCAGGGGAAACAATTTGCGTAGGGATGATGCAGATTGCCTAAAAGATGCACTGATCCATATGCCTAACTTGGAAAGTTTGGATATAAGTGACAATCCTCTTGAGGATCTTGGGATTAGGTTGGTCAGATTTCCATGTGTTTTCTGCACGTATTCTACTGAATTATGTACAGGAGGTTTTACATGCTATAATTTAACTATTCTAGGAGTCTTATCCACTATTTTGTTGAGGCTACTGAAAGAGAGACACCCTTAGTTGATTTGGAGATGGAGAATTGCGACCTCTCCAGCGATGGAGTGGCTGAAGTTCTAACAAGCCTTGCAACCTTGAAGAATCTATTTAACACTCTTTCTGTTGCAAATAACGACCTGGGCAGGTTTGTTTTTTCTAGTGTTATTATCGAAATTATGAGCTATTAATTCACTTCTCCTCTGATAGAAAAGGAAAATGTCATTTCATCTTTTCATTTCTTTTACTATGGTGCAGTCAAGTAGTACCAGCCCTGGTTAAGTTTCTGGGCACATCCTATGTAAGAGTGCTCAATATTGAAGATATTGGACTGGGTCCTTCTGGCTTCCTAGAGCTACAAGAAAATTTTCCAGAGGAAGTAAAACTTGTTCACCTCAACATAAGGTTGGCCTCTCAAACAAATTATACTGCATCTATGAAACGAAGTATATTAAAGTGTGAATATAACATCTGACTGGCTATTTTAATAGCAAGAATCGTGGTGGAATCGAAACTGCCAATTTCATCTCAAAACTCATCTTACGGGCTCCAGAACTCATTGCAGTCAATGCAGGGTATAATTTTATGCCCGTTGAATCATTAGCAGTTATGTACTCTGCCTTGAAAGTTTCAAAAGGTAATGTATACTCAGTGCCTTGTTAACTTTTATAGTTGTGCACCTCTTCCTTCTGTCAAATCATAAGGCATGCCACTTCCATATGGTCGGTTGTACTATATGGAGAAAATTACCAGGTGAGATTTATAATATCATAATTAAAGATACACTTTTTTAAAGAACTAATCTCCCGGCTCTGAAATGCACCCTCACATCCAATGAGTGCCCATTTAACTTAAAATGATAATCTAAGTGCTACTTGTCCTTGTGCTTTTACTTATAATTGGGTGCAACTTGTCTATATGGAGTTTGTTTTTCTATTGGAAATTTTTTTTTAACTTCATGCAACATATAGCAAATGCTCCATAACAGTAACAGTGCTTGCAAAAGCAGATCAACTGGACAGTCTGTGGACAGCTTTGAATTTTCTCTGTTTCATTTCTTGAGAAACTATTGTTGAAGTGCTAGATCATCAATTTAATGTTAATCTGGAGAGGCCCATTGTGATTCTGGCAGCATTGCCTCAAACACAAGCAATACTTGGTCTTTGACTTTATCATACTTTTTTTCAGGTAAACTAGAGCGTCTGGACTTGACGGGAAATACTCGGTGCCATGAGCCAGCTTACATTTCTCTGCTTGAAGAGTTCCAAGTTCATGGAAGGCCTATTGTGATTTTACCATCATTGCATGCTTCTGTGGCACCTTATGATGATGATCCATGAGGACATGGCCGTCCAATATTTATTTGAGTTTTCCATCCTAAGGGAGTGTTACCTCAAAAGGTTCTGGTGGGCTTGTGGCACCAAGAATCCAGCTAGCAGACTACAACCATAGTGGTGCTCTCAGCCACCTGGAGGTTTAATTGAATCTATATTGAAGAACCCAGCCAAAAACACATACAATCAGATGTTTGTCTTCAGACCAACCATAGCCACATAAAACAATGCCAGCAGCAAAAGAAACAATAGAAAATGCCAAGTATGGAAGGAGCAAACAAAACGGATTTGTCTCTAAGTGACATTTCACAGTCAGGGAGCCTACTGGAACATGGTGTTTAAGTGGACACAAGGAATAATGCCCTGCTTCTTTAAATGAATATATCACTATGGCACCCTTTCAAGACTATTAGAAGATTACTGTTAATTAACTGTTTAATTTTTACAATATATATGGTTGTTACTTCATGCTTATATTCTTTATATTTTCTCCATACATTCCAGTAAGAAAGAGATCAGTAGAGCAGATGGGCATGTAATCTATTAGTTTTACATAATTACATAAAGACACAAAGTGGTTGTCTATTCTCATTTCACTTCTTCACCAGTATAGAAGTTGGAATCTCAGGAACCAATCGTGATACTCCCCCTCCCCTCCCTGCATTAACCCCCCTCCGGGCGGTTGGAACACTTTCAGCTACTCCTTTGGCAGACTCAATTATATGGCTCCATTCTCCCAATGGCCTATTCAGTTCCTACTCAACTAGGGACTTTATCAGAGCCCACGTCCCTTTAGTTCTCTGGTGCAAGACTTTGATTCAAGGTCCAGTATCCCCCTCTTGCACCTTATGCTGGAATAGTTTGGAAGATGTTGACCACCTCTTCTCTTGCCCTTTTGCCTCCTTGTTTAGAAAAATGTCTTGGGTAGCTGTTGGTCTCGCAATAGAAGAATCCTCCCCTTTTCAAGATTGGCTTTTGGTGGATATGATTTTGTTTGAGAAATCAATCTGGAAACTTGGCTGTGGTTTCACCATATATTTATGTTAGTTCTAATCTCCATTTGCTCCGCCCCATTGTAATGTTGTTGACTCCCCAAGGAATATGCTAATTGTTGTATACTAGGGTTTGCCATTATCCTTGCTACAGCCTCCCCCCCCCCCCTCTCCTTCTTGGGGGTTGGGTGCAGCTTTTTCTTATTCTTTTTCTCTTCTACATTCTATGTTTTCCCTTTTGGGGCTTTGATAATGAATTATTTATTCACAAAAATAAAATTAATCTCACTGGACTTTTGGAAGTTGAGGAAATTTAGTAGATGCAAAATTCTAAATTGTCTTATCTTCTCTTCAAGAGGGATATAAACCAATAAACCTTTGGGTTCCAAGATGAATTAGCGCTTAATATGTTTGTCAAAATACCTTCTAGATGCTTGCTTGGTCCTTGTTTTATTAAAGTAGGACCTTTTTCACCGAAAAATAAAGTAGTACCTTACTGGAAAAGAGTTGCAAACTCTTTTTTTTTTTTTTTGGGCAGACTTGAGGCCATACCTGACAAGGGCATAAGAAGCTATTTAGTTTCAGCCCAGTAAAGCCCATCTCAATTTCATGGCACTTGAAAGCTCCATAATCCCTTCCAATGAAAAAAAAAAATAAAAAAGCTGACAAAGGTTGGTCTATTGATGGAAGCCACTCCAGTGTGTAGTGTGTATTAGACTCTTGGACAAACATAGCTCATCTCTAGGGAGTCCAGCATGCTCAGGGTGTTGCCAGTCGTCGGGTTGTATCGCACACATTCTTAGACACGCGTCAAGATGTGTGCCGCACACATCTCAAAGGTAGCAAGGACACTAGAAAAGTGTGTTGGGGCAAGTGTTGCACTCATAGGTATAGAAGGTATTTTCTTCATGAGTATGCATGTTCATTTATACAGTAACTCTGACAATGCCTTCATGACTTGCCAAAGGACACTCACTGACTGGTAAAGTGCACACTCACACTCATGGGTCAATGTCTGTCTGGTTGAGAGTTGGCAATGTCATCCCTTGTCCTGGTCCATTTAAGGGGACATGAACAACCCACCTAGAAGACTTTTACCATTAAAGGTAGAGCCATTTCATTAATGGTTCAAAAGGGAAAAATCTTTGTAAGTAATTGCCAGGGTACTTCCATTAATGATACAAAAGGGAAATCTGACTACCCATTAATTGGATCCTAATTGGGGGAATGCTTTAGCCAGAAATCAGCATATGATCAGATGCTCAAACCAAGAGAAAAGTTGTCTTAAAGCTCCGAGTATATATATTTAGGAAAAAATGTCGCAGCTCTCAAACACTGCCATAATAAAACGTTGATGGCAGTGCTCCATCAATCTTAGTCATTGATTTTTTGACATAAAATTTGAGCCGTTTAATTTTTTAAAAGACAAACAAAATGGAGACCTTCTCTTTACCCACCACATAGCCGGTAATTAGATTCATCTTCTTTTTCACACATGATCCCCTAAATCCCTTACCTTTCCTCTTCTTTACCAATCTGAAAACCCTAATGGTATTTCACTGCGGCCTTCAAAAGTGAAATAGAACCCTAATACTGAAGATAGAATGAGAGGTTTTGCCTTCTAAACATGAAATGGACACCTAACCATTTGGGCAACTCTTTCCAGCCAACCCATCACATACTCAAATGCCCAAGGAGTCATTTGTTCTTCTTTCAATAATTCTATAGAAACCCCATTTCCAAACACTTGTTTTTCAATCAAATTAAGCCGTCAGTGAAAAGTATGTATTATAAATGGATATCAATTGGAGAAGAAGGGGAAGGAATCCAGCCATCATTTCTACCAATTGAAAGAAACCATATAATCAAAGAATTTTCTCAGGTTTCTTTTTTGTAAAGAAACCATAAAATCACAGAACTTTGAACTTAAAGCTGAAAAGTTCCAAATAAAGAATCGGTGAAGTAGAGAAGGAATAAGTAATAAAAGGAGAACCATTGAGCAAGATCCTTATAAACCAAGCCTGAGAGAGTGGATTGGGCCGCCGCCGATGGTTTTCCTTTGAATAGCGATGGGTATTTGCTGCCTCTCTCTCTATCTTCAATATTAAGTTAGGATTCCACCTTTGGAAGGTTGGAGTCAAATGCCATTACGGTTTTAGATCAGTGAGAAGAGGAAGAGGTTGTCTACAGGAGAAGATGAAAGCGGTTCAGATTTAAGGGATTGTTTTTGCAGGAGAAGACTGCTCAGATTTGGGGGATCGTGGTTCAGATTTAAGGGATTGTTTTTGCAGGAGAAGACTGCTCAGATTTGGGGGATCGTGTTTGCAAGAGATGAATAATTCACCGGCTATGTGGGTAAAGAGCAGGTAATGTGCTCTAGAAAAATGAACGTTCCAGATTAGATGATGGTAGTTCAACGGTTCAGATTGATGGAGCACTGCTACCATTACTTTATAATGGCAGCGCTCAAGCACTGCTACCGCTCGCCCATATATTTAACAAAAAAAAACTCCCAATATAAAATATAGAAATCTGATTTCAAAATCATATCATTTGCTATTATTTGCCAAATGGAACCTCTTAGGTTGTTTTTGGGGATTCGGCTCCTGTCCTGCAGTGGCGGGAGCTGGAGTGTCCAGCCCATGGAAACCACCTAAAAACAGGGGGTGGGGTGGTCATTTCATATGTGGGGCCCAGGTGGGATCCACCTGTGAAATGACCACCCCACCCCTGTTTTTCCAATCGTTTAGCTGGGCTGGACGCTCCAGCTCCCGCCACTGCAGGACAGGATGTTTTTCCAGTTTTTGGTTGTCAGAGAGCAATGAAATGGTTCCATTTTTTCTGTTTGCCATGTCATCTAAGTGTACATATGATCTTTACCAAAGCTAAACATGAAAATGTTTACATTTCATAAAAGGTCCATTTGAAGCATCACATTTTTTATTTTTTTTTTTGCTAAACAAAGCTTATTTAATAATAAGAATGTGTAGTATAGTACACATGGATTCTAAATTACAAGCTTCATGAAAATATGAAATGGAAGTAGGCCAAACAATTCCACACATTAAGAACTGGGCCTCCTAACGAGTCAGCCACATTGTTTTCCTCCCTTGAAATAAAAATGAAAATGATAAATTACACGTCACCCCCTGGTTTTCAAACGAAAATCAGATCACCCCCTGATTTTTGTAAAAACTCAAATCGCCCCCTCTATAATAACAGTGTTAGTCTGCTATTAGTTATTGGTGTGAAAGGACTATTTTACCCTTGTACTAAAACATTAGAATTAAATTTACAATATTACCCTTCCTTCATCTTCAACATTGATCAAGGGTAGTTTAGGGATTTAAATTTATTTAACTGACTGACATCATCACTTAACAGCTTAAAACTAACGGTAGGGACTAATTTGTCATATTGGGATCTAAATCAGGGGGTGATTTGAGTATTTTAAAAAATCAGGGAGTGATCTGAGTTTCGTTTGAAAATCAGGGGGTGAAGTGTAATTTACCCAAATGAAAATGATTTCAAAACTAAATGTCAAATGAGTTGTAACGGCCATATCCGTTAGGGCATTACTCGTAGAGAGTCTTTTTAACGTTGGAACCATTGGCCAACTGTACCATTACGGTTAGTGCTGCTTGATTGTTGAAAATTTGAAGAAGCTCATTGCCACTAAGAAATTGCTTGACACCTGTAACGAAGTATAACCACTCCTTACTTATGCAAGCAAATGCTAATGCTTAAAGGGAATTCTTGTGTCTCAAGTTACATTTAAAAGTTCTATATGGGTACTTGGAAAATCTCATCCTATTTAATTTGTTTACCATTTGATTTACATTGGTTGTAAGCTCAAAAAAAAAAAAGCCTAATCAGCAAACTTCAAAACCCAATTTGGCTGCACTGAAGTCCTCTAATATGCTGTTGTAGCCATCAAGTATCTCAAAGACTTTGATTACCAAAAGAAATTGTTTCAAGTCCTTTCTTGCATTGTAAATTAAGCTTCCCAAGCTGGAGATGGATCAGATAAAAACAAAACTAAGGGGAATTAGGTCTCAACAGCCAAAGCATGATTTGGGTCATTCACACCAACATAACAAGGACATATTACCAAGTAATTTGTAGTCATATGGGGATAATCCTCATTGATCTCCCCATGGATCATATGATCAGATCAGTCCTGATTGGTATAAAAGGACAATCGAACATGATTAAACGACGAAAAAGGAGATTATCATAACATAATTGAATGATATTGATAGGCCCAAAAAAAAAAAAAAAAACCCTAAGCATTGTCATTATGCTTAGGGATGTCCAAGTCTACCCAACAACCCTAATCAGCCAAGCTGGAAAGGTCAACAATATCATGAACACAGGGGGTATCCTGAACAACTAAATTGGTCTCTATCAGACCTAAAATGTAAAGAAACAAGAAAAAGTGGGCAACTTCTATCATTCCTTTTGATTAAGCTTTTGGGTCCAAAAGGGTTGGTGTCATGGCTTATTCATTAAGTTAGTTTCTTGGCTTTCTTTACCAAGTGGAAGTATCAATCAAGCTTTTTCAAAAGCATTCCATCACTTTCCAATACAATACAATAAGGCAAGTACTCATTAATAGATAATAAATTAAAACTTTCATCCACTGTAAGACCATGAACTTCACTGTTAGAAAACTACATATTTATCTCTGCTTAATAAAGTGTTAGTAGATTAATTATGTTTTTGTTGCAACATCAAAATTTGACTTTCATTATTTTTTGGTTTTTATCCTCATAAGAACTGGTCGAATGGGCCAGCCCAGTTATTATGTTAGGGTATGATTAAATCAAGCAGGTCAGAACCCAACCCAATGTGATTGACACCAACCTAGATTGGGTTTAATTTGATAACAAAGTTATGAATAGCATAATAGATATTGTTGAGGGGGGGTCAATGTTCACGTACGTGAGCGTATGTGAACAACTCACAGCCATTCAAATGGAACATTCCCACATAATAGATTTCATTTGAACGATTGTGAGTTGCTCACGTACGTGAACATTCCCTGCACTCGATATTGTTATGTAATTTAAGGCAAAAGTTTCCCTGGTCAGCAGACTAGGTTAGGGTGTCTTTAGTTGGGACACCTGTTCTGACATGTAGACCCAACCATATAATAGTTAGTAGCTAGTCTAGGTAGACTATATGTCAAATTTTAAACTCAAATTCCATCATCCCCCCCCCCCCAATGCATTAGCATGCATTCACTTATTTGTCCACGTACACGTACTGGTAGTCCGATCACTACATAGGTATTCAATGGCAAACCCAATCATTTAAAACCTAGGAGATGGTCTGGATAGGCCCGATGTCAAATTTTAGACCTAAATTTAATCATTTCCCCCATTTATTAGCATTCATTCCCTTATGTGTCCATGCACATTTACTGGTATTCTAATCACTATCGGATCTCTTTTGTTTTAAGTGTTTTGTTTTCCCACATGTCGAACTCCGTTTGAACTAAAACTTTATATGTGAACAAAGATCTATCTACAAAATTTCAGCCCAATCCATTATACCACTTGTCAGAAGTAGACACTCGACCAATGCTTGGTTATGTTGACCACTAGAACAGAAAAGGTGAGTTATGAAACTTTGGTCATGACCTTCTTACCAAATATAGCAAATTAGCGAAAAAAGGCTTAAATGGGATGGCAGGATTCATGCTAAACCCTAAATCAACTCACAGTTTAATAATAATAACAAAGCTGCAAAACACCTAAGAAAAGAAAATTGTTAGTATGTGGCAAAAACATAATCTCTTATCTTTATTTTCCAGCAAGAATAATAATCAGATAATGTCTTAAGATCAGGACAGAAGAGTTCCAATCACAAAATACACTAACATAAAAATTGGCTCCTAATGTATCCTGTGGCTACTATACTAATAATAATGCTGGTACAACTAATCAGAACCACCAGGCAACGTGAATCTCACTCTATCATGAACAATCAGGACCTCCCATGAGGCCCTCATGGGCCATCCCCTCCGCCTTCTTCTCCTTCAACGTTCGCCAATCAGAGAGGACAGCCGATTGAGTCGGACCCTGAATTTAAAGATGGAAAACCCAGATGGACTTAATTAGGAGCATGGCAACCCTTCGGGCACGAGATAGCAATGAAAGGAGATTGATCGGTCAGGGTCGAGAATAAGTGATGATCAAATGGTTCTTACTCAGAGAACCTTTGACCGTAGCTTGGGGGCTTTATTGAATCTCCTTGGTTCTAGTATGAATATGAGGTTTTAATCGATTCGTAGGATCTTAACAAGAGAATTCCTATCAATAATAAATACTAATATTATAAATAAAATAAAACATAATAGTAAATTCGCATTACACACAAATAAAATAGGACAAGAGAAAATTCAAGAGACTTGTAACGATCAACATAAACATGAATGCGACTTGATATTTTGGCATTATCATAACAAACACAAATTATTAGTCCTACCAAAAAAATAAATAAATAACTTATTAGTTCCTTTGTTTGATTACATTTGGAATAAGACATGATACCCTAACAATTACTATAATAACTGTGGCAAAAACACCGAATTTGATTAAAGGTAATGTATATCTTTATTAGGATAAGGTAAAGTACAACTTGGATGGAGCCTTCTTACTCTAATCTGTGGATATGAGAATGAATCTGTCAGACATCTGGCATGACAGTCTTATCAAACGTCCTGGGGGGTGTTGCTACCATGAAACCATGGTTTTAAGTATTGGTATCGTATCGGATGATATGTACCGATTTTACTAGTCACTGATATTATTATGTCGATATTGTATCGGTATTATGGTACAAATAAGGGGTAAAATGGTCTCGACAATTCATTTTTTAAACAAATCAAGGAGTAATTTTGTTTGATACAGTCGATTCAGATCAATCCAGGCCAATAACATAAAATAAGGGTTAGGGGAAAAGGAAAAAAAAAAAAAAAAAAAACCAAAAAGAAAAATTAATGATTTTTTTGAACATTTGATTGGATGGTCGGTCACCAAGCAACATGTCTAACAGTGGCATCAGGTTATCCATTTGATAGAGCTATCTGGATACATCTTTATCTTAATATGAGAACATGTAGCTTTATAAACATTATTCATTTTCCAATTTTTTTTTTTTGTGGATGAATTATTCATTTTCCAATGAAGTTATGGTTTGGGAGTACCTAATTAGATTGAGAAGCCTTTGTGTTGTTCTGTGTACTTCTATAAATCCTTGTTGGGGGAGGGAGGCAGCAATTATTAGCTAATGCCTCCTTACTTTTTTATGGTTTTTTTTTTTCTCTTTCTGATGAATCCCTTTTAGGATCTGGATCCTCTACTTCCGCCCTGCCCCTACTGCCATACGCTCTACACACAGTAAGACAGAAAAGACCGTCTTATCCCCGATTGAACAAGGTGCTCGGGTAGGGGTAAGGCAGTTTTTCATACCTTGTTGTGTGGGCCGCACACAGCAATACGGGCATGGCGGAAGTAGAGGACCTCGAACGCTCCCTTTTATGAACTTCAATAGGGAGAGTTCTATGTCGGTTCCTTCGTATATATATATTTGGGGGGGAGGAGATTGTGGGGATCCTAAACTAGACGAGGAACAAGAAATCTCGAACTCGAAACCATTAGGGGGGAGGGGTTAGGCTTTACTGTTGTAGGCTTAAACCAGCTGTGCTAGCAATTGTCCTCATTTCTAGTTTTATCTTATGATCATTTAGTAAATCAAGATATTGACAATGCCCTCTCTCTTTCTCTCTCTCTCTCTTTGTTGTGGGGATCCTAAATTAGACAAGGAACAAGAGATCTCGAACTCGAAACCTGGGGGGGCTAGGCTCTATTGCACTAGTCTTAAACCAGCTGCGCTAGCAATTGTCCTCATTTCTGGTTTTATCTTATGATCATTTGGTCAATCAAGATATTAACAAGGCCATTAATCTCTCTCTCTCTCTCCTAACTAGTCCATTAGTCTGTTGAAAACCAGAGATGATTTTATTCCAAATCAGTGATATACGAAGACCCACTACCTATTTTTTCACTAGTGGGTTTAAGCTAGGCAATCAAGGAGCATGATGGACAGTTGACAATGCTTAGATCATATTTAGTTAAATTTGGTGGCCTATCTCAATTACTAGACGTACCAAGAATAACATGAGTAATGCAATTCCCTTTGTTTCATCAAGGGTTGACTTTTCAAATATAATTTTCTTAAACATAATTTACTTTTTTTAAGAAATAGAGAAAAAAGAAATAACATTAAGCCAAAGCATCAAACAAAACATCTAACGTCAGATCATTTCTAGATTGGGAGTGTAAAGCACCAAAAGATAACCTATGAGCTAGATACAATCATGGTTTGAGATATCGGATTGGATCGGCATCAACCGAGATCAATCCTGATATCGATTCAATCCAGCTGTACGGACAGGGGTACAAATGTAAAAAAAATAGTTTTTTTTTTATAAGAAAACAGGGACAAAAGTGCCATATTTGCCCGAGTTTGGGCAATCCTGATCCGTATTGATCGATCTGATCTCAATCCGATCCGATCCAGCCGATACCAAGATTACTAACCATGGATACAATACATAAGAACACTTCCCAAGGCCACGATTCTATATTCCTAGCATCAAACCATCTGTTGAAAGCGCCAACATCGGTTTACATGTCTAGTTCTGTATGTCAAATGCTGTTTTTGTTTCTTTTCTGTTCTAGGATCACTTCCATAACATTTTTACCAAACGTTAATCTTCAGCCAAAGAACATTCTCATTGAATGGAATTGAAAAAGATCACTCTCTCAGAACAAAATTGCAACCAAACATAGTTTAATAAACCCACACTCATATCGACTAACAAATGTTTTAATTGTAGATCTCTGATCATGGAGTAACAATCTAATAATTGGGGACAATACATCAAGAAAAAAAAATTTGTTCAAGCAATATTGCAACCTATTTGCGATTGTGCCTACAAGAAGCCTGCTACTAACTATGACAACCTTTGAGGTTTCATTTGGTTGCGAGGGAACCAGGGAAAGGACAGAAAGTAAAGTGAAATGTTCATACTTAAAATTATCATGCTTGAAAAATGAATTTTTGTAATCATTACCTCGTGTAACTATATCACTAATTCCAAATCATTTCATATTTGGTTATTTAAATTCATTTTATTTTGCATACAATTCACTTTATTTTAAAAAGTAAAATAAAAATTGTCCTCATTTCTAGTTTTATCTTATGATCATTTGGTCAATCAAGATATTAACAAGGCCATTAATCTCTTTCTCTCTCTCCTAGCTATTCCATTAGTCTGTTAAAAACCAGGGATGATTTTATTCCAAATCAATAGTATAAGAAGACCCACTACCTATTTTTCCACTGGTGGGTCTAAGCTAGGCAATCAAGGAGCATGATGGACGGTTGACAATGCTTAGATCATATTTAGTTAAATTTGGTAGCCTATCTCAATTACTAGACTTACCAAGAATAACATGTGTAATGCAATTCCCTTTGTTTCATCAGGGGTTGACTTTTCAAATATAATTTTCTTAAACATACTTTACTGTTTTTATGAAATAAAGAAAAAAGAAATATCATTAAGCCAAAGCATCTAATAAAACATTCAGCTTCAGATCTCCCCTAGATTGGGAGTGTAAAGCACCAAAAGCTAACCTATGAGCTAGATACAATCATGGTTTGAGATATCGGATCGGATCAGCTATTTTGGTCGGATCGATACCGATCTCGATATTGATCCGATCCAGCTGTACGGATAGGGGTACAAATGTAAAAAATTAGTTTTTTTTATAAGAAAATAGGGACAAAAGTGTCATATTTGCCCAAGTTTGAGCGATTCTGATCTGTATCGACCGATCCAATCCGATCCGATCCGATCCAATCGATACCAAGATCACTAACCATGGATACAATACATAAGAACACTTCCCAAGGCCACGGTTCTATATTCCTAGCATCAAACCATCTGTTGAAAGCGCCAATATCAGTTCATATGTCTAGTTCTGTATGTCAAATGCTGTTTTTGTTTCTTTTCTGTTCTAGGATCACTTCTAGAACATTTTTACCAAATGCTAATCTTTAGCCAAAGAACATTCTCATAGAACGGAATCGAAAAAGATCACTCTCTCATAACAAAATTGCAACCAAACATAATTTAATAAACCCACACTCATATCGACTAACAAATGTTTTAATTGTAGATCTCTGATCATGGAATAACAATCTAATAATTGGGGCTTGGGGGCAATACATCAAGAAAAAAAAATTTGTTCAAACAATGTTGCAACCTATTTGTGATTGTGCCTATAAGAAGACTTCTGCTAAACTATCGACAATCTTTGAGGCTTCATTTGGTTGCAAGGGAACTTGGGAAGGAAAGAAAAGGAAAATGAAATTTTTATATTTAAAATTACCATGCTTAAAAAAAGATCTTTTGTAATCATTATCCCATGTAATTATATCACTAATTCTAAATTATTTCATATTTTGTAATCATTACCCATGTGATAAAATCCCAGTTTAATATTGCAAAAGTTTGTTTTTAGGTTTGGGGATTTTTCAGTTCCCTTCCCTTTGGTTTCTCTGGCAACCAAACGTGGCCTACGAAAAACAAAAAAAGCCCCCAATCCCCAAAGAACTGGAAGTGTAAATGACAACAATGCCTTCCCTAAACTCTCTTGGACAGAATTGGATCAGCCTTGAGTGACTTCAATCTGAATCAACTGAATCCATCCATCCGACGTTGATTACTCAAACCCTGATCTACTACGCATGGTTCTAAGTATCAGTATCGGTATCGTATTGCCCATATCGGGTAATACATATCAGTTTTGTTAGTTATCGATACCGATATCGTGTCAATACTGTATCGATAGCACGATACGGATAAAGGGTAAAATGGGCCAAAAACTCATTTTTAAAGAAATCAAGGGATAATTTTATTCGATACAATTGATCCAGGCCGATACTATATCAATATCGTATCAATTTTCTATATTGTCGATATCCGTTCCAATACCGTGCACTAAAACGATGACTACACTACCCCACTTTGAAGCCTCTCCTAAACAAAACTTTGAGAACCAAAGTGAAATGTCCCATCTAAACAAAAATAAGTCTCTATCACACACTCTCTCTCGGTTGCTTACAATTCACGGGAAGACTTCACTTTCTAACATCAAATTAATCAGAGTAAAATACAATTTCCATTTTAATTTGGTAGACCCACTACACCCCTTAAATTGTAATGATTCCCATCAGATAACGGTCCAATAATAAATTAATCCTTCTATTTTATTTGAGGACCACCGTTGTGTCGTTGCATATGTATTAGTAAGAAAATTTATGCACATCTAATAGAAATAAGATAATGGTGGTCTACTATCATGGATTGCTTGGTTGCATGGATGCGTTACCTTGTTTATCATTTTTACGCCGTTGATTTTAGATACGCAGAGTTGTTACTTGAATTGACAGGAAGGAAAGTTGAGGTGATCATTTTTCGAGTTACCTAATCAATTTAGACTTGATCAATTTTGGACGGATTTCATGATAATTTGACTCAAAATCGATGGAGATTTTCAAGTTTTAAAACTTTATTGTCTATGCCCACGAGCCAATGATCCTGTGGCAGTGTTGTCATTGCTCATTAGAGGATAATGAACCCCAAATGGATAAGATACATTGCATCATTGCATGCACAAATTGATGAATGTAATTCTTTTTAAGGTTTTTTTTTTGGTAGAAATTCTTTTGAAGGTTTTTGAAACTTTATTTTAAACATATTTTTTTGATAAGTCCTACTCTATTTTATTCTATTCTCAAAGGAGGTAATCCACAAATCTAATGAAGCTTTTCTGGTTTACACGACTTCAGGCAGATAAAGCAGCTATAAAAGCTATGCCTGTCAATCAAGTAGGTGATTTTGGATCAGCTCCTGGGATTTCAAGTCATTTTACTCTCTTTCAAAAAGCGCCCAAACTTGCCCTTAAAACAAGCACTTGGACGAAGTAAAGCTGATCGTAGAGCATCGTTGCGTTAACGCGCGCACTATAGTTTTTCAGTTGGACGCGCTAGCGCACTCCAGCTTGAATGCCTACGTCTGCTTGTTTGAGCTTTTATGGAGTTTGAATCATCCCTTCCTACGAATCTTCATATTCAGATTCAATGACTTCCACACCTATTTCTTGGAGTGCACCACCAACTGGTTATGTGAAAGTTAATTGTGATGCTAGTCTAATGCCTACCACAAACAAAGGAGGGATTGGTAGTATCTTTCGAAATTCATCGGGTAATTCTCTATTTGGTATGTCTAGTCAGGTGAATTTCCTTGAACCTATTGAAGGGGAGACCTTAGCTATTCGGGCGGCTCTACCTAAAGCTAATTCTGAAGATTATGAGAAGCTATTGGTAGAATCATATAATAAAGATGTAATCTCCTATATTCAAAAAGAGATTACATCTTATCCTCTGACGATTAGATCTATCTTGGAAGATATTTTGTATCTCTCTTTCTTTTCTCTTTTTATTTTTATTTTAATGATTGTAAATTTAACTTTGTTCCAAGGGAAATTAACAGCATGGTTGACACCTTGATTAGGAGGGCTATGTCGGTAACGTGTGCGACAATTTAATCCAATTTCGATCCATTGATTTTGGAGAAGTGTCATACTCCATCCATGTGTGATGCACATTAGCTCCCTACCCTCTCGCTGAGGGATGGGGGGGGTTGGGGGTTCTTGCACAAAAAATATTTCATGGTCAAAATAATCTAGGGTTTCCAGACCCAAGATATTGCCATAAAAGAGTGGAATAAAATTATCTTATGCTCTCATGCACATTATTAACTCAACACATAATCAATAGAAGACATGAGACTTCAGAGGAACTTAATTGTTCTCTAATTTTACCCACAAAAAAAATTGTCGTTCTGATGAAGTTGGTTGTAAAATGAATACAACTGTAGAAATTCAAAAAAAGAAATAAGAATACAAGATATATATTATCTTGCAATTATTGTTAGGTCAAAGTTTTTCTCCACCCATCCTAGGATTCACAAACACCTCCTAGGGTTTTTGTACATTCTAAAATATCCTCTCGATTCCCATTCCCGTCTTCTCACGCCCCTCGGTGAATGGAAATTCGATCCTTATTTTTTTTTATGAAAAAAAAGAAGAAATCTATATTAGGATTTAAGAATATTTATAAAATTGGTCTTTGAGGGAGTGGCCAGTGTCTTTCCCCTTAATGGCATTAAGAGCTGGATATCGTAAAAGATCGCACAGAGAGTTTTCAGTACATAAAGTAAAAGAGACTTTTGAGAAGTTAGTCGTTAAGTCTGCCAATTCTAGGTAACTAACCATGTTCCAACGGATTCTAATATTGTCAGTTGGGTGAAGGTAATAGATCAGATTTGTATTGTTGCACCAAACTTCTTGATGATTGATGTTTGCTTTCTTTGCTGCCTTCCATACCTCCAGTAGCCCTTAGAGCTCAGCTTCCACTATGTCCAAATATGGTAGAGTACTTGCAGATGTTAGAACAATCTGGCCATCTATCAAAATGCAAAATGTCCAATCGGTTATTCTTAATTGCAGGTCAGAAAATGCTTGTACAAATTAAAACAAGTCAATGCATAATTATGTCATATCCTAACTGTTTCTGATAGAATGTCCCCATCATGGCATATACTCAGATACATATAGTGAAGCTTTCAGATTTATAACTGACAATGAAACAATTAGGCCATCTATGCATTTATAACTATTGCATGCTTAAGGGTATAACCATAACAGTGCTATTAAAGGTTTCTCTTTCTCAAAGGTCTTGTTCATTCCTATTGTAGATAGTGATTAATAGAGAAAATGCTATGGAGATAATCTAAACAAAGTTGAAGTTAAGAAGAAATTTGGTCTCAGTTTGATATGGTTCAAATAGAAGCTGCTGGTTTAATTACTAGTTTGGAAAGAACTTATGTTGGTGATGGCTATGTCCCTTTATCAAATCCCACTGGCTTGCTTAGTTACCTCTTTTGATTGTGAAATATGAAAGTAAAGCAAAGGGTTGCATAATGAATGTAATTAGCGCTCCTACCACAATAGGAGGTAGATATGCCATTTCATAGAAGGGAGAGGAGAGTTAGACATAGGGAGGTGCTAGCATATGTTATGTAGTTTAAAAATGATGTTTTTCCTAGAAAAAAATAATGATTAAAGTTGGTTAGGGGTTTTTTTTTTTTTTTTTTGGTAGAAAAGAATTTATTGAGAAGCGGATGAAGAGTTCATGGAATCCGTATTATAATGATGAACAAACCATGGAATGGAGTAGGCCAAAACCTTGTCTATACACCTTGGAATATAGAAAAAAGAGTACTCCAAAGAGTATGGTAGGAGGTTTTTTTTTTTTTTTTTGGTAAAAGAGAAACTATTTATTGAAGCGTGACCAGTACATAGTGTCCGAATTACAAATTTCCGAAAACCATGGAGTAGATATGGGCCATGATGTCCTACACGCTAAGGACAACGCCCTCCGGGCTAGGGAGTCAGCCATGCGGTTAATCTCCCTAGGAATGTGGTGGAAGATGCAAGAGATGAAGAAGGTAGAGAGATGCTGAATATCTTTAACAATATTTAGAGTTTCCACCTATGGTGACACTATGGTTTGTGCTAACCGTGATATCATCTCCTTGCTGTCCAATTCCAACATAAGATGCAAGATTACTTCCTCAATAGCTTGAAGCATGCCCCCTCGGATGGCAATCGCTTCTCCTTGTAAGATTGATGTGAAATTCTATGGGTCAGATACAGCAACAATGGGATTAGTTCTTGAGTCATGAATGACAAAACCTATTCCACATTTTGCCCCAGTTTTCGATGCATCCACATTAACCTTACAGAAGAGTTGAGGAGGGGGTGACCAAGGGTCCTCCCGAGGATGGATTGGGGAGCTGGATTGTACTGAAGAAGAGTTTGCTTGGGCCATGTTCCCTGGGTGTCTTGTTGCATCTCTAAATTTCGCAAACTCAGTTGTCACTTTCTTTACCACTTGCATGGGAGACCACATATTTTTTCCAAAAATCAACTCGTTCCTTGCTAACCACAGGTTCCAACAGATGAAAGAAGCCTGACTTGCGAGATCTCTCCCCACTAATTTTCCAGCCTATATTGTTTGATCTCGGAAATCAATAAGATTAGAGAGTTGAGGAGCATTCTTTGGGGGATAATAGGAAAAGGTAGACCCAAACCAAACTGCTCTTGCAAAGCTATAGTCAAGTAAAGTATGATCAATGATTTCCACTTGGTCCCTACATCTGATAGGAGGTCTTTGATATATCCTTGATAATTGGTCCATTGGGAAGAGGGGTGACCTATCATGAAACGAACACACTATATGTACCAACATATAAAAGAACTTAGGCTAAAATTTTCTTTTTTGGTACGAACTTAGGCTAAAAATTGAGCACCATTGCTTCTTGTCCTGCTTTAATAATTCGCTCCATTTATTGATCCACACACGGAAACTTGGAGCATTCAAAAATGAGAAATTTACAGTTGAGGGCAAGCAAACTAAATTGCACGAGTAAAAGAATATTCAATTAATATATGGTGGATAATTTCTAGAGATGTTCTGCACCAATCACATTGTGGATCAATGGGAATTTGACCCAGCATAACCCTTCTCTATTGTCTTCCATACTATCAAATAATAGTTCCACATGGAAGAATGAATTGTTAATTTAGGGTCTTTTTGGTATCATTTTTCATTTTGTTTTTTATCTATTTTAAAAAAAAAAAAAATCATTATTGAAAACCATTTTGATCAAAAAATAAAAATTGTTTAATAACTACTAAACATAATAGATTGTAGAATGAAAATAAGTTTGATAACTACCTATGTATAAATAATTTTTATAATATTTTTAAATAAATGGGCCCAAGTCATGGAAATTTAGCATTGAAATTAGGCTTTTTTTTTTGGAAGAATTGGCTCAGAACCCATATATATTTTAGTGGTAGGTGAAGAAATTCTCCCACCACCCATTTTCTTTCCAAAATCAACTCTAAACCATTTGGGGATTCTTCACCTGAAGAAGAAGCAAAGAAGGAGGAGGCTTGGTTTTTTTTGACAAATTGGTGTAAACCAAAATTCAAAATTCAAGTCCAAACATATATTTCAACCTTCGAACAAAAATTACCCCTAAATTTCCTTTTAAAAATGAGTTTTTTGACCATTTTACCCCTTATCTTCACCATGCTACCGATATGGTATCAACATGATATCGGTATCGGTGACTAGCAAAATCAGTATGTATCGCCACAGGCAATACGATACCGATACTTAGAACCATGTCTGATGGGTTAGAGACACTTTTTCTAATGTTTTAATTAAATATTTGTTACATATCCAAGGAAAATTCTTTTAATTTTCTCCAAAAAATGAAAACATTTAAACAAAATACAAGATATTGAATCAAAATTAGGAAGTATATTAAAAAAAATGCAAAAAGTTCCTTGAGCTGTCGAGAGTCGAGACAGGGTCTCTAGCATCTTTATGTCTATCTCTCTCTTCCACATATGAAATGATCTAGCTGTCATAGATTACAATTTATCAGACCTCATTGATACATTCGCTGCTCAAACCCTCACCTTTAAAAATAAAGTAAAATTCATTCGGACAAGAGATCTCTACTTGGTTGCATGATCTTTACACAAACATCTGAACCAATGGGTGAGCACGCTTGGGTAACCCCAGGGACAGAGGCGCCATCTCACAGTGTCTTGTGAGAGGGCCTAGGAAACACCACCAAATAGAGATCTTTTTCCCAATTCATTTTTAAAATTCTTTTAGTATTAAATTTCACCACTTATCCTCACCTTTGGGATACAACACACAAGCGATACGATTCGACCTATTGCGAGATTGATCCGATACTGATCCGGAGACAGATTTACCCTATTCCTTTGAAAAATTGATTTTTTTTATAAATATTTTTACCGTTGTTTATACCGATCCGCTGATTCAAGATACCAGAAATTGATATCGGTGGAGACCGATACCAATAGGAATCGGCTAGGCCGATCCGATATCCATTCCTAAAAACCATAACTGCGAGTCTGCGACCCTAATAACGGTTTTACCAAGGCATACGGCATGAGTCCTGACTCCTGACTCATGACACGACCTTCTACCAGAAAGAAAAAAAACAACTCATGACACGACCTTGGCCTTTCGACCTAAAAAATAATAAAATAAGACATGACCTTTGCCTCCTTTTGGCTTACGAGTTGGCTCGCCCTCCACGGCAACAACCCACCTAACAATAAAAGCCAAACCAGCATCAGTTAGCCACCTCATCTTCTACGATCGATCCCTCTAGTGTAAATTTATCACCAACTAATGACAATCTCCCAACTGGATTCAAAATAAACAGTTTAGATGCCTTGGGCTCCCCTGTAGTGCGACAGGGAGTGTAGTACACATTCAACGGTCTACAGTGCTTGGGCACGTAGCCCAACACCTTGCTTGTATGTTAGGTTATGTGCCCAAACACTACGGGCTGTCGAATGGTGCGCTACAAACCATGTCGCACTATAGAAGACCCAAATTCAAAATGTTAATCATTAGATTGACATATATGTATCGCGAGTTACACAAAGTCTGTACTGGAATTTGGGTCCTCCATAGCGCGATATGATTTATAGTATATCATCCAACGGCTCGCAGTGCTCGGGCATGCAGCCCATCACATAACGGGGTGTCCAATATCATTTACCGTGAATTTTAAAAAAGGAAATAGCTAAAGCGTACCGGGCTACAAAGCGTAGACAATGGCATAATCCCGTAAATTACTTGCAAATGACTGGTAATCTCATAACTACCCGTACCAGATGGATATATCGTCTCCTCCGTCGATCCAGCAATGTTTCGACCAATTTTTTACTTTCCCCGACTTTCACTCTTCCCTTACTGACACACACACACACACACTCTCTCTCTCTCTCCACCCTCGCGTTTCTCTCACCGTTCTCCCTCCCTCTCTTACTCTCCCACAGAGCCTCCGCTACAAAATTTAACCCTCTTTCGCCAAATTTAGCGACGCAAATCCTCTAAATCTAGAGCAGATCTACAGTTTGTTCACCAGATCGGAAAACCCTAGTCGAATCTGTTCCTCCCCAGCAATGGAGGAGGCTTTGGAAATTTCTCGTTCTAAGGACACTAAGGAGAGAATGGCGGGGGTGGAACGGTTGTACCAGTTTCTTGAAGCTTCTAGAAAGAGTTTGTCGTCGGCAGAGGTCTCTTCGCTTGTCGACTGTTGTTTGGATCTATTCAAAGATAACAACTTCAAGGTTTCTCAGGGGGCTCTTCAAGCCATAGCCTCTGCTGCTGTGCTTTCTGGTGAGCATTTGAAGTTGCATTTCAATGCTCTTGTGCCGGCTGTGGTTGAGAGATTGGGCGATGGGAAGCAGCCTGTTCGAGATGCTGCGAGAAGGTTGCTACTTACTCTCATGGAGGTAAAGTTTTTGTGTGTATTCGAATGAATTCTGATTATCACTTCTATTTTAAGTGAAATCCTTGTGTGGCGGAATCGGATTTGGGTTCATTCGTGTGAATTTGATCCATTTGGTCGGTGTCAATTTTAATTTAGTTTATGAAATTTTCTTTTGAGATGATTATACCGAGGCTTTGATCTCATGACGAGTGTAAATAGTGTTGTAATTGGAAGACACAGATGACAATTGGATTCGAAGAATTTTTTTAACTGCAACTGTGCTGTTCTCCCCCCCCCCCCCCCCTGTTTGTCGTATTTTTTTTGGGGATAGATATCCAGAACTTTTATTGAAATGAAAAAAAGAAACATAA
Organism: Telopea speciosissima; assembly: GCF_018873765.1. Classification (NCBI taxonomy): domain Eukaryota; kingdom Viridiplantae; phylum Streptophyta; class Magnoliopsida; order Proteales; family Proteaceae; genus Telopea; species Telopea speciosissima. The sequence goes on from NC_057918.1 coordinate 68,475,149, forward strand.
ACAACAAAAAGAAGCACTCTAGAGAGGTAGCAGTAGGGAAGCCTGAAGAAAAATAAAAAAAAAAGTTGGGTCGGTGGGGGGACTACATGATAGGATAAATCCCCTCATACAAGGAATCTCTGTTAATCTTTCCCCTAGCAAGCTCATCATCCAGAGAGTTTGCCAATCAATAAAAGCCTCCAAAATAGAGAGAAATTCCCTCGCATTAATAATTACCTTGTTTTCCTAATCAGGTGGATATACCTCTAAGAGTAGTGAATTTTTGTTTCTCTGCTTATCATCCTGAGTATCTGAAATTCCTATTTTATGGATATGTAGTCTTCGATGATGAATTTACACATTTTAGCTTTTCAGGAATTATGAAACTTTCTCAGAATGCTATTATTTTCCTGTTGCCTCGTTGTTCATTTCTTTCTTTTTAAATTTCGATTATTGTAGAGGTTATGGGGTTGGACAGCAGGTGACATCTCTCACTCATTCTCTCTCTCTCTCTCTCTCTCTCTTATCACTCATAAGTTGCTTATTTATAGTTATACAATACTTTAGGATGAGTTTATAGTTTACTTTGTGTCATCTTTTGCTTCTATTACTAGGATTTTTGCATCTTTTACTTCTTTTTGGAGAATTTTTTTTTGGTTTTTTTGTTTTGATATTTATTGTCTGTTTTAAATTCCCTCATATACTCAGATTATGATTGATCTTACTTTTAACTATAAACATGGTTGTAGTGTTCTTAACCATGGAACTCATAATGGCTGATGATTATATATAATGCAGGTTTCTTCCCCAACCATCATTGTTGAAAGAGCTGGGTCTTATGCCTGGACGCACAAGAGCTGGAGAGTCCGGGAGGAGTTTGCACGGACTGTAACGTCGGCTATTGGTCTTTTTGCTTCAACTGAGCTACCCCTTCAGCGGGCTATGCTTCCTCCAGTATGCCTCTACGGCCTCTACCCACTACTTGGATCCATAACTGATTGCTTTCTCACATCATTTTACTGCTGCTAGCATTTATTTTACCTGGTGATACTTAGCTTTTGCACTCTCAGATTTTGCAGATGTTGACTGATTCAAATCCTGGTGTTAGGGAAGCGGCTATTTTGTGTATTGAGGTCAGTAGAACTTGTTTGTTTGTTGGGTCTTCATGAACTGAATTCTTTCAGTATTAATTTCTGGGAAATTTCATGGTTGATACATAATGATTCATTACATGATAGTTTCTAGTTCTCAGGTGTATTTTCTTGACTCTCATTCTGAATTTAACTTACAGTTAAGGTGTACAATAGTTCCAAGTGATCTCCCCCCAGTTTGCAAATATATGGAACTTGGAAGCAATACAATACTAAGAGGAGGATTTAAAAATTTATAAGAATATTACGCTAGAATTACATCATAAATTGGATCTGGTACTCACTGCATACATCTATGCAGTAAAAAACGCAACAAAGTTGTAAACTCTTTTCATTTTTAGCTAATAAGGTTGGAAATGGATTGGGCTTGAAGTTGAAATCTAAAGGTTGCAAGAGAACAAGAGAAGAGAGAAGAATGGAGAAGAGAGACAATGGATATTGATTCACATAGACTCATAAATGAAATTACGCACCTATCCCCCATGCTAACATAAGATAGCCAAGGGAGGTAAAAAGGTAAAAAAGTAATAGCACAATACAATATTACAACTTAATAACACACTACCCAAAGTACTTATTACATGAACTCTAACCAAGGTTCAAGAACTCGGTTTCGACCAATGTCAAAACCGGTTGGAACCAGGGATTTGTTTCCAGCCAACTCGAGTTGGTGGTTTCAAGGCGTAGAAGTGCTTTTTTTGCTCTGGTTTTTTCTATACAGCCCATTTTTGACATTCTAAACACAATGTATGAACTATTTTAAACACACACACACAAAAAAAAAAACCTCAAAATGGTATTTGTGGTTATTAACCCAAGTTTGCTAGTGTACGCACAATGTAATAAGAATCATAGTACACTTAACAGTGCCATCTGATCGGTACTTGATCGAGTAGACCCATCTACATCCAATTGGAACTCTCCCCTTGGGAAAATCAACCAGCGTCCAAGTACAGTTCTTCTCAAGAGCCATCATTCCTCATACATGGCTTCCTTCCACTTTAGGTCATACATGCCTTACTGAGATTCTTGGGGATGGGAGTAGAGGAAAGAGCAACGAAGAAGGCAACACTTGTAGAAGAGGTAGCATCATAGGAACCAAACTTGGCTATAGGATTAGTAACAAGCTCTCTTTCCCTTTGGGATAGCAATGAGAAGATCTAACTCAGAAGGAAGGGAAAGAGGTACCTGACTGAGGAAGGTGAAGCTTGGGATGTGGATCCAAAGAGGACTCTTGGCAGGTCTTCTTTCCCTTTCTTTTGTACACCAGAACTCCTCATTACTTGCTCCTCTTGAATGATCTAATACATTAATAACATTACCTTCTTGTGTTTCCCCATATCAAGCAGAAACAGAGGAATAGGCAAAGGGGGAAGGAAAAAGGGTGTCAACAACAGGCTCTTCACTGCCATTATCCTCCCCTTAGGAGGGTGCAGACGAGGAGTAAAGAAAGGCACATTTTCAAAAAATGTGACACCTTTGGAGGGAAGCCGCCTTCGGGAGGATGGATGGTAGGCTGGTAGTACTTATAGCCCTTACCCCTTGTTAGAGGGGGCATACCCAAGAAAATTATATTTGAGGACCTTAGGATCAAGTTTAGTCCAAGCAGATTTATTAATAGGCACATATTAAACACACCCAAATACCTTGGGATTGAAGAGAGAAAGCAAAAGCTTGCGGAGACACAATTTTTTAAGAAGATTTGGAACCAAGGATACTAGAGGGCATGTGGTTTCTTAAGAAGGCAGTGGTAAGAAGAGCATCAGACCAAAAGTTCTTAGGGACATGCATACCAAATTGTAGGCTCCTAGGGATACTAGAGGGCATATGGTTTCTTAAGAAGGCAGTGGTAAGAAGAGCATCAGACCAAAATATCTTAGGGACATGCATATCAAATAAATGAGGGATTTTTCTGTTCAGCTACCCCATTCTGTTGGGGTGTGTCAACCCTAGCAAGCTGATGGACAATGCCATTATCGGTAAAAGTTTTGGATTCCACCATACATGAACTATCAAATTGAGTACAAATCATTTGATAGAAATTTGTGAAGGTATCATACATCACTTGTGTTTTTCATCAAAAAAGTGCAGTTGGTGCAGGAACAAATAATTAACAAATGAGACAAAATAGCGATAGCCAAATAAAGAAGTGGTGGGGGTAGGTCCCCAAACATTAGAATGCATAATATGAAAAGGAACAATAGATCTATTGTCGTGGTAAGGATAAGAGGAACGTCAATGTTTAGCCAACGAACATGGTTCATACTGAAATACATTAGAAGAAGAAATAGAAGAAAACAAGTGTGGTAACTATTTTTTCATAACACCAAAAGAAGGATGGCCTAAACGTTGATGCCAAAGCATTACAAAATCTACAATATTGTTGTCATTGCACCCATACACAAAGGGTTGGACTGTAGGCAAATAGGATGTTCTTGGTTTAAGAAGGTATAGCCCTTTCTCCTTACGTCCATTGCCAATAATCTTTTTTGTCACCAAATCTTGGAAAAGACAATGAAAGAAGGTGACACAACAATTCAAGGATTTGGGTAAGTGGCTTATTGATAACAGATTAGTGTCAAAGTTAGGAACATGAAGAATAAAGTCAAGGGAAATAGAATAAGTAACTCGGATACTACCCTTACTAGAAATAGAGGAAAGGGAACCACCAATGACCCCAACCTTATTCCTACCAGTGCAGACAGAATATGAATCATAATGTTGAGAATACCAGTCATATGATTAGTGGCTTCAGAGTCAATTCCCCACGGAGAGGCAGTGGAATGAGCGGATGTAGAGACCTCCAAGGCTGAAGCTGAAGAATCTAGCACTAGGGCTGCAAGTTTGGCCCTGTCGGCCCGAACCCGCCCTGAGCCCGAACAGGGCCTGGGCTAAGATTTTTGACCCTGAGGGCGGGTTAGGGCCAGAAATTCCTAGCCCTGAGTCAGGGTAGGGTTGGGTCAGGGTTGAGACCTCGGGTCAGCCCGACCCTGATTTTGGCCTTGAAGAAATTTCTTTATTTATTAAAAAATAAAAGGTATTATATGTATATCAAGTACTTAGCGCACTTGGCAGTTTGTATTGTGCAAAATCCAGTAGGTACCAAAAGGTCTTGGGTTCAAGCCTCCTCTCTCACATCCTTTGTCTTGTAATTTTAATTTAATTATTGCAGGGCCAGGGCCAATTAGGGCGGGCTTGGGCTAGGCTTGGCCCGTCAGGGTCAGGGTTAGGGTCAAGGTATTTAGGCCCTGAATCAGGGTCAGGGAGGGCCTGGGCCCAACTAAGGGCACTCAAGGTTAGGCTAGGGTTTTAAAGAGCCCGGCCCAACCCGACTTTGTTGCAGCCCTATCTGGCACTGTGGGTGTGGAAGAAGAGCTACCCAACGGTGGCATAACTTGTCAAAATGCTGCAATATCCTCTTATGTAAGGGAGCTGTGGTCTGCCTTGTAGTCTAGATGGATACTGCATAGGTTTAGTCTCAACCATCACGGTGTATGTTGTAGCTTCCTGTTTGCAAGAAATAATAACCGCAAGTGTACGGATCAATTGTAGCTACGGGTCGAACTCAAGGAGATGTACGCCACTGTATTTTACTCACTTAAAAGCAATGCAAAGTGAACCAAATTAATTAAAGTGGTGGAGTAAACTAATGATAATTAAATTAATGCGTCCTAACTCACAAGCATCTAACCTATCAATACTAACGCGGATTGGAAGGAATAAATCGCAGCCACACATCACAACCACCTAAAAAAAAACAAAAGAAAGAGATTAGAGAGGGAGAATGAGACTAAGAAATTAGAGATATAAAACCCGAAGGTGCTTGAACCGGATTGAAATTTCTTGCTTCTCACACTTGAAATGGCGCTACCAAATCTGAAATTAAAACAAAAATAATTAAATTAAAATCCTAACATAATGCATGATGATAATAGTGCATAAAAAATAAAATCCTAAAAGCATGATTGAATTAGAGAGATAGAGAATGGGAATGAAAATAAAAATAATGGAGAATGAAAATTCCTAATAGAATGGAGGGATTAATGGAGATGAAAATACTAATAAAATAAAACTAATAGAAGAAGAAAGAGGTAGAGAATAAGAAGAAGAAATTATAAACTAGAAGAATTAAGAGGTTAAGAAGAAGAAGAAGAAGAACATAAAAATAAAAATAAGAAATTGATACTCCCTTCTACCAAAGTTGAAAGTGCATGAACTAATTAGGCCTTGCATGAATGTAGTTGAAGAAGCTTGAACACTTGAATACTCCTACCATGGCTTCCTCTTCCAAGTCTTCTAAATCTTCTCACTAGAATTTAGAAGCCTAGACTAGAAAGCTTGAAACTAAACTAAAGTTATTACAACCATATTGAAGACATAAAATTAAAGCATGAATCAAAAGCATTACAACTATGGAATTGAAAGCATGAAATCAAACTAGAACTTAGAAAGCCAAAAACTAGAAGAAGAAAAGAAAAAATTTCACTAATTAATTGAACAAGTTTACAAGAGAGAACCATGGGGTATTTATAGGGGGAAGAGGAGAAGAGGGCAGAGGTAGGAGAAATATTCCCTAAGAGAAGAGTATATATTCTCTTCTCCTTCCTCCTTTACATTACTTGAATCCCAAGAAAAAAGAGAAAAATCGAAAGAGGGAGAGATAAAAATCTTAGCTACATAAACCTTCTATTTTCCAAAAAGTGACTTTCTATTTTTATTCTTGTGCTTCATTGTCTTTGTAGGTGTCTTCTCCAAGCAATGAGATCAAGGTATCTTTGACTTTTCAACCTTTCATGGATGAGAGAATATTTTTCAAAAGAAATCTATCCATGGTACAATTCCAAAAGTGCCTTTGGAAAGTTGGAGGAGAGAGAGAAGAAGGGTGATGACTAGGATTCCACTCACAATAAATAAAATACCCATTCTGTCCTTCAAAAAACGTGGAGCATGGGGTGCTTATATAGGCCTCACTATTGCATTCCTTGCGAAAAATCACCCAAAATAGACCCAAATTTCGTCCAATTTGGAGTTCGGGAGCCCAAGATATCTCAAGTTGAAGTTGGACTGCTCCAGAGCCTTCCAAATGGAATCTTTCGGCTAACAGGAAAGATAACTTCTGATAATTGTGGTAAAGCCTCTCGAATCCGAACTTCCGCTTTACTTTGTCCCTGGCCGATTTTCGATAATTACAAACAAACCCCTGCCATAAAAATTGAAAACAGTGGCATGCCATTTTCGCGCGTCGTTACGGAAACGGCCGTAACTTCTTTGTTTCAGCTCGAAATCAGGTGCCGTTTGAACCGTTGCGAAGCTGACTCGATGGGCTACGCATCCATACTATTAACACCTCAGAATTATGCTAAGGGGCCCACTGTAATCACGTTCAAATTTAACTTATTGGCGTGATTCTTTCAGTGCTCAATCCAAACTTGATTTTCTCGACTCCTGGGCACTTTCGGCTACTGCCAAACACCTCTTTAGCATCATTTGCTCCATTTTCACAAGAATTCACCTAAAACCTGAAAACACAAACAAAAACCTCGAGTAGCTCCGTACCAATTATAAAAATGTATGCTTTATGACCCTAAGACTCCTCCTGTGAGAATACACTAGGGCTTCTCACTGGTTCTGCAAGTTACCGCCAGTTGCAGTTTCAGACATCAAATACCTTTCTGGTTTAATACTTGGGCTGATAATGATGTGCATTTGATAGAGATCTTCAATATCGACTTCCCCTTGAAATCATGGGACAAACCGGAGCCTATCGATGGAGTTCTTCGACTCGAAGCCGTGGTGTCTTCTGCCTCACTGTTGCGTCCAGAGGTAGAAGACGACTTCTCCTTTTGCTGTTTTGACAATTTGTTAATGGTATTTGCCATGATACCCTCCTCTATTATTCTTAGCCCTTGTTAGGTCCTTATTTCGTTTTAATTCCTAGATTACCCTTATTCTTTAAATAGTAATTCAATTCTACCCTCTCTTCGAGTTCACCTTATTTACCCATTAAGATTCCATTTAATTACAATTCTGCCATCCCTTTTTAAAACTTCACTTAATAAATAGTTTTGCCATCAATCTTTAAATTTGAACCCCCTACTCTTTGTGTGACCCATAAGCGAATCCTAAACGGTTCTTAAACCTCGGGATCCGCACCACCCAGATTTCCCATAGTGGTCTCATCTGACGCTGTGGCGTACTTTTTCAAGTCTAACGTTGGCATGTGACACTCTCCTTCCTTGCTTTTTTATATGCTTGCTGGAGAAGGTCGGTGAAGTGCAGGAATGCTGTATGACTGAACTTGAACTCGCGGAAGTTCGATCATATGCGACAATTGTCTCTCTTTTGACCTTCTAAACCAATCAAAGTATGTAGCGCCGGGGGACCCAATACCAAACCCTTGGCGCATCTGAGTTTCGAAAGCGATCCATTAACCAACAGGAATGGAACAAACATGGCAATGGTGGCATACTGGAAGTCTCTCTTGTGCTTGTGCGCGAACATCTCCCAATGGGAGTAGGGAGGATTCTTTCTTGTATGTACATGTACGGATGAGCAAAACGTATCTTTATCTTCCCCATGATGTGGCCCTTGGCCTCTTCCTCCACCTCACCAATCTCTGTGGGAGCTAGAGGTACGAGCAGATCGCTTAAGGGATGATGTTTCCATGGCCACTCGCCGGGTCTCCTCATTTTGCAAGTAGCTACAGACTTCATCTAAAGGGGGAAGAGGTGACCACCCCAAAAATTGTACGCGAATTGGTTCACATTCTGGGTTCAGCCCACCAAGGAGAATCAGGACATCTTCCTTCTCAAGTGTTCGATGTAACTTTGCTTCCTTTTCTGGGTTGGATAGTTGGAGGTTCCTATAATGATCGTACTCCTCCCAAAGACCAATAACAGTGTTATAATACTCAAAGATTGTCCTGTCTCCCTGCTTTAGTATCCGAGACCATGGGGGGTTGGAGAGGACCCTTGGGCGATTCAAACGAGCCCTGTCCCACCTATAACGGATGCCAGATGTGAGAGAGGCTCATGCACAGGGCTGACAGTAACCTTGCTTTTTCTGCCCTTTATTGATTTGAGCTCCAAACAGCCACATCTTTGCATGAGATCTTTTCTTGGTGCTTCTATAGTCTTCATCCAAGAGTTATCTCACGATTTCTTCAAAATTCTCATATGGCAGCCTCTTCCTTGGAACCCTTTGTAACCTAGGGTTCCGAAGAAAGGGAATGCGAAGAACTTGTAGCATGACTCTCAAACCAAAACTGGAGGCTCTGATACCAAGTTGAAATCTAAAAGTTGCAAGAGCACAAGAGAAGAAGAGAGGAAGATGAAAATGAGAAGGAGAAGAGAAGTTGGCGGTAATGACTTGTGGGAGGGGAATAGATTTCTCTCCCCTATAATGATTCACTTAGCCTCATAAGGGAAATTACATACCTACCCCCATGCTAATATCAGATAGCCAAGGGAGGTAAAAAGGTAAAAAAGTAAAAGTACCATACAACATCATAATACAGTACTCAAAGTACCCTTATTACATGAACTCTAACACTTGAAGAATCCCACTTGGTTCATGAAACTCATGACAGGCCTGAAAGTACAACCTGTGCGTAGTTATTTAGTTCTTTTGAGCACTTTATTCAATTCAACAAATTCTGTAATACTATTCCTCAGTCCGTTATAATTTCTTATATGACAGTTCAGATTAGATGGAGTTAAATTGATTGGTATGATATATGTTAGTTTCTGAGAATCTGAATAAGCATATTCCATGCTGTTGGTCACTGGGTCCAAGCATGGTTTGTTGCTTGAAACCCCTTTCGCCTTTACCACTTGATACCTGGTGAAATCACATCTTAGGTTGTTGATGATTTTTGTGGTTGTGAAATCTCTTATCTCTCCTGTGTATTACATTATGTGATTCAGCTAACAGCCATCACGTTAGATTCTGAACTTGTTTGAACTTTTGTTATATTAGCCATTAGTTTCAGTTTAGGAAACCTTAAGTTGTTGGGATTGACAAAACAACTCTCTGTTTGAGGATTGCGGTAGGAAACTTGGCTACTAGGCAGCAAGATTTCTAATAGTGTACCTTGGTGCTTCTTCAGGCATTAGCGTTTGGTCAGAGAGCATAATGGATTATAATGCTTAGTGCTTTTAGAAGCTTATAGAAAGTGTGAAAATAAGTCCTGTGTCTTGGGGAATATTTACTATTATCAAATTTAGTTTAGCTAGACTCAATTTATTTCATCTTCTTCTGGCTTTGGAAAAGATTCAGAGGGACCACTCATGGAGCAAGTGAGGGAAAAGAAGTTTCACTTGGCTGATCAGAATGATTCTCCACAGCAAAGCAAGTAGGTAGGTCAGATTTTTTTTTTGGGTTGTGTCATGAGGAATCTAAAGAAGTATCACCCTAGCTTTGATAGGGAAGTGGCTTTGGCATCTTCTAGAGGGAAATCACCACTGTGGCCTGGTTTGATTTCAAAGTCAGATGCTTACTAGTTCATTGTGTTCATTTTATTACTTGATCACACCACAGCAAGTGGTTAGGTCAGCTGTTTGGGATGTGTCATGAGGAATATAAATAAGTATCGCCCTAGTTTTGCTACGGAAGCGGCTTTGGCATCTTTTGGAGGGAAATAGTCATTGTCACCTGGTTTGGTTTCAAAGTCAGATACTTGCTAGTTCATTGAGTATATTACTTGATCACTCGGGTGAGAGTACATTTATCTTTTTCTCCTGGAAACAGTAGGGGTGGCTTTCATAATTTCCTGAATTTAGAAGGTTTTAGAGGAATTTCTAGAGATCTGGTTGATTTTTATCATGGAATCCCCATGTGATGTGGATGTTGTTGCTGGGTTTTCTTTTCTCAAGGTATTTAGAATTTGAACATCTTGGATCTCCTTGATTATTGAGAAGGTAGATATAGTAGCATGTATCAATATTAAATTTTACTATCTCAGACTGTCCTTGTGCTATTTCAGTTTACTTTTTTCATATATCTTCTTTATCAAAAAAAAGAAAAAAACAGAAAGAAAGAAAAAAGAAGAAGAAGCAATTAAGTGTTTGTGATGTTCTATGGGAGAAACCTGAGAAGGAATATTAGTGTACAGCTTTGATGGTCGCTCTATTCTTGGCTAGATTAGGGATATTGTAGACATGATAGATATAGAGGTAATTAAGGCATACTAGTGTCAGGTAGGAGTTTCAGACTCTAAAATTAAAAGTACTCTTTTTGGAGTAAAAATAGTTGGGTATATCTTCTTTAGTCTGGTGAAGGTTGTTTAACTTTTTCTAATACCACTGAAGATATACCAAATACACTAGCTAGTTTGATTCATTTGAGCTCTTGCAACCTGGTTTAATTGCTTATTCACTTGGATGCTGAGATTGGTAAATAAAAACTGTGATCATTTGGCTGAGCAAATAAATTGTTTCTTGTCAGGGGGGGGGTGGTTAGTTTGAGGATGGGTATGATCTTGTTACAATCCAATGGAGGCAGATGGTGCTGTTGATTCTTTTGTCAAAATTTTTGGGTAGAGGTTTTTTTTTTTTTTGGTGAATAATTTAATATAGGAAATTTTCTTCCCTCGGGGTATTTTTCTGCTATAACATTAAATGAACTACTTTTGTAGTAACCATTAAAAATACAGTTTCAACTTTAGAAGATAGAGACCGCCTCACGGAGTTGATATCTGGCCTTACATAATGAAGGAAATGATAGAAAGGGGGTAAAGAAAGAAATTTTGACATTTTCACTTGGGCCACTACAGCTTGTTTGAGATTGTGTTTTGAATTACAGTGGTGCTCCATTTTCACGTGCATCTTTTAATTCTGTACATGAAATTAAGTGAATGCAGATCTGAACGATTAAATCTAAATGTTGCTTTATACCGGTCTATAATGCTTACTCTTTCATTTGTGTAGAATCTGAGGTTTATGGTCGTTTAAAGTCCTGTACTTTGCTTAGTCTTTAAAGTATTTTTATAAACATTATTGGTTCAATTTTTAAAATATTGTAATAAATATTATTGGTTCAGTTTTTAAAGTATTTTAATAAAGATTATTGGTTCAGATTTGTTTTCTTTAATTAATGCTTTGCAAGTACACAAAAGAAAAAAAAAAAAATTTGATTTTTAATCAAGTGAGTTTGACCCGTCATTGAATTTATATTGATCGTTCTCTTTGCAGGAAATGTATACACAGGTTGGTTCACCATTTCGGGATGAACTGCAACGCCATCATCTTCCTACATCCATGGTGATCATCTAACTGTTGACCCTTTCGCAATATATGTTCTAGGTTCTTGGACTTTTTTAACTCTGCAAAGTATTCTATTATTTGCTTTTTTAATAGAAAGAATATCATCTATGCAAATTTGTAAGCATTACTCAGTTTGTGTTATTAAATTGCATTAATGAACTGCAGATTAAAGACATTAATGCCAGACTGGAGAGAATTGAGCCAAAGATTCGCTCTTCAGATGGCCTTGCAGGTCATTTTGCTGCTTCTGAAATGAAGCCTGCTAGTCTTAACCAGAAAAAGAGCAGTCCAAAGACTAAGAGTTCCACGCATGTGATGTCTCTTTCTGGAGGTTTGCTGCTTTGTATCCAAATGTTTTGGACTATCTTATTTTAGTTTTTAACCTGTGTAGCCGACTTCTTGTTGCAGCTATTTTTCTGTGTGATGTTAAAGTGTCTGCAATTGCAGCTTGTCCTGTCCTAGTTTACTTCGATCCAATATCAAATTGTGATCCATTTCTTTAAGTTGGGGACAGTATAGTTGATCTTGTAGATGATAAAAATGTGTACTGTTCCAGAATAGTTGATGTGTCGTTGACTAGGATTTTGCTTGTGCACCTGAGAAACCTCAATTCATGTCTCTTGGATCCCATTTCTGTATATGTTAACTTTATCATCCTTGCGCTGGAGCTGGTGGTATTTGGAAGGCTTAAATTTTGTTGCAGTCTAAACTTGCCCATCAACTAGAAGTGCTTTTATGGTTGATCTCCCAGGTGTTAAGCTAAAACAAATTTCAAGTGCTTTTGTTTCATGTCATAGTGTGCTTGTCTCTGGTAAATAATGGATTTAACTAGAGACATTCAAGTCGAGGTTCCTTGGTGTATGCTTAACTCCAAGTTGGAGTTATGGAGATCTAGAAACAAAAGGTTTTAAGATAAGTAGAATGAAGACGGAGTATGTGATGTGTAACATTGGTTACACTAGGACGGATAATGAGGAGGTGAAAATTGATGAGAGGGTAATGTAGACTAAATTAGGGTTAATTTAGCCCCAAGTATACCCACAAATCCAAATTAGAAACAAAGGCAGAATTAGAAGGTTTAGGAAATTAAGCCAAACCAGCCATGGGAATGCAACCCAACTTGGATCGAGTGTAGTAGTAAGTGAGGGGAGCCTATGCTCCAAATTTCATCGAATTCTGATGGTTGGATGCTGAGATATGAAAAGAACTCCAAAATAGAAGGTTATGGAATATCTCACAAACCAGCACTGTAATTGGCTCCCAATGAAGATCGAGTGTAGACCTTGATGTGAGAAGCTTTGCTGCAAGTTTGGTTCAGTTCTGATGGACAGAATTGGAGATGGAAGTTGAGAATGAAAATGGAAGGTTAGTGGTGTAGGGCAATCCAGCCAGCAGAATAGGCCAGAATTGGGATCGAGTAGAGGGATAGGTGGTGTGGTTCTGTGCTCCAAAACCCAGCAGATTCTGGTGGTGGGATGTGGAGTTATTGTTAACAGCCTTAGAACTGAATGCTTGAGTGATCAATAGGATCACCAAGCCCTTTATTTATATTGAAAAAGAGTTGCACATATTCAGACTTAAACTAGGAAAACCCCCATTGCCGATTCCAGTTAGGAATACTAACTAGGAATCGGCTATATGGGAAAAGACTAAAATACCCCTATTGGGTAGAAATACACAGTTTTAACACTCCCCCCTCAAGTTGGAGCATAAATATTGAACATGCTCAACTTGACTAAAATAGGATGAAAGACTTTTCCACTTAACCCCTTAGTGAACACATCAACCAATTGGTCAGAAGACTTTACAAAAGTAACACAGACTAGCCCTTCTTTCAACTTCTCTTTGATAAAGTGCCTATCAACCTCCACATGCTTGGTACGATCATGTTGAACAGGATTGTGAGCAATGCTAATGGCAGCCTTGTTATCATAATACAACATCATGGGAAGACGGACAAGAGCACCAAGATCTTGCAATAGACCTCTAAGCCATAACAGCTCACAAATGCCAAGTGTCATAGCTCGAAACTCTGCTTCAGCACTAAACCTTGCCACTACGTTTTGCTTTTTACTACGCCATGTGACGAGATTTCCACCTACAAATGAGCAATAGCCGGAGATGAACTTTCTATTAGAAGATCCAGCCCAATCAGCATCAGTATATGCTTCAACTTGTAGATGGCCATGAGGAGACAAAAGAATTCCTTTTCCCGGAGCTGGCTTCAAGTAACGGAGAATTTGAAAAACAGCATCCATGTGAGAGGAATAAGGGTCATGCATGAACTGACTTACCATACTCACGGCAATGGCTATGTCTAGCCGTGTATGAGATAGGTAAATAAGCTTTTCGACCAATCTCTGATAGCGACCATTGTCAACCGGGTTACCCTCCTTTTCCTTGAGCCGTGTAGTAGCTTCTATAAGTGTATCAGAAGGATGACACCCTGACATCCCAGTCTCCAATAATAAATCTAGGATATACTTCCTTTGAGAGAAAAAAACACTCTTCGAGGATCGAGCAACTTCTATCCCTAGAAAGTACTTTAGTTTTCCCAGATCTTTTATTTCAAATTCTCGGCCAAGGAAAGTCTTCAACTTGCTGATCTCATCACTATCATTCCCGGTCACCACAATGTCATCCACATAGACTATGAGAATGGCTATTTTATCACCATTCCTTTTTATAAAGGGTAAATTACTGATCACCCTCTAGTTTTCAATCGAAACTCAGATCACCCCCTGGTTTTTGAAAAAACTCATCCGTCCCCCTCTAAAGTAACGGTGTTAACTAAAATCAAACCAAAAAGTGAAATGGCACATTTAACCTCAACCAAAATAAGATAAACAATGACATTTGAGGTACCCAACGTTTGTAGAAAATGCACTTTAGATACCCAAAGTTTTTAAATTATATTTAGGATACCAATTTTTATATTTTTAATCATATCCCAAATCACCACCACTGCTACAACCACCACCGTCGCAGCCACCCCCACCACCACCACCACCGCCACCCACCATTACCGCCGGTTCACCCGACCACCCTTGAACCCAAATTCCCAGAAGGCAAAAACTCCTGGAATATTCTAAGGAAAACGATCTCTCTTCTTGAACATATGGATTCTTCTTTATCCAAAGATCCCACTTTCACGGCAGCACTTGCAGTGGCCATCTTCGGAAGAATTAAACAGCAATCCGTAGCAGGAAAATGGTGATTGATTGTTTCTGTAGAGGAAAATTTTCTTGTATTTTGTTTTTGACCCTTTCTCTCTGAACTAGCCTCATCGATTCTGTGAACCAAAAATAAAATTTGTATGTTTCGGCATAACAAATCAAGAGAGAATTGATGATTTGAGGGCTGCCACACGCAGAAGATTAAATCCCCCTAGAATCTAAGAAGTCACCATCTGATATTATGGAAACCAGTCCCCAACTATGACATGCACTCTAAAGAAAGTATAAGCTATTGATGATTTGTTATGCCGAAACATACAAATTGATTCAAGGGAAAGAAACAGATTATACTCAAATAGATAATCTGGCATGCTCAAGAGGGGAGAATAAGAAAGATCCAGTAGCAGAGAATGAAAGGAGGGAAACAAAGAAACCCAAATAGAGAAAAGAATCAAAGAAATAACCTATAACCATTCTAGGGTTTCCACTTATGCAGCAGCTTGCAATTCTTCAACTCTCTTCTTATGTTGTTACATCACTTATATAAAGAGACTTAAAAATTTCATTAAACCTCATCTATTTCATCTTTATGAAAGATCAAAGCATCAGAAACTTGATGGGGAGGTTCTCGTATCACAAACCCTTGACAAACAAACACTTAGCTGCCCATCTCGCCTAATTTTTATTTTCCCATTATCCATTTAAGGATTTGGGGGTTCTAATCGAAGCAAAAATGGGGTTATCAAAACCGCAATCAACACTGCAAACGGAATACACAATGGTGTGAGACTTATGGGCTTCTAAAGGTGAAGAAATGGTCAGCCTCGCAACAGTATCCCTGTTCAAAATGTAAATGAACTTCTGCTTCTCGCAAGCAGCAATCATTACCACACGGCTGTTGGGATCAATAGTCAGGTACTTCCCCGGAACAATGCGATGACAACCCGAGAGAGGGAGAGGAAGGGGGTTGTAGGTGGGGGTGGGGGAAGATGGTGGCGTGACGGCAACGGCGCAACGGTGGGGAGATGAAGAAGACGAGAGGAAGAAACAAGGATTTAAGTATCGGTATCGGGTATCGTATCGGTCAGGCGATTTTAAGAGACGTATCGTATCATATCGGAGATACGTATCGATCGGTGCAGGAACGCATGAAAATGATCAAAATACACATGAAAATACACTTTTGGACACAAAAAACAATATAAACAAGCAATTATATATCATGCATATCTCTTGGTACAATAAGACCACCCAATGTCTTGTTGTCGCGGCATCGTCCTAAATACCAAACAAAAGTAGATAACTATATAAGATATATATTAAACAATATTCAAATCCACACATCAATAATTTATACAAGTATAGATAGACATTATGAATTTATGATGCATGTCATGCATTGCATCATTTTCATGTATTTACTACCTAGCAAAGTTGCCCTAAACAATATTTAAACATTTTTATATTTTCTACAACTAGTTACACATTATTTAATTTTTCAAATAATGAAAAAAAAATGACATAATGTATTACATAGATGAATCTTACTCTTCTCTTCTATTTCAGCCAATTATACATTTTATCAAACTATAATGAAAGAGTATAGATGGAAAAATCATGATTTTTGACATTTTTTAAAGTATTTTATAAATTCAGAAAATACCCAAAAAATTAAAAAAATACAGATTTTAGGGTAAATGTATAATCTTGTTGGGATGTCATAGATCTATACATAATGTACTACATATACTATATACATTAGCATTTGTTTTAAATTTAAGAAGAAAATTAAAAAAAAATCATTTTAAAGAAGGAATTTTCGGTTTTGGGTAAAAAATGCCAAAGAAACATGGATTTGAAGTCAAATCTTTGTAAATGTATACAAAGAATGCAATTTCTATGTTAGTTTAACATATTCCCTTTGATTCATACCAAAAAACATACCAAAAATCAAAGATTTAAGCAAAAGAATCAAGTTTTTTTCAAAAAACTTACCTTTCCCTTCAAGAACAGCTTTTGATTTCAAATGTGGGCTGTTAGATGCACCAAATGATGTGATTTCACCAGCTTTAGGGTTGTTTTTGGCAAAGGATTGAAAGCCCTCAACAAATCTTACCCAAAAACCAAGTTCAAATGTGTTTTTTGAAGGGTTTCTCAAAGCTGGAAAGAGGTTTTTTCCGCCAGCTTGTTCAAAATTTGACTTTCTGGTTTTCAGAAATGAAATGGACATGTGGGTTTTAAGTAACAATCGTCGTCGATCACGTATGTTCGTTTTTTAAATATAATAAAATAACATTTTTAAAAAATCTAACATTTTTAATCGATACGACGTATCGTATCGCGTCTCGTGATACGTCTTGATATAGTCAAGACATTTGCATTTAAAAAAAAAAGATACGTCTCGGTCTGTATCGTATTGACCACGACCGATACCGAGACGTGTCGGCCGAGTCGATACGATATGGTCCGAGATTTAAATCCTTGGGAAGAAAACCTAAATTGTGTTTTGGGATTTTTAGATTTCAAGGGTAAAATAGTAACTATACATTGTTAAGGGTAGTTTAGGGGTTTAAATTTATTTAACTGGCTGACATCATCACTTAACAGCATAAAACTAACGTTAGGGACTAATTTGTCATTTTGGGGTCTAAACTAGGGGGTGATTTGAGTTTTTTCAAAAACCAGGGGGTGATCGGTAATTTACCCTTTTATAAACAGATTGTGATCAGCATTACTCTGCTTATATCCCACAGAAATCATAGCTTTGTGAAATCTCCCAAACCATGCACAGGGTGATTGCTGCAGCCCATATAGTGCACGCTTCAACTTACATACCTTGCCGCTGGTCTTATCACATGAGAAACCCGGTGGAATATCCATATATACTTCCTCTTCAAGCTCTCCATGGTGGAAGGCATTCTTCATATCTAACTGTTGTAAATCCCATCCCAGATTTACTGCACAGGATAGTAGCGCTCTGACGGTGTTTAGTTTTGCAACCGGTGCAAATGACTCATGGTAGTTGATCCCATAGGTCTGAGTAAACCCTTTTGCCACCAATCATGCTTTATATCGATCTACAGTGCCATCTACCTTCTGTTTCACCATAAACACCCATTTACATCCAACTGGCATTTTCCCTGGAGGAAGAACCACAAGCTCCCATGTATCATTATTTTGGCTTTCATTTCTTCCATCATTGCAGCCTTCCACTTTCCATCTGTAAAAGCTTCTTGCCAATTCTAGGGAATACGAAAAGAAGAAAGAGAAGAAACAAAAGTACTAAAAGATGGAGAAAGGGAGTCATAAGAGACAACATGGGATATAGGATGCTGAGTACAGGTCCTAGTACCTTTGCGATGAGCAATAGGTAATTCAGGAGAAGGGATGTTACTTGGAGTGGGAGGATGACCTGGATTCAGAGCCGGCAATTGGATGGGTATTGCTACAGTGGATGGAGGCTGCTTGTGTTTGGAATATCCTCTCTGGTAGGTTTTGAGGTTGGAGTCATTATTCTCCTCTGAAAATCTTTCTTTCTGAATTGGAGTCTACTCCCCCTGAATAGGATTTTCATCATCATCATTACCAGTATCTAAGTGCTCCCCCGGTGTAAGACCCTCTTTTTCTTCGTTAGAAGGTATGGGAGGAGCAGGAGAAGTGGGGTTAGGCTGGTTATATATTGGAGCTTCAATTCACGCATCTTCACTGGAATTCTCCCACTGAAGATGGGCAATCGGATAATAGGAGAGAGCTTCATGAAAAACAACATCTATACTGACCAGGGTCATAGTTGTCACGGCGGTTAGGCGACCCAAGGTGGTGAAGAGGGTCAAAATTCAAGGCGACACCAACTAGGCGAACAAGGCGTCCAAGGCGCCCAAGTCGACCAAGGTTGGAAGACCTATGGTTGAATTTGGCTCTAAAATTTGAAATATGGGGCAATCCAGGCCCTGCGTTATCTATCCAACTGTGAGAGTTGCCATATCACCCTTATACATGACCCAATCAGGTGGACCACATAAGAAGGCCTTCTTATGCGGCTTGTGCAAAGAACCTGTTGTCATTTATTTTTGTGTTTTGCTTTGGACTTCTGTTTCATTAAAGCCTGTCTTAGTAATCTTATTAAGATGATCCTTTTAGAAGATTATTTTGTAGGTGCTCTTTGTTATGCATGATTCCTTCTCTCTATATTAATGTCATTGTTGGGTGCCTGTTGAATCTCACATTCTCCTTTTTTTTATTTGTGGGTGTGTAGAAGGTGATGTCACAGAAAAACCTGTAGAACCTGTTAAAGTATACTCAGAAAAGGAGCTTATCCGGGAAATTGAGAAGATAGCATCAACTCTTGTACCAGATAAAGATTGGTCTGTCCGCATTGCTGCCATGCAGAGACTTGAGGGCCTTGTCTTTGGAGGTTTGTAGTGAACTTACTCTTTGTTCTTTCTCCAGTTAAGTTATTGAGAGCAATTGTTGAAGAAATTGAACAATATTAGTCAGAAGGAGAAAACAAAAGATGAGTCCACCTCTATGGCTCATGGGTAAGGCGAGGATCATTCCAAGATGACCGCCCACCTTGAGCCTTGCCCAGCTTCATGCAGTCCTCTGAGCCTGAATTGTGCAGGTGTGATCTGTTATTCAGGTGCCAAGCACCTGGATACATGTCAGTGGGATTGGATAGATCTGAACTTAGCCAGGTCTGCAATTTTGTTGTTCTCAGCCCTGCTGTCTAGAGCCACATCTTGGTTGGGTTCACTAGCTGGTCCTATGGAGCCTGTCCAACTACAAATATAACTGCTGATGACAACTGTAGTGATCTTAAGGAAAAACAGAATGTAAACTCAGGCCACCTTATGAATCAAACAAACCTATTGCGGGGCCGTGTAGCTATCTGCTAGTTGAACAAGGGATCTTTACAAAACAAAGATCCATGTAGCTATCTGCTAGTTGAACAAGGGATCTTTACAGAACAAAGATCAAGTCCAAGAGTGGATGAGCTCGCTGGCCTGACTATCATCATATTTTCTTTAATTCAGTTCTTCCTGCTATATACTTTTTTTTTAATGGGTCACTTCTGCTCATACTTGTCCTGTTTTGAGCTCTTCCTACTGGCTGTTGGTAGCACTGAAATTACTTTGATTAAATTAAGTGAAGGTTTGGTGGTAGAGTAAGGACAGATATTAATGATACTGATTATGTTATTTATTTTTAATCAGGTGCTACTGATTACCCTAGTTTTCTCACACTCTTGAAGCAGCTTGTTGCACCTCTGTGCACTCAGTTATCTGACCGGAGATCTAGCATAGTAAAGCAGGTGTGCTGGCAATTTTACTTTTTGAAGAGTTATTCTCTATTTTCATACCTGTTCTTAGAAAAAATAAATTATGATGAAACCTTTCCAATCAAATATCAATAGATAGTGATTCTTGTATATTGTTCTCTAGAAGTATAATCTGCACATTTTGGGCAAATTCTTCAAGTAATAGTATGATATTCATCTGCAATTCTTCTTGAAATGAACCACCGCTGATATTTCACATGGTTGAAAATGTTGAACTATTATGTCTGTTGGCAAATTATGCTTAATATGTCTTTGTGAAGATTCCTTTCCCCCCAAGAAATTAGAAGCAGGAAAATTTTATTAATGAACTTGAGTGAGGCACTATACTTAAAAGTGTCTTTCGTTAGAGACATGCAGCAACTAGTAATGTCTAGCAGAAAAACATCCAAGTCCTTCATACATGAACCTTCCTTTTTCTATTGGCAGAGAAAATCTGGGTTTGGTTGGAGATCGGTGACAGGAATTCTAATCAATTGAGAGTGGTTGTCAAGGCATCTAGGCGACCCAAGGATGACAATGCTCTCATCTAGGCATTGCCTAGGCATCCTAAGTGCGCTAAGAGTGGTTGCTTGAACAGGGGATGGACAAGAGCTGCCATTGACACATTTCCAGTTCAATGATTCCTTGAAGATAATTTTAAGCAGGACATGCAGGAAAACACTGGCACTATAACACATTTCAAGCAAGACATATGCAGGAAAATAATGTTTTGTTGTTACTTGTAAGCGAATTCTAACTTGGCAGAACTTGATATTACGAACCAAAAAATCATGTATAGGGCATTACAGATTGCAGGTTTTGTGATGAACAAAGTCAGACAGCCTAAAGTTTGGGTAATGTAACAACTAACAACTGGAAATACATAACCATCACCTGGAAATATATAGATGCACTGAAATACAGGGAATGTAAGTATGCAACCAATGCTTAATTAGCAACACATGGCTTCCAAAAGGAAATGCGAAGGAGAGAGGGGGGGGGGGGAACAGTGACGATGAAACAGAGAAGGGAAAAATTAAGAAGGAAAAAAAAAGAGGAAGAGAAAAACATCTTGAAGAAGAAGAATGGATGCCGGAGACTATCTCGATGAGGGTGAAGTTGAAGTGTGAATAGCGTCACTCTCTTCCTCACTTTTTGTTTTTCATTTTCTTATACAGCATGATAACATGATCCCATGTATTGCAGTGCTTCATAATCCTGTACACAAACCAATAAGAAGGTTAGTTTATAGAGTAAAAATCAATTTCATATAATATAAAAATAAAAAAGCAGATGATGCAGTAGCATTATCATGGCTGGACCGGCATGATCCGATATGGAAGCCCAGACCAAGGCAAATTGGACCTGAACCAGGCTTTTGGTCCAATAAGGTTTGGTAGGGAATGATATTGTAATATTTTATTTTATTTTATTTTATATTGGGGAAGTATATACTTAGGAATCCTGTTTTAGTGTTAGTTTCCTAATTGAGTTCTATTTCTGTAAGTTGGAGTTTTTATCTTTATATATGCATGAAACCCTACAATGTGATTAGAGTTGAATATATTAAATAGAGTGGAATTTTCGCGCGGGTCATGAGTTGTCCCGTCTCATTTGATTTCTCTCCTGATTCTGGTGTGAATCCTCCTTTTTGTTTCTTCTATTTCCTTCTGTTCTTCTTTCTTCTTCCTCTCTTCTTGTCTCTTCTCGTCTCTTCTCCTTCGCTTCTCATCAATCAATTCTCTGTTTTGGGCGGTGACTGCAGCCCTCAGAAACTGAGTTCGAAACTCCTTGGATCTGAAATTTGGTGGGCTGGTTCTTACCCAGGAATCGATTTAAACTGGTCAGTTTGAGTTCCAACAGATCTCTTTATTGCAAGATTCAGTGCGGAGTCCAGGTCTGGTCCAGTAATTTCCGCCAGACCCAGTTGCAGAAAACTGAAAAGTTAATTATTTACCTGATTTTGGACCTTTCGCTGATTCCTTGTAGGAGTACTGGAAGTTGCTTCTGAAATTTCATATCAACTGAAGTTTGGCTTGAGAAGCTGTAGCAGTGGCAAGCAAATCCTCTATCCACCCTTGTGGTTTAATCGTTAGGTTGAAGACAATCAACCTCTACTATTTACAAGTATTCCCAGCAGTTCTCATAGTTACACCAAACTCCTTTTATGAATTTTGTTTCTATCTTATCCATAGTCTGAACATAGAATTCCAGAATAGCCCTTGCTTCATAATTTGTTTTTGTTTTGCCCTCTCTTTTCTGAACTTGTTTCGTCCTTAATCCTGTTACTTACCAAAAGGGTTCCAAAACTTCCATTTATCTACAGGTGCATTTTTATTTTTTTGGATGGGTGCCTTGGTTGCCTAGGTGCCTTGTTGGGTGTCCCCTTAGTTTTCTGACCCCTAGGTTTTAGTGTCGAATATTTCTGCAAAGCGTGATTATAATTTGATGGTCAAATTCACATTTATGGAGCAGTCCTACTAGAAGTAGGAGAGCTGGAAAGTTGCAGCATTCGATGGGCAGACTTGAGAACTTTAGATCAGACTTAAGAGAGTGTACTAACATGCAGATAATGATCAAACAGAACTGAAATCAGAATTTGAAGTATACTAAGAGTAGGATTTCTGAAATCGATGCAAGTTCAAGCCTAAAACATAACAGAAATTATAACCAGATTCAGCAATAGCAACAGAACAGTAACATGAAACCATAGTTGTCACGGCGATCCAAGTCGGTGGAGGGGTGTCACGTCGATATATCGACATGTCGCTCGCCATGGCACATGTCGACCATGTTTTATTTTTTATTTTCTCTATTTTTAATGTGTTAATAGATGTATACTCAAGCCATGTTTTATTTTTTCTCTATTGTTTCTCAAGTTTTAAGAAGAAAATTCAGAAATCGAAGAGGGAAAGAAAAAATCGAAAGAAATCGAAGAGGGAAAGAAGACATGAAGAAGAAATCGAAGAAGGAAAGAAGACAGGAAGAAGAAATCGAAGAGGGAAAGAAGAAATCGAAAGAAATTGAAGAGGGAAAGAAGAAATCGAAGAGGGAAGAAGAAATCGAAGACAGGAAGAAGAAATCGAAGAGGGAAAGAGAGACAGGAAGAAGAAATCAAAGAGGGGCGCCATGACAACTATGCCTGAAACTATATTTTAGAAATCAGATAAAAAACAGGGTTTTTTGAAGAAGTTGACTTCAGGTAGGAAAGCTGAAATTTAACTAGAAGAAGGTTTGAAAACAGAACTTGAAAAGAAGAGCAGAACTACTATGCACAGAATAGGAAAGAAATAAATGGAAAGATAGAAAAGATATGATCAGGAATCAACACCTGATCTCCAGGGCTGGAATCACCACCAGTACCCCAACCTTGGAAGTTGGAACCACCACTAGGGATCCCTACTGAATCACACAGCAGGGAGCACTCTGCATCACCACAGAACCAAAGGCAAAGACAATCTTTCATTCACTAAAATTGTATCCAGGGCTGAAGCCCTTTATAATTGTAACAGGATAGAGAACTGATAACCAGCCACCGAGATAGGGGAAGAGACCAAAGAGAGAGAGTATTCCCCCCCCCCCCCAAAACATCGTGAGAACTAACTAAACAACTCTGAAACAGTCCAATAGGGGTCCACGACTCCTATTCGACAGTACTTTAACAATAATCTTATATAAAAAACAAACTCAAATTAAGCATAAAACTCCTCCAGCCAATAGCTTGCTATGGACCAAGGTTCGAAAAGCTATGAAATTGTGACCGAGACCTGGTAAGTTTTGGCTGCAGGTCTTGACTATTTGTTTTGAGGCCCAAATGGCTAGATTAGGTCTCAAAGCTTCTGGGAAATCCTATTTAGGCGTTCTAAACATTGTGGAACCCTTATATTGTAAAAAAACACATCCAAAATGGTAATTTAGCCTCAGACCCTAGGTTGGGGGTGTACGCTGTATGCTATCTTATACTTTCTCTAATGTAACCTATTCTACACAAAATTTAGTATTGGAACAGTGAACACACATAATTCAATTAAAACAACTAAAATATGCATTCGGAATTAATAAACATAAAATTAGAAACCATTTCATAATTATCAAATGTTATATATGGTTCATTACAAAGATACGAAGTGATTTGGCCAAAAATCACAAAACTGAGGTTTTCTAGGAAGTTATCCTCTTTGTCGAAACTGGTGAAACTAGTGAAACGATACTGTAACCTGAATATGGTCGAAATTTCACCGAAACTGCTCATTTTCGATTGAAACCATGCATTTTATACAAAACGTTTGACCGAAATGATACCGAAACCCAAACTTGGTATGACCCTAGTATTGCACTTGATTTCGTTTAATTTTTGTCGAAATAAAAAAATTCGGCAAAATTTCGGTCATTTCATCTAAAATTTCGAACATTGCTATGGAGTTAGTCTTGACTGATTAAAACTCTGCATAAAATAAAAGAAAGTAGCTTAGACCAAAACTGGACTCATAATGACCTAGTCCAGCCTAACTAAAACACTTAATGCTGAACTATTCCAGCCTAACTTAAACACTTAATGCTGATCAGATCGGTTCTTCAGGTTGCCTACCTTTACTGGTCTGGCATCTTTGGTCTCCCTCATGCTGTTATTGTGAAGCTTGAAGCTCTAATGTGCTCTTTCCTTTTAAGGATTGGACTGCTCCAGATTCCTCTGCCTCATTTCTTGGGCCTCAGTCTGTCTACCTAAAGCTGAGGCCTAAGGGCGGATTGGGGCTTAGGTGGATTAAAGATATCAACATGGCCAAGTTCTCAAGTTGATTTGGAAGCTAGCTTTTAAAGAGAAGAGTATTTGTGTTGACTAGGTATATTCTTGACATCTTCGTAAAGAGACTATTTGGTCTGTTCTTCTGCCCTCTAATGCTTCTTGGGTCTGGAGAATGATTCTTATGCTCAGGCCTGTTGCTAATGGTTCTATCACTTCTTTGATTGATGATGGTGCTTCCGCTAGGCTTTGGTTGGATCACTGGCACCCTCTTGGCATCCTCCTCCTTTTGGCTGGGAATAAAGACATCTACAGTCTGGGTTCTGACAGGCTTGCTATGGTTTTGGATATATTATCTAGGGAGATGCTCGGTCCTCCTCATTTGGACATTATCTGGTCTGCCCTTCCGGGCATACCCAGGAGGCCCTCCGGCAAGGGTAACATGATCTCTTGGACTGCATCCTCTTTTGGTCTATTCTGCTTGAAATCTGCTTGGGATCTTATCAGGACTTGAGGCAGATCGTCACTTGGTGCAATCTGGTTTTGTTTCCTTCTCATACACCTCTCCACAGCTTCACAGTATGGAGGGCCCTTAGATATTGCCTTTCAATGCAGGCTTTCCTCCTCCACCGACACATCACTGTAGCTCCCTCATATATCCTTTGCTGGAATGCCTTTCAAGATGTTGACCACCTCTTCTTCAGCTGTCCTTTTTCTTCTAGGATTTGTCCATAGTTTAATGGTAGCTTAAATCTCTTCTTTGCCTTGTCCAAGAGAGCACTGCTTTAATGGTTAGTCATCTGAGTTCTTTAGTCATCCGGTGAGTATGCTCTGAGGTTGCCTCTCTGAAGATCCTCCTCATCAGAAAACTATGGATTGACAAACCCGGTAAAATAGGATTCTTGCTGATAAAGTCCCTTGAGATTAGAGGTGGGTTTTCAGGCGAAAGGCCGTTCTATACCCTATTAGTTTATATCGGGAAACCTTCAGCAAGGATACTATTTTCTCTAACACATTTGAACTCAGATATCTACCATTGTGAGCATCTCTCAAGGGTACGGCTCCTTCTCAATCATGTTACAAGCACCACGTCCCTATAATGTCTCCACTAGCTCAGAGATCACCCTTCGAACCTCCAAGTCCACTAAGGTTGATTACCTGTACGAAATCAACTACACTCCGGACTCGGAGAAGATCTACCCTACGAACTTCCCCGTCATTAACTCGTATAGTGTCTTTCCGAAGAACTCGAGCTCCTTCACCAAGAAGATCAGATCCATCGTTGCTCCTTCAAAGACTCCAAAATTGAAGGAATATGTGCAAGCTTCCCCTTTTTCCTAGAATTAAGTCACTGCTTCAGGCAAAGAACAGTACTTCCCCATTGAAATAGCCCAAGATCTCATCCGCCAATGGATAACTCTTGGCTATATGCATCTTCACATTGGAGCCATTCGGATAGCTCTCACCTTTCACGGACGCAAAGGCTTACCAATTGCCTAAAAAATTGATCTTCTTGACACTCGGTTCAAGAGATATGCTCATGCCACCATCGTCAACATTCAGACCACACTCAACTCCGGAGCTGTATTCTTTATGTTGTATCCCAATTACAACATTGCCCTTAGCGATCCAAAGCGTGCAGATGCTTTGCAGTTTTTGGTCCAAATCACGGGTGCACCACAGGTAGAATCATCAATAGCAGCAACTCTCCACTACCAGATGTGCTACAGGTTGCAAAATCACTCATTCGACCTTAACACTGGTCATACTGATGATGCACTATTCCTCAAGATTGACTCAGATCAGATTCCGACAATCACCTATGTGCCTCGCTAACTCTCCACGGCTGAACTGGTCAAATTGATCTCTGAATCGTGGATCACTTCATATGAGCAGAACCAAGAGGCTGCACCACCGCTACCCCCTATGGTTGCGACCAATCCCTCTTACAAAAGACTTGAAGATGGAAGAGTCTCAGTCTCTTTTCCCAGACCCACAGACATAAGCCCCGTGGTCCCATTTTTTCCAACCGACCCCAAGCCTCGCCTACATAATGTACCCATTAAGGCGTTTGACAATGCCGGTGAACCGATCTATGAGTTCCAAAACCCCTCAGGACACAAATGGTTTGATGTCTGCGATTGTGCAGATTGTTGCAATGACTCAGAAGATGATGAACCAAGGCGATCACGATCTCGGAGAAAGAAAAAGAAGGCTCCAGATCCCCTTTGGCAACGATACAAAGCAGGTTGCCCCAATGTTGGTCCCCTTGGAGATGACCCAGGAAAGTACCAGTTCATTGTTGAGTATGGTACACTAAAGCCTTGTTCTTTGGGATGCTGCAATCCCCCAGAAAATCCTCCTTACCAAAACTCTCCTCCTTCACCACCACCACCACCTGAATCACCATCAGAGGCCTCCCTTCCATGCTATATGATGAACCAATCGTCCTCTTCTTCACGATCCAGTTCTTCCTCCTCAGTCAGCAAGAACTTTCCACTAGCTACTGATTATCTTGATCACGATTAGAGATTGCATAAGTGGAAGATAACACCTCCTAACACTGTTGATCAAAATGGAAACAGACCAGGCAATACTTCACTGGAAGCAGCACTCAATTGGCAGGCTGAGAATGCTATTGTCCAGAACCAATACTTGCAAAAGATTGTTTCATATCAGGAGCTCGCGACTTTGCAATTCCAAGAGCAGAGCTTGAACATCAGCTATCTCAAGCAAAGGATTGAAGCCCTCCATCATGAATTAATGCACATTGCTACTACTGTGAAGGATATGGCACATGCTTCTTTTCTTATCTCTGTCCGAGAAAAAGAAAAGAAACAGCTTGAAAACCAGCTTCAAACCTTGCAAGCCCCAATTCCAAAGCCTCCCCCAACACAGGCACCAGCCATGACCACCTATACCCCATTCTTTCCAGATTTTCCTGGAACTATCCAGATTCCAGTCTCTCCTACACCAGATGGACCCCACACATTTCCCACAGAAATGCTAAAGGAACTTCAGCAACAACAACGAAGTTTGGCCCAGTCTAAGGCTAAGGCTAAAGCAAGGCCACACAGCCACCAGTTTCGATCCCCTCAGCGACAGAGGCCCCCTCCATTTCAACCTTACCTTCCACCAGCTCCTACCACAACGATTTCTACAACCAGTACCTCATTACCCCCATGCAATCCCCTCCGTCCAGCAGAAAACCTGAATCCTCTCAATTCTTTCCTAAAAAATCTGATTATTCAACCCTCTTAGAGTCCTAAATCCTACCCTTTCCTTTCTCTCTCCTCTGAGACTGACTCAGACACGCCAGACCCAGCTCCTCTCTTTGCAACTCGGGAACAGAGTGACCATATCCAACACACTGAGCACCTCACTGATGAAGAAGACATAGCAGAAAATCTCCCTTCAACAGTTGATAATCCTCCACCGCAACAATTTTTTACCCGGGAACCCAGGCAATTCTTCACTTTGGATGATATTCCTTATTCCAAATGGCCTCAAAGATTCTCAAAATTCCATGCATGGCTTACAACTGAAGAAGCTCAAGAAGGGTCATCCTCACAGATTGCATTGACTAAATTCTTAGTCCGTACCCATGGTAACTTGAGAGAATGGTATATGAGTCTCGGTCCTTACAGACAAATGCAATGGGTACAAATGGAAATTTCAGCATTCATTGTTGCCCTCTACAATGAATTCCTAGGCCCAGTGGAAAATAGCAGAACCAAGGCCAGAGAAGAATATTTCCAAATGAAATGTTGCTCATTTCAACGGAACGATCTTGACAAGCACTATGTACGGATGTCCGAACGTTTCTATGTTCTTGGTGGAATTGATGATGTCAACATGAAGCAGGTTTTTCTCAACTCTTTTACAGAACCACTCGGAAAAGAAGCAGCAAAAAACTTAACAAGCCAAGGTATCTAGATCCAACAGGTTTCTCTTGGACGACTATACCAAGAAGTCCTAACCTCCCTGTCTAAGTTATGCAGCCAGCAAGAATTTTGGAGAAATTGGGAAAAGACCACCGGTTTTTCTTGGTAGTTGTAATAGTAACTAAGTTAATGGTTGTTATAATAGTTACCATTGGTTTGTTGTAATAGTTACCAATGGTAGTTACACATGTGGCTGTTGTAATAGTTACCATTGGTTAGTTGTAATAGTTATCAATAGTAATTACACATGTGGTTAGTTGTAATAGTTAAAGGTTTGTTGTAAGAGGAGGGTTGCTATTCTTCGAGATCCGGATATCTTAAAGGGTTTGTATTCTTGTCTTTCAAAGGATGCCTTACAATGGAGAGGAGGGTTGCTATTTATAGCTACCCTATAGACACTATTACAACAAACCCTTAACTATTACAACTAACCACATGTGTAACTATCATTGGTAACTATTACAACTAACCAATGGTAACTATTACAACAACCACATGTGTAACTACCAGTGGTAACTATTACAACAAACCAATGGTAACTATTACAACAACCATTAACTTAGTTACTAT
This sequence comes from Telopea speciosissima, assembly GCF_018873765.1. Taxonomy (NCBI): domain Eukaryota; kingdom Viridiplantae; phylum Streptophyta; class Magnoliopsida; order Proteales; family Proteaceae; genus Telopea; species Telopea speciosissima. Next base: position 68,504,289 of record NC_057918.1, read on the forward strand.
TACAACTACCACACCAAATTTTCAACTAATTACTATTACAGCTACCATACCATGGTTATTTTTTCAAACCAAACCAAACCAAGCTAAACTCAATCAGTGTCTGGACGAGTGTCACTGTCATAGGACCCATCCATATGATTTTGCGCCAAGAAATCCATATGGTTCTCCATAATGCGGTGGATATCCGGATCTTGAAGAATATCATTAGTCTCCCATGCATTGAGGGTAGTGGTGATGAGGCATTCCGGTGGGCGAATGGGGTCCACTTGGTTGTGAGAACACATATTGTGCATGAACTGAAGCCATTCATCTCTTCTTTGTGAGCGCTGATCAAACAGGTCATATGTTGAGGTGCCTAGCAGCTGGAAGGTTGGGGAGAAGGCCATGTAATGGTTGGAGGAGATATTAGGTTCAACAAAAGTGGAGTGCATATGATCTGGAGGTCTGTGAAAAAGGATGGTGACAAAGGTGTCATCATCAGGGAGAGTAGACAGAATATTAATCCAATGGGAGATAGGGGCAAACAAAGTGAGAAGCTTAGCAAAATAGGGGGATACTTGGAGACCGGGGTAATTCCTATGGCCAGGGGGAAGTAGGCTACTACTGTACCTTATTAAGTAGTGATGGAGGATAGAAATGGGGAGGCATAATGCTATATGGTGAACAACAAAAAGGTGTCAGAAAAAGACATAAAATTCTTTTTCAAAGAGAAAACAGATTGATGGTGAAGAGTGTGAGGTATGGGTAAGTAGGGTAGCATACCATCCATTTGTACTGTAGGCCATATTGGTATACTAAGAGAGGAAGGAGGTCCTGATAGGTTTGTCTACTACACTCAATCATGGTGCGACCAGAAATGTCGCTGTAGACTTCTGGGGGAAGTGTCGGTATAAATGAAGCCGGATCAGGTTCAACCTGGATCTTCATTATCAGGGGGATAAGATGAGGATGCTCCAGGAGTAAGAGGCATACAGAGGGGAAGGACAGGGATAAAGGACTGGATTGATTTTTTGGGACGGGATAGGAAGTCTGCTTGCACATTATCTTTCCTTTTGATATGTTTGACCTTGAATGACCATTTCGAAAACCAATCTGCCCATCTGAGAAGTTGTGGCTCCGGGAGAGTCTTCTGCTTGAACTAAAGTATTCTAGGGAATGAAGACATGTCCATTTCTACCTGAAAAATGTGGCCAATTAAGTGGAACTGGAACTTTTCAATACCTCTTCGGACTACCAGAATTTCTTTGAAAGTGGAGTGGTAGTGCTATTCGGAAGGTTTGAACTGGGCACTGCGATATCCACAAACATGTCTTTTTCCCTGCTTTTCTTCAAGGAGGATTGCCGCCCAATGTGTATCACTAGCATCTGTTTGGAGAACCCGAAGTCTTGTTGATGAGATCTGGAGAGGGGGAAGCTTTTGAGCAATATCTTTGAGATGCTTGATTGTTGCTATATGCTGGGATGACCATGGTGGAGGGTGCTTCTTGAGGAGGGCATTCAAAGGACCTATATACTGAGTTTGATTGGGGATGTACTCAGTCATGTAGTTTATGATCCCGAGGAATTGTTGGAGCTGTTGAACAGTAAGTGGGCCATCAGAGAATTGTAATAAAGATCTTCTAATATGAGGTTGAAGCTCATATTTTCCCTGGTCAATGGTGACGCCAAGGAAGTCTATCTTGGGAACCCCAACTTGCATCTTTGAGGGAGAGAGCATGATTCCATACTTCATGGCATTGATCTACATTAATGACATCTTACTGTTCTCCAAAACAGAAGAAGAACATCAATTACTCCATCAGTTCCATGAAGCTCTTGGCTCGTTGCTAGCCCCTCTATAGACGGATTTTGTCTTTCCAGCGTGAGTGGATTTGGGTTGACATGACTTTTGGAGGCTCCTCTGTTTGGGACCGTGTGAAGAAACTTGCTTTTGGAGCTGCTATTTCACCATATTTGGTTGGAGCGTAACCTTAGAAGATGGACTCTTGACTCCAGATCTTTCCAGCAGATTTGGGACTCCATCTCCTTTGACATAGAAGCAAATTGTCTGCGGCCCCTTTTAGATGTAGATTCTCCTAGAAATAAATACATTATAACCTCTTGGAACCTCTCCTACTCCTAATTTGGGTGTGATGTTGTTTTTCGGCTTTTGCCTTTGCTTGTATATTCTTTTCCTTTGGGGCCCCTGTTCTCTTTCCTGCCTTCCATTCGAAAGGAAATGACTCCTCCAGATTCCTTTACCCCATTAAATGGGATTCTGTTTGTCTCCCAAAAGAGGAAGGAGGGTTGGGTCTAAGAAGAATCAAAGACGTTAATTTAGCTGGCATCACCAACTTGATCTAGAAGCTTGTAAACAAGGAGAAAAGTATTTGGGTGGACTCGGTTTATTCAGGGCTGCTTCATTTTGACTCAATTTGGACGGTCTCGACCTCGTCTGATGCTTCTTGGGTGTGGCGCAAGATCCTGGATCTTCATTCTGCTGTTCTTGGAGCCATTTGCTCCCATATTGATGTTGGGGCCTCTACCAAATTTTGGATGAACCATTGGCATCCCATGGGAGTGCTCCTTCACCTTGTGCCCCTAGAGCTATCTTCAACTCTGGTCTCTCTAGGCAGGGCATGGTTGCTGACATCATCCATCTTGATGATTGGGCCCTCCCAATTTCGTCTCATCCGACATCTAATGTTTTATGGAATGCTTTGCCCTCTATCCATAGAAGACCCTTTGGGAGGGGAGATTGAGTAGTCTAGACCACTTCTTCCTCTGGTTCCTTCAGCTCCAAGGCGGCTTTCATGTTATCTAGAGGCCCTCCTTCTCTTTGGCGGAAGCTTCTTTGGTTAAGCATCACATCCCTCGACATTGTTTTACGGCCTAGCAGGTCTTCACCAATTGCCTCCCCACACAGTCCTTCCTTCTCCACCGTCAGATTGTTGTCTCCTCGTGCTGCCTCTGCTGGACTGCGGTTGAAGATATTGACCATCTTTTTTTTTGAGTGCCCCTTCTCCTCCTCTGTTTGGAAAGGCATCTTTGCTAAGTGCTGGTCCAGAAGGCGTTTATTCTTCTTTTTGCAAGGGAGTGGATCTGGGTGGATATGACCTTCTCTGGGTCTTCATTTTGTAATACTGTGGGGAAACTAGCCTTCTGCACTGCTATTAAGCACATTTGGATGGAGTGAAATATCAGGAAATGGACCTCTAACTCTTGATCTCTTTGCTAGATTTGGGATTCCATTTCTTTTGACATTAAAGCCAAGATTTCTTTGGTTCTCCTTACTTGTATTGACTCTCCAAGGAACAGGCATATTGTTGCCTTCTGGGGTCTCCCTCTCTCCTTCCTCTTCTTGAGGCCTTGTTGTGTATTTTCCTTCTCTTTCCCTCTTTAGGGGGCTTCTGTAGTCCTCTTTCTCTTTGGTAATGAATTTTTTTATTCACTGAAAAAACATTAATCTCGTATTCCTACCTCCTACAGATATTTTAGGCCCATTAAAGTGGCCTATTACAAAGAGAACTCATTTGACCGAATTCCCAAAATATATGTAACCTAATCCAAGGTTTATTTCCTTTAAAATAGGCCTATTTTCTCTGATTTATCTACATCAATTCCATGCTTAAAATAAATTCCAGCAACTAAATTGGTAAGCTGGACCTGTTTGTAGTCTAGTGTTGTGAAGTGTTGCCTCCTGCATGTGCCTTGCGCCTGGCACTAAAGTGGGCGTCTATTTTCTACCCAGTTGGTAACACTAAGGCACAAATCTGGGGTTCCTTTGGTGAGAGCTGCACATTTACGCTTTTATGCGAATGGGTCTCTGTTTGCAATCAAAGCATAAGCCTTGTTCATTTATTCTTCCCTTCTAGTAATATGGTCCTGCAATGGTTGAGTAACAATACTTGCTTTGTAATTTTTAACGTTGGTTAGGCTCTAGAACTTAGGTTTTGTATCTTGGACATTGGATATGTGCTGTAGAACTTTGGCATTAGTATCTTCCACATTGGTTGTGGTCATGGGATGCATCCAAAAATAAAATAAATCAAGCAGTGTAAGAAAGGGCACTATAATTCTTCTATTTGTTTCTAATTGAATTTTCCTTTCTTGTGTAGGCTTGTCATCTTTTGAACTTATTGTCGAAGGAACTTCTGGGAGATTTTGAGGCGTGTGCTGAGATGTTCATTCCGGTAACTTCTCTTCTTGCTGAATATTGTTGTTCTAATATGCTGTGATAATTATCTGATATTTTTGTTGAAATAACCTTCTTTAGGTTCTTTTCAAGCTTGTTGTCATAACTGTCCTGGTAATAGCTGAATCTGCAGACAATTGCATAAAAACGGTATGTCTTCATTAACTATTTCACACTCAGTTGTTTCAATTTTGTACCTTTTTAATTTATCTTGAGGGCTTTGCAGATGTTGCGGAACTGCAAAGTTGCTCGTGTACTTCCACGAATTGCTGATTGCGCAAAGAATGACCGTAGTGCGGTGCTTCGTGCCAGGTATGGCTTTGTGTATTGGCAAAGATTTGTGTAGCAAGTCAGTAAGTCATCACTGATCTGGTTCCTACTACTCTCTCCCTCCCCCTCCCCCACCTTACACACCCCCCACCCCCCAAAAAAAAAAATTTTGCTGTTTTCCTGTGTTGCAGGTGTTGTGAGTATGCACTGCTGATACTAGAATATTGGGCCGATGCACCAGAGATACAACGATCGGCTGATCTTTATGAAGATTTTATTAAGTGCTGTGTGGCAGATGCAATGAGTGAGGTATTACATGGTCATTTCTCTGGGAATCTGTATAAAAAATGAACAATAAAGGGGGGTTGTGGAAAGGAAAGAAAAATGTTACATCTAAAATTTACACCTTATCCATGACTCATTTTCTTATCAAACCATTCATCTTTGTAAATAATATTAGTCTTTTCTGGTCATTTGTTTGTCTGCCCTCTTTGTTAATGGGTCTCAATAAATAGGTTCTGGTTTTTTGGGTTTTTTTTTTTCTTACGATGAATAAAAAATTCATTACCAAAGGAAAGAAAAAGGGGGGGGGGGGAGAACAAACAAGCCGCAAATCAATTACAAGACCTTGCCTTTACAAAAATGCTAGGGCCTGAAAAAAGGGAAGGGGAGTAACCCCAAACAACCACAACAGACAAAATTAAGGAGGTGCCACACCGGGAAGAGGCCTTAGCAAGCAAAGGCCTAACCATAACTGGACAAACAGACCCATCTTCAAAGGATGTGCACGAACCAGGAATTGAAGAAGCCGCAAAAAATGCAGGATAGCCCACCTAATCACAACTAGTTGTCTTGGTAAAGGATATGACTAAGGATATCCATACTTAAAAGGCAAAAGCTTTTCATTACTGGGCAAGGAAAAGTCCAGTGGGACTGCTTCTTGGGATAATGAGGAGAACTTTTGTCGCACCGGCGGTAGACATGAATGGTGGGGTTGAGGTACAATAGAGGGCTGGAGGGGGTTAGGGGTTGAGCCACTGAAAGCATGGAGAGGGGATGGGGCAGGATCAGGAAGGGGTGAGGAGGGAAGTAGCACGCAGGTGGCCTTGGGCAAAGTGAGGAAACACGAGCAGAGGCTGGGCTGGGAGGGAGGACTGTCCAGACAGAAGAGCAGCCAAAGATGGGGCAGGTGAAGACGATGAGTTAGGGGAATTTTGGGTCCGGTGGGTCGGCAGGTGCTCCAACTCCGCAGACGATGGGAGGGGCAGGAGTGAGGTAATGTATGGGTAAGGTTGTGGACTTGATGCAGGAGAATCTTGGACCGGGCCGACCCAACTGGTGCACTACCTTGGACTGACCCAAACCCAGTTGCACGGAGATGAACCGGGTCCAATTTGAATTCTTGGATCTAGTAGGATTTTAGGAATTTATCTTATTTGGGGAAATAATGTGTTTTAGCTTATTTTACTCTCTCTTTATTTTTAGAAGTTAGTTACGTAGGATATTTGGTTTCCATTTGTTTTAGTTTCCCTCTTTGGATAAGTTTTAGTTGTGGAGGATGAGTTTTAACTTTTTTAGGAGTCTTTTATTTTTTCTTTATATATGATGTAATCCCCCATCGTTCAGATATGGAAGAATGAATTGAAAAGTGAGTTTTGTGCATGTGCAACCCCCCCCCCCCCTCTCCTTCTACCGCTTTTTCTTCTCTTCCTCCCCTTGCAATTCTGATTTCTTTCTAGCTTTTCTCTTCTCCTTCCTGGTCCCCCATTAGGGCTACTTCAGAAGGAGAGGGTTGGCAGGGGTTGAAAGACTGATGGGCTACACAGGGTGGGCCTGCTGGGCCAGGACAGGGATAATATGGGATGGCGAAGGAGAGGCATGGTTGGGCTCATGGCATCGGTTAGAAGGGAGCAATGGGCTGGACCTAGTAGAATGGGTTCTGGTTTTAGAAGGGATCAAATGGCTGGGCCAGAAAAAATACATGCTTTCAAAAGAGCACCTCTGGGATTCTTCTCTTTTTCGCTTCTTTAAGCCATTTCGTATTTGTTTATTTGTACTTGACAACTCGGTAAATGCATACCTGTTGCATTTTGTATCACTTAAACATGACTATTTCCTTGTGATTTGCCCTCTGAAAATATTCCACTTGTCATGAAAAAAGCTCTGATGTTATAAACTTACCCCATTTGTTTTCTTATAATTTAGATGATTTATTTTCTGGGTGTATTTTTAGAGATTGGTCATCAAATCTATTAAACAAAACTTTGAACTTTGCAGGTACGAGCAAATGCTAGAACTTGCTATAGAATGTTTGCCAAAACATGGCCGGAACGTTCCCGTCGCCTATTTTCATCCTTCGATCCTGTTATTCAAAGGGTATCTGCTTTCCTTGTTTTTTAAGAAAATTCATGTCTCCATTAGTGATACTAGTCCCTAATGTGATGAAGTCTTGACAGATCATTAATGATGAAGATGGGGTTATGCACAGAAGATATGCTTCCCCTTCCCTCCGTGAGAGAGGTGCGCCAATATCACGTACTGTATCACAAACGACTACACCTTCAAATCTACCTGCATATGGAACTTCTGCTATTGTCGCTATGGATAGAAGTGCAAGTCTCCCACCAGGGGCATCCATTTCTTCTGGTCTGCTTCCATCTCAAGCAAAGTCTGTTGCAAAAGGCGCTGAAAGAAGTCTTGAAAGTGTGCTGCATGCTAGCAAACAAAAGGTTACAGCTATTGAAAGCATGCTGAGAGGTTTAGATTTATCTGACAGATACAATTCTTCAACTGTACACTCAACTAGCTTGGATTTAGGTATTTGATGAATCGCTCCATTAAAGTTTCTTTTCCATCTGTGATATTATTTTTTGAGAATTAGTGTTTTAGCTGAGTTGGTGAAACATCATCTTCTAATGACTGATGAGTAGAATTGTCTGGATTCCTTTCGAGAGTCATTTGTGAATGGCTAATTTTTTCTCTTATTGGCCCTAGCGCAGGAGTTGACCCTCCATCAGCTCGTGATCCACCATTTCCTCCCGCTGTTCCTGCTTCGAATCATCACATGAATTCTATGTTGACAGACATGACCGCATCTCATATTACTAAAAGTAGTAATCGTAATGGTGGGTTTATTATGTCTGATCTCATCACTTCAGAGATTCAAGCATCTAAAGATAATGGTAAATTATCGTATAATCTGAAAACTGAGCCTTTGTCGGCCCTTTCAACTTCATACACAACCAAGCGAGCTTCTGAAAGACAACAAGGAGGTTCAATTGAAGAGAATGCTGATATCAGGGCAAGCAGACGGTTTTTTAACACACACTTTGACAGACAGTATGTAGACAGTTCTTACAAAGATGCAAATTTCAGGGACTCACAGAACAATTATATCCCCAACTTCCAGAGGCCGCTTTTGAGAAAGCATGTGGCTGGGCGTGTTTCTGCTAGTAGTAGAAAAAGTTTTGATGATAGCCAACTAGGAGTTGGTGAACTGTCGAGCTATATGGATGGTCCAATATCTCTCCATGATGCCCTGACTGAAGGTCTCAGTCCTAGTTCTGATTGGTGCGCTAGGGTTGCTGCTTTTAACTATCTCCGAACTTTGCTTCAGCAAGGGCCAAAAGGTGTCCAAGAAATTACTCTGAGTTTTGAGAAGGTCATGAAGTTGTTTTTCCAACACTTGGATGACCCTCACCATAAAGTTGCACAGGCAGCTCTGTCAACACTTGCTGAGATCATTCCAGCTTGTAAAAAGCCTTTTGAAAGTTACATGGAAAGAATCTTGCCACATGTATTTTCACGGTTAATTGATCCTAAGGAGTTAGTTCGGCAGCCTTGCTCAACAACTTTAGAAACTGTGAGCAAGACTTACGGTATAGATTCTCTCCTACCTGCTTTGCTCCGTTCATTGGATGAACAACGGTCACCAAAAGCAAAATTAGCTGTAATTGAGTTTGCCATCAACTCCTTCAACATGCATGCTACAAATTCTGAAGGTTCTGGTAATAATGGCATCCTAAAGTTGTGGCTTGCTAAGTTGACACCTTCAGTCCATGATAAAAATACGAAACTGAAGGAAGCAGCTATTACAGGAATTATATCAGTTTATTCTCATTTTGATTCTACTGCGGTCTTAAATTTTATTCTCAGTCTCTCGGTTGAAGAACAAAATTCACTGAGACGAGCACTAAAGCAGTACACCCCTCGAATAGAGGTGGACTTGATGAACTTCCTACAAAACAAGAAAGACCGTCAGCGATCTAAATCTTTCTACGACCCATCAGATGTTGTTGGGACTTCTTCAGAAGACGGATATGCTGGTGCATCAAAGAAAGGTCACTTCTCTGGAAGGTATTCAGCTGGATCAGTTGATGGTGATAGTGGCAGAAAATGGAATTCCATGCAAGAATCCACTCAGATCACAGGCTCCATTGGCCAAACACCTTCAGATGAAACTCAGGAGTATTCTTATCAAAATCTTGATGCTATTTCTAATACTGAGGCTCTTAGTTTCAAAGGCAAGGATCTGAAGTACAGTACTAGCACAACGGTTGAGAACATTGGATCATGGGTTAGCCGGACTGAAAATGTGGATCGTACTTTGGGTATGGAGAGTTCTTTGGCAACTCCTCGTCTTGACCTTAATGGACTGGTGAACTCTGATCGCTTTGGAACTGGTTTTGGGGTTGGTCAAGAAAGTTCCCCTGATGTGGATCTTAATCAAGAGAAGCGGAATGCAGTTAAAATTTACTCCAGTCCAGATTCTGGACCAAGCATTCCTCAAATTCTTCACCATGTGAGTACTGGAAAATCAGAAGTTTTGGGAACATATCTTCATTTGCTGGTCATCTGAAGAACTTTTTTCTCATTCAATCATATGATAAATGTTGAAGAAACATTCAAATTAAGCTTTATCCTAACAAAGGGAATCCTATGCCTGTAGATTTGCAACGGAAATGATGGGATTGTGAGCAAACGTGAGGCACTTCAGCAGTTGATTGAAGTTTCTGTGGCTAACAATCACTCTATATGGACCAAGGTGTGATACTTCTTCGATAGTGTGTTTCTTTTTTCCTTGTAGTATAAACAACAACAATCTATTGCTAGAAAACCATCTCGTATAAGTACAAGGATACAAATACGTAGAGGGTCAAACCCCCAAGCCCAAGCCAATGCTATTATGAATTCTAGGCAAAGCTCACAATTGAATGGAATCCTGAAAACAGATACTAGATCTCACAACCCCTTGTTTAGCTAGATCCTCCACAACATCATGTCAAGTCGAGATGCAACCTGCTGGATTGGCCTTATTAGCAATGTTCAAGGTTTCACTGAAATTTCACGAAATATTTTGGTTTAGCAAGATGTCAAAACGAAACTCATGCAATATGTAATAAGTGCAAGGTTTTGGTCGAAATTTTGTTGTTTTGAACGATATAAACCTTTAATATATTATGTTTAGTTTGAACGAAAAGGGTCAAAATTTGTACCCATTTCGTTTGTTTCACTGGTTTCAACTCTAAGGTTTTGGGAAACTAGTTATTTTTTTAGGGGCCAAATCACTCCCATACAAGCGTGAAAAAGTTGTTGGGCAGTAGTGGAACAGATTGAAAGTGACGATTTGTTGCATTTGTGGAAGTTCTGTGCACGATTCAAAGTTGTGCGGAATAGGCCATATTAGACTGGGTAGTACATATACTACCAACCTAAGGTCTGAAGTCAAACTACCATTTTGGGTGTATTAGTTTACAATCTATTATAGGGGGCCTAAAACTGGGTTTCCTAGAAGTTTCGGGATCTAATTTGGCCATTTGGGCCTCTAAATCATCCATTGAAATCTGGAACCAAAATTTCGCAAAATTTGTCAGTTTCAAGCCTGGTTGAAACTAGGCTCGAAACCTGGAACATTGCTTATTAGATAGCTACAGCACCAAGGGACATCCTTTGAGCGTGTCATCCATCTAATCACATTTGCTGAATTCCCTTCCACTATTGCATATAGCCCCCCCCCCCCTTGACAAGAAATCGATTTCAGTTTTTAGCTCTATCAACTCTGCTTTAGTAGAATCACCCTCTCTAATAGTCCCAGAGAACATCCCTGCCACACTGCGATCCCACAACCTTATTATTCCCCCAATACTTGGGGGGTCAGGATTACCAAGGGAACAGCCATTCCTGTTGAGCTTAGGCACCTCTTCAGGTGTCGGTTGCTGTTGCCTTCATGAAAATATTAAGAAAACAATGTTTGAATGACCAGTTGACAGGAAATCCTTGAACAAGTCATTGGCTTGAGCCCAATGAACAACCCTACATTTAATTCTTTCAATTGCTTCCATGACCTCCCCTTGTTTATTTTGGAATAATATGCTGTTCCTCTCTTCCCAAATACACCAAAAAATGCTATCAGCACTGCCTTCCACAAGACCTTCCCCTTTCTTCCGAAAGGAGAGTAGTGCCACAATCATTTGAGTTTCTTGACATCTTCAGGAAAAACCAACAAGAGATGAAACAATTTCAAGAAATGAAACCAACTAGACCGGGCAAGGGGGCTGATGCAGTAGCACTCGACTGGTTGGACCAGTGTGACTGGGCTTGGAAACCTAAAGTCAGAGACTCAGTTGGAACCAGCGCAACCTGAGTTTTTGGTCTAATGAGGGCTGGTAGTTGTTTATGTAGTCTTTATGTCTTTTAGTAGTTTAGTTAGTATTTATGTCTTTTATTTTCTTATGTTTGCTTTGGGTATGTTACGTAAGAGAGAAAGATGAATTTGATTGCAATTTAGTTTCAGTTTTAAAGTCTGATTAGGATTCTTTATTTTTTTTCCCTGTATATAATTGCATGTACCCAATGAAAGGAACAGATTTGAAATACAAAGTTGATTGGGTTGTTCTACGTGAGTGTGTGGTTATGTGATTCTCTCTCCCTTGAAACTTTGAGATCCGATCTCAGATTTCTCCCCGTTCTCTAACAGGCCCTCCACCAATTTGGTATCAGAGCCGAAACACATCCAGCTCCCTCCCTATCAATCTCTCTGCTTCCGTCTCCTTATTCTTCATTCTTACGTATTCTCTTTTTTTTTTCCTATTACTGTTCTGCCATCCCAACAACAGCAATTGAAAAAAGAAAAAGAAAAATCAGACTGTTGAAATGTGGAAGTTGAACCAAGTGTACCTGCCTTTCGAAGCTCTGTCGATATACCCTAGGTTTCCCATCCCTTTCTCCCTCTTCCTTCCCTTAAGGTGTGTTATCTATTGTCAATGCAGTTTGTTTGATTATCTGTAATATCATGTGGCAGAAGTGTCCAATCTTGAGGGGAAAATACCTGAAATATGTATTCGGAGCCCTTTAGTTTAGATAAAAAAAAATATTATGTTTTCTTTGCCCATACTATATCTGAGGCACTCTTTCCCTCCTTATAGGCAACAGAACTATTTTAATTTTGCTTTAGTTCTTTGCAACTGGCATGTTTTTTTTTTTTTGGTAAAATTTGCAACTGGCTTTTAATTGGTTTATCTGCAGTACTTCAACCAGATTCTTACTGTGGTGCTTGAGGTATTGGATGATTCAGATTCTTCAACCAGGGAACTTGCTCTTACGTTGATAGTTGAAATGCTTAATAATCAGGTATGCAAAATATATTCTATTGGTCCATTGTTGGATTCTCAGAACTATTATTGCACATCTTCTGGCCTTCATTAGCTTGTTGGGTATTACTTTGATGAAATCTTAAATGGTTATCTTTTACTTGCAGAAAGATGGCATGGAGGATTCTGTTGAAATTGTAATTGAGAAACTGCTTAATGTTACAAAGGATACGGTTGCCAAGGTATCCTGCCTTCCAATAACTGTCTCGATATTTAATATTTATATGGTTTTTCCAGATCTCAACTCCATCATTTTTGCATCCAGGTTTCGAATGAAGCAGAGCATTGTTTAACTATTGTATTATCACAGTATGATCCATTCAGATGTCTTACTGTGAGTTATTTCAGACTGTCCTGTTCATCATGTTTAGTGGAATTGTTGGAAGTTCCAGGTTGGGACCTTAGAGAACAAAATTTCTTCCTTTTTGGACATTGTAGGTGATTGTACCTCTATTGGTTACCGAAGACGAGAAAACTCTTGTAACTTGCATCAACTGTTTGACCAAGGTATTCTCCATTACAGATATCTCATTTATTTCTTGGGGAGATTGTTGTGCGTCACCACTTATTGTTATTGATTTGGATAATCTGTGTTGTGAATATGCTGCTAACTTTGTATTTGCTTGCTCATTTCTTTTTGTTATTTATTGAAACTAATAGATTTGTATTATGTCTACCTTTATGACTGAGGTTGATGTTTATTTTGCTCTCTTTTGATTAGCTGGTAGTCCCATGCCTTCTTCCATATATTTTCTTTTTGCATTTCATCATTATTATTGTTTTCCTTTTTATGTTCTTTTTTTTTTTTTTAGGTGGGGGGTGGGGGTGGGTGGGTATATTTCCATCCAGTTCTGTTTTCTTGTGAGAGGAATGGTTTCTGGATGACCCACTAAGCAATGCATTCCTATTAATGTTTGAAATTTCAACTGATCGACTGATTTTGACCCCTGGAGAAACAGCATAGTTATCAAGGCGGCAAGGCGACCATGGCGTTGGAGAGGGTCTAAAATCCAGGTAACACCAACAAGGCGGCAAGGCGATGCCTTGATAACTATGGGAAACAGTAATATGTCCTCAATTTTAAACATGGTTGGACTTTGGAGAATCAGGTTTTGGCCTGGGCAAGTCAGCTGAGTCATGCCAAAATTTAAGGAAACCTGGTGAAAAATCATGGAAACTTGGGTAGGCTAAAAAAATGAGAGGACTCGGTCCAAGTCAGGCTGGGTTTTATTGGAGCCGTTGACATGGGGTGAGTCAGTTAAGATTCACTGAGTCATAGAAAGTTGCTTTTTCTCTGCCACTCAATCAAAACTCTCTTGCTCCTAAGTCTCTGAAACTTTGGATTCCACTTTCTCCGCTGATTTCCATTGTTTACTCATCAAAGTTGAAACAAGGACAAAAGAAAATCCTTGTTCCCTCTTAATATCAGAAATCTGATCCAGCAAATTGAATTATAGGAATGAATATGCATTCAATAGAAACATTTGATCCCACTATCTTTCTTGAGGATTGAAAGAATAGAGGAATGATCTTATTCTGACTAAGATGGTCATATCACACTCGCAGCAATCAAAGCCATCCACGACGATTATATGAGTTTTTTTTTTTTTAAAACAAGAAACAGGGGATAGAGAGTCACGTGTAAGAGAGAAGGAAAAAACAGGTTTTTTTCTGTAATGAAAAGCCTGACATGTTTATCATATCATGTAACTTCCTTGATTCATCCGAGACACATTTTCTTGGAAGGGCAAGTCAAATCAACTTTCCTGATTTTCCAACATTGATTTCAACACGTTTTAATTAAAATTTCAGCAAATTTTCAAAAATTTTCAGATTTCGGTTGCCAGGGAAAGAGAATGTCGCTTGACAAATTTCGGTCAAAATCTCAAATGTTAAAAATCCTGTATTCCCCTTATATCTGCCACAAGGCAGGTTGCATAGGGGCCAAATTTTGTGGATAGGTGGGGTGGCCCCAACCCCTATTCATGTGTCAAGGTTTGGCCAAAATGGATTTCACCATGTGGCACAACAGAACTTTGAAAAACACAGTAAGAAAATTGTTAACAAAACAGATTTTTGAGAATGGCTTAAGTGATTAATGTGATCACTCAGTCCATTTATAGTTTTCAATAAGAGGGCAGAATTATAAATATGTCTCTGTATAGCTGACTATGCTAGCTACAGGAAATAAAACAGAGAAAAACCCAAAAACACCGTTATCGGCTTACATAACTCAAGACTCCCCGCCAAGTTGGGGCATAGATATCACACATGCCCAACTTGAGTATACTAGGATGAAATAACTTTCCACTTAGCCCTTTAGTGAAGACATCAGCAAGTTGACCATCAAACTTCACAAAAGATATGCAAATCTACCCACTTTCTAACTTCTCCTTGATGAAATGTCTATCAATCTCCACATGCTTGGTACTATCATGTTGCACTGGATTGTGGGCAATGCTGATTGTTGCTTTGTTGTCACAGTACAACATCATTGGACGATGAACAAAACCACTAACATCTTGGAGTAAACTCTGAAGCCACAATAACTCACACATGCTCTGGGCCATAGCACGCAATTCGGCTTCAGCAGTAGACTTTGCCACAACATTTTGTTTTTTTACTTCGTCACGTGACAAGATTGCCTCCTACAAAAGTACAATAACTTGAATTGGATTTTCTGTCAAGATTACCACCCCAGTCAGCATCTGTGTAAAGCCTCAATGCGAAGATGATCATGCGGAGACAGTAGAATAGTAATGTAAGAGTTGTATTGGGTGCCATGTGGTTGAATGCTCATTATTAGATCCGGATATTTGGTGCAAGTTTGGACACACAATCTTGCCTTGGAAGATGAAGTTAATGGAGTAAGAGTTGCAGAGTTGCTTCTACTAAATAGGAGATATGAAAGAGCCATCATCTCTTATTGAGGAGAACAACGAACTCGGTCATAACTATAGAAGCATAACGTTAATGAGTCTCACTATGAAACTTTGGGAGAAGGTTATTGAAGCCCGTTTGAGAAAAGAGACTCATATCTCGGTGAACCAATTTGGCTTTATGTCAGGTAGATCAATGATATAAGCTATCAACTTTTTGAGGAGGCTTATGGAACGATATATAGATTGCAAGAAGGATCTCCATATGGTCTTTATCGACTTGGAAAAAGCCATTGACCGAGTCTCTAGAGATTAAATGCGATATGTTCTAGTGAAGAGAGGGGTGTTGAGTAAATATGTGGATGTAATTAAAGACATGTATGCGAGCATAAATGCATAATGACTATGGTGAGATATGTGGGAGGTCAGGGCAAGGAATTTTCAATTACGATTGGGTTACATCAGGGATCAGCTTTAAGCCCTCATCTTTTTGCGCTTATCATGGACAACCTAACCAAGAGCATTCAAGACAAGGTCCCATGGTGCATGCTCTTTACAGATGATATGTGGATGAGACAAAAGCAGGGATTAACACTAAGTTAGAGCTATGGAGATCAACCTTGGAATCAAGAGGCTTTAAGATTAGTAAAACAAAGACGGAGTATATGATGTGTAATTTTAGTCACATTATGATAGATATTGATATGGTGCGAATTTAGGAAAGAGAGATTCCGCAAAGTGACCATTTTAGATATTTGGGGTCAATCATAAGTAAAGAAGGTGACATAGAGGATGATGTTTCACAGAGAATTAAGTTGGCTGGATGAAGTGGAAAGGTGCGTCCGGAGTGCTGTGTGACCGACGTATTCCTTTAAATCTTAGAGGAAAGTTCTATAGGACTGTTGTACGACCGGCTATGATGTATGGGGCAGAATGTTGGGCAGTTAAGAAGTGACATGTTGATAAGCTATGTGCAGCAGAGATAAGGGTGTTATGATGGGTGTGTGGAAAGCAAGGAAGGATAAAATACGGAATGAACGTATCAGAGCGGACTTGGGAGTCGCCCCGATCAATGTCAAGCTCCGAGAGAGTCGTTTAAGGTGGTATGGTCATATTCAACGAAGGCCTAGGGGCGTCCCAGTAAGGAGGAGTGATATGTTTCCTATTGAAGGAGCTAAAAGAGCTAGGGGCAGGGCCTAAAATGAGAAGTAGTGAGGAAGGACATGCATAGTCTAGGTCTTGTACCAAGTATGACCTCGGATAGAGCCTATTAGAGGGCAAGGATCCATGTAGCAAACCCCATCTAGTTGAGATTCTCCTGACTTGCTGGGCTGTGCTTTTTTCCTCTTACTTTCATCTTTCTTTTTTTCGATCTTTCATTTGTCATTTTTCCTTTTTTTTCAGTTCTCATCTCATGCCGCATCCCCCTTTTCCCATCTCTTTATTCCCTTTTTTTTGTTTAGACCTCGGTTTACCTACTTTGTTTTTTTGGAGCCATGTAGCCGACCCCATTAAGTTGGGAACTTGGGATAAGGCTGAGTTTGTTGTTATTGTTGTTGTTGTAGAACGAAGATGGAGTATATGGTGTGTAACTTTGGTTACACTGGACGAATAATGAGGAGGTGAAAATTGATGAGAGGGAGATGCATAAAGTAATTATTTTAGGTATCTGGGTTCAATTGTAAATGAAGAAGGTGATATAGAGGATGTTGTTTCATAAAGCATTAAAATAGGATGGATGAAGAGGAGAGGTCTGTCAGGAGTGTTGTGTGGTCGGCATATTCCTCTAGAACTTGAAGGAAAATTTTATGGGACAGTCATACGACCGGGTATGATGTATGGTGCAGAATGTTGGGCATTTAAGAAGCATCATATAAATATACTCAGTGTAGCAGAGATGAGAATGTTGAGATGGATGAGTCTCAAAACTAGGAAGGATAAAGTAAGGAATGATCATATTAGAGCTGATTTGGGAGTAGCTCCGAGACATGATAAGCTACTAGAAAGTCGTTTTTGAGGTGGCATGACCATGTTCAACGGAGGCCTTTGGATGCTCCAGAACTGAAGAGATTTGATTCAAATTGAAGGAACTAAAAGAGCCAAGGGCAGACCTAAAATAACCTTAGGAGAAGTAATGAGGAGAGACATGCATAGCTTAGGCCCTGTATTAAGTATGGACTCGAATAGAACTGATTGGAGGAGGGGGGTAAGGATCCATGTAGCCAACCCCATTTAGTTGGGGTAAGACTGAGTTGTTGATGTAAAACACTACAAATAAGTACTACGTAAAATATATCATATATGAAAAGGCGAACTAATTATGGCGAGACAAATGCATTCAATTGATTATATAAAAAGGATGAGGTTCCTTGCATGTACTAATACCAATTTTTTTTAGGTATCGTATCGTTACCTTAAAAATATGATACATATTGGTTAGTATCGACAGATATAGTAGGATAATAAATTCTTTGACCACTGATTATTGTACATTTGTTGGTAGTACTCTTGTTAGTTGGAGTAAGAAACAAACTACAGTGGCTTGGTCTAGTGCTGAAGTTGGGTATAGAGCAATGACTCTTACTGCAACTGACTTAATGTGGTTAAATTCACTTCTTCAGGAGCTCGGTTTTCCAGTCAACAAGCCTATTGAATTCTATTGTGATGCAGAAGTTGATCTCCACTCCGTTTGTTAGTTCTGCTGATCAACTTGGTGACTTTTATTTTACCAAAGCTTTGTTTCAAAGTGTGTTTCTTCAAGGTTGTTCCAAACTGGGAATGATATGGTTTGTTAAGACAGAATTGGATTTCGAGCTACAATTAACAGCTATCCGCTCAGTTCCATTCGATTACTTACCTACTTGCTTGCTTGCCTATAACTTCTTCCCCGTCGACCATGATGACTGAAACGACGCAACAAATCCAGACCCGGAAAGGAGAAGGGCCGGTGGTGGGCATTTGGGAAAGTCAGGCCGATCAGGTGTCTTCATTCAAGAGACGGTACAGAAGAAGAACGAAACGAAGTGAGAGGCCGGGGAGCAGGGAAAAGAGTCGAGTTGATCAGGCTCGACAATCAGGAGAAGCAAAACACAATCAGGATTTGGCCGAAAAAGAAGCAACGCTATGGATACCATGACCGATCACCATCGAGAAAGAAGAATCTTTCTAAATCGTTTCGGGTCAACGGGGCCTTGCACCAAGGGGTTTCTAAATAATAATAACCTTAAGCTGTAGATTAATAACACCACACCCTAATCGACCAGCTTCTGTTTTCTCTCATATTTTCTCTTCTTTCTTCTTTCTTCTTCCTTCTTCCTTCTCTTCCTCTTCTCTTGATCTGTGCAGGTACTGGTTAGTGTTTTTTTTTATTCTGTCACAGTTATCAAGCCTGAGTTTATTGTCTGGTTGGGACTGGGGACACATTAGACCACGCAGCCAATCATACTGATGGGCATGGAAGGGTTATTTTATTGACTTATTTGTCTTCATATGGATATGTGGTTGATCAGCATGCTGCCTGATTCATCATAGAAGAGTGCTTGAAGCATTGTGATAGAGAGGTCTCTACTTTGTAGAGGTCTTGATCATGCCAGTTGATGACCTATGCAGGAAGCTTCTCAAGGTAGACATTTGGTCTGGAAACAACCTCTCTGCGAAAGCATGGGTAAGGCTGCGTGCATTATGACCCTCCCCAGACCCTGCAGTGGTGGGAGCCTCGTGCACTGGGTATGCTCTTTTTTTTTTTTATGATGTGCCACTGAGGTAATTTGGTCTTCTCTTTTTCAATTATTAACTTTTGATATTGTTCATTAAAGGCATTTATCTTCTTTCCAATATCAACCAAGCAAGAGAGGACAGGGCAATTACGATGGTGGAGTCGATGATAGTATATACAAACAATAGGATTGAAAGTTAGGGTAATAGTCTGGGAGGATGACACTTCTTCCCTGGATAAGTTCTATATCTTTGATTGTTTCTAGGGCCAAAAATATTTGGGTGGATTGGATATATTCAGGTCTTCTCCGCTCAGACTCTATTTGGTCGGTCCAAATACATTCAGATGCTTCTTGGACCTGGCGCAAGATTCTTGAGAATAGAGTTCTGACTCTTGGATCTATATGTTCTCACATTGGTAATGGGAATACCACCTTGCTCTGGCTGGACCACTGACATCCTATGGGCATTCTGCTTCACCAGGTTACCCCTAGAATGATTTATGACTCGGGGCTTCCTAGAAATGCTTTGGTGGCTGATATTCTAAATGAAGATGGATGGGACCCCCCTGACTCCACTTCCCCTACTCTTACTTCTATTTGGGCTCTCCTTCCTACAATTTCCAGAAGACCTTTCAACAAGGAAGACTGTGTCTCTTGGATGGCTAGCACTTCGGGAAAGTTCAGCACTAAATCAGCTTGGGACCTTGTCAGAACTAGCCTTCCGCTTGTCCCTTGGAGGAACCTTGTCTGGTACAAGCACCACATTCCAAGATAGCTTCACGGTCTAGAGTCTTATCCAACTGCCTCCCAACGCAAGCTTTCCTCAGACACCGGCACATTATGGTCTCCCCCAACTGTGGCCTTTGTTGGAATGGGACTGAAGATACAAATCACCTCTTCTTTGGCTGCTCCTTCACTCGCTCTATCTGGAAGGGCATCCTTTCCAAATGCTGGCCGTCAAACAGAAGGATTCTTCCTTTTGATCGTGAGTGGATTTGGGTTGATATGACTTTTGGTGGCTTTCCTATCTGTGATATGATTGGGAGATTGGCTTTCTCGGTGGCTATCAACCACATTTGGATGGAGAGAAATCTTAGGAAATGGACCTCCAAATCAAGATCTACCAACCAGATTTGGGATTCCATCTCTTTTGAAATCAAAACTAAAATTAGTTTAGCTGCTCCCTCTACTTGTATTGACACCCCAAGGAACAAACTCATTGTTGTATCCTGGGGCCTTTCTTCTATCACCCTTACGCCAGCGGGCTCCGCTGTTTGAGCCTTTTCTGCTGGTCCTTGTCTCTTGTTTCTTCCCTCCTATTTGAGGGCTGCTTTTAGTAATGAAATTTTTATTCACCCAAAAAAAGGTTCTATATCTTTGTATTTTCTTTCTTCAAGTTTCAATTCCATAACATATTTAACTATAAATCTGACCATTATTTGCTTCAATGTAGCACATAAGATAATTTCTAAGTCTTCCTTAACCATTTTTTTTGTAGTTCAAAGGCATGTTTATCATTTTCTTGAAAACGATATCAGAAATCGGTAGTTTACTTCCTAATGCATAACCACCAAATTTAGGAATCACATTTGGTTTCTTCTGATGCACTTTACTGGCTGATTAAAAGGGCGTACCCAATAAATGAGGTTCCCACCACTGTGGGGTCTGGGGAGGGCAGATATGTACGCAGCCTTACCCCCACTTTGCGGAGAGGCTGTTTTCCAATTCGACCCCATGACCACCAGGTCACAATGGAGCAACCGTATCGTTGCACCGAGGCTCGCCCTCAAGTATACTAATGTTGATAAAAAAGCAAATGGGAATCGACTTTCTTGAGTAATTGTTTGTTTTAGATTTGAAGATGTCATTGTTCTTCTTAGTGATAGTGCCAAGTCTTTCCTGCTTGTTTTCAGCTTGTGGGCAGGCTTTCGCAGGAGGAGCTAATGGCTCAGTTGCCTTCATTTCTGCCTGCTCTTTTTGATGCATTTGGGAACCAGAGTGCTGATGTTCGTAAGGTATGCACTATTTTTTTAATCTGTGTATGTTGTATGGGCTCTCCTCTTTGGTTCAACTAACCTGAATGTTGGAATGATTCGGGTGGTTTTGGGTTTCTTGTTATATTAACATTAATACATTCAACACAGTATATGCTCACTTGACTCTAATTGGTCTGGTTAGATGGTGTAAAATGAATAGGCCATATTTAGATAGCTGAGAGTTTACATGCGAGTTCTATATATTTGTGTTGGCCTTATTTTAGAAAGTTGGGAGTTAGCATACAAGTTCTATATATTATGTCACCCTCGAGGATGCCAACTTCATTTAGGTGAAGAGGATGGGGAAAATGCAAATTTTGTTATGGGGTAAAAGTAAGTTCCACTTAGTTTAAGAAAATGGGTTCCAGTGCTAATCAATTAGGATTTTTAGTGCAAACTCAAACTCGAACCAGGGAAAAAACCAGTGGGAGATTGATTGCAGCAGGATCAATAAAATGAAGAAGAAGAAAATTGAATAATTGAATGTTTTTATTTCTCTTTTTCTTTTATATATGAAATAAGAACATAGAAGGGTATGGAAGAAGAAGGGGATATGGAAGGGGGATAGGGGACACTCTCAGTCCAGGGTCTCTCACCCACGGCCTCTCACCATTGTTGCATCCCAAAGCCACTGCCTCTAACAGCTTCAAGCCATAGCTCTCTATTTTCTTCAATCTTCAACCGTGCCCTGTATTCAGCCTTGCTCCTTAAATATATAATAATCAGTTACAGCTCTTTAGACCTTTCCTAATTAAAAACCAATTACAAAGCAACCCAATCCCAATTTAATTAAGAAACTAAAGAATCCTCGAAAAGGAAACTATTAATTCATAAAACCTAAGACAAACTTCTAGGAATAAAATCCCCTATAATTGATTACAAAATAAAACCCAACTAAAATAGGAAACTAATCCTAGATTGCTTTTTAAATCTGATTACATCATATATAACAATAAATCTAAAAATAGAATCAAAGACTAATTCTATCTAATAAAATGCTAATTTATAACAGCTGTAAGACTCCTCCACGAAGCAGCAATTAGTCTTCAATCTTGCCTCCATACAACTGGCCACGGGGACCTCGAGATCTGGAGAATATCTTCTCAAATTCTCCTGTTGCAAGCTGTCCATAGGGCCCTCAACACTTTTCACGTGAACAGTATTTTGTACAATCTAGACTCCTTGTAATGCAGAACTGGCCTTATTGGGTTGCTTAAGGGCCCACCCAAGAAAAAAAGCACTCAAATCCAAAGTTGAATGGCAAAGTTAGGAAGGTTATATTCAACCTTCAGTCACGAACAATTGAGAGATCTTCCATAACAGACCTCCATTCGACCTGAAACTTCAGATGTAGAGTCGCAATCCCAGGCCCTATTAAACCCCGGTGGTAGTTCCTACAAACAGCAAGCTTCACCCAAATATTTCAAGCTCTGAAATGACATCTGACGAAATCACAGTTACAGGTTTCTTCAAGGGGTCGAGTCTCAAAGCAGAGGAAGACTTACGGAACAAGCACTTGGGGTTTGAGTCGCCCTAAGGTGGGGAATCTTAATCCAAAAGCTTGAGAAACAAAGATTGGTAAGGGTCTGAAGGAGGAGATCGAACCAGAATATCTGGGCTGTTACTACCGTCCAGAACAGAGTATGAAAAGAGGAAACAGAATAGAATAAGCAGAAAAATAAGAAGAGAAGAAGAAGATATCAGAAGAGGGAAGAGATGCACACGAGGCTCATGGCAACCATCGGTTAACCTAATTAAAATTTCATTCATTAAAAAAACTCTGATCTCCATCGTGGGAGTACATGCTCTTTTGTAGAAAGAAAAAAAATCCTATTCCTACTTTGAAATTGAAGTAAAAAGATTCCTAATTGAAACGGAAATAACCTTGACTCTCTAATTAATCCAAAACAGAAAACAAACTTAAAATTGGACTCTTACCTTCTTACATTTCTAATAACAACAAAATTAAAAATTAAAAAAAAAAAAGAATCCCTATTGGACCCATCTCCTAACTGCATCACCTTTATCTGAATCAAATTTGGGTTTGAGGGATTCAAGGGTTGGGAGTACAGGGTTTAGAGGTATACTGTGGAACATTGGGAAATATGGAGGAGAGGGAAGGGTGCAAATTATGAGTTGGGAACTTTAAGTGGTGAACTTATGTTATGGGGACATGGGGTGAATGTATTATTTATAGAATTGGGGTGGATGGATGAAAGGGATGATTGTTATATTTGAGGATTCCCCGAAGTCTGTAGTGGGAGGGAAAGGTGTGGCTCTGGAAGATGATTGCTGTGGGGTGGGGAAGCTTTGCAATGGCGGCACAGCTGGCACTTGAAAATCAAGTGTTTGAGATACAGAGCAGAACGGTTGTATGGACTTAATTCTCTGAAAAACAAGTTTTGGTTGGGTGTCCATATGAATCAAGTGTTCGAGATCCAGAGCAGAATGGTAACTTTTATGAAAATTATGTCGTTAAGGCAGGCCATGGCATGGTGGTAATACTGGTGGTGGTGGAGGGAGATCCTTACTATCCAGGGTGGAAGCATTTCCTTGGTGGCACTCAATTGCAGGAATTTGGAGAATCTGAAGATCTTGGTTGTCAGCCACTCTGGCTTTCAAGCAGCAAATGGAGGCGGAGCGTGGTCTACGATAACTATGCCCCAATTTTCTGGTGCAGAATTTTTCAAACCACACACAAGGAGCTTCTTTGAGACCATATAGAGCCTTCCAAATCTGGCAAAAGAAGTCTCTAAGGGAGCCTGGGGAAGCTGCATTAAAATCTGATGTAAATCGCCATGAAGAAATATGTTCTTAAAGTCTCTTCAGTCACTTGGTTTTGGATAACCTGCAGAAAGTGGGTCTAGCTTAGCAAATTGATAGTTGTTGAGGGAGAATGGTGCAGATGTACAGTGACATGCATCTTGGGAGAGCAGTACTAATCAAGGGATTTGGATAAATTTTGGGTTATTATTTTAGAGCAGTACTATAGTGACATAAAACTTATGAGTCATACAATAAAATTATGGAAGAGGATTATTGAAACCCACTTGAGACAAGAAATTACTATTACGGAGAACCAATTTGGTTTTATGCCAGGAAGATCCACGATGGAAGCTATTTACATAATTAGGAGACTTATGGAAAGATTTAGAAATTGCAAGGAGTGTAAGAACTAGGGGGCCAAGGTAATGAATTCACAATTACAATTGGGATACATCAAGGATCAGCTTTAAGCCCTTATATGTTTGCGCTTATTATGAATGATTTAACCGGAGACATTCAAGATGAGGTTCCTTGGTGTATGCTTTTTGTTGATGATATTGTTTTGGTTGATGAGACAAAAGCAGGGATTAACACCAAGTTAGAATTATGGAGATCAGCCTTGTAATCAAAAGGTTTTAAGATAAATAGAATGAATACAGAATATATGGTGTGTAACTTTGGTTACACTAGGACGGATAATGAGGTGGTGAAAATTGATGAGAGGGAGATTCCACAAAGTGATTATTTTAGGTATCTTGGCTCAATCAAAAATCAAGAAGGTGATATAGAGGATGATGTTTCACAAAGAATTAAACTAAGATGGATGAAGTGGAGAGGTGCGTCCGGAGTGTTGGGTGATCAGTGTACTCCTTTAGAACTTAAAAAGGAAAATTTTATAGGACAGTCATACGACCGGCTATGATGTATGGTGCATAATGTTGGGCAGTTAAGAAGTATCATATAGATAAACTCAGTGTAGCGGAGATAAGGATGTTGAGATGGATGAGTGGCAAAACTAGGAAGGATAAAGTAAGGAATGATCATATTAGAGCTGGTTTGGGAGTAGCTCCGATACATGATAAGCTACGAGAATGCCGTTTGAGGTGGCATGGCCATGTTCAGTGGAGGCCTTTGGATGGTCCAGTATGGAGGAGTGATTTAATTCAGATTGAAGGAACTAAAAGAGCCAAGGGCAGACTTAAAATGACATTAGGAGAAGTGGTGAGGAAAGACATGCATAGCTTAGGCCTTGTATCAAGTATGAACTCTAATAGAGCTGATTGGAAGGCAAGGATCCATGTAGCCAACCTCATTTAGTTGGGATAAGGCTGAGTTGTTGTTTGTGAAGATTTTTGTATGGATTCCTCTCATGGTGTTGTCGACTATCTGGAAAGAGCGAAGGGAATTTTTCAATACGAGGAAATTTATGCATAAAATTTGGTGTTGTGAACCAATAGCTCTTCTAATGGATTCAGCATTTAGTCAAAAGGATTCCAATGTTTTATTGGCCACTAGCATAGTACTATTTGGACTCTATTTTTGTACAGGCTAGTCTTATGTTATATGCTTGTTCTTGAGGAATGCTTTTCCCTTGTCTATGCATTCTCTGTCCATGAGCATGGCACAGGGCCAATGAGAGTGTGCTGGCAAGCATCAACAGTGGCAGAATTTCCGCCTTTCATGGAGGTGGGGTGGTCATTTCACCCCATGCTGTGTGTGGGCGCAGGAGCCATGCTCCCGGACAGAGTCCTTTTTCCCTATGTTTATATACTAAATATTGTTGCCAGTAAAGGTGGATGAAAATTCCACTGTACCTATTGTGTATGGAAAAAATTCTTCCACTGTCCTTAACTGTTTCTTACCTATTGTGTAAGAGAATTTTTCTTGCTGAATGATTTCCATTACTCAATGCATCCAGCCCTGCAACTCGTGGTAATGAAGAAGTAATTGGTAAACTTGCGAGGACAAATTTCACAGACCCAACCAGATGCATGTGATAAGCATGTGACGGACTGAGTGTTACGTGCAAGATAATTTGAAAATAAAATAAAATAAAAGAGAGAAATAATAGGGAGAGAGGGTAGGGTTTTGGGGCTTTACGGATGAAGCCACCGGATGTCTTGGCGCAATTGAGAGTCCGCCGGATCCTCTTCTCAAGAAAAACTTGTGAGAAAATAATTTAAGATTTCCAAAAGTCCTCTTTCATTCATAGAATACTTCTCTATATAAGAATACAAATAGTTACGTAACTGCACCACTTCTCCCTATAACTTCTTCCGCTATTATCCACTAATACTAACTTCCCATGATTTAATGAAATAACTAATACAATAACTACATAATAACCAACATCAAATAATCCAAACACGTAATATAGAGGAACAAAATGGAAATGTAGAATCGTAGATAATTGCATCAATCAAATCTCCACTATGCTTTACTCCCGATAACATGTTCTTTGCATTCCTTTTTCTATGCATCCCAACATCCCAATTTTTTGGACCTCTTCTGACAATGGGTGTCTTTTGTGGCATGGTTGCTGGTTGCAGACTGTTGTTTTCTGTTTAGTTGACATCTATATCATGCTTGGAAAAGCATTTGTGCCATACTTGGAGGGGCTTAACAGTACGCAGTTGCGGTTGGTGACGATCTATGCTAACCGGATTTCACAAGCCAGGACAGGCAATGCAATAGATGCTAACCATGGTTAGATGGGTTAGCATGGATGAATATGATGGCTTCAGGATGTTGGAGATTCCTATTGAATGTTGTGTATTTTGTATAGTCTTGAAATGCTTGATTTTTATTTGAGGGAAGGTGGGGGGTTGGTCTTGTGAGTGCTTTGGCTTTGGGGAGAGTACTGGCGGTAGTGTAACAATAGTGTGAAACTGTATTTACATATTCCCCTTGAATGAGTGAGAAGTTTGGTTGGGGAGCTCCTTAGTTAAATAATTGTATTGAAGTGAACAGTGAATGATACCACCCCTCGCGCCCCCTTTGTGACGAGAAATGGATTTTGGGCTTTGTAACAGATGGTGCGACTTAAAGAAGAGAGAGAAGAGGGGGGGTGGCTTAATGTCAAGGCATGCATTTGTTTTCAGTTGTATAGATGGACATGTATTTGCTTGTGGAGTGTCCCTGATATATTTTGAGAGAGATACTCTATTGTAACATTGAGTGATCTGGTGTTGGTTTATTAAGGTGAACTCAGAACTGAGTCATTGAAGTTTTCTTGTAAAATTTGTAAGACATAAATAGCTCAACCTTCGCCTCTGAAGTCTCAATATTCCCCAGAGGTAGAAAGATGTTCTTTGCTGTCATTCTTATTGAAACAAAAGTGTCTTGTTGATTGATTCGAACAATCAGAAGTATATTCCTTGTTCTTTTTTTTTTTTTTTTTTTTTTTTTTTTGGTCTGAAATGAGAAATTTATTAAGCAAAATCAGCGACAGTGAAACTCTGCCCAGACAAAAATTGAACAAGTACAGGGGGTGGGTGAGACCACCATGAGCGAGAGAGAACTTGGAAGCTCCTGTAGCTAAAATGTGAGCTCCTTTCCGGGAAGCATGTGAAAAGGAAATGAAAAAGAAATATTTACACAGATGCAAAAATATCATCTACTACAGCTAGATAAATCCATCCAGAGTTGTGAAATGCCTATAGAATTTTGCATACTTTTTAAGAGTTGAAAAAGTATCAAAGAGATGCAAATATACGCTAATGCCATTGGTCAGAGTACTCATCATGTAGCTAGGTAAAATGGTAAATAGCTTCGTTGCAATCCGATGTAATGATGGCTCTGTCAAAGGATGTACCCAGTGCATGAAGCGCATGCTACCGTGGGGGTCTGGGGAGTTATAATGTACGCAGCTTTACCCCTGCTTTCGCAGAAAGATTGTTCCCAAGACTTGAGCCCATGACCAGTTGGTCATAATAGAGCAATCTTACCACTGAGAGATGATGGCTCTTTCATATCAGATTGTTTCCAGGCTTTGAACCTATGACCACTTTGTCACAATGGAACAACCTTACCACATAGAGATGATGGCTCTTTCATATCTCCTATTTTGTAGAAGCAACTCTGCAACTCCATTGACTTCCATCTAAATATCCGGATCTAATGAACCAGCATTTGACCACATGGATCAGAATGCAACTTTTCCATTACGAATGTCAAAAGTAGCATCGATAAGAATCTGAACACCCCTCATATTGAATATTACAAAAGAATAGGAATCCATCATCAGATCAAATGTTAATAGATTTTTTTTTTTGGGGTACGAAGGAGGATTATTCAGAATTAGATCGGTGACAAGCTGAGGTTTCCGCTTTGCAAAGTAGGATAAGCCAATGAATGGAAGTGGGCCACAATGTCCTACACCGGATAGATATGCTCTTTCGAGCCAAGGTGTCTGCTATAACATTAATATCACTTGGGATCTGATTGAAAGTAAACTTAATAGGAGATGTGTTAGATTAATTGTCCCAAAAGGAAAAAAACCCATAAAAATCAAGATCTCCATAGAGCATTCAAGAACACAAAACAAATAAATGATAATTAGCAATGAGATGCCAAGACCTAATCCACTTTCTGTTAGAATTGATGGTGAGCCAACAGAAATCAAATGGAATGATTATTATGAATCCTGCAGTGGTGGAATGAAGATGGTTTTACTCAAGGTGATTCCC
This sequence comes from Telopea speciosissima, assembly GCF_018873765.1. Taxonomy (NCBI): domain Eukaryota; kingdom Viridiplantae; phylum Streptophyta; class Magnoliopsida; order Proteales; family Proteaceae; genus Telopea; species Telopea speciosissima. The sequence continues at coordinate 68,532,467 of NC_057918.1, forward strand.
GAAAGAAAAAAAAATCAAAGTTGGAGCTCTCATAGAGTCATAGCTGGTGCTAATAGACGGTGGTGTTCTCCAGAGAAAAAGAAACTAAGGCAGCGAGGGATGGAGAGGAGTGAGAGAGGAGAGAGAATGGGTTAGGTTGAGGTTGGGTTAGGATTAGATACTCTCATGATCGTTGGATTAAAAAGTATCACATGTCATGATTTTAAGGGAGTATTACAAGGAACTTACAGATTTCCAAATTGAGAGGAGAAAGATCCCTTGGCAGGACAGGGTTAGTTTCCTAGTTGGTCAAATGGTGGCTTAAGTATGAAATTAATGGTGGGGTACTCTTATCTTGGGTTTTAGGAATCGGAATCGGGTACGGGATCAATCTCGACTGATACCGATCTTGAATAGCCCAGCCGTATCGGTCTAGATCGGATAATTTTACCTGTCTTTTATTTTTATTTTTTTTAAATATTTTTTTACCATTTTACCTTTCATCATTACCGATCCAACAATATGGGATCAGCCAGGAATCGGGATCAGCCAATTCTTCGATCTGCAACCGATTCCTAAAATCATGCTCCTATCAGCTTGACTTTATGATTCAACCTCATTGACTGTCACTGTTGTGAGGCAACTACTCTATCAACATTGCTCGAAGATTTCTATTCCTCCACATAGAAAGTGAATCTCTCTGTTAACTAATTTTCTTTGCTTTCCCTTCAACCAAAAAGGAAGCTTGAAGAAACTATTCTGATTTGCTTTCCCAAAAAAAAAAAAAAAAAAATATTGATTTACTCATCAATCTCTATATATGAAGAACTACAGATGATCATAAAGAACCAAACACTTACTTCTCCTTCCCCCAATGAGTAAGAAGGAGAAGGTTATTGAATCAATTACCACTTCTTCTCCTTCCCCACCTCCTCCCATTCCTTTTCTGATTCAGAATTCAAACAAGAAATCACAAATCCCATGGAAGTTAAGGCGTCATTATGTAGACGATGAGTGCCGCCTCAAGATGGATATGATTGTGAAGGAACGCCATGAGTATCTTCGTGCATCTAGGGTTGATGGGCGACTGATTCTTGATCTTGTTTCTCTCAATGTGAAAGACTAGTTTGCAAGTAGAACTTCTACTACTACTACAGAAGAAGAAGAAGAAGAAGAAGAAGAAGAGTGACTTTTAAGGCATGTAAGGGTGGGTTATGATCAAAGTGTGTGCAATGCTGCAACCTCTTTTCTCTTAAGCTAATAAATAAATAAATAAATAAAAGTCACGTTCAATTGCTAGACTACTGTTCCTCCAAAAACTGATTTCTTACTATGGTGATGTTGAAGAAATTAACCATAAAAAAAAAGATTAAATAATTGCTTGAACTTGGTCGAAGGGTTCTTGTATTTTGTCGTTTAGATAAGTGGGTTGATTCCAAAGGGTCGTTAAGATGTCAAGGGGGTTTCGATACATTAATCGAATAGAGTTTCATTATATAGTTGTAACGAGGGTTCTTTTTCTATAAGCAATCTGATAGGGGTGTGAGGATGAGCGGTTGTAACCGACCATGTATCTTTTTTTTGGATGAATATGAAATACGTAGGTATATTATTTCACATTAGACGTAGGGAATCTTGATGAATCACGTAAATCCTTGTATAAATGTTTGTTTGCGATTTTCATTCCTTTCTACATCATTTTAAGTTCACTTTTCTCTACACCATGCATCATCAATGGAAGGTAGGATATGATGAAGTTTGATTCCTTTCATGCATTTGGAAGAACTTGGGCTGATGAGATCTTCAATGCAGAAACTAAAACAATGAAAGGCCATCATTTTACCCTTTTATTTATTTATGTCACTTTTTTTAAGATATTCTACCATTTTGTAAATCTTCAAAAACCGAAAATGTAAGAAAGATTTTTGGCTCCCCACAAGTCAATGAGGAGAAAAGGCCCCACTTTCAACTTTCAACATGATTTTTCTTATTCCTATCAAGATCACTAGTGGGCCTAAGCCCAACCAGACTTTGTATGGGCCTTATAGCCTATAAGCTACAGAGCAAAATCCAATGCACAAGGCATTTTCTAAGACCAATAAACATAACCCAGGCCCACTCATGGGATGTCCATTTAATTAAGCTCAAGCACAATCTAAGAAAGAAGAAACATTATCTTTTTTCCTTCTATAGAATGAGTGATTTGGACTGTAACCTTGGTAAGTCCTAGAATTAAATAAAAAAGGAATGGATTTTTTCAATCAAATTCCAAAAACTGTTTGGCTTGGAGAATCTGAACCCATGATTTTTTCAGTCATATTCCTGTTCTAATAGCTTCAGTTTTCCCTACAATGATAGATGGCATCACAATTGGTTTAGAGCTTACTATAATAGAGTAGCCCAGGTGCTATCTAACAATAAAGCCCAAAGCACCATTAAGATTTTCTTTGTTGAATGATGCATCAAAACCGGGGGAGGAGTCCAATCAGCCTGAAGTTTGGGATGTAAACGGATCAGCCTGATATTCCCTGGTCGAATACGGATACCTCTAAATGGATTCAGATGCGGATCGGATTCGGATTTTCGACCATCCGTTTACATCTCTGTCTTGTGTAACCTAGACCTTCCTCCCCCTAGAGGATACAATTCACTCTCAATCCATGTCTCTTAGATCATGATTCTTTTTTCATCATATTCTAGAACTTATTGAATCTTCAAAAACCCTCAAAATCATTATTTACTTAATTTTTTATTATTAAGTATTTGGATTTTTTTCGGACGCATTTTAATCGGAGTATTCGGATTTTTTTTCCGGATATCTCTAAACGAATACGGATGTCCCTAAACGGATGCGGATTCCGATTCCGATTCAAATTTCGGTTATCCATTTACATCCCTACCTGAAGTGGGGGGTCAACCTTGGAGGAGAGGATGCACAACTCTGGGTGAGGTTCTCTTGAGATCTGCATAATTCCCTAAAAAGGAATATTGATAACAAATCAATCCATTGGAATGAGTAGGTTATCTAGAATGCATTAGTGGCACGTCCCTCCAAAGGAATGCAGTACAAGTACATGATCTACTGAAAATTGCACCAACTTCAATGGCAGAAATTCAAGCTTAAGAAAAAAGACTCTTTTCTCTCTTGATTCTCTAAGAGAATATTGTGTTGACAATAATTTTATTGCAACTCTAGGGTTTGAGCCAAACTTCTCTTAAATAAAAAAACCTTCAGTGTATAGTTAGTATTGTCGGTAGACATCAACCATTGGATATGATTGCATGAAATATATACGCAATAGTATGTGCCTCTCAGGTATGGGAAAAAAGTAACTATTGAAAATTTTCCTTGCAAATATAATGGCGATAAACCAAATCGGGAATTTCAAATGGATTAATGTTCAACACAATTAAGTGCCCACATTTATATTTCCTTGCTAATCCCTATTAGGCAAATATACAATGTGACAATCCTAGAACAAAATGTCCAAATTTGTCCATAGTTGTTAACTGGAATCAGTAAAAGTGGGCATCAAAATTATCACAACAAGCACATGAATATGAACATGTATTAATTAATTTAATAAATTTAAATTAGGTTGGATGGACACATACATCAAATGCAATTAGTCCAACAAGATGGAGGTTTCTAGGATAGAGGTGGGTTATGATAGAGCAGTTTCATGACGTTCAAGGTGAGTTACTATCTCTCAATTTAAAGAATGTTGTTACACTATGGTATGAGAACTCACGAGCTTGGGCCTCCAATGTCGTTGTAACTCCACCACTGATCTCAGTTGTCGATGCCATGAATATTGGTTGCCAATAGAGTGGCTCAGCCGTCAATGCCGTTAAAGTGATTCCCTATGGTTGTTCCCTTCAACCAGCTTTAGCATTAAATGAGCCTAACTCTATTCAAGTTGTTACACATTTAAATGCTCAAGGTGCGACCATCAGTTACACTACCACATTCTTTGCTACAATGGTTAATGTTCATCAATCTCAACAGTTGACCAGTGGTTACATGCCTTTAATTTCATCAGTTTCAACATCTCCTAGCAGAAATAAATTATCATAATTTCATCTATTTCATGCACTTAAGGATCATAATGGGGCTCATCAATCCCTACAAGTAAGGAGCAGTTACACTTCCGTTACAGGTGGCATTGAGTTTTTTCAATTGATTATGAATCATAATATCCTTCAATTTCTCAATAATCAAGCAACACCAACCATAATTGCACAAATGACCAATGGTATGTCAAATGCTATAGCATTACAACGACTCTCTATGAGTAACATCCCAATAGATATGGCCATTACAACACATTTGACATCTAATTTGGAATCATGTATTTTTCGTTTTTATTTCAAAGGAGGAAAATAGCGTGGCTAACTCCCTTCTCAAGAAGGCCTAGTTCTTGACATATGGAACTGTTTGGCCCACTTTCATCCAATGGTTTCATGAAGCTTGTAATTCAAAATCCATGTGTACTACACGTTCTTATGATCTTATCGAATTTGAACCAAATTGTCGAGACTATATACAAATCGAATACAAATGAATACAAAAACAAAATAAGAACCAAATAAAACCAAATAGATTTGATTCAATTTTGGTTTTGAGGTTATGAAAATTATTCGATTTCAATTTGTACATATTGTATCGTAAGCTAAATCCAAACCAAACCAAAAAACTAAAACTAAACCAATCGACACCCTTAGAGAAACCCACCCATTCTTTTCCACAGAGAGCATTTAGGAATCTTCCTAGTGACACAATTGGGATATGTCAAAACTATTTTTGGGCTTGGTGAGCTGGCCAACATTAATTCCTACCATTTTGGCATGTCAATTAATCATAATTAGTATATATATTTGAAATAGTTGGGACAACTTCACAATTAATTAGCTTTGACCTTATTTAAACTTCTTGCAAAACTATTTAAAGGACAAGCTTGAGGTAACCAAGAACTCAGCCAGCTTTGAAACCATTACACCCAAAGCTTCATCAATAATGTCTACCAATCAATAAAGATTTTTACCACCCTATTGTTGCTTGTTAATGAAAGTTTAATTTATAATATTAGGGTAAATTACACCCCGCACTTTACATTTCTCCCTCCAACACCCCCACAAACCCTCACAGACCCCTCCTGTAGACCTCTCTCTCTCTCTCTCTCTCTCTCTCTCTCTCTCTCTCTCTAGCACCACTTCCTCCCCCTCTCTCTTTGTCTCTTTACCCCTTCCCACCCTTTGCTCCCTACCACAACCCCATATATCCTCTAATCCCTCCCCACCCCCCCCCCACCCCCCGGAAAACCCCATATTAATCTCACTTGATTAATGTGTATCAGAATTTTTTCAGTGACCTAGTCTTATAATTATTTTAACCATATATTGGTGCACATATTTTGGTTGCACTACTAATTTTCTGATGGTTGGGATTTCTACGAAACTCGCATATACGAGCGTGACGAAAACATATTTTCTCATTGCCTCCCTATCTTTAAGGAGGAGAGAGAAAAGGGACGTCTCTTTAGAAAGAGCCTTGGTTAAGTGGGTTGATTCCAAAGGATCGTTAAGATGCCAAGGGTTTTATTATATATTTGTAACGAGGGTTTTTTCTTCTTTCTGTAAGCAATTTGATAGAGGTGTGAAGTAGGTATCTTATTTCACACGTAGGCAGTCATGACAAACCACGTAAATTCTTGTATGAATGTTTACTTGTGATTTTCATTTTTTTTTGCATCATTTTAAGTTCACCTTTTTCTACACCATGGATCATCAATGGAAGGTAGGATGAAGTTTGATTCCTTCCATGCATTTGGAAGAACTGGGGCTGATGAGATCTTCAACGCAGAAGCTAAAACAATGAGAGGCCACCATTTTACCCATTTTATTTATTTATTTATTTATTTATTTATGTCACTTTTTAGATATTTTACCATTTTGTATGCCTCATAAAAAACTGGAAATGCAAGAAAGATTTTTGGCTCCCCACAAGACAAGGAGAAATTATGGCAATAGAGTCAATGAGGAGAAAAGGCCCCACTTTCAACTTTCAACAGGTTTTTTCTTACTCCTTTCAATACCACTAGTGGGCCTAAGCCCATCCAGACTTTGTATGGGCCTTATATCCTATAAGCCACACAGCAAAATCCGACCCAGAAGGCACTTTCCAAGACCAATAAACATAACCAAGGCCCACTCATGGGATGCCCATTTAAGCTCAAGAACAAGCTAAGAAAGAAGAAACATTATCATTTTTCCTTCTATAGATTGAGAAATTTGGACTATGATCTTGGTAAGTCCAAGAACTAAATAAAAAAGGAATGGATTTTGTCAGTCAAATTCCAATTACTGTTTGGCTAAATTGGAAATATTCATGCCTAAGAAATCTTTTATCAGATTATGATGAATCCGTATCCTCGTCGGTTTCATAATCTTTCGTATTTTGTCGATATGTAAAAAAAGGCTGTGGTTTTTTACATTAATTTGTTCCAAAATTTATCCAAAAGAAAGAAATGATCAATTGAAAGATTATGTTCATTGTACCCTTTGCCAACCTAAGGCCAACTGGCACCATGTGTATCTCGGTGGATCCTTTTCAAGCGTGTTTATCACCGATTTCTCAACCAACCGTAAATGCACAGTAGAGGCGGAACCAGCTCCCCTCAGTATATAATCGTATTTGCGGCTGCAAGCATTGGCATCGATCGGTGTTGAGGAGTTTCTTCTCAAGTGTGCTGAAAAGGAGATAGAGGTATACAAAACTTCCCTTCAACTCCCATTCTTGTTGCTTATGGTACAACACAATTTTAGCATCTTTGTTCCATAGCTTTTAGTGCTTAAGATCTAATCATATTATTCCTTATAAGAATTTTGCGCCTTTTTTTTCTTCCCGTTGATGGGTACATATATGAATATTTGTATTACCGCATTATTATGGGATTCATCTCGTTGATTAATGGTTTATTGAGAATTTTTTTTTAACTCAAATCAAGATTTGCTTTGCTCAATTTCTTTGTTCTATTGTAGAGGGTTTTCTCCCCTTTGAGATTAGTCTCTTTGGCATGATTTTGTACCACTTAACCAATATGTAGAATGATCTGGGCCTCGGCGGCCATTGTTGGCCTGCCTTCGAATGGGTTGAGCTCCCTTGTGAGTCTGTGGGATATGGATCTTGGATTTCCATTTGAGGCTTGAGAATAGATGTGCCAAAACTGGGCTTTAACTACTAATGTCAAAAACAAATGGTCTAGTTCAACAAATTTAGTCTTGACCATGGCTTTTGGCAAGTCCCACCTGGCCCAGCCCATATGCACTCCCCATGAATTTGTCCTAAGAAACCTTGTTTGTTAACTAGTCTTTTTCCATTCTAATTCCTAGCATGAGTTTGCTTATACAATTTCTTCTCAGTGTTAAGTAAATCAAGGTCGTCGAGCCAGAAGAAGAAATGAAAAGGCCATTGGGGATCAATGAGCCCACCCCAAGGAACTCAAAGCATGCAGCGAACAAGAATGCTTCAAAATCGAATGCGTCAACCTCACAAAATGTTACCAAAAACGAACTTGCAAAGTTTCTCCCGAAGAACGGGTTGAGTGCATTAGTAGTAGATGATGCCTACATCGGCCGAATTTATCACAAGATACTTCTCACCAATCTTGGAGTCGAATGCCGGGATGTAAGCAATGGCCAAGATGCTGTGGCTCTGTGTCGTGAAGGGGCTTTTTTCCATCTTATCCTCATGGATATGGAGATGCCCATTATGAGTGGGCTGGAGGTAAACTTTATTCAAAACCCATGGCCCATTTTCTTTAATCCTCTCTATCCATCTGTCTATGGATCGAGTTTGGTCTATTTATATAATGGGCCTGGCCTACCTTGACATTGCTAACAAGGCCAGGCCCAATGAGAAAAATTTTACTTAGTGTATGACTATGAGATTGGGATTTAGATCCTCCACTGCCGAGCTGCCTGGCAGGACCGTGCTGCCCAGACATTGTGAGGCGCGCAATGACCGCCTTGCCCCCCACTCGGGCAAGGCGTTCGGGCAGGGGTAAGGCGGTCATTGCACACCTCGCCATGTCTAGGCAACACGATCCTACCGAGCAGCTCAGCATTAGAGGATCCAAATTGATGAGATTGGTTTGGTGTTGATGATGATAGGCAACGAGGATGCTGCGTGAGATCGGCATTCGTAGCATGATCATAGGGGTCACTGCCCACAATAAGGAATGGCAAGTTCGAGAATTTATAGATGTTGGTTTGGATGGCTATGAGGAGAAGCCATTGAGTTATGAGAAGCTTATCGATATCCTCCGTGATCTTGATGCCAGTCAATCTACCTAAAATGTTTTAATGACCTTGGGTGATTAGAAACTTATTAATGTTTTTAGTTGTTTCTTATCTTGGTTGCTTTCTTTCTTTGTGTTGCTCTTTCTTCACCATCATCATCATCTTCTTCTTCTTCTTATTCTTTTGGAAGTCCTTAGTATGTCATTGTCATAGTACCTTCATAAATAAAGCAATGTTTTTCTAGTGAAGTATATCCCTTATTGTTTCTCTAGGACATGAGGGTGTGCATAGCTAAGGCTAAAGGGTTGGTAATTTGCGATAACATGAAAGGGAAACTATGTTTTTGCAGCTAGGGCGTCGTTACTTTCTATTTTTGGATGTTGTAGGATGTGGTATGAGTGTTCATTTATATATGAGGAGGTAGTTTATCCTCCCACGGTCATTTTCACACCAAACTTGAATAAATGTTGCTAGTTCAATTAGCTTAGCCAACGAGAAGAACGACAAGTACAACTACACTAATAGATCCGCACGGTGATCTTTTTGTCATATTTTCATACAGTAGAAAAGATGGTATGATCCCTTGTACGAGAACTTGTATAAAGAAGGATTTCCTGCGGTGCAGCAGTTCTTCCATACCAACTTAGCTACTTGGCGCTGCTATTGGCATAACAATAGATACATCATAGGTTGGCTCAACCTAGTCCTCTCGTACGAGGGTTGACTCCTCGCAGTTCTCCCTTTAACACCAACGGTAGATAGGAACCAAATTGTCTCACGACACAATGAATATTGAATTAATTTCAGCCAAAACAAGATCAAACGTTCCAAATAAGGGTTTGAAGTGTCTATCTCAATTCGACCAAAGTTTTTCTCACTTAAATCATGTTTAATCCAATAAAAATCTTTCTTAAAATGAATTTAACAATTTTGGATTGAAATACGAACTCAAAGAAATAAATTCGAAATCAATCGAAACTCTAAAACTTATAAAAAGGTAAAAATGTGAAGAACACACGGATTCACAACCCCCCTCTCAGCGTCGGCTTGGAATATCATAATTGAGTGTTTGAGACCTTGAGTGCCTAGAACCATTAAAGAAGAACGGGAATCAAACCATCCATTATTAAATGAAACCGAATCCTACTTTCTAGATTCGTACATGTGACTACTTGATCATAATGGAGCAACATTATCGTTGCACCAAGGCCCACCCTCCCTAGACCTCGTTGTGGCAGGAGCCTCATGCACTAGATACACTCTTTTTTATTTTGGGATTGACTTCCATGGGATCGAAATCGATAAGAAACCGTCCGAATTACCTAGAAGGCTAGAACCCTTCCATTTGACTTATACATTAGCCTTCTTATCAAGGGTTAAGGTCCAGAGGAAGCCCACAAGCCCAATTCTAATTTTAAAGGCTCATAGCCCGTCTTCCCGTTACCGAAAGTGGGAGCTAACGAGATCTTAATTCTTAATAAGATGCTCAACCAATTGAAAGTCTAGAAACAAAAACCCTAAACCCTAGCATAAGGAGCTGCTTCTAGAGTCTTCGTCTCTCTCTCTAGAGGCAACCCTGCTCAGCCTCCGCAGCCCCAACTCTCTCTATTTACATCCCTCGTTACCAATCTTGTGGAACGCTCTCTCCCCTGTCTGCTAAACGAAAATTGTTAGCATTTGCTGCTCCTTTGTTCTTCTGCAGCATTAACAACAATGTATCGTGTGGCGGCTAACCTCGCTTCAAAAGCCAGGTCAGTGTTCGTTTCGTATCATTCTTGTTTATGGGTTCTGTTCATTTCTTCACCCGTTATTAAACTTATTCTGTTTTTGCTTTTTGGGTCTACAGGATCGCTAGGAACAGTAGCCAACAGGTGAGAATTTGTGCATCTCTTATTCGTTTTAGTGTTTAATGGATTGATTTCTTCTGATTGAATTTTTATTCGTATCGGGGTAATTTATTTGATGTTTTGGAGTTGTTTGGATTTTTTTTTTTATTTTTTATCTTCGTTTCTTAAATTGGTTTCTGGTCGTCGCTTGTCAGATTGGTAGCAGGTTGAATTGGAACAGAAACTATGCGGCTAAGGATATTAAATTTGGAGTCGAAGCTCGTGCTTTGATGCTTAAAGGTGTTGAAGACCTTGCTGATGCTGTTAGAGTAACCATGGGCCCCAAGGTAAAGGACATTATCATTCGCCGCTGTGTAGTTTATTGTGTAGATATTGGTGGTGGTTTACCGAGATGTCTGCTATGGCCATTCTTTTCGTGATGGATTAGATTTCTCACATTTTTGTTATTTTAAGTTTTAAACTGAAAACGGTGGCAGAAGGGGAGAGCTGTAGTGCTTTACTAGTAAGCATTAAATTCCCTGGAGCTTTTACTGGATACATAGAACGAAATTAAAGGTCTAAAGAGTAGGCAAACCTGGTTTGAACAATTGGACTACATGGGTAAATTAAATGAAACTCGTTCAGAAAATTACAAGTCATTTAAAACTAACATTCTGCGTTGTTGATCCATAAAACAACATTTCTGTTATTGCTTGGCATATGATGTAGTCTTGTTAAAGTGTTTATTTTCTTGAGTCGCGCTATTAATTGCTTAATGTGAAACAGTGATAAGGTTTGACACTGTTTTTGAATTTTTCTGAGCAAAATGTTCGAAGTGTTAGGGTATATTCTGCTTCGTCCTGGTATCGCCCCACCTTGCTTAGTTGACCTTTTTTGACTTTGGACTTTTTTCTCTCCCCCCACCCCCCTTGTTTAAGCAAGGGATCAGTATCCAACGATGGATATTGTGGTTCTGTACTCCTCAGAATTTTCCTTTTCTTTGTCTTTTTTTTTTTCTCCCATTTTTGCATCTAATTATTTGAAATGGATAGTTACTTTGATTTATTGGGATAAGGCTGAGTGTTGTTGTTGTTGTTTGAAAGTTACTTTGGTTTGCTACTGCTTGTATATCTTTATTTCTTTTAAGCCTTTGGTTTTTTATCACTTGGCTTAGATGGCTGATGCATCTTGTGTTTTACCTTTTTAAAGGGACGCAATGTTGTAATTGAACAAAGCTTTGGTGCCCCCAAAGTGACAAAAGATGGTGTTACCGTAGCAAAGAGCATTGAGTTCAAGGATAGAGTTAAAAATATGGGTGCAAGCCTTGTGAAGCAGGTTGCCAATGCAACAAATGATGTGGCAGGCGATGGTATGATTCTAAACTCTACATTACTAGTCCGCTTCACTGAAAGTATAACCGAGGTAGCAAACACTTGTTTTTCTTAGAATGTAGCCTTTTTAGTTGGGATTTTTGATGTAGATACACTACGTCACTACCTTGGACCAACCCAAACCCAGTTGGGTATCGTATCCATACGAAGATGAATAGGGTCCAGTTTGAGTTTTTAGATCTCCTATGATTTTAGGAATTTATGTTATATCGGGAAATAATGTCTTTTAGTTTATTTTATTCTGTTTATTTTAGAAGTTAGCTACGTAGGATATTTGGTTTCCCAATCGTTCTTAGTTTCCTTATTTCAATTAGTTTCCTAGTTTGAGAGTTAGTCTTTATTTTTAGGAGTCTTTTATTTATCATTATATATGATGTAATTCCCCATCGATGGAAACAGATTGAACAGAATGGAATAGTTGATTATGGTCTGTTTAGCCTGCGGGCTGTGCGAGAGCTTTCTCCCCCCCCCCCCCCCTTTTCTTCTCTCCCCTGCAACTCTGATTTCTTCAGGTGTCCCTCTCCTTTCCTACCGGCCCTCCACCAATTTGGTACTAGAGACGAAGAACTTTCTTTCCCGTCAGTTATTCTCTTTCCTTGCCTTTTGTCTCCCCTGTTCTTTTCTCTATCATTCATTATTTTTATTTCTTTCCTCCTGTTACTGTCTGCCCAAAGGTACCAGCAGTAACTTTACTGTGCTGTTCCCTCACCTATTGCTTAAAAAAAAAATGTCTCTGTTGCAAGACAGAGAAGTCAAATTAAAAAAAAAAAAACTACGTCGTCTCTGTTTCCTTTCCCCTCTTTCTTCCCCAACCCACTGTGCTCACTCTAACTCCAATTCCTTTCCTACCTATTCCCTTAACAAAAACCCTCACCCCTTCCCTATGATTTCGATTCTTCCCCATACATTAGAGTTCTGCCAGCAACATCTACAAAAAAAAAAAAAAGAAGAGCGAGAGAAGAAGAAGAGACGCATACCTGGTCTTGAAGTTCCTGCAGTGAGTCATCCTCCTTCTGTCGAAGTCGTTAAGCATCATCCCACTCCTTATCAAAGTCGTTCAGCCATTTTTTCTCTGCAGTAGTCGCGTGAGGAAGAACCCTTCTGCGCAGCCAAACCCATCTTGTTCTCCCTGTCCAAGTCGAACATGATAACCCACATGCCCTAGTCACGAGTCCCCATTTGTGTTGTTACTTTTTTTCTTTAATTTCCTAAACTACCCTCCCCTTTAAGTCTAATTCTGGCTCACCCATTATTCTCAATTTGTCCCAAGTTAGCCCTTAGCCTTTCATTCTCATTACTCTTCATATCCCTTCTTTAGGTTGCCTTAGTAACCCTTCCAGATTCCTTTAATTACAATTCTGCCATCACCTTGTTTACTTCTGTTTATTTACCCATAAGCCCACTACATCATGGAAGTTGATCGATGCGATTTACTCCTTTTGATTCGCGATGGGTTCCATAAATTCCAAACAGAACTTTCTAATTTGACGACAGGTTTTTGGGAGCTTGCCAGTATTAAGAACAATTTCTATGATAAGATGTCAAGCATGATACAATGGAAGAAAATGTGGACAATGAAAGCAACGATCAAACCAAAGTATACGGTCTGATCAAGATTGCAATTGAAGAATTGATCAACAGTTGCAAGATCCCACGATCAGATTCCCATTGAAGAGACATCGTTTGCTAATGACGATCAGATGATCATGACATTTTTCATGAGATGAGCTGGATCATCGGCCCATCAAAGTAGATGTTTGTGGATACTGATCAAGCGGTACTGATTCTCTCATTTTACAAAACTCGTGGATGAGTTTTTCTCAACACCGGGGAATTGATGCAAATACACTACCTACCTTGGACCTACCCAAACCCAGTTGGGTATCGTATCCAGAGAAAGATGAACGGGGTCCAGTTTGAGTTTTTGGATCTCCTAGGATTTTAGGAGTTTATGTTATTTGGGGAAATAGTGTCTTTTAGTTTATTTTATTTTGTTTATTTTGGAAGTTAGCTATGTAGGATATGAGGTTTCCCAATTGTTTTTAGTTTCCTAGTCCGCTTCACTGTAAGTATAAGCGAGGTAGCAAACACTTGTTTCTCTTAGAATGTGGCCTTTTTAGTTGGGAGTTTTGCATACTGTAGAATCAATTTTTTTATTGAAACTTACTGATTTTCTTTTCATGAAAAGGACCAAGGGCATGAACTCCTTGGAAGATTTTTTTTTTTATTTTTAAAACTGTGACTAATGCATTGAACCTGTCATTTATGCAGGAACTACCTGTGCTACAGTCCTCACCCGTGCTATATTTGCTGAGGGCTGCAAATCAGTTGCAGCTGGGATGAATGCAATGGACCTGCGCCGTGGAATAACAATGGCAGTTGATGCTGTTGTTACAAACCTGAAGAGCAGAGCAAGAATGATTAGCACATCTGAAGAAATTGCACAGGTTTATTTCTCTCCCATTATCTTTGTTGCAATTGTTAGGGGTGAAGGGTTTTAATGAACCAGTAAGGGCTTCAACTATGGTAGTAGAATTTTTTTTTTTTTTAAAATTAGGCAGCTGATTTAATTCTGTTGGAGAAAAGGTTGGAACAATTTCTGCAAATGGAGAAAGAGAGATTGGTGAGCTCATAGCGAAAGCTATGGAGAAAGTTGGCAAAGAGGGAGTCATCACCATATCTGTAAGATGCTTAATGCTCGTCTTCTTTTTTTAATGTTACATTTTTCTATGCTGCTGTTAAACCATTTTCATAGATGGAGTGTATTGAATGAATCTGTTTCTACATTGGTGCATTTCAGGGGATTTGGTCTGTATTCTTTTCTCCTAACCTGTTCATTTATTTCGATCCTTCTTATTTTAATTTTTTTTGGGAAGGTTGCTTTGGCAATTTGAAACTCTGTTCATGTTTTTCGATCCTTATTTTAATATTTTGGGTTGGTTCCTTTGGCAATTGGAAAATTTTGACAGTTTGGCTTTCTCTTTCTCTTAATTTATTTTTTCCTCCTTCCTTTCTTTTCCTTGTTTTCATTCTCTTTCTCATGGTTTTCTATGCCTGATCCCTCATTTTTGTTCTCGTTGTTTCTATTACTGAAAAGTTTGGAGAGGGGGTGGGGGAGAAGCAAAAAAGGCAGACAAATGGTATTGTGTGATGTTTTGCTATCTTGCTGATGCCACTTTTCTTCCTATGGTGTTTCTTTTCTTTATAAGGGTGTAAGCAGAGTGTTGCTTTTCTTTGTGTGTGTATAGGCTTGATATCAGCTAATATATTCCCCATTTCCATGGTTATAGTTTTGACTTACTATCAAACTTTTGCAGGATGGCAAGACACTATATAATGAATTGGAAGTTGTTGAGGGAATGAAATTGGACAGGGGTTATATATCTCCATATTTCATCACCAACCCGAAGACCCAAAAATGCGTGAGTCTCTTGTCATCTGATTGTTGGAGCCTCCAATTTGCTCCACTAGAATGGAGCATCCATGAGTTTTCTGTGGCTAATTAAGTTTCTTGCTTAAGAAATCAACTACCCTGGTTGTGTTTATTGGAAACCACCTTGTTTCACTGAAGCGAGACTTGTTTTAATCTGCTAACAGGAATTAGAAGATCCTCTTATCTTAGTCCACGAGAAGAAAATTTCAAGCATAAATGCTGTCGTTAAAGTATTAGAGTTGGCTCTAAAGGTTAGCACAGTTTCATTGGCTTTGATTGCCTTCAATGCGGTTTACTCTTATCTTACACTGTCTGCACAATGTGTTATCTATTTATTTGACAATATTTTCTTTGGAGTTTCAGAGGCAAAGGCCTTTGTTGATTGTTGCTGAAGACATTGAAAGTGATGCATTGGCCACTCTCATTTTAAATAAGCTCCGTGCTGGAATTAAGGTATGGCTCTTATTAATAAGAACATGTTATAGTTGGTTGTTGCTTTTGTGGACATAGTATTCGTTAATTAATCTGATTTGGTGGTCACATATCTTTTGTAGGTCTGTGCCATTAAAGCTCCTGGTTTTGGAGAAAACAGGAAGGCCAACATGCAAGATCTTGCCACTCTCACTGGGGGTGAAGTATGTGGACTAAACTTATGGTGACTTTTTAGTTTTCCAGTTTTATGTAAAGAACTCTGTATTGATTCGCCTTTCCTTTCGTAGATCATAACGGAAGAGCTTGGCATGAACCTTGAAAAGGTAGACTTGGATATGCTTGGCACATGCAAAAAGGTGAGTTGGTCATCCAGCTAACATATGGAAATAATTCAATTGTAGTATTTTGTTATATGCATTTTAATTTGTTGTTAATATTTGTCGACTTTGGGTAATAAAGTTTAGATGCTGTTGATAACATATACAATGGGGAAGCAACGACAAATTAGCAATTCAGCCTTTGCCCCCTTTTTTTATTTTTCCTTGATGTTGTAAGCTAATCTTTGAACTAAAAGACGATGAAGGTGCCGACTAGCATAACTGGTAAGGGCAGGGGCTGTTTGTCGCCACGCCCTGGGATCGAATCTTGCGTTCACCTGGGGAGTTGGGTTTGGGAAGTTGGTGTGTTGTTATAGAGGGGGAAAACAAAGAAGAAAGAGGCTCTTGGTGGAAAATCTTGTTCTTGTTTCCATCTGCTGATATAGTTTTTTGGTTATTTGCTTCTGTTTTGCTTTATTGCTGACTCGCAAGTGATTTTGTAGGTGACAATATCAAAGGATGACACTGTAATTCTGGATGGGGCCGGTGACAAGAAAGCCATTGAGGAAAGATGTGACCAGGTTTATTTCTTTCTTAATTTGGCTGATTGATTTTCTTGGTGAGTGAAGAAAATGGAAGATTTTCTCAAATCCCACTTTGATTGATGTTCTTTTATTTTGACAGCTGAGGTCTGGAATTGAATTGAGCACTTCTGACTATGATAAGGAGAAGTTGCAAGAAAGATTGGCAAAGCTTTCTGGTGGTGTTGCAGTTTTGAAGGTCTAGTTCCTCTCTCCTTGGTTGTGCTTCAGTTGTATTGTTGATGTGACTTTATTCTCGGGTTGAGTTTTCTGACAGAACCTTAATGTGTTATTATTTGCAGGTAGGAGGTGCTAGCGAAGCTGAAGTTGGTGAGAAAAAGGATAGATTTACTGACGCACTAAATGCCACCAAGGCTGCAGTGGAGGAGGGAATTGTACCAGGTATTCTTTTTTGTTTTTATTGAAATGTTCTGTTTAATCAGCCATTATGTGGTTATTTTATTAAACGTCGTCTTGGCCATCCACAGGTGGTGGTGTTGCACTTCTTTATGCATCTAAGGAACTAGAGACGTTGCAAACTGCTAACTTTGACCAGAAGATTGGTGTTCAGATTATTCAGAATGCCCTCAAGGTAATGAATCTTTGTAAAGCAATAAGCTGAAACTACTAGAGAAGTAACTGTTATTTCACCATTCATGTTAAACTAAATGAGAGCAGTTAGTTAAATTATCCATTCATTAACCAGATCTAATCACTTAGTGGAATAGGGTGCTCTGGAATTTTTGTACGAGTCTTTTCTTTTGGGGGGGGGGGGGGGTGTTAAGTATAATTACTAGAACACCCCCAGATGCTTTTTTCTGCTCTGGGATTTGATTGGGTAAGTCACCTAAGGATGAGGCGACTACTGTTTTCTAGGTTGATTATATCGTCGACCTTGGGGGCTTCATTGAGTCTAGTGATGGCTTAATTAATAGTTTAGTTGCTTGGAGCCCAAGGGCCTTGGAATGCGTTGAATTTTTTTTTTTTTGTATCTGCCTTACGCTTTTGCTAGACTTCACTTGTATTTATACAATTCAGTTTTATCCGGGTATTGTCTAATAATGTATGGGGTCTTAACTTTGGAAACCAGACACCTGTTCACACAATTGCTGCCAATGCTGGGGTTGAAGGGGCTGTGGTTGTCGGCAAGCTATTGGAGCAGGATAACCCTGATCTTGGATATGATGCGGCTAAAGGTTTGAAAACATTTTCCAAGCCACTTAGGTTTCTAATATATGCTTTGGAAGAAAAATTGTGATCTGTGTTCATATTTATCACATTTGTTTGAAGAGTTTCTCCATTTCTCTCATTTGAACAACTAGGTGAATATGTGGACATGGTAAAAGCTGGAATCATTGATCCCTTGAAAGTTATAAGAACAGCATTGGTCGATGCTGCCAGGTATGATCATCATTCAAAACCACTAAGGACACATGGTTGAATGACATGTCTTTTATTTCCTTTGCTTCGTTTCTGTAGTGATATGTTGCATTGTTTTCTGCAGTGTCTCTTCATTGATGACTACCACTGAGGCTGTAGTGGTTGAACTTCCAAAGGATGAGAAGGAGGTTCCTGCTATGGGTGGTGGCATGGGTGGCATGGATTATTAACATCCTTTGACACACGTTGTTTGGTGATGATACATTCTTGTTCAATGCCATAAAATTTGGGGAAAAAACATTAATGGTGGGTTCACTCTTCTCGGCATTGGGCTGTTTCTCTCTGCACTTAACCCCAACTTGTGTTTGCTAGATTTTTCTTTTTAGAGGCACAAACCTCATGTAATCATAGCGAGAGGGAGGTCAAATTGTAGGAAGTTTTGGAATGAGGATCTTTTTTTATATTGTAACAACACCTCTCGATTTATTCACAAAAATGTCAGAATTTTAAAATGGGGGGAGGGGAATAAAAGATAAGATTCAGGTTTCAGAAGTCATGGATGCATGAGTTGTAGCTTTCGTTTATTGGTTAAATTTTTTTCCCCTGGTTTTGTGAAGTAAGATATCTCAACTAGGAATTCTCTCTCTAAATGAAATGTGAAGTTTACCAAGATGAACCCTGTGATGAGTGGTTTGCGTGAATTGCTAATATTACTAGTTCATAGGTTCCACTGCTGGTGGGCGATTGTCTCCAGGGAGGCGTGTGCCCAGGGTGCTGCCAGGGGGCATCCAGCGGGTGAGCTGTTCCGCAAACATCTAGGCGTATGCCTAGGGATGTGTGTAATACAAACCAACAGTTAGCAGCACCTTGGGTGTGTTGGGCTCCGTGGAGACTAGCTAAATTCATCGGTGTAAGACTGGTATTGACAATTTGGGTCCTTTTAGGCAGTGAAGTATTATGCTTCATTGTTTGCCACCTAGTAGGACTTGGCTTTGTTTTGGAAGTAATACATGGGTTATTACATATGACAGAGGATTCCAAAAACATCTCAATGGTTAAATTTTAGTTCAAATCAAGGAAAGTTGTTCAAAACTAATTCAAAGTTTTAGTAAAATTATCAAAATGACATCAATAACATCTTTTATGATTTTAACTATTTTTTCTGCTCATTTTAAGCTGAAATTGTAACGAGATGGTTGTTTGGTCTTCTATCACATTAACTGATTGATGTATTGGCATGTTATAGTGATGGGGAAGAAAACAATAGCAATTTTCATAAAATTATGTACTTTTAACCTCCAAAAAATGATTCCTAAGATCTAAAGTGTCCTTTGCTATAATGCGAGAGGCCCAATCCAAGAGTACAAGAAGAATTACTTCCCAAATATAAACTTAAGGGAACAGGAAAAAATTGAAACCTAACCTGCAAAAAATGATTCTTAAGATCTAAAATGTCCTTCGCTATAAGGCTGAGAGGCCCAATCCACAGTACATGAAGAAGAATTCAGAAAAGAAATCAAAGAAAACGAGTTCGAGAAAAACAGTACATCCCAAATTTAATCTTTGACCCAACAGAAGAGCATCGCTCACAACCTCAGGCTCTAGCCTTTGCTATCACAAAGCAAAATGGAAATAGGGGGACTTGCCTTGGCCTTATCCCTATCCCTCCAAGCCTTTAGACCTTAATCAACAGATGTATCAGGAGTCACCTACGACCCTTGAGTTCCAAAGTTTTAAGTCCACAGAATGGCTGTTAAATCCTTGTTATTGATGGAAGCTTAGAAAAAGGAAACAAATGTCTCTGGTTGGGCATCAATCTTATCAAAAGGCTAATGGAAATTATGTCTTTTCATTTAATTATGGCTATGTAGAATCTGCAGATGAAGCAGAAAGAAAAGCTATTGAACAAGGATTACGGAAGCAACCAGACAAGGCATCAAGTACATAGAAGTATGGATTGATTCAGCTTAACTGGTGTTATGGCTAAAGGAGAATTTAAATATGTGGCTGGGAAGATGTTCTACCGATTATATAATAGGGAGAGGCCCTGGAGAGGCCCTGAAAGGTAGCGTGGCCCTGTGCCCAGACATAGAGGGGCGTGAAATGATCTCCTCGCCCCATGAAAGGCATAAATCCCACCCCTATTGATGCTTCCGTATGCTCCCGTGTGGGGGCCACACTACCTTTTTAGATTCTTTTTCCCTATATAATTTTAGGGAAGTGATTCTTCCCCCACCCTAGAGTAGTTAGATGGGGAAGTAAAATTAATCATTGTTCATACATGGGCTTCAATGGTATGACAAACCAATTCAAATAGGTTCTGCTCTGGCCCAGAATACCGTTAATCCGGCATGGACTATGTGAGCCCCGAGTAATTTACCAGACAAATTGATAAGTTGGGCATTTCCAGCCCACCAAGCGAAACAGATAGTTTCTTGGTCCCGGCCTGCTAAAGTTGAAAGTTTCATTAAAAAGTTTTTCAATGTGGTAGAACCTCCCCAGGGAATATAAAGGTTTTCATGAGGCTAATCCTGAGCCACCATCCAAGCACTAATGCCTTTGTTTACAAGAATATTTTTTGTGTAGAAAGTCTCAAATTCAGGATCTCCGCTGCACGGATTTCTTGGGAAACAAAGTCTTAGGCACATAGGTTCAAAGCCAAAGCGACTACTCTAGGAGCGTGGCCTAGGCCAGCGCTCCTTGTGTATTTTTACATGGGGAAAAGAGAGAGACACATGGGAGTACTAGCATAGGCTTAGCTCCCAAATAGAGAACCACTTCCCTAACATTGTACCATGTTTTGTTCTTTTTGTTGATGTATGTATCCTTATAGTTGATAGAAAATCTCAGACATATATTAGCTAACAGGTCTAGAATTACTAAATCAGTAAGTAAACTTAATAGAACAAACACTAATTTTTCTTTATCTTTGTTAGTTTTTAGGGAAAGAGAACGCCATCCGATCGTGCAGCGAACATCGCCCTTGTGCCTAGACACAGGGGTGTGTGAAATGACTACCTCACCCCTGGTCATTTCTATCTTTCCATGGGGGTGTACCGGTGTGGGGGTCATTACGTGCTCCCCTGTGTCTAGGTGCAACAGGAGCGTGCGTTGTGTGACTGATGGCATTCTTTATCCCTAGTTTTTAATAGAACAAACATTGATTTCTGTTGTTATTTAAAAATAATAAAAAAAAGGAGAAAAAATGCCACCAGGTCGCGTTGTGGCATGTACCTGTGCCCAAACAAAGCCAAGCGTGAAATGACCACCACACCCTTGCTTTTCCATGGGGGTGGGATGGTCATTTTGCACTTGATTGTGTCTGGACGTAGGTACACGACACAATGCACGGTGTTCCTTTTCCCAAAAAAAAACTAAACAATGTCTCAAAATATTAAAAGGATTGATGTACATCCCAGGAGCACATTGGTGCGGATTACGCCCAGACACATGGGACGAGATGCGACGATCATTTCAACCATTCAGGGGGATAGGCCAGACATTTTGCCTACCCCCATGAGTCTGGGCGCATCCTGCGCTCCCAATGCGGATAACATTTTCCCATATTAAAAATTGGTAAGAGGGTTTTTGAGCCGATTGGACATGGTACACTAGCACCTAATCTCTCTCTCTCTCTCACATATGTTTAAGTCAAAATTTTACTCAATTTAATTCAAAAATCTCTCTCTCTGGTAGTTCTCTAGTGTTTGATAAACCCTCATACCAAAAAAAAAATAAAAATGAAAGTGTTTGATAAACCCCTCGTCACTCTATATTTTTCAATCTTATCCATTTTACATCCTTCGCGGCACTCGGGGATGAGAAGAGATAAATGGCAGGCTTCTTAAGCTATGCATCTCTCCCCCTAAAATTCACCTCCGGAGAAGCTGAAGCTCACTCCTCCTCCTCCTCCTCCTCCTCTTCAATATATTCTCTTAGTTCTCGGAATGTCGTCATTGTCTCTGCCGTTGCTGCTCCCAAGAAGAAGACCAGGAAAAAGAAGTCGTCCAAGAGCGACGATTCTTCTTCTTCCTTATCTTCATCTTCTACTTCAATTTCGACTGCCGAGAAAGGTCTGAGATTCGTTTTCATGGAGGAGCTGATGGAGCGTGCTCGCAGTCGTGATGTCGCCGGCGTTTCTGAAGTCATTTACGACATGATTGCTGCTGGACTCACCCCCGGTCCTCGATCCTTCCATGGCTTGCTTGTCTCCCATGCTCTTAAAGGCGATGCCGAGGGGGCGGTATCTATCTGCATCCATCCTTTCTCATTCCTTCTGCAAATTACCAAAAAAAAATAAATAAATAAAAAAATTGTTCTTATACTGGTGATTGTACTCAAAATACAGATGCAGGCACTTCGAAGGGAGTTGAGTGCTGGCATTCGTCCTTTACACGAAACGTTTCTTGCACTTATTCGATTATTTGGTTCTAAAGGTCATGCTACCAGAGGTTTAGAAATTCTTGCGGCAATGGAAAAGTTAAAATTTGACATCCGACAAGCTTGGCTAGTTCTTGTTGGTATGAACTACTAAAATTGTCAACCTATTGTCTTTTAAGCTCCAACAATGTTTTGAAAGGCTGTTCTAAGTTGACCAAGTTGTTGAACCAGAGGAGCTTATCAGAAACAATCATCTGGATGATGCCAATAAAGTTTTCCTGCGAGGTGCTGAAGGTGGACTTCGAGCCACTGATGAATTATATGATCTTCTAATTGAGGTTGATTGTAAAGCTGGAGATCATTCTAATGCTTTAACCATTGCCTATGAAATGGAGGCTGCTGGCCGAATGGCAACCACATTTCATTTCAATTGTCTTCTCAGTGTGCAGGTAAGTCAAATACCACTTTCTGACTGAAAATTCCAGAATTCTGTAGTTTCAATGTTAGCATGTGGTCTGCTTCAGCTATCTTTACTGGACTGTCTGAGATGCTGGTTGATGCTGCCTACATGAGCACTTGCTAATTGCTAATAATAGTTTTATTTCTGGTGAATGAAATTTATCTTCCATATTATTTAGTTGTTGGAATTTGACAAAGGTGTCATCATAGAAAAATGGATAAAAGCCAGATTGAGTCAAGTAGATCACAAGCATGCCTTAAAACGACTGTTTGTTCCTTCCAGAAGGCTTCTACAGGGTCAGAAAATTTACCTAGCATAAAACTAGCCTAGGGAAGCTGATTGGAGTGGATCGCTATGCAAAGGGTGATCTTGTTCGATGTGGAGTATCCAGAATGGAACAAAACAAAATGAACAAATCATCACGGAAATGCAGATCATATTAGAAGTATAAAAATAAAAATAAATACGAAGACTGAAGGAAACAAGGATAGTTTTGTTATAGTATTTAGGAATTTTGGGTAGGTTTCTGGTCCCTGGAGTGATCATAACATACTGGAAATGATACTACTATGAACAAATGGTGTTGTCAACTGTTATGATTCCTTACACCCCAAAAAAAAAAAAACTGTTATGTTACCCTCATCTCACTCATTTCACCAAGTGACCACAACCAAACATGTCAACCACAAAATATGCAGATATTAGAGGTAAAAGCCACTATATACAAATCCACACTTCATAAAAAAGTTCTACAAAACATTGACTTCTGAAACTGAATCTTGTATATTTCTTTGTTATTAGCTTTGTGAAAGCTTGAGCCTTGATTCATGAAACTCATCTTGTAATATTGGAACATATCAAATGTAAGGAAGCTTGACGGGAAAACTATTGTGATTACTAAGCTTCATATCCCATAGAGACCTAACAATACTTTGCTGGTGCTCAGTATTTTCTCCTCCCCAACCCTCCCCCAAAACCAGTGCAACCAAGGTTCTGACTTTAGTAGTTAGTGTCTTAACCAAGTTTGAGCTGTTTTATCTGAAGACTTCTGTATGAACTTGAAACTAAGTATAAAAAAGTCAACACCTCTCCATTTACAGACATTTTTTAAGGTAATAAATAGCTGGATGGAAGCATCCACATGGATTGTTAAAACTGACGTTTCATAGAATAAATCCTAATTAGAATCAAGCTAGAATAGGAAGCTAATGCAAGAGTCGACCTCGAACTGGGGAGAAACCAGTGAGAGATCGATTGTAGCCAGGATCACCATGATAAGGAACAAATTAAATAACTAAAACTCTTGTTTTTTTATTGTTGTTTTTCTATTACATATGAATGGAGGACATAAAGGAGAAGAAGATAAAGGGGGTAGGGGATGGGCTATCTCAGTCCTGGGTCTCTCACCCACAGCTATCCCATCTGTTGAACAGGGAATGTTCTCCCATAACCGATGACAAGCATGGCCTCAAAATTCTATTATTCAATTCTGATTCAAGTACAACTGATGGGGCCTATATATAGCTTGGCCTATCCTTCACAAAATAGAAAGTTGAAAATTAGAAAGTAACAAAAAAGGAAACTACTATAAGCCTCTTACAAGAGAATATTGAGGCTTGTACGCCAAGTAATCTGATACTTGACTAAGTAAGACTTAACTAAGTAAACTGAAATAAAATTAGCAAGTAAACAAAAATAGAACTTAAGTAAATAGTAACTAACTAAATCAGCAATAAAATCCGCCTTCTCTTGCTGTCTTCAGTGGGGCCCACAGAATCTCAAATATTTGCTTGGATTTCCTTCCCATACAAGGCTTATGAACCCACAAGACTGTTCACGTGAACAGTAGTTCGGGTACTGTTCATGTGAACAGTAAACTTTTTTTGTTTTTTGTTTTTTTGAAGTCTTTTTGTCTTGTTCGTCATGTTTCTCTCTGGGCTGGGGCTGCCTTAGGTGATGCTCCAGTAAACCAATAAAAACTTGCCACATCATCAGACCAGGCTGCCTCTCACAGCAGTCGAATCCACAACCTTGCTGGGCTGGTTTTGGGGCTTGTTGCTGCGGGTACATATGGACTTGAGATCTACATTAGAAGCAGTTCCACTTTCTTATCAGTGAAGTTTTGGGGTGTTATTTCCTCTTGTTGTCCAAAATTTATTGACGTCTTGTTTGATACCATGTTATCAAAACCAGAATTTGGTGAATGCTTGAATGATCGATTGTGATCAGCCAAGCCCCTTTATTTATAACTCTTAATAACATAATTACATGACAAAAATAACCCTGCCATAGCCGACATAGCTAGGCAGTACACAAAACAACTTAAATCATAAATTAAAACACCCAAAAGACCAGAATACCCCCCACGGTATTCTGGTTTACATTATTCAACAGTTTTCAAATTCTCTTACTATATGTGGTAATAAAAAGTTTCTTAAAGCCTTGCATCAATTTTCATTTACAGTTGTAAGTGGGTTATTCCAGGCTTTTAGTTGCAAAGTTAAGCTAGTTTTCACATATAGCACCATCTAAATCATACCATATTCTTTCTTTCATGTAGGCTACTTGTGGAATACCAGAGATAGCTTTTGCAACATTTGAGAACATGGAATATGGAGAAGGTTTACTATTTCCTTTCAAACTTTTGCGCATAAGATCTACTAGTGTTTTTGAACTTTGTTTTCAGTTGTAGAGAGTTAAAGAAAAATTCCTTTCGCCTGTTTCTGTATTGAAAGCTTTCGCAGTCCATGAAATACAGAAGTATGTGAAAAAGGCATTCAGGTTTTCTATATGCCCTCAGTCAGTTGGTATACAAATAATGGGGTTATGCGATAACATGTAAAGAACGTTTATAAATAGTCTTCCATGTACCTTGAAAACTTTTCACAATGTAGACGTAAAGATTGAGGTTAGGCATACCATGTGCTGTGTTAGCCCAGGAAGAGTAAGGTTTTCAGGCTGTGCCTCTACGCCTTCACCTTAAATAACACTTCCATGTCAACAACTTCTCCATAAGTATCCTTGTTACAGAACATTTGAGGTATTCACTTTTATAATCCTAATTACTATTTTGTATGGCAGACTATATGAAACCTAATACAGAGACATATAATTGGGTGATTCAGGCATATACCAGGGCTGAATCATATGATCGGTAATATCTATTGCATTAACTGTTTAATACTTTTACCAGTCTGATTGATTATTTCATTGATTTTTGCTCGAAAATCTTCCTGTTGGTTTTTCTTTTTTTATGCTTGAAATGTTAAAATTTAACCCCCCCTGTTGAGTGTGTTAATGATCTTAGATTTTCAGTCTTGGTTTATCTAATTAATGTGCAAACAATTCTATGTAGATATGACTTATTGTATTTAGACTTTGAAAGTTCTCTGTGAAGCAAATGGAGTGATAGGATCATAGTACTTTAATTAGTATAGGAATTTGAACTCCAAATAGTTGTAATGATCTAGATATTCTGCTTCATTGAAGGCTATTTTGGTATCTGTTTTTTAATATCAGTATGTTGTATAATAAAAATACAAGGATATCTTATCTACTTTAATTGCACACAGAGACCAAAAGAGAAAAAAAATAAAGTGAGAAGGATAAATAAATTCTGGTTGTGGTTGCTGATATTTTACTAGTCTATTATGCCAATCAGATCCAACAGTATTCTTTATCTTATATTCAACAGTTCTTTTCTCTGTCGTAACTAATCAAGTATGTACCTAACATATATGCATGGTTGTTGTTCTACTTATGTTCTCTTTCTGTGGGTGGATATATTAATCTGATCGACGTTACCATTGCATGACCTTACATTGCCTGTACAATGACCTGGTCAACCGGTTTATAGGTACTCCTGGAATTGTTTACTAGTTTGTCAGTTAATAAATGGAATGAATGACTCATGACCTCATACATAAGCATAAGCCACTACCCCTTATTAAATGGTAAAAAATAACTAGTAAGTCAAGATCAATTCATATAAATAAACTTGTTATACAATAAAAGTTAACCTATCAAGCTGCACAACAGTGAATGAATTGATCAAATACCGTCCTCGGACTCATTAATGGAATTATATTGATGGCTTTGAACTCTCTAAACTGGAGGATTGTTGATCGTGATTCAATGATTTAGTTTTACCGTCCCTCAATGGATCCCTGGAACAGGGTTTCTCTATTCTGGAAATGGACACTTGAGTTTGTCCTCATGCCTGGATGGAAATTTATATGACTGTTGTCTAACATTCTATTTTAAGGTCTTTTACCTTTTATATGTAACTTATTTCTCTGAAGAGTAACTTATTTAGCAGAACCACTGACCTTCACTGCACTGGAGCCTTTTTTTTGGCTCCCATCGAAGTTCTGTTTGAATTATCTTTAAACTCTTATGTACCTTCATCAATATCCTAATAATAGGTATATAAACAAATCTAGAGATTGGCCAACTTTACTTTTTATCAGTGCTATTCTTCAACCAAAGAACAAAAGCCTTTTCTACCACTTGATCAACTTTATACTCTTGATCATGTGTGTAATAAATCCAGAACTTAAGAAACCAGAATCTAAAGAAGAAGATGGGAGAAGGGGCTGTGCAATAGAATGGAATAGTCTATCGCACCAGCCAAACTTAATTTATATTCACTAAAAAGGATTACATAATGAAATAAAATTCTTAAGTTAGATAGGCCTAAAGCCTAATCACAATAGGGACCTAAATTCTAATTACAATGGGAAAGATAAGAAATAAGAAGAAACTAAACTACTTAGATAATTATTCACCCAAAAAAAAAAAATCCTATTTAGATAAGAATATAATCCCATGGTATAGAGGTCCATGGACACCCATGGACCTCCAACTGAGACATACACTAACAATCTGCTGTAGCTTAATGCAATTGAATCTTAAGCCAACAGGATACTTGCCTTCACAAAATATATAAAGCCATGGGAATTTCATTTTCTTACCAGTGCTCACACGTTTTTTGCTAAGATATGCACTTATATTTGTTTAGTAATGAGAACAAATAAGCATCATTGGCCATTCTTGGTTCAATCATATATGGTAGTTATTGGGGATTCATACTTTTACAGGTATTCTACCTGGAAAATCTTAATATCTTCATTTTGTTAATGATTTGTTCATGACTTCAGGGTTCAAGATGTAGCAGAATTACTTGGCATGATGGTTGAAGATCATAAACGTTTGCAACCCAATGTAAAAACATATGCGTAAGCACAATCCACGTCCATTGAGGATAAAATAGTTTCCTTTGTCAAAATATATTGTGGCTATTGGAAATTTTGGTACTGCATGGTAAAAAGTAAGAACCACTGTCCAAATTTAGTGATTTAGTAACATTTCCATCAAGTATGCTACATTGATTTAGTTTCATTTTCTATACGACAATGTACAAGATTAGTGTTGCTTCTGTAGCATAGATCGAAATTGGAGTTTTCAATACTCAATCTACCACCTCCTAATTTTTGTCTCTTTTTTTCTTTCAAAAAACTAACTGTTATCTTTCTGAGGTTAAAATAGTTTTTAGATGTTGTCAATAAATAGAGTTGAACTGCAAAACAGGATTCATGTAGCCAACCCATTCAGTTTCGTAAGGCTTAATGAGTTGAGTTATCTACTGCCTTACTACCTAATGAATATAATACTTTTCTAAACAGGTTGCTGGTTGAATGCTTTACCAAGTATTGCGTTGTACGAGAGGCTATCCGGCATTTTCGTGCCCTTAAGAACTTTGAAGGGGGAACAAAAGTACTACATAATGAAGGAAACTTTGATGATCCACTTTCTTTGTATCTCCGGGCTTTATGTCGGGAAGGTATGTATATTGGCTTTATTATGTTCAAAGAAATTATTTCCTCTTCTTTTTTTTTCTTTTTTTTCTTTTTTTTTTCTGTCCATCTCTTTACACACTAATCAATTAACATAAGCACCCCCTTGGCAACCAAAGAATAAGTAAAATGCTTTCCAGTCATCTAAATTTATTGAGGATATGGAGTTCTTTTGTTTTAGATGAAATTCTACATATATCACTTAAGTTTTTCTGAACTTCAAATACCCATCCGAAAAATAAAAAGGGGATGAGGGGTACAGGTTCTGTGGCTGCAGTTGACTAGAGAACTTGGTTGTAAACATGAAGGCCTGATTATATAAGTTAAGCATCACTTCCAATAATAGCAATTGTTTGATCATAGTTTGAGCCATTGAAATGTAAAATGCATCCAAGTCTATAATAACTCTGGTACAAATCAATGAAGCCTTAATATCTATAGGATTCTTTTAAATTATTTTTTTTGGGGGTGTGTTCCAGTATTTGGTAAACATCCAAGAGTTTTAGTTTTGTGACTTGAACCTCTATCATGCTCATTATTATTTTATAAACATGTCTATACAATGGTCAACTGGCAACCATCAACAGGAAGTGAAAACCTCCTTCATACTTTTTGTTAAGAAAAACAAGTTTTGTTTTTCAATCACTGATTTTGTGGTCTGTAATTTCAAGCAGAAGTAACCTAACATATGGAAAATATTTGGGAGTTGGGACCTATAATCTTCACTGCAGAATTTAGTTAATTTGGAACTTTGATTCACCATGACCTTATGATTAAGATATCATTGTGTGCCCAAAGAAATGGCAAACATTCCACATTGAATGCAATCTAAATTTTTTTCATAGTTTTCAAATGTCTCCATCACTCCAGGGAGTTTATCTCACTTTGATGTTCTATTTCTGTTTGTTATGGTATGACCCTGCCCTTTTTGAGTGGAAAAGCTTACATAGGATTCACAACCATCTACTTACAGAATTTTTGGTATCTGCAACTTCTGCAAGAAAAGAAATTTTATCAAGTACAAAAATCTGTACAGCATAATTTTAAAAAAAAATAAAAAACATTTGATTATGTAGTGGACAAAAATATATATACATATGTTTCGCGGACCTCAGCGCAATGGTAAGGTTGCTCCATTGCGACCTAGTGTATCGGGTTCGAGTCGTGACACAGCCTCTCCGTGAAGCAGGGGTAAGTACGCGCAGGGGTAAGGCTGCGTACATTATGACCCTCCCCAGAACCCGCAGTGGTGGGAGCCTCGTGCATTGGGTATGACCCTTTATGTATGTTTACGTAAAGATCATTTGTAGTGGCAGTATGTAAAGAACATTTGTACAGGCAACAGAATGACTAGTTCTCTTTATAAACAATCTGGTAGTTTAAAGCAGTTCCAATCAGGATTCTACCCACTCTGTTGGATGTCTTCTCCTCCTTTAGCACTTACATTTGATTTGTTGCTGAACTGGTCTATCTATGTTCTGAACCAGGTAGAATTGTTGAGTTGCTTGAAGCTTTAGAAGTTATGGCTAAAGATAATCAACCCATTCCATCTAGAGCCATGATATTGAGCAGAAAATACAGGACATTAGTTAGCTCATGGATTGAACCTCTGCAAGAAGAAGCTGAACTTGGACATGAGATCGATTACATTGCCAGGTTTGCCTCATTTACTCTTACTAGTTCTAGTAGATAATAATCATTCTCCAGTCTTGGTGTTCTAATGTACTTGTTAAGTTAATTAAGTCATTTACTTTGGTGCACTGAAAATTTCACGTTCTCTTGATGCTTGGGTTTCTGATTAATACAGTTTTACAGTGAGCGCAGTGTTTCTCTGTATACCAAAAACTAATGGCTAGTGTATTTGTACCATTTTTGCTCTAAGCTAGTTGCTTAACACTGGACAGTTTAGTGCAGCATAATTTTACTGCTGTATCTGTTTCATCAACTCAAGTGGTGGCACAGGAAAGCACTTTTCCTTCTTTCATTCTCCCTCTCTAATTTTTTTAGAAGGGTAAGATACTATAGATAATATCCAATTTTTGCTAAACATAAGTTATATGAACCATACAAGATTTTTAGGTGCGACTCATGTACAAAACATATATGAATGATGGAGTATGAGTTAGCAATAGCACTTCATCCCCTCCTTAGCATACAGAAAGTGATCCTGTTGAGTTATTTGACTTATAAGAGGATTGACACCCAAGAGAATGGATCTCTGTAAATCTTCCTTTGGACATTTTCCTCAGTGTGGTACATATATTCAAAATCTGCTTGTTCCTCTCCTTCCTAGCACACCAGCAGATTGCAGAGGGAACTTGGTTCCATTATGTTGCCTACTCTTGCTGAAATCATTACCTGGTCATCCCTTGGGAGGCTCTAAACACCTTAAGGAGTTCCTCACTCATCGTCAAACAGCCACAAGGAGGAATTCAACTTGCCAAAGCAGAGGGACAGTGCATGAGAAGATGGATCACATATTTCATCTCCTTCTTGCACAGGGAATAAACATATTTGTCATGATTCTCTTCGGTGCCACCAGGTGGTCCACTGTAATTTTTATTGAATAAGACTGCCCACATATATTAAAAGAGCGTCCCAGTGCACGAGGCTCCCACTACTGCAGGGTCTGGGAGGGGCAAATGTACGCAACCTTACCCTCTGCTTTGCAGGAGAGGATGTTTCCAAATTTTGAACCCACAACCAACAGGTTGCAATAGTGCAACTCAACCTTTGCGCCAAGGCTGCCACATATATTTAAAATAAAAATAGAGAACACAGTGTTTTGAGAAGATGTGAGAACCCTGGCCTAGTTGGTTGCTATACTTTTTCCTGCAGGCCTGAACCAAAGGAATGTTTCTGTGGTTCTTGATTTTCTTGTTGGCAAACTAGTGTCGCTAAGTTTTTTGTGATTGACTCTTATGCTGAAGTGAAGTCTGATTATTCCCAGGTACGTAGCAGAGGGGGGTCTTACAGGTGAGCGCAAACGGTGGGTACCACGTAGAGGGAAAACTCCTCTAGATCCTGATGCCCTTGGATTTATTTACTCAAACCCAATGGAAACCTCTTTCAAGCAGCGTTGTCTTGAGGATTGGAAGATACACCATCGCAAGCTACTGAAGACCCTTCGGAATGAAGGACCTGCAGCCCTTGGGAATGCATCTGAATTTGATTATCTCAGAGTAGAGGAGAGGTTAAAGAAGTTTATCAAGGGTCCTGAACAAAATGTTTTAAAGCCTAAGGCTGCTAGTAAGATGATTGTCTCTGAGTTGAAGGAAGAGTTAGAAGCACAAGGCTTGCCTATTGATGGAACTAGAAATGTGCTTTACCAGCGGGTGCAAAAAGCAAGAAGAATAAATCGTTCACGTGGTCGGCCTCTTTGGGTTCCTCCTGTGGAAGAGGAAGAAGAGGAGGTTAATAGCTCTGTCCCGACCATTGTGTCAATCTTGGTTCTTGTGTATTTTCACTTTTAAGTTACATATTCATAGTTTTATCTCATGAGTTAAATTTGACATTCTGTGGTGTATTCTCTTTCCTTCGTGTGCCAAAACTGAAGGTCTCTCTTTTTTTTTCGGAGTTATTTTAACGTTATTCTTCTTGCAGATTGACGAGGAGTTGGATGAATTAATTTCACGGATTAAATTGGAAGAGGGAAATACAGAGTTTTGGAAGCGTCGTTTTCTTGGAGAAGGCATCAATGGTGACCATGGCAAGCAACCTGAACCAGTGAACTTGGAACTTCAAGATATGTCAGATGATGCTGATACTTCTGATGAAGCTGATGCTTTTGATGATGCTGATGTTGTGGAGGATGTCGCCAAAGAGGTTGAAGACGAAGAGGCCGATGAAGAGGAAGAGGAAGTTGAGCAGACTGAGAACCAAGTGGGGGACAGGGTTAAGGACAAGGAAGTAGAAGCTGCTAAGCCTCCTCAAATGATTGGTGTCCAGTTGCTGAAAGATTCTGATGAAACAACTGCCACATCAAGCAAATCAAAAAAGAAAGTTTCCCGAAATCGAATGCAGGTCTGAAATTGGATTATCCACCCTTTAATACTTTTTTATGTAATTTTTCGTTGGAATATAGAAGCTTTAAGAAATATTTTCCACTGCATCATGTTTTTATTTTGCTTTAGGTAATATCATAGGTTAAAATTTTCGTTTTTATGTGCAAGCATCCAGCATCCAAGCAGACTTGAGAGGTTTAAGAGTCAGACACTTTCAAAACGCTTTGCTTCACAGTCAAATGGTTGTAAGATCTAAATGTGTAATGTAGTCCTAGGTTTGAATAGTCAGAATAGGAGCCAAATAACCAGGATCTGCTAAGAACAGGGTAGTTCGGCTAGGTCAAAATAGGAGTTTGTGGTCAAATTAGGGTTAGGGTTAGGTCAAGTTGATGTAGGGGATTCTTCCAGTGAAGTTTACGTTAAGTTTTAATGGAGGGAAGTGTGCTGGAATGAATCGGCAGCAAGGTTAGGGTTAGGGTTTGGGTTTTTGAAAGAGAAGATGGATTTCTAGGATGTAGGATGATCAATTTGGAATGGGACTTGGATCGATTTTTCCTTAATATGAGAGGAGAATTCGATCAAGTTATGATGTGATTTGGATGGCTCTGTAGCCTGGTTTGGTCTTGGGAAAATTGAAAACAAAAGGGGGGCGGGAATCTAGGGTTTGGGTGTATGGAAGGTAAGAAGAAGAATGGTAGGGGGTTGGGGATGTTCCAACTTACTGTTGTTGCAGAGTTTATTGGACGGCAGTTTGAGTGAATGAGAATCCCTGCATAAAAATCAGAATCTGAACGAAGAATGAGCCAAGAGAACAATCACGAACCACCTGGACTTCACACCGCAAGGTGTCGATTGGATCAAACACCAATCCCACCAACCTTGATCAAACACAAGACAAAAATCTTCAATGGAGAAGAAGAGCAGAAAAAAGCTTTTCATTAATCAAAATTCGTGTTCAATGCTTGCCCCCCTTACAACCTTGTATAAAAGACTCAAACATAAACTCCTACACTTAAAAGGAAAGGCCTAACCCAATCCTTAACCTATTGGGTAACTTAAACTGACTAAATAACAAAGGAAATAGACTCAAAATATGGCTGGACTTATAAAGTCCTAATTCAGCCCAACTTACATTACAATTAAATAGTCACATGACCACTTAACCAAGTCACATGATCACTTAAGTGATCACATGACCACTTAACCAAGTCAGGATCGCTTAAGTGATCGCATGACCACTAATTACATAAAAATAAAACTAAGGAATTAAAACAGCTAATCCCGTATGCGACCCTATTACTCATACTTTAGGTCCATAAAAATGACCTATTACATTGGAAACCCATGGGATCAAAGGCCCAACATGTATATAACCCAACCCTAGACTTATTCCTAATAAAACAAGCTTATTTTCGTGATGAATCTGCATCAATGTGATTCCGATTGAACAACGAAATAACTTTGATTTTCATGCTGTAGCCTGTAAGTTTTTGTAAAAACAAGGAAAAAGATCAAAGAAAAAATAGCAGAAGAGAGGTAGGGAAAATAATAGCTGGGTATCCACCTAGTTCTCCATCTCCATTACAAATCCATTCAGCTTAAATGAAGTGAATTAGTTGCTGTAAAGTCATCAATTCATTGAGAAAAAAATAACTTGGTACAGCCCTATACATTGATGTAAACATACTCTAACCGAAAGTAGGGGATCATATAGTTTAGGATAAATATACCTCAAAGTAGCTGTTGAAAGCTGAAATATAGATTGACTTGTTTGGCATTGGTTCTGACAGAATTTGCTCATATAAATCTGGGTCTTTTCTTGAGGTGGAGGTCTTCCCTTGTTCCTGGGGCCTTCTGGTTTGGTTGTTAATTTTTAATATAGCCCATGCAATCAGGTCAGGTATGCTAGTGCCGTCAAAAGAAATTACATGTCAGACCAATGTCTCATTTTGCAATTGGAATTCCCATTATATGAAATTGAACCTCACTTTTTTCCCCCTAAGTCATTGTCTGAATGACTGATTAAGCACTGATTAAATAACATCAACCTCTAGTATAGAAATAGACTGGTTTTTCTCCTACAAGGTTTCTTCAAAACCTAAGCTCTCACATTATACAGGATGATGATGATGACGATGACTGGTTTCCTGAAGACTTACATGAGGCATTTAAGGTGATGAGAGAGAGAAGAATTTTTGATGTTTCAGACATGTATACCATAGCTGATGCATGGGGTTGGACGTGGGAGAGAGAACTGAAGAACAGGCCTCCTCAGAAATGGTCACAAGAATGGGAAGTTGAGTTGGCTATCAAAGTAATGCAGAAGGCATGTACTTTTCTTTTCTTTTTTCTTACTGCTTTCTTGTATCAAAATTATGTTTTCACTGCTGCATAATTTTCATAATATTTCGTATCTCGTCTTCTATTGTCACTGTTCTTTTATTTATTTATTTTAGTTGTTTTTGCTTTAAATCAATAACTAAAGCAAACTAAGCTCAAAGCATATCTGAGCTGTACTTGAGGATAGCAGCATTCAAGAACAAGATCAAAAGATATCCCCAATGCAATAACCACACTCAAAGCTCCATATCAAAACAACATTGAAAGCCCAGTCAATTCAAACAGAAAAGATGCCCACCAAGCAATTCTAGCATTCACCTTGTATTCATTCTCAAAACTAGGTGATCCAACTAGGGAGTTGATACACTCGGGATCAGTCAGATTTATGGTCGGGTTGCCCATTTGACTTGTTGGCGATGATTTGGTTTTGACTAATAATTACTCGGATAAGTCATTTCTTAACTCAGGGATTCAAATCATGAGTCAGATGATATTCACTTTTTAACTCAGTGATTCAGTTCAATGGGTCAGATAATATACTCATTTCTTGCATGTTAATAACTGTTTTTTCACTTCACATTATTTCATGAGTTAATTCGCCTCAATAACCAGGTCCACACAAATTGGTAGGTGCTTGAGTGGATCTTATCTTTCATGTTGTAAATACTGATTAGATGTTTACAACCTTTCCTTTTTATACTTCAGTCTTGAACCTCTCTTTCATTGACTTGTTTACTTTGTTCATAGTGGTTCATGTCTAACTATGAGCTAATAAATAAAGCTTCTTTATCTTTACCGATCAAGCTTCTTTAAGTCCTAGATGTTTAATTTCATCATTGCACAAAGAGAAGCATTGACTTTAAAGATTAGTTATCAATATCATTTAGGCCTGGGAAATTTTGGTTTAATTGGTGGACCGATGTGCTGGGATACTATTTCATTTCATTTTAGATTTTCTAAGTTTTCAGTATCTTTTGGCCTTCTTCGAATTTTTTGGATTTTATTTTAGTCCTGATTTCGATCATGATCCAAGGCTTCCTTTTTTTTTGGGGGGGGGTGGTTTGGGGGGAGGTTAGAGCTGAGCCCAACTGAGCCTACTTTGTTTGACTCAGGTTACAAACACGACCAATTTCTAATAGTTTTCTGCTAACTTGGGCTCAATACTTAAATATTAAGTGGTGATTTCTTTTAGAATGAACTATGTTGGAAGTAAGCTATCTATGTGCATCTATGTCTGCACATATTCATTGTATATAAACACCGAAATTTCCAAACATTCATTATGTCCCCAAACTGAAATGCCAGCCGAATTGAAATTTACAATGTACTCTTAGTATGAGTTACAAACTTATGGAGATACATTATGGTATGTCAGGTGATTGAATTGGGTGGAACACCAACTATTGGGGATTGTGCCATGATACTGCGTGCAGCCATTAGAGCTCCACTCCCTTCAGCTTTATTGAAAATCTTGCAAACGACACACAGTCTGGGTTATGTTTTTGGGAGGTAAGATCAGCTTTCTTAGAGATGCCTTAAATCAATCATAAGCTGCCTCATCCTTCAAATTGAAATACCAATATCTTTCTATTTCTTTGTTTGGCTGCAGCCCTTTGTATGATGAAATCATCTTGTTATGTCTTGATCTTGGTGAACTCGATGCAGCCATAGCAATTGTTGCAGACATGGAGACCTCTGGAATCACAGTCCCTGACCAAACCCTGGACAGGGTGCTTTCTGCTAAGCAGGGTACTGATGCTGCTGTCGATGGTGAATCATTGTAGTTGGGATATCGCAACACCCATCAATTCTAGTTTTGTCTGATATGTCACTTGGTCCTGAGTTGCATATCTCCATGCAGTATGTCAATTTGGTAGTTTTAAGTGAAATTCATATAGATTTACCAGTCATTCCCAAATATTTAGCCTTCTCTTATCATTTTGTTTTGGAAAATGATCAGCCATGGGATGATGGAACTTTCATCCTTCCACATATATGGAGCCAGGGATAACCCATTACAGTAGTCTGTCCAAAATTGAGTTTGTCAAATTGCTAAGGTCATGTTTGGTGATTTTTTTTTGTACAGAAAAATAATTCTGATGCAATTACCTTTTGTAAATTATTTCTTCGCAAAGCTCTGATATGGAGGATATCATTTGGAGTATGCTAGTAAAGCGTTTCTTTTCTTTTCATTTAAAAAAAAAAAAAAAAAAAAAATCTTAGGGTTACTAGCATTTCTTTGGACAATTCATAATTGGTTGCATATTTACCTAACACTGTTGCTTGAACTACTAAAGATTTAGTTTAAGGTTGCTAGTTCAGATTGAAACGTGAAGGGAAACAGAGGTGGAGCCTCGATTTGAACTAAACTTGCAACCCTAGGGTTTGAGAATTTTGGACAATCATAAACTTCTAAAGTTGGCGACCTTGGAGTCCTAATTTCCACTGATGAAGTTGCAGTTGAGGTGTTGCAACTTTTTTTGCTAAAATTGCACCAAGCTGTGACTTTGACCGATTCAAAGATTAAAAGAAATTTTGTCTGTGCATTATTTAGGGTACTTTTAGGCACTTGCGGTGAGGGAGAGTTCTACTTCAGATTCAGGCAAGAAACTGCTGCCGGGTCGTGTGGCTCCTGCACCAGCACAAGGGCTAGTGAGAGCGTGCACATAAACATTGACATGGAACAGATTTTTGATTTCACAGGGGATGGGATAGTAATTTTGCACATTCCTATTTCTGTTCACAGGAGCCACACAACAGCTTTCTTTTACCCTAGTCATTAATACTGGGTGAATGTTTCCTTTGTGAACACTTTGTCCATGCCACCCATCTACTCATCGTTGAAGTTTTAGATTACGAGGTTGCATAATGAAGATCATAGTTTCTCTAAATCTAAACGTTTTAAGTATGTTGGAAGATAATGTAATAAAGCTGCTCATCAAGCGGCAAGGTTTGCATGAAACAAAGAAAGCACCTGGATTGAATGGACTCCACCATGCCTGAACCCAGTGCTTGCCGAAGACGGATTTGCAAGTTTATATTGAGAAACATGGACACTTTGCATCTTTCATCAAGAGCACAGATCTTGGCTAGGCAATTGTTAAAGCTGATATAGGTGTATTCTAAGATCAGTTTATCTCCCAAGTCTGTGTTTGTTATGTCCAGCCCCTTTGCTTTGGTCTAGTGATTATGCTAGACATTTCCATGTGTTATTGATCATCCTATGTGACTGTAACCTCATTATTTGTTGCAACAAAATATCCATATCCCAAAAAAAAAAAAAATAAAGAGATTAGAAATCACCATCATCAATGCTAGATTGAATTGCATCACCAACGAGATGCCAATTCTAGAGAATTTTCTTCCAAGCCCAAGATACATCATTAGGGCAAAGTGGCAGTCCAAAGTGGCCGGTCTCTGAAGGTCTGGGAGATGTAAATATACACGTAAGGGGTGTTTGTTCTTTGCCCAGGAGAGGAGGGTGCACTAGCATCTCCTACTCAGTCTTTCCTTCAGGCAAAGAGGCCATTTCATGTGAGGAGAGAGACAGACAGTTCTGTTAAATGGCCCACCACATTGACTTAACCATCAGAACCGAATGCTAAACATAGTGAACAATTTCTTGCTTTCTAAGAAAACCCTCAATACAATTAATAAAGCTGGAATTGCTTGGGGGAGGGGGGGAAGGGGACAAGGTATTACCAGTGGAATTTTGCTTGGGTAGGAGTTGGGAGACCATGGCTCTCTCTAACAGGCTCACCAACTGAAAAATTTGTGTGAATCAAATAACCATCTCATTGTGCAATCAGACAGCTACAATGAACAGTTAACCAATTATTTATTTATTTTTTTTTTCAATTTTCCCATATTGTCATAGCAGGAGTTACCATCTCATGGTGCAACTAGACAGCTACAATGACAGTTAAAAATATTTAAAGGCTAATTCATACTCTTTTCTTTTAACCACTTAGAAATTTGATATAGAAATGCAGCTTCAGGCAGCAAGGGAAGCGAGAGTGGTTTAAGGGCGTTGATGAAAGCCATTGAGAGAATCATACTAGCCAAAACCATTATGATCCAAGCCAATGAATTTATTTCAAAGCTGACCAGCGGAATAAGACCTGTGCTCAGTTTCTGTGCTTCTCCCAGCCTGTCATAAAAATCGGTCACAGTTAAGAAATTATAAAATGCAGTTATTGTGTAAAAGCACCCTGCCGGTCATGATCTTTCATGCTCTGGTTTAGTTCAAGACCTCCACTATCCACAGCAAATCCTAAGAACAAGAAAATTCCAGAATTCAATAAGCTGCAGCAAAGTTCAGACTTCTCCCAGAAGCAACTTGGAGGATACAATCTAGGAATAATAAAGCCTGCCTTCAGGAACATCACAAGATAATCCTTATGATTATTAAAGGACGCGAAGAAATTATTTCTCCATAAGTACCGAACTGACCAACCAAGCAACCACAACTTACTGGAACAAATTCTGCCGTTTATTTGCCTTTCCGACGCTTAGTACTGGCACAGTCGGGGCAATACCACTTCCCTTTGGGGGGATCTTTCAGTCCAACACAGCCATAATGGAACCACTCTATCTTGCACTGTCGGAAGGTAACACAAAATCTGAATTTTAGATTACAGAAAAATAACATCAAAGGGAAAAACCAACACACAGAAAAAAAGAAAAAAAAAAGGGATAGTCATGTATACATCTGGGTTATCACATGCAATCATCTCCCCAAAGCTGATTTGGTTGCAATAACAGTATGTTGGTTCATTTGGATCTACTGGCAAGTCTAAATCCATGCTTGGTGGATCTGCTGCCACCGTCGCCGCTGCAGCTGAGCGTGTCCTGCAGAGATAAGAGGCCAGTGAACTAATATATCTAATAAGCCCATGAAATTAAACATGCGTGAGTGAAATAAAGAGCTTTCAAATGGGTGTTATACCTGAAAGTGCAAACTAGGTTACGGGTTTCAGATAAATGGAGGAATCAAACTATTATGACACTACCAAATTGGATATGGAAATACAAGTATCATCATGTTGAGAAAATATTAGTACCACAGTACCAGTCCTAAATGTAATTGCATTTTTATCTATTCCCTGTATTTTCACATTTTTGCATTTATTTATCCCCCTAAATATTTAAACGCTTTGCATCTATATCTTGACATGAAAAAACAACCATCTATCATCACATTAAACTTCAAAGTTCCAAAATACCATCAACCCTGTGATCCACAAGCATAAAGCATAACAGATTAAACAACATTGCACAACTGTATAACTACCCTGTAATCCAAGATACAAGTCAGCAGATCCATCAGCACTACTACTGAAAATCTTCACCTGTTTGACATTTACATTTAAATTTCATGACAAACAATAGTAACTATTTTTTACTTTCAATAATATTCATAATAATCATGCCAGTAATTGCTTTGTCAAAATAAAGTAATTTCCATATAATTCTAGACCTATTACCTCCCTCAATGATTTATCAACTTCAAATTGTGAATTTAATTCAGGGGTTTGCAAAATGGCAAAATGGCTGTGGCAGTAGAACATCATCCAGCATAATGCATAAAAAACAAACTGGAAAATTGTACCTCGAAAGAAAGGATATTCGACATATAAAAAATAAATGTTTCTGTCAACAGTGACTATGCATAAATTGCATGAAACCTTTGAATGTAAACTAAATGAAAGATAGATACTTCTTACGCCCTCCTTTGCTAGTTTCACTTCCTCTTCCAGATTTTACGTTAATGTCGGAATTCAGTGCAGCAACCCCACCAGCACCAGCAAGATCTCTTTCTGTTACAAGACACAGAACCACACACATAAGGGAACAAAAAAATTCCCAGAGAAGCTACAGAAATAAGGTGGGCTGTTTGTTTTTTGTCACAGGGAGAATTTTCTTACAAAAGAAAGGGATAACATGCATCCAGGCACTAGCTACCAGCTGAATGAAGATTGAACTACCTCTTCTGAGCTCTTCATCAAGTCTCTTCATATATTGATCAAGTTGCTGAACATGCGCATCCACCTGGATCATGATACAAACCACAGTCAGCACAACAAATTAAAGGAAAAAAGTCGATAATTTTCCACTTAAATAGAAGGAATAATTCTGCAAGCAGGAAAAAAAAAGGGGCAAATGATTATGCTCAGCCAATTTCCAAATAAAATGCTACTTCAGAACCTAGAGATAGTTTTCACTTTCACAATCAGACTTCTATCAAACTCTGGAGAAGTAAACAATAGAAATTCAGTTTATAAATCCAAGAGGATCAGTTGCCTGTACAGCTGAATATGTCAAATAACCAATTTTGATACACCTACATATCACAAAATAAGCCTACAACAGAATAATGACACTGCATCCAATGCAATAGTTTGTCTTCATCTTCACATGAATAAAGGACATAATTATTCTTTGCAATATATGCAAGATAAAATCTTTTCTATTGACGAAGGAGAAAAGGGGAATGACAAATCAACAGCACATAAAATGTATAACATGGTCCAAGTCCAACAAAATGATATGGAAATTGTTCTTAGGATTGGCAAACTTAACCCATAGAATTCCTAAGAAGGATGCCTGAAAATGGATAAAACACTCGTCAGATCCACAATTTTCTCCAAGTTGCAGCTCTTATTCTCGAAATCACTCCTTGCATTAGTTCCAAGTAAAAAGATATTAAGCAAAAGGGGTTTATCTAAATTTGTAGTGGGGCTCATCTGAATTTTCTGTCCATAATGTGGAAAAGGGTTATTGTTGGAAACATGGAGTCCACATGAACCAGGTCCAAAAGGACAGTTTCCAATCCCCACAAGAAACTGAAATATATCACTCTTAAGAATCAGAATGACCCACCACGATCAGGTTAGACATAACTTTTATTTTTTTTTTGGTAAATAGGTTAGACATAACTAGGATGACCATTCCGTAGAAAAAGAAAATCTAATGCAGACCAAGTGTTGGGGGGGCAGGGAATAAAGGATTCACATTCGATACAATTACAGAGAAATGTGCACTGCTGCAGTACAAGGCCAATGAGATTGACTGAAGGTGAAATTATTGAATAAGATCATAAGAGTTGCAGTGTGATGTACCAAGTCATAAGCCTGGATCGCCAAGCCAACCTTTTCATCAGCAATCCTGATGCAGTGCTTTTGCTCGTCAAGGGCATCATCTGAGAATCGTATAAGTGAAGTATCCGGTGTGATATTACCAGACTGAACTCCTCTTTTAATATCCTCTATTTCTTGTTCACAACGTAATTCATTTTGACGCTGGCTTTCTGTTCATATTAACAGGAAAACACAGTTTGCCTGAAGAATGAAAAACCGCTCCAAAAGTAAAGGAAAGAAAATAGCAAGATATAAAAACACACAAGGCATGGATAATTCAAAGATGAAGTATCCAAACACCAAAAGAATGTACAGGTTTTAATGTCTAGCGGCCATATGCTTGTACAATTTCTGATTCACTGGATCATTTGTCCATCTGAGAGCTTTAAAATGCTAAAAAGAGATATGACTAGCCTTCGAAAATCCAAAAGGCCAAAAATTCTCAAAGGAAACACTGGTTTTTATAGTAGAAGGAACGAAATATTTGCAGATCTTCTGATTAGTGCATACTTTTCATTCCTTAACTCAGAAGAACCAATAAAATCGATAATAAAAATGGTAATAACAAAGATAAAAAAATAAAATTTTATTTTACATGATATAGAGCATACCTTGCAAACTTTTATCTAAATCACACATCAACGAATACTTTCTCTGCAATATAGTTGGCAATGATTCTAGACCTGAACAAATAACAGTTAATCTATCAAAAATTCAAGGTTAAATAACCATAAGATAAACAGATAAACCCAATTAAAAGTTTCAATCCATTTAATTAAATGAACTGGGCAATCATCTGGACAGTTAATTCGCTTCATTCTAAACATTATCGATAGATAACAAGAACTGGTCGAAAACAACTATAATTTACTATCATCTTCTTTTGTTTCTTATTCGTGGATATCGAGAAATTAGACAAAAATAGCAAAATTGAAGGAGACTTACTGGCTTGGAAGTCTTCGAGGAATGACATTGGAAGAAAAATATAGGGTTTGATCCTCTCGCTTGCAGAGAAAGCACGAGAGAGATTTGTTGATGTGTTCTGCCTTCCCGCCACAAAAGTACCTAACCCTAGAGATTGATTAATAGTGACTAATAGGGGCTAATTTTTTCTTTTTTTTAATTTATTTTATTTGTTTTGTAAAGGGTATTTACTTTCTCCATTTTACCCCTTTGATGTGATTGAGCTGATGCTCAACAGCTTTGGATGATCCTATCCTTTTCAACAAAATGCAGGCTATTTTTGGATGGCAAGAAAAGAAAAGAAATATATTTGTCATTCCACGGGCCTAAGAATTGGTTAATCTTTTGAGGTTGGTGTGGTTTGAGTGATATCATCACTATGAAAAAAAAAATTGACAGAGAGATAGACACATAAAATCATAAATCAATCATTGTATCATCATGATTTTTATCTCATTACGTTTTTTTCTTCTATTTTCTTGGTATCCAAACGTATCCTAAAGGATAGAAAAATGGAGATGAAATTTATGGTCTTAATTAGCTCTAAAACATTTTTTTTTTTTGACAATTCATCGAAAGATCTATTCGATGCAATGATAAGGTTGCTCCATTGTGACTTTGTAGTCTTAGATACAAATAAGGAAATAACCTCTCTGTGAAGCAGAGATAAAGACTTTGTACATTAGGTAAGCTCTTTTTACTTAAATATCTATTTGACCTAATTGTACCATGAATCATGATGTGATAATTCCAATTGTTGAATAAATGGGGAATGGAATGTCACTACATAATTGAAACTCAAATTTGATTATGGGACTCTCTCTCTCTCCCATGCCCCACCTTTAATAATAACAAAGGGAGTTGTGAGTGGTGTTTTCTGCCACCATAACGTGCATTCCTGGATAGGAAACACTCTCCCTTTATTATATACTCTTTCATGTATTAACAATTTTTCTTGTATTTTCAATCGTCTTTTTTTTAGGATTTTTTTATTTTATTAGTTTTTAATGCTTTTATTAGGTCTTAAAGGACTAAAATAGATTTGTCATTTTTATTGATATTTTAATAATAACAAGGGCAAGAGATCATTGTCTGGTCGTATAGCGTCTGCACTAGTGTAGGGACCAATAAGAGTTTGTGCAGGAGCATTTGATTGAATGAAAATTTTAAGTTTATTGGAGGCTGAGGTAATTATGCATGTTTCTTTGTTCTGGGCGCAAGAACCACGCGATCGATTAGCTTTAATTTTCACTAAAGACAATAATGAAATTGATATACCATTTGGAATTTGAAAGAATTGTAGATGGTCACAACACAATGGAGTCACTAGTATGTCCAAGAATTTCACAACCAATCAGGGTGCTCACTCAACAGGACATGATATACCACAACCCAGTATTTCGAGCTTCCAATCCCCTTGCTGGTTTGATCTTGAGATATCCATATCTCTAGGGTGGAGATGACCAGTCATAAAATCCAATCCTAAGTGAGATGCTAACCTCCTAATGTCCATATTCAGAATGCCCCTTGAGGTTACCTTAACAATACCAAAATTCCCCAAACATGAAATAGGAAACAAAAATATAAAACTACCTTTTAGATATAACATATCAAAACTGGTTTTCCAAAGAAAGAGAAATAGATAATAATTTTATACTAATAAATAAAAATATTTTCATGCAAAATTTAATACAAATACTTTTTTCAAACTGACAGTTTGTAGGTATGCATACACTTTCATAATCATCAAGTCAATGAAAATTAGAACATCAAGCACTAAGGTCAACACTCAATATACACGAGGTCTTTTCATGGAAGAACTTCACAGACCTTATGTGCACTAACCATTAAGAGCCTTTTCCTCATGTCTCTCATAGTCTAAGCAATTTTGACTAGAACTTCTCAAATCCATCACAGTCCAATCAATGCACACATAAGCATATAATGCATCATGATAGTTGCGATTAAACCGAGGATTACAAAGTGACATCCAGATG
This sequence comes from Telopea speciosissima, assembly GCF_018873765.1. Lineage (NCBI taxonomy): Eukaryota > Viridiplantae > Streptophyta > Magnoliopsida > Proteales > Proteaceae > Telopea > Telopea speciosissima. The sequence goes on from NC_057918.1 coordinate 68,577,245, forward strand.
ATAATCCGTAAAACCGCTCCACTAATCCAGCAGATCAAAAACAATAATATCAATTAACTAATTCTAAAAGCCACAAAATATACATACTACGTGCCCCCAAAATGAAAATAAAAATGTCCAATAATAATGTACAGAAATAACATAAAATAAATCTTTGTTGGGCTACACAATTCCAATACTACGTTCAGTTATCACTATGAAACTTAATATATTAGAACACTCAGTATTTTATTTTATTTTTACCTTTAAAATAATTTGTTTTGGAACAATATGATTTTAAGGATGACCAACCTATGGTGCAAGAGGACTATGAGTTATACTATCAGTCGATATTTCTACAATAAGCAGCCCAATAGGTACGATTTTTCCCATTTTCTCTTTGAATTCTCTTAATGGGCCTTTTGACTCTCTATGCTTGAGATGCGTAAATTAATAAAATTAAAAGTGTTGGAAATCTAAGGGCAAGATTATCAAATATTGCATATAAGTGATAGGCGCAAGTGGATAGAGGAAAAATTCACTCATATAAGGTCATTATTACTTCCACCCCTTATTGTACGAATTCAATAATATCCCCAATTGTTCCTTAATATCCTCTCCACGTCAATTGAGGCCCTCGATCAAGGGATTCTCCCTTGATCATGTATGGAGGAAACATCCATTTATCTAATTACTCTCATCCCTATGTATGAAGTCGCTATTACCCTTGTTGTTCTTTGACTATTTCCATGTCATCTGAGCCCTCGATTAAAGGATTCTTCTTTAATTGTGGTTAGATGATTATCTAGGGTCATTATTACTCTCATCCCTTATTGCACGAAGTCAATAATACCCCACCATTGTTTCTTTCCATGCTATTTGAGACGGCCATGGATTGAGGAAACATCCACTTGTCTAGGATTATTATTACTCTCACCCCTATTATACAAAGTTGATTATACCTCTTATTATTCCCTAATACCCTCTCATACTTCCTGAGTCGGCCCACGTTCAAGAGGTTTTTCCCTTGATCGTGGGTAGAGGAAACATACCCTTATCTAGGGTCATTATTACTCCCACCCCCTATTATACGAAGTTGATAATATCTCCACTCTTCTCTGATACCAAGGAATTCATAGGTGAAGAAAATATACATTTATCTAGGGTCATTATTATTCTCACCCCCTATTGTACGAAATTGATAATACTCCTCCTATTCCCCGATACTCTCTCCACGTCATTTGAGGCCCTCAATCAAGGGATTCTCCCTTAACTATGGGTGGAGGAACATCCACTTATATAGGATTATTATTACTCTCACCCCTATTATACAAAGTTGTTAATAGCTCCGCTATTCCCTAATGCCCTCTCCATATCATCTGAGGCCCTCGTCTCCCTTAATCATGGGTGGAGGAAATATCCACTTATCTAGAATCATTATTACTCTCACCCTATTGTACAAAGTCGATAATACCACATTGTTCCTTGATATCCCCTCTTCACGCCATCTGAGGCCCTCGGTCAAGTGATTCTCCCTTGACAATCACTTGACCGTAGGGGGAGGAAACATCCACTTATCTAAAATCATTACTACTCACACCCCTTATTGTACGAAATCGATAATACCCCCATTGTTTCCTGATACCCTCTCTACGCCATCTAAGGCCCTTGGTCAAATGATTCTCCCTTGACTGTGAGTTTAGGAATCATATATTTATCTAGGCCCTAGGGTCATCATAACTCTCACCCCCTATTATACGAAGTCGATAATACTTCATTGTTCACTGATACCCTCTCCACGTCATCTGAGGCGTGGAGGAAACTTCCACTTATCTCCCTTATCTCCCCTAACTGTGGGTGAAGGAAGCATCCATTTATCTAGGGTCATCATTACCCTCACCCCTATTACACTTAGTCGATAATACCCCTACTATTCCATGATACCATCTCCATGCCGTCTGAAACCCTTGGTCAAAAGAGGAGGATATTAGTGGAATTTTCAATCACTTTTTTTGTGTGTGTCAATTTTCCCCTGGGATTCAACATCATTTCTTGGATTTATTTAATCTCCGTTCAATATTTCTATTGGATATCATTCACTTCTAGCAAGCTTGACACTTTTTATGTCATGTAAATGGAAAACTCTAAGCTCTAGTTGAATCAAAGTGTATCAGTCAATTTATCAAATCTTTGCTTCTATCTTGAGAAGTATGAAGTAGCTTTGTGGGAGATGAGATGATTCGATTAAAACTGTTGAAGACTTATTGATCTCTCGTCGACTTAGGGTTAGTGTCAATTGTCAACACAAATCCGCGAAGAAAAATTCTGAAAATATCTTAGTCTAAGCCAAGTAGGGATGTTGGAAGATAAACATTGATGGCAATTTGGTGGAAAACCCAAGCATTGGTGGAGCAGGGGGCTTATTTCGGGATTATATTGTTGCAACCCATTACTCTTTTTTGGTTAATTTGGGTCAGTGCACAAATTATGAAGCTGAGTTCTTAACCCTTATGTATGGTTTTCCCAAAGCAAAGGAACTAGGTTTACAATCTATTTAGATTGAATGTGATGTCACATCAGTGGTGTTGGGTATTCAATCCAATTCAGTTTCATGGTTTATGAAGAAGCAGTGGATCGGTCTTCAACATTATCTTTCAACCTTGGATTGGAAGATAACTGATTGTTACCGTAAGGCGAATCTCATAACGGATTATCTTGCAAAAGAAGTTGTGGTGCGTGGATTTTCATATGAGTTGATACACTTTCCCCCATCATATTCTTTTTTTTTTTCCGATAATCCCTCGTCATATTCAAGATGAATTACAAAAGGATATTTTGGATAGGCCAAGGTTTCGTTTTACTTTTTAGGTGATTTGGGTGTCCTACTGATAGCATTGCCGAAGGTAGGATTTTCCTTTTCACTCTTTGTTTTTTCATCTGGGTACGCCTAGAAGTTAATTTTTACATCTTCTTTTTTTTTCCTCTCTTCTTAATATAATTTTTGGATCTCTTATAAAAAAAAAATGAAGGTGATGACTTATCAAAGCTAAACATTCATTTCCTCTAAATATCAATACTTATCATAAAATGAAAGTCCTAAATGGTTCTTTTTATTTGCATTTGTTCAATATCATATTGTGGATTTAGTAGAGCGTGGATCATCCCTTATATTTCTGAATCCAACATACAATTATTAATATTAATAAAATAAAAAAATACTTTTTGTTTTTTTGGAAGGGGATTCTTTGACTACTTTCCACATCTTTGCATGCAAATTTTTATCCTTATACAATGGTATTGGTTATTGATACATTTGATGCTTTATTCAATTCAAGATAAGCACAAGAAGTGGTTGAAAAGTGAGTTCATAGTTTTACAACATACAAATATTTCTTCTTTAATTTTCTTCTCTTCTTCTTTTTCCCTAAAATAAGGAGAGATATTGCATATCCCATTTGACTGAATGTTAATACATGATTTGAACGTTAACAAGAGGAAATAAATTAATCTCGTGGCAATAGCATAAGTTTATGATTTCATAAAAAAAACAAAAAAACAAAAAAAAACTAATTATATGAAGGCCAAAGAGAAGTTAATATGTTTAGAACGCAATTAATACATTCAGGTTTCCTTTCTAGAACCAAAAACATATGAAAGCAATAAGTAGAGCATGCTTGTGCAAACTTAATTTAGACTCTTCCTATATCTTAGAGAAATATAACGGGCTGGGCAAAAAAAAAGTGAAATAGCAAAAGTTTATGTAGATAGCCTAGAGGGTTTTTTCTAGACTATTTTGTTTTTTTTTTTTTTTTTTTTTCTCATATGAAATGTTGATGTGGCAATTTCAACTATATTGATGTCTAGAAAATGATTTAGATTGATCTTATGTTGAATTTCAATCTCAAATTCCACCATATACCCCCATGTATTGATATATTCCTATTTTTTAAGTTGTTTTCTTTTGAGAAAAACTTTATTTTATTATCAAAAATTTTAAAGCTTTATTTTGCTATTTGACCAACTTAGTGTTGAATGAAACTTGACATGTGAACAAGAGACTTTGAGACCTTCCTATCCACATAATTTCAACTCTATCCAATCTACCATATGAGAAATATTGGTGCAGAACTACAGAAACTCTTTAGTCTTGCGAGAATAAAAAAAAATTCTCCCAAAAGAAATATAAATGTATTAACTAATGGGAAAAGAAAACCAAGACGCCAGACTGGGAAAGAATATGCACGCCTTCTCACATAGTGATCCTTGGGTCCAACACTAATACTATCTCCTCCCAAACCAATCTCACCGGGATCAATTAGCTGGCACACATCCTCACTGCCAGCCAAAACTGTAAGGGTATTTATGTAATATCCCTTCATATATTCTAATATAATCCTATTTGTATTAATACTTAGGCTGTGAGGGGCAATCTAATAATTAGCCCATCTAACCTAAACTCTAGTTTTCCTATAAATACTAGCTGGAGGTAGCAGTCTGGGTATTCCAAAATAGATACTCAGGGTGTAATGCTTTAAGCAATCTTGTGCTTAAACCCTAACGCTAATAATCTTAAAGCATTAAGTTTTTCTTTTCCTTGCGATCAAGATCTGCTTTGGATTTCGGATTAACGTTCGACTTCAACACAATTCTGATTTTCTGATCGACTTTGGAGTTTTGCTTGATCGGCTTTTTGGTGATCAGATTCAAGGAATTAATTTCACGATCTGATCAAGTTTTTTTGTCTTCGATTTAATATTCTCCTCGCATTGACTGCAAAAACTATAAACCATATCGATTTTGAGAGATCGATTTTGAGTCTCAATCACTTTGAAGTTTCAGCCGTGGTGTTGATTGATTGATTACAAAGCAGGTTTGCTGTATTATTCAAAGCTTTAGTCAAAGTTGCCTTAACGGAGAAAGAAACAAAAGGGAATTGAGGATGACTGGTTTGACAGAATGCTTCTCACAAAGCATTAATTGTTATTGATTTTTTTTTTTTAATAAAAAAAAAAAAAACAAATCAAACCAGTTTTGGATGCTTTTTGGAAGATTACCTCTTGGCAGCAATTTTTATCCGTACCAACCTTTTGGTTGCTTGAGAAAAAAAAAAAAACAGCTTTGGCAAAAAGTTTTCTCTTCTTGGGTTTGGCCACTACCCGCGAGCAGTCAACATCGCATCAAAGTCGACACCACTGTAATTTTGCGATTCTTTCCTTCGTCGCCTAAATCCAGGGTTCTTCATCTCAGGTGTGATTGTTCTTTGAAGCATTTATTTTTATTTGAATTTTTTGCTTGGGTATATAAACAAATCACATAGCAATGGAGAAACATGCTGTTCCAATTGAGATGATCAAATTGGAAAGCTTTAGTAGCTCTGAGTTCAGTTTTTGGAAAAGGAGGACTCAGTTTGGACTGAAGTACCTCAATATTTTCTACACTGTAGTAAATAAATTTTCTGATTGTACAGACCTAACTGAAGCCCAATGGATAAGTGATGAGGACTTTTGCAAAGACTACCTATTGAACTGCCTGTCAGATAGGCTGGCAGAGACCTATAGTAAATATGAGACTACAAAAGAGATTTTGGAAAACCTAGAAGCCCAATTCAAAAAGGAGGAGGACCTATCAAAGACTCACTTGGTTGACAAGTTTATGGACTTCAAGTTTCAAGAAGACAAAGAAATACTTCCACAAGTAACAGACTTTGAGAACTTGAGAACAAAACTGAACCAAGAAAACATCCCTGTTGTTGATGCATTCTTAGTAGGTGCAATTATTTTTAAGTTACCCTCTACCTGGCATTCCTTTAAAGCTGAGATGCATAGGAAGAAGACATAAGTGGGGCTAGATGATCTCAAACGGTTCATTAGAATCGAAGATGAGAACAGAACCAGGAATAACTTGGAGATGGTGAAACAACAACAGGCATCTGCCAATTTAGTTTCACAATCCAAGAAAAATCCTAGGCAGTCTAAGCCACCTAAGAAAGAACCCCAACAGTTGGAGGCCAAAAAGATTAATTTTAAAAAGAAGGGCAAGTGCCGCAACTGTAAAAGTGGAGTTACTATGCATCTGAGTGTAAGGGTCCTAAGAAAGAGAACACTGACACACCACAAAAGGAAGTTCACATGCTGGTGGACAACACTAAGCCTACTAACTTTGTTGCCATGGTTGGCAAGGGTAAGGGGTTGGCCAGTACTTCTTCAGATTGGTGGTTAGATTCTGGAGCGACTTGTCATGTTTGCAATAACAAGGACCTACTAACTGATATTGTTCAAGTAGCAGAGGTTGTCACTGTTGCAAATGAAGACGTCGTGAAAGTGATACAATAAGGGACAGCAAACTTGGTTCTTTCATCAGGTAAAATACTTACTTTGAAAAATGTTAAAATTTTTCCTGGTTTTGAAAAGAATTTAATTTCAATTGGAATTTTGCTTGATGCTGGCATGTCTATTACTTTTAGTAGTGGTAAAGTAACATTGTCTGTTAACTCTTTTTATTTTAGATGTGCTTATAATTTGAATGGTATGTTTAGGTTGAGTTTAGCTAATGAGACAATAAACCAGGTTAATCATAATTCACTTGATCCCAAAATACTACACTATAGGTTAGGACATGTGAACTATAGGAAAATGCTCAAACTAGCTAAAACTCATAATTTACCACTAGCCACTTCAATTAGATTTAACAGATATGAAGTGTGTACTCAAACCAAAATAACTAAAAAATCTTTCAGACCGGCTTCTAGGAGCACTCAACTTCTTGAACTTATACATTCTGACATTTGTGACTTTAAAAGCTACACAACTAGAGGAGGTCGGAAGTATTTGATAACATTTATAGACGATTTTTCTAGATATTGTCATTTATACCTGTTAAAATCTAAAGATGAAGCATTTGAAAATTTGAAGATTTTCAAGAATAGAGTAAAAAATCAAATGAGCTTGAAAATTAAGAGATTTAGAAGTGATAGGGGAGGAGAATACAAATTGACAGAGTTCAAGGAATTCTGTGCCTCTGCGGGCATAATCCTTAAAACTACTGCTCCTTACTCACCTCAATCAAATGACATAGCTAAAAGAAAAAATAGGACGTTAACAGAGATGTTAAACTCCATGTTATTGATAGCTGGCATGCCCTCTTGCTATTGAGGAGAAGCAGTGTTGACTGCAAATCACATTCTAAATAGACTACCACATTCAAAACTGACTTCTACACCTTATGAACTATGGCATAACCATCCCTATAGATATGACACTCTTAAAGTTTGGGGCTGTATAGCTTATGTTAGGACACAAGACCCTAGGAGACCTAAGATGGGACCTAGAACAAACACTTGTGTATATCTAGGTTGTGCAGAAGACAGCGCTGCAGATCGATTTTTGGATCTATCAACCAATGTGGTGATAGAATCTAGGGATGCTATATTCTTTGAGGATAAATTTCTTAGAGATAAATGTCTGACCTTGCCTGGTCTGACTGAAGTGGTTATAGATTCACCTTTGGAATCTGAACCAATTGTTTCTGACACTACTCCCACAATGCTCCTTGAATCAGAATCTAGAAGAGTATCTACTAGAGATCGAGTACCCAAGAATTTTGGTAAGGATTTTGTGACCTACCATTTAGAAGCTGATCCATCCATCTATAAGGAAGCGATGAGATCTAGGGACTCACTGTTATGGAAAGAAGCCATTAATAAGGAAATGAGCTCTTTAATGCAGAATGAGACCTGGCACCTTGTTGATCTGCCTAGAGGGGCCAAGACAATAAAGTGTAAGTGGGGACTGAAGAAGAAACTTAATCCGGATGGGTCTATAACCAGGTATAAAGCACAGTTAGTAGCTAAGGGCTATAACAGGTGAGAGGGATAGATTATTTTGACATCTACTCCCCGGTCTGCCATTTGACAATGATAAGGATTCTTCTTGCCATAGCATCTATTGAGCACAATGTTGTGCATCAAATGGATGTAAAAACGACTTTCCTTAATGGAGACCTAACAGAAGAAATCTACATGAATCAAATCTGAAGGGTTTGTCATGGAAGGTTTTGAAAAAAAAGTTTGTAAATTAAACAAATCTCTCTATGGTCTTAAACAAGCACCTAAAATATGGCATGAGAAGTTTGACAAGACAGTAAAGAGCCTTGGTTTTCAAACCAGCAACTCGGATAAGTGCCTTTATTTTTTGTCTGAGTCAAACAAGGTCGTGATTATTTGCTTGTATATAGATAACATGTTGATTCTAGGTTCTGATCTCTCTGTAGTGAGTGACATTAAAGAAACCTTGTCCAAAGAATTCGACATAAAAGATCTTGGTGTGGTAGACACCATTCTTGGGATGAAAGTAAGCTTCAGTGAGCAAGGGATCACCCTTAGTCAGACTCATTACATTGAGAAGCTACTTTCTAGTTGGGGATACAGTGATTGTAAACCGATTGAGACACCCTATGATTATAACAAACGGTTGAAACCTAACATAGACGACACCGTAAATCAGTTAGAATATTCCAAACTGATTGGTAGTCTCATGTATGCAATGAGTTGCACTAGGCCAGACATAGCCTTTACGGTAGGCATGCTGAGTCGTTTCACTAGTAATCCTAGAAAAGAGCATTGGGATGCCTTGATAAGGCTGATGAGATACCTTAAGGGTACTCTTGGTTATGCTCAATGTTATATTGGACATCCTTCAACATTGGAAGGATATTCTGATGCATCTTGGTGCTTAGATTTGGGAGACAGTGGATCCATTAGTGGTTATGTATTTACAATAGGAAGAGCAACTGTAACATGAAAATCCAAGAGACAGATTGGTATTGCTCTGTCATCTATGGAATCAGAGCTTTATGCTCTAGCTTCTGCGGGAGATCAAGCAGAGTGGATAAATGATCTGATCATAGATATTCCATTGAAGAGTTTCAAATTAAGCTCTATATCTATATTCTGTGATAATCAAGCAACAAAGACGATTGTGAATAACTCACTCTTTAATGGTAAGAGGAGCCACATCAGGCTGAAACAGGCCATGCTGAATTATAGAACAGAACAAGGGATTATAACTTTGATTGATGTGAGATCGAAAGATAATATGGCAGATGCCCTTACAAAGGGATTGAACAAAGATCGAACATTCAAAACTACGGGGGAGATGGGGTTAAAGACCATTTAGTTAGGTCTTAACCTAACCAAGTATTATTTTGAATTATTCGAATCTCATCTAACCTTGGTAAGCATTCAGGACAATTTACATGTTTCAGATAACTTAGTTAGGTTACTAAGTATGGGGGTTTGTGAAATCATTCCAAATTTGATGGTGTAACAAATTTTCATGTGAAGTTTTCTTACTTTGTTATTCCATAAAGGAATATGGAAAATGTCTGATATGTTTCAATGATATTGTGCTAGTCTTTATGTCATTCCAAATTTGATGACATGTCTTTCATAGTATGATGTACCATTCCAAATTTGATGATACAACATAAATCTATGACTGATATGACGAACACAGTATTCCAAATGGAAACATGGTATGGTCCTTATGATAGAGACTATATAGGATCGAGTTCTTGTAAAGAAACTTGATGATGATGCTTATTGTTTTTTTATTTACCTTCAGCCATATATGAAATGTACTAAGTTCTTATTGTTGAATTAGATACTATTGTGCAAATGATTGAATTCATATTATCTTATGAAATTTAAATTTGACAAATTACAGAGAATGACGAAGATGGAGGAGAACGGTTGAATCTAGATCTCGATGAAGATGACTTACTTGATGAGTAAAGTCACATGGATTGCAAGGACTTTTCCTTTTGATTATTTCTTTTGGTTTAGCCACTTGCATGTGGAACTTCGGATATATTGTTGGGTTTAGTTTTTTATCTAAAACCCTAGTTTTATTTCTTGAAGTTTACTTATTACTTATTTGATTTATTGGATTATTGATATTCAATTTATATTGATTCAATTACTGATTGAATAATGGTTCTTATACATATGTAATGGATATATGTAGAACATAGGAGGAGATTGTAAGGGTATTTATGTAATATCCCTTCATATGTTCTAATATAATCCTACTTGTATTAATGCTTAGACTGTGAGGGGCAATCTAGTAACTAACCCATCTGACCTAAACCTTAGTTTTCCTATAAATACTAGCTGGAGGCAACAGTCTGGGTATTCCAAACTAGATACTCAGGGTGTAATGCTTTAAACAACCTTGTGCTTAAACCCTAACCCTAACAAAAACTTCCCTGAAAATATCTTTTTGGCATGGCTTAGACTAGTTAAAAAAATTAATATTACATAAACATATAAATACTAACCTAATTTAATGTTGGCAAAAAGTTTTATGCACAACCATGCATGTATACGATCGTGCCTTAAACCATTGAATGGTGGAGAGAGGAGGATGTGGTAAATGTGGTATTACACTTCTGTCTTGTCCCCCCACCCCCTTCCCTTCACATCCCAACCCCCATCCAACAGTTGAAAGGAACGACCATGTAGGTACACGTAATGTCGTTCTACATCCTTGCATAGAAGAGAAGAAGGTGAAAGAAATTCGCCCACTAGTTCAAGACTCAATTTTCTAATTCTTTTATGAGAAAAAAAACTCTATTCGGAAGTGTGGCCTACGCTAGCACTCCCATGAGGCTATCTCTCTCCTGCCCATTTGAAAAGACACCTCTACCCCTTGTTTTGAGGAAGAGAGAGATAGACACATGGGAGTGTTGGTAGGAAGGGCATTTCAGACTTTGTATTGTAGGGGGAGGGGAAATCACGACCCTTGATTCTCTTCACCGTGGGTGGTGAAAAACTCTTCCTGATAGAATGTCAACTTTCCAATACCGTTTCATGAGTAATACAAAAATTATAATTTTTTTTGGTGGAAGTGGTGGAGGAGATCCTAAACTAGCCGAGGAACAAGAGGGAGGTCTCAAACTCGAAACCTCTAGGGGTTGGGCTCTATTGCACTAGCCTCAAGTCAGCTACACTAACAGCTGCCCTCTATGTACACAAATTATTTGCTTTTCACAAATATATACATATAAGTATTTTTAAGAGCAAGACAGCAAATGGAAGTAAAATTCGGAGATTCCTCTCTGTACCATACATAACTTATTTTCATACAGTTTTCATAAGTAACCACAGATTATCTGCTTTATGCAAATATACACATATTTCACTTCATTTTTCAAGAGAATATGGTTGGAAACAGCCTCTCTGCGAAAAGCAGGGGTAATACTGCGTACATTATGATCCTCCCCCGACCCGACCCCGCAATTGCAGGATCATGCACTGGCTACGCCCTTCTTTTTCAAGAGAATATGGAAAGTAAAAATATAAAATCCTTGTGTGTGTAACCAGTCTTCCACAATATTCCCTGCAAGATTTCAAATAATATTGATGTTAAAAAATTATACACGACAACAAATTTCAGTCCAGAGACCTGCAGCCTCGAAAGGTAGTCTTGCAGGAACCTCTATGCTAGTTCAATTTCAATAAAATCATTATATGGTCAAGACCAAAATACTTAAAAGTTTTACTTTGACTGAAGCTTTCACAACCCACTATGAAGACTAACAATGGAGGCAGCTAAGCATTTCCAACAACAACAATCATAACCTTATCCCAACTAAATGGGGTCGGCTACATGGACCCGATAGAGGCTATGACAGTAAAAGAATGAAGAATAGAAAATAAGTAAAGGAAAAAGTCAACGCATTAGTCAAAGCAGCTAAGCATTTCCATTTAACATATTCACAAGATGGAGAAATCATTCAGGTCAAGCAAAACCTCTATTAACTGAAATTCATAGTAAGCGCTATATCTCCCTATAAATTTCTCAGTTCAGCATATTGTAGAGCAAATGCCGATAAGTTTTCCGCTCAAGCAAAAATTAAATCGATCAGAAGAATCTATGGAGCCAAATCAAAACTATTATTATTGAAATTTAATAGCATTCATTTCATTCAACAATACAGGTCGTGATTTAAAATTTAAAAGTTAAAGCATGTAAAGCATTGAAGAAACAGAATATATTCAGCAAAATTAGTTTGAGGGTTTATACCATGATCTCGCATTCGATGTACTCATCGGCAACTTCCTTGCAGTTTCCTGTCCACATGAAAAGTATTGCAAGAGACCACTGTAAAAATGGAGATGAAATGGAAACGAAACTAAAATGGATAACCATGTTTGAAATCAAAACCACACTTCACACAGGAACCACGCAACCAAAACATCCTAACATACAAGTCCCACCAACCCAACCCCCCAATCCCTACCCCCCCCCCCTTCCATGTGAAGGTGGTTTCTAGGTCTCTGCTACAACTAGCAAGCGATCTTACCAGCTGAGCTTGCTGGCACCTTCAGCGTTTATTCATTTTGAACAAGATTGATGTTTTTCTCCATGTGAAACCGTAGGTAGAACCGTGAGAATGGACTTAACACACCCTCCCCGCAAAAAAGAGAGCGAAAGAAAGTATCAAATGGTCTTTCATTTTGGTTATTCTCTACAAAGACTACAAGTGAAGAGTCAAGAATATGGTATTCTTTAGTCCTACATAGTTGGAAGCCTGAAAATTTGGCTCCATGAGCAATCTATCCAAGAGGAAGAACACTGGATAAGGAGAGTAAATGAAATAGTCTCATGACCAGAATAATGATTCATTACGACATCTAAGGCTGTATCATACCATTACCATGCTAATACCTGGTTTCTTCACTAGTTTCCCATTGTCAAACACTCTTCTCACCTTCTCTGCTTCATCCCATCTATTCACAGAGGCATACAAATTTGATAGCAATGTGTAATACCCACAGTTTTGTGGAGCCAGTCTGGAAAGCTGTTCCGCTGCGAGTGTTCCAAGTTCCATATTCATATTTTCCCTACAGGAGCTCAAGAGGGCTCCCCAGATGGCATCACAATCTGATAAGAGATTACACTGAAACCCATATTTAATCAACTGATATGCTTCTTCTAGTCTCCCAGCCCGTCCAAACATATCAATAATGCATGTCCAATGCTCTAAAGATGGCTGGATTCCATATTTTGTCATCATCAAATAAAAATAGCTGCACCCCTCCTTGACAAGGCCCGAGTGACTGCAAGAAGACAGTAAAGATATAAAAGTGATTGGATTCGGTTTAAAGCCATCTTCTTCCATTTGAAAGAGGAGTGAACAAGCCTCTTCTCCTTGTCCATTCACTCCACAACCTGCAATCATCGTGTTCCAGGAACTTTGATCTCTTGACCGACCCATCTGCTCAAACAAGGACCTTGCATTGACTATAAAACCATTCTTTGCATAAGCATCAACCAATGAATTGCCAACCATAGTGTCCGAGTCAAAGCCAATTTTCAAAGCAAAACCATGCATCATTTCAGCACCTTGACCAGCTGAAATGGTAGTAGAGGCCTGAATAATGGAGATCATTGTGACTGGGTCCACTTTAGGATGGTTTTCCAACTGCATTTGGTGAAACAATTTCAGTGCCAGGGTTGATAGACCATTCTTGACATATCCACAAAGCATTGTGTTCCATGTGATTACATTCTTTGAAGGCATAATGTTGAAAAGCACCACTGAAGTAGTTACACCCCCAAATCTCATGTACATGTCTATAATGGCATTCCCAACAGTGATATGTGAATCAAAACCTCTAGAAAGGCAATGGCAATGAAGCATACTTCCTTGTTTTAGAGATCCAAATACACCACATGATTGAAACAGCATCACCATGGTGATTGAATCTGGCAAGACCTCACTCTGAAGCATTTCAAGAAAAAGTGATAAGCCCCAGTTAGCATGCTGGCTCAGATTGTACCCTGAAATCAATGCATTCCAAGTAGCAACATTGAATTTCCGCATGGAGGCAAACAAAGAGGTAGCAGATTCAATATCTAAACACTTGCCATATGCATCAACCATTGCAGTGCCCAAAACAGTATCACTTTCCAACTCAAGACCTCTCTTGATAACAATTCCATGGACTGTACTAACGCTTCTCAGGTCTGCTAAGCTTGCATATGCAGGAATAACATTAGCAATGGTGATTGAATCAGGCTTAACATGTGTGTCTAATAGCATCTGTTCAAACAGCAACACTGCATCATAATCATACCCATTCTGTGAATACCCTGCAATCAGTGAATTCCATGAAACCAAGCTTCTTTCCGACAAGTCAACGTCAAATATGCTTCGAGCACAATCAACTCTCCCACATTTCGAATACATGTCAACAATTGAGGTTCCTAACCGAAAATCAGATAACAGGCCCATGTGGATCAACAAGCCATGTATACTCTCCCCCATATAAAGATTTCTAGCCTGCCCACAAGCTATTACCAAACCCAAGAAGGTCACTGGACTTGGAGTAAAACTTTCAACCTTCTGCATGGTTAAGAAAAGGTCAACTGCTTCAAACCAATCACCATTCCGTGCATACCCGGTGATCAACGAATTCCAAGATACTAGATCTCTCTTTTGCATTTCATAAAAAATATGACGCCCTATCTCAAGCCTACCTGCTTTAACATACATCGAAATCAATGAATTAACAATGGCAACATCCGAGTAAAAGCCTTTTTGAATCACAAAACAATGAATCAACAACCCCATTGACATGCACTTCAGTTCACCACAAGCCATGATTGCATGGGAAACAGATTCCATATTTGGTAAGAAACCCGACTTGAGTATCTGATAAAAAACCATCATCACCTCCTCATAAAACCCATTTGACCCAAAACCATTGATCATCGTATTGTATGATACTGCATCTCTCATGGGCATTTCTTCGAACACCAAGACAGCATCTTGAGTTCTTCCAATTTTCGAATACATTGACAAAAGAGAGTTGGCAATCGCTGTCTGACTTTCAAACCCACATTTTATCAGGTAACCATGAAGTCCCAAGCCCGTGCCAGGAGCAGGAAGGCCAGAGCAGGCCTTGAGAAGCGGAGGGAAGGTAAAGCAGTCGGGCTTTGAGTCGATTGTAAGGAGTAGTTTCTTGAAGATGAAAAGGGTCTGTAAGAATCGACGATCTGCAGTGAATTCTTTGATGAGGGAGTTCCATGAGAAGGACGAGAGACGACGTTTGATGAATTCTTTCGATGTTCTTTTGGATGAGATTGTGGAGGTGATTGAGAGAAGGACTCGTGCGTGGAAGTGATTGAAGTGGGTAGGACTGGGAGAAGCAATTTTGGGCAGTGGAGAGTGATAAAACAAGCTATCCGTCTTTGACTTTGATGGTTCCACTCTCTTAACTTGACCCTGAGAACTTGTCTACCCAACTAGTCTCAGGGGTTGTTCTGGAATGATATTTATTTCAAGGAAAATTTTCACATACCCCCTGAGGTTTAACGAAAGGATATTTTTAACCCCCAGGTTTGGAAAATTCTGCGTACCCCCTTGAGGTTTGCAAACGGTAACAGATAGGTCCATTCCATTAGTTCATGACTAACACTATTAAAAAATAGACTTGAACTGACGGAATTGCCTTTACATGAAAAAAAAAAACACCTGCAACTCATCGTCCCCAAATTGGGGAAGATGGGATGCAAGCATCCCTTTCTCTCCTCCTTTCTCTCTCTCTCTCTCTTGTCGGAACGAGTACTCCTAGCCAGAGATTTCAATGGCCTTCAGCTCTGGCTTCTTCACTTCTTCCTTGAGCACAGTAAGAGTGAGCATTCCATTATAGGCAACCAGAACCTGCGCAGGAACTATTATCCATGGCAGCCTTCACCTGATCTATTTCTTATTTGACTGATATCCTTCCTTTCCCTCTTCCATTTGATTTAGGTTTCTCTCAATCCTTAGATATCCTTCTTTTCTCTCTTCCAAAAAGCAGGTAGGGTTTTTTTTTTCGTTGTTTTTTGTTTTTTTTTTTCAATTAAATTCTTGGTTGTTCAGTGAGAAGGGAGATGGGCAGCGGAGACAAACAACTCTTGAACTTTCAGATGCAGTTCTAGCATCATCACCATGGGATGAAAGGATCAGAAGGTCATCCGAAAGGGTACCTTGCGACTGAGATTGAGATTCCCAAACCTGCAACTCATCTTCTCTAATAACTTTCCCTCATCTCTGTTCTTCACCGTCCCGTGTCATCAGGGTCATGAACGCTAGTCCTCTCTCGCCTCACTCTGCATCTCCTCTCTCATTTTCTCGGTTCAATTTTTGGATTATGTAACCCCCTAGCCCCCTACCCCCACCTCCTTTTCTCTTCACTTTCCATTCCTCAGATCCTCAGCTCCATTCATTTGACTGATATCGTACAAATTAAAGCCATGAGTTTGATGGCTTGCTGTGTTAAGTGAAGGCTGCCATGGATAATGGAGCTACAAGGGCAATTTCGATTGAAAGAAGATGGAGGAATTCTAGCAACAAGCCATCAAACTCGTGGTCACTATTAGATAATGGAGGAATTTCTTTGTATTCTAAAATCAAATCTCAATTCCTGATAAACATCAAATAAGAAATGGAACATGACAATGGACAACAATCGCATACCTAGATTGATCGATCGATCAGAAAGGGATTAATGGCCACCATGTGCTTTGGCGTGCTGCTGGTGTTATACCCGCACCCCAGGTCATAATTAATTATTATTTCTTCCCCGTGACGTGTGGTTATCACTGCCACGTGCTGGTGAGCTGTTCTCACTGATGGTCAAACCCAGTTACAAATTATTGACCATGATACGGGCTTACCATTGACAAACCATGACAAGGAAATAGTAAGTTCTAGCCCTTAAGTTTATTTATTTACCCTTTCTCTCGATGCCCTCGAAGTGCGGGTCAAGATTGGAACCGCCCGGGCTATTTTAGTTGAGTTGGGAATATTCCATTTGTGGGTCCCACTTATTTAAGGGAGCGTGTGATGGGCTTATAATCCCATGGTGGATGGACCCATCCCCAAGTGGGTTCTTTTTTTAAAACCAATGGGTCAACCCATTTAGCTATTGACCCATTTAACTTAAAGGACCCAAGGCCCATTTTCTATAAATAAGACAAAGGGGGGGGAGAAGGATTCATTTTCATTTCTTCTCCCATCTAGCCTAAATCGTGGAAGAGAGAAAGAGGAGAGAAAGGAGAAAGAAGAAAGAAGGAAGGAGAAAAGGAGGAAGAAGGGTGGAGAATCTTGGTTGGAGGTTTGAAGATCACTTCTTGGAGCCTCAACATGGAGCCTTCTACCTTGGGGTGGGTAAGCCATTCAATCCCATCTCTTTTCTTCTATTTTGGGTTTTGGGGGTTTGGGAAATGGGAGAAATTCGACCTAGGGTTCTCTTGGAACCCAAGGAATCGATGGAACCTCTAAACCTAGACTATGGTGGAGTTATTTCACTCCATTACAAGCCCTAAGCCTAAGTAATCTCTTTCCATTTAAGAAATTTAAGGTTTCTACCATATTATGTCCTAATTTAGGTTCTCTTTGTTTTCTCTTAAATCCATGGGAATACATGGACCTAATGAGGTCTTAGAACCCTCGGGGACCTAGGAGAAAGCTTTCTTGAAGCCTCCCTACCTTTAAACCCCTTGGAAAATGAATCCTAGTGAGAAACCCTTCAATTTTCGGTTGCAGGTATGTGGTTTTACACTCGGATTCGATTCGAAACCACACCGCAACCGACCTTGACTAAAACTATCCTAAGCCCCTGGTTAGCTAGGATTTACATGTGGTTTAGCACTGCAAGAAACCACCACAAATTACCTCCCTGAAAAGGCCCCTGTGAAGCTCGGATTTACACTCGGATTGTTTCAAAACCACATCCGCATCCGACCTTGACTAAAAATCGTCCTGGGCCCCTGGTTTCCTAGGATTTACACTCGGATTCAGTTTTTCAAACCACATCCGCATCCGACCTTGACTAAAGCTCCCGGCCCGGGTTTCCTAGGATTTACATGTGGTTGCGAATTTGGGCATGAAACCACACCGCAACCACTTCACTCGAAACCTTATACTTAAATGATTAATGGGAGACCTTTTGGGGATCCGTCCCTTTACTTAATTAATCCTGTTTGCACTCTTTATTTAGGTTTAAAGTTTTCATCTTGTGTCGTGTTACTTGATTGCGACGACAACTCATAACATCGGGACATAACACAAATTGTGAGTGGGTTTGGTTGTTTGGGCTTGATATTATTATTGCATTGTATATTATGTCATCATTATAAATTATTAAGCATGCTTGCGATATTGCATATTTTTATATATGAATGTTATGATGTTGATTGGTAATGTTGTACCTTGATGGGTCTCGGTCCGGTGGGTATCGATGTGGAACCCGAACACTATATACATTTATGAAGAAATTATGTTGAATGTCATGTTGAATCGTATGCGCGTGCCGTCTTGTGTAAGGGCACTAAACCGGATGAAAAGTTGATGCGCCGGATTACCTCTCGGGACGATAGGACTTGCATGTAGCGTGGCTAGGATTTTACACCCTTATGCTACGACCCTTACCAACGGGGTTTAGGTGTTGGGTAATTAGTACACCGGATTCTGTGGAGGTGGGAGAGGCCATCATGGTAGTATTGGTTATCGGGGTGCCACCGAGTGGTCTTGGAGGCTTCGATCGGGCGTAGGTCCCAGGTGACAATTGAGGTTTCATTGTGGCGATAAGTTAAGTGACCCACAGTGTCTCCCGAGTTGTCACATGAGCATATGCCATTGACTTAGTTGTGATGTTAGGTGGAAAATTTACTTAACATATGCATGCATCATTGGACTATGTGAATTGTGTGTTTGTGCATCCCCATCCCCTCAGTTCGGTGGAGAGCTAACCCCTCGTGTACATAATTTTTAGATTATGATGCGAGTGCGAGGAGGCCGGAAGTCGTGTTAGAGGAACATGGCAGCGGGTGTCCTTGTGACAATTGTGCCTACGGGCCGTGAGAATTCTAGGACTTGTTCCCTTTTGTTTATTTTAGGGCGTAGGCCCATGTATAAATATTTCTTGTTATACCCTTGTTGATCATTATTAGATGGTAATGAAAAATGGATTAACTACGTATTTATCATCTAGGCTTTGATCATCTTGTAACTATTGATTTTATACGCTTCCGCAAAACTATCGATCATTTGGAATGTAATATTTCCCTTTCCGCACTCGATATTATATTGTTTTAATATTAGTTATGATCATGCGTTGGGACACCGTGTCGATGATCTGGCCTTAGTAGGATGACAAGCGTTGTCCTAGTCACCCCTTATAATGTATTTTATCCCTTGTTGGGATGGGGCGTGACAGAGTGGTATCGAGCAATGATGCTCTGCACCGACCACGCCTCGTGGACTCTTGATTTACTCTCCACAATTAGGTTCTAAACTAAAAATCTTCAAGAACATAAATGATTGTGTGCGGGCATAGGAGAAGACGGTTGTGGTGAAACAAAAACTTAGAAGATAATAGGCAACATGGCACTTAGGACTTGAACCATAGGCTGTAAAGCTCCAACTATATAATTGCTTGGTTGAGCCTTAAGTAGGTCATAAATGGGTAACTATATGTTATAATTCATAAACAATAATGAACCAATTATAACCAAGCATAATTATCAATAATGATTTAAACAAGAAAGAAATAAGCAAATACATAGAGATACATATAAGATTAATTACAAATATTCAATCGTTCCAAATCTTCTTGGGAGGCGATCATATCCTTCCCATTTCAACATTCATGATTTCATCTATTCCAACAAAGACATATGATTCTATCCTGCTCAATCAAAAGATACTAATCTAACACCATGATTGTTCAGATTCTCCGCTTCGGCATAATTGTGTCTTTCCCAACTCAAAATGCAAGATCTCATCTGTTCCAACTCAAAACATTTGATTCTGTTCATCTCAGATTAAATATACAAGTCTACCATTTCTAAAAGTTCCCGATTGTTCATCCTAAGACAAGAACTATAAGAACTGATCAGGGATAACTTTAATTGTTGAGAGAAAGTGAGCTAGACATTGCACCACCGCCACCATCGCGACCAAGAAAGCATGTCGATGTCATCTACCCTCTCTCGATACCTCTAGCGCCAAGTCCGGTTGGAGAGTTGCTTCGTGACCTCATCGAAGCCATCCACCACTCGTAGGTTCACGCCTTTATGGTCGTCAGGAATGTCAATACCTCCCACTTGATTAAGGTATAGGGATTCCTTCTAAGTGAACAATAGGTCCTTGCTCCTCCAATGGACACGTTGATAACGCTGGCCAACTGTGCCGCAATGAAGGCTATAGGAACCCCTTTGACACATGAAACAACCCGATAATTCAGTATGCCGGGTTGTCGGTGTCCAGATTTGTATAGAATGGCAAATGAGTTGTAGGCAGTATGGTTCAGGAAGGTTGAGAATGTTGGTCCACCCCAATGCCTTGAATCTCTGCCCCACCATGGAAGCTTTGAGATCATCCAACACTACATCCCGCCCTTCCACTATATTTTTTTAAAGCGAAAGTAGTCTGGGTAAAGCTCTGGGTCCTCTATCTTTTGAAACCATAGTGGATCTAGGACAGATTGGTGCAACTTGTTCAACACATGCACGCTGTGTTCTTGGAGCCATTGATTATTTTAACCTGCAGCTAAAAGCCAAGATTGATAGCAAATTTGTACCTTGAATGCTAAGGCCTAAGTAGATGATCAATGTAAGGTTGTGAAGTTCAAAACCTAGTCCTTGATTTTCCTTCCAAAGCAAATTAAATTTCAGCAGGATTCTTAGGCTAGAAAATTTTGTTTTTATCCAATTGTGATCTAAGAAGTTAGGGAAAAAAGAAAAGGCATGACCATTATGTGAATGACATGATAAATAATGAAGATTCATGGTCATAATATGCCTAGAAAGTAATGCTTTATGCAAAACAGTGAGTTCAAGCAAAATATGGACTTATTTGATCTTGAAACATGCTATAAACTTTAAAGAAAATTTTTAGATTTTGTGATTGGAAGTTTGAATCTTGAGAAACAAGTAAAGTTGGCTTGTGACCACTCAAAGGATGTAAACTAAGCCCTATCTAGTAAGACCGATTCATACATGGCAAAAGAGAAGAGGAAAATTCGAGTAGGTTTTGGTTTTTCCAAAATCCAACCTAAATCCTTGAGTTAGATGCCAAGATCGTATGCAAGCCCTTGTATAGGTTGCTTATGATGAGAAAATGGTTAAGATTAGATTGTGAACAATCTACTGAGCAAAAGAAAGCAAAACCCCCAAGTTTCCAAAACCTAAATTGTGTTTTGGGGTTTCTCCTTGAGAGAACTCGATGGGAGAGAGAAAGATCTTACCTGAATGCGATTGGATGTTGTTGAGGAGTAATTTGGAGCACTAAAATTGTTATACCCGCACCCCGGGAGTATAATTAATTATTAATTCTTCCCTGTGACGTGTAGTTATCACTGCCACGTATGCCGGTGAGTTGTTCTCACCGGTGGTCAAACCCACTATATTGACCATAGTACGAGGTTGCTGTGGAAACTAGTCGGGACCACGGAGGTTGCACCTTGACGTGTCGGGGTAAGTAGTTGACCAAATTTTGTTGTGTGCTTCGCCCTCTCAAAGCCCTCGAAGTGTGGTCCAAAGGCCCCGACCTCTTATGGTGGGAACCACCTTCCTACTCGCATCGGAGGCAAGGTTACTAGCGCCTCCGACCGCATCCAATGCTAACAAGGACCCTTGTGGGTGAGACCGTGGCTAAGGTGCTATTGGTGCCCGCCATGTTTGACCCTACCCAAATAGACCCTAGGTTACACTTATGAGGCCTTATCCAAATAGGCCAATAAATGTGAAGTCTATATGAGAGAGAGGGGTAAGACTATTCCTTAGTCTTTCT
Source organism: Telopea speciosissima (assembly GCF_018873765.1). NCBI lineage: Eukaryota > Viridiplantae > Streptophyta > Magnoliopsida > Proteales > Proteaceae > Telopea > Telopea speciosissima. The sequence continues at coordinate 68,599,070 of NC_057918.1, forward strand.
TTTTTCTTTCTCTTTCCTAACCTAATCGTGAAAGGAGAGGAGAGCTTTGAAGAGAGGAGGAGAAGAAGGAGAAGGAAGGGAAGAAGAAGAAGGAAATGGCTACTGGGTTTGGAGCTTTAAAGAGGGCACATCTTGTGTATCTCAGACCAGGTAAGCCAAGTGCCCTTTTCCCCCCTTTTTCTCTCTTCCCCCTTGCTCGTTTGAGCTTGGGTGGTTCGTTGGCTGCAGCCCCAAGATGGGGATTTCTTTTTGAAACCCAAAGGGTTAGCTCGAGTCATGTGTAGTTTCCCCTTGTAGGATGCTTTCCTATTTTCATTACAATCCTATAAAAACCTCTATTTTGACCTCTTGCTGAATCTATTTGATTCTAAAGCTTCAACCACCAAAGAAAACCCCAAATCTGGATTTTTGAGCTTTTGATCCTTTAAACCCCCTTAAATCTTTGAATGTTGGGTGTTTCTAAGACCCAAATAGACTCCAAGACACCCCTCCCTTGTCCCTTGAGGCTTAGAGAACCAAATGGGACAACCCGGGCTTTTAAAGACCTTGAAATCACACTTAGGTTGCATCGGAGGCAAGCGCGTGAGTCCGATGTTTGCCTCCGATGTGTCCCGAGCTCGCAGGAAGGTCGGAGGCAGCCTGCTGAGTCCGACGTTGCCTCCGATGCAGTTTTAAGGCTTATAACTTATGTAAACGGTGGGGTTTCTCTATGAGGCCTCCCCTACACTCTCTCACACTCTTATTCACTTCCATAGGCGCCAACATATGTGCAATGGGGTGATTTTGAGCGGAATCGTTGCGCTTATACAAACTCCATTTGAAGTAATTGGTGAGTGGGTTTGGGTGATTGTTTGAGCTTGTTTACAATTGCTTATTCATGCATTTATGAATTATATTGTGACATTATCATTCAAGCATGATTGCATATTTGCATTTATTCTTATTCGATGATGATGATTTGGATGATATGGATTTGTGTTGGGTTACGGTCGGAAATCGCGCAGGAACCCCAATTACGTGGAATTGTATATTGCATCTCATTCTTGTCTCAGTATGCGCCGTGTTGTCTTGGTACCGGGTGTTAGATGGAATGGGACGTTGACACACCCGGATGTACCTCTCAACACGATAGGATTCATGTAGTATATCCGTGGTTAGGCTGGTTCCTATGCTACGACCCTTACCAACAGGGGTTTAGGTGTTGGGTAGCAGCACCCGCCTTGTGGAGAGTTAGAGAGGCCAGGCCAGGGGGTAGTAATGGTTATCGGGTCCGCCTGCGGGTGGTGATGACTACGACGGCGCGGGCTCCATAGTAATAATTGAGGTTGCATTGTGGTGAGAATGGAAGGATCCACAATGTCTTCCCGAGTTATTGCGTAGCATATACCCATTGACTTAGCATTGTGTGTTAGGTGGTAAATGAATTAATAATAGCATGCACCATGGACTATTTGTGATTGTGTGATTGTGCATCCCCTTTTCTCTCTCACTAGCTCGGTGGAGCTAACCCCGTGTACACATTCTTTTTAGATTTTGATGCAGATGATTCTTGTAGAGCCGAGACCGTGATCGAGGATCATGGCGATGGTTGCCCATGATGATTGTGCCTACGGCTGTATTGATACTTGGGACTTGTTCCTTCTTTTTTTTTTTTTGGGGCCACGTGCCTTGTATAAATATTTATTATTATACTTGTTTTGGGGTAGTTATGCTATGGTCATTCGGGATATCCATCCAAACTATTTATGTATCACTTAGCCGTGTGAACATGAGGTAACTCACTGTAAACGCTTCCGCTTATTTTATGATCGTTGAAAATGTAATATTCCTTTATCTTTCGCACTGATATTATTGTATTGTAATATTGGTTTATGACTGTGAGTTGGCCACTGCATCGAGATCCTGGCGGTGAGGTGGGATGACGCGTGTCACCCCAATCATACCCTGATATTGTATTTTATCCCTTGTCGGGATAGGGGTGTGACAAAAATCCACCGAGGGAAGAGAGAGCAAGAACGATCACGGCTTTTGGTTCTTCAAATGTATTAGAGTTGTGTTTTGAAGGAGGGAAATAAACCTCTAAGTCGTGGGTTTTAAAATTTTAATTTTTGGGCCACGCGGTTTCATCCGTGGATTCAATTTTGTGAAACCGATGAGAATCCGTGAATTTACGATAACAAAATTTGGTTCGTGAAAGCTCGGATTTACTGTGGTTGCAACTTACTCGAAACCACACCTAAAACCGCCCAAGCCGGAAAGGGTTTTCTTGCCTTGTCTTGATGAACCAACCTATGTTAGGCTTTTATTACCTCTATTTGATGTTTCCTCGCCTCTCTTGTGGCATATCTTACCCAGTAACTTAAGCTTTATCTTGGCAAATAAAAGTATAGAAGTGAAATGCCTACAAGATGTGAAAATTGTATTGTGACAAGAGCATGTAAGGGAAATGAGACATGATAACCATAGGAAGATGTTTGGAGTGAAGAGAAATGAATAAGATCAATGCACATGTAAAATCCATGTGAGATTCCTAATGCGTGGATGTGAATAATGAGATCAATGTGAACAACATATACTTTTGGCGACTTTACATCCCAACCAATATCAAACAAGCAAGTTATTGGATGAAAATACCCCAACAAGAGACAAGAATTATTTATTTGAGGAAAAGAGGAAAGATTCTAAGGATTTTTATCAACAATCATGTATACAAGAGAATATGCTTGAAGATCAGACAATGTGATCATTTTCTACGAGATTTTACGGCATGTAAAAGAATTAGATTTGAACTTGGTGAGTTTTCCCAAAATACTGTGAATTGAGGACTTTACTACAACCAAAACCTGGGCATAATCCAAGTAAAATTCAACTAGACATGACAGCATAGTGATAATCTCTAAAATGCTTGCAAAGACTTGAAAGTTTATAAAAGATGCAATAATCAAACAAGGATCCAACAACTTAGTGCCATCGATCAAATAGGACTCGATTTACACCCAAAAACCCTAGTTCCAATCGGTTTGGCATGGATTTGGTGTACATGGTCATGGTATTACAAGCAAAGTCAAGACATGATCACAACTTGAAATGATTCATCCCAAATCCAAGAAAAGAGAAATGTAGGAATGGGAAGAAAGCCATATCTTGAACAAGTGAGAGTTAAACCTTGAGGCTTAAGATTACAAGAAAACCACCCGAGGAAGCTTGAACGGAAGTCCTCTGTAGAGCTTTTTCTCCCCGGTTATGTTCCTTTCTTTGGAGCCAAAAGTGAGTTTTAAAACTCGCGGCTCTGTTATGTTAAATTTCTGCAAATGAACGAACGAGCGAATCCACTTATCGTGAATCCGCTCCACATAAAACTTGAAATTTTCATTATAAATGCTGTGCGGATCAACGAACGGATCCACACTCATGCATCCGTCCGTAAATCCGTTTGACTTAAACCTCTCGGCCATTGAGACTTTTGAGATTGGACAAACGAACGGATTCGCATTCCACATCAGCCCGTTAGTCCACTCTCCCTATTTTGCGGAGGGGCCATGAATGCACCGGAGTGCTTGACGTCGCTCGTGAGTCCACCCGATTTCTTTTAGGATTTTTAGCTTGTTTTGGAGACCTTTGATTACACTTATATGTGATGATTATGTGCCTATACCCTAGATCGGACACCCCGTTGTGTGACCCATTTGTGGGAACCACCTAAGTCTAGTCAATACCTTGAATTGAAAGAGGTTAGGACTTGTACCCGATGGGCCAGCTAATAAAAAGTAGCAGCATTGGTAATCACTGTGACTCCTCTCTTACATAAAGGAAGAAGAGTTACCTTTGAGGATAAAGACCTTCGATCCTATGAATTTAAAGACCCGAACCTTATGGATAGAGAAACCTAAACCTATACGGGTAGAGACCCTCAATGGGGTGCGTAGAACGGAAAGTAATAGACGGTTTATTTGAGTAAGCCATGAAGGTCACGTGTATTTGGAAGTCATTCATAACACCTCAAGCTAGTGACGACTCTATTTGAACTTTACTTGGTCCATCCAAACCTTGTTTAGACTCATAGAGAAAGTCCTACACCGTGATTTGACTTTCCAAAAAAAAAAAAAAAAAAAAAAAAAAAGAGAGACTTAGTGAACCGTGCACTGAGAACTTCTTGTTCGGTGGATTGACCTAGATGACAAATATGTCCATAGGGATTTGAATGTAATTATTGAATCTATGCCTACATATTGGTGTGATAAATATATATAGATATCCCTTAGAACCTTGGACTTGTGTGACTAGAGTGATTCTCTGGTACTACAAGTATGACCTTACATCGACCTTGCTGTGTAACTAGTTGGTGCCCTGACCTTGGTTGACCAAACCTTAGGGTAATGAAGAATGAATTTAATGACCGGATAGGTTAAATTATGGAGACTGCTTAAAGAGTTGACTTGGACAAAAGCTAGTAAAGGTTGTTGGTTCTCGAAAGAGGACTGATGTGGACTCTTTCCTGTGGGATAATTGTGTTATAGGTTTAAAGGTTGTGAAAGCTAAACGAAGGATGTAACAAAACCTTCTCCAACGCGAGATATGAATGGGGTAATGGATCACCAAATGCGTTCCCTCCTGCGGGAGTGAACAATAGGAGATTCCATCAATATTTCAAATCATTCTAAAGTTGGGTTAGGTAATGAGACAACCGGATGTGAAAGCCTTTGAATGTGAACCCTATGTTGGGACATGGACAAGTTAAATCCCGTAACCCAAGACGACCAGGAGTAGTGAAGGCTAGAATGGTATCACCGATCTGGAAGATTTAGGGAACTCGTTCCTTGAGACTTAACTTAGTAGTTGGAACCCTGTTTTTCTAGGGTTATTGTGAACCACACCCCGTGATAATGTGACCTGTAAGGAAAAGAGAATTGTGGAACGACTTGTCGTGCCACGAGGCACCGCCTCATCTTGACCCGACCTTTGACTTAGTTCAAGATGTGGGTGACTTGGGATGTTGTTATCCAACAGTCCTTATCACTTGAGACCCTATCGCCTCAAATTTCGGGGACGAAATTTCTTGTAAGGTGGGGAGGATGTTATACCCGCACCCGGTCATAATTAATTATTATTTCTTCCCGTGACGTGTGGTTATCACTGCCACGTGCTGGTGAGCTGTTCTCACTGATGGTCAAACCCAGTTACAAATTATTGACCATGATACGGGCTTACCATTGACAAACCATGGCAAGGAAATAGTAAGTTCTAGCCCTTAAGTTTATTTATTTACCCTTTCTCTCGATGCCCTCGAAGTGCGGGTCAAGATTGGGACCGCCCGGGCTATTTTAGTTGAGTTGGAAATATTCCATTTGTGGGTCCCACTTATTTAAGGGAGCGTGTGATGGGCTTATAATCCCATGGTGGATGGACCCATCCCCAAGTGGGTTCTTTTTTTAAAACCAATGGGTCAACCCATTTAGCTATTGACCCATTTAACTTAAAGGACCCAAGGCCCATTTTCTATAAATAAGACAAAGGGGGGGGAGAAGGATTCATTTTCATTTCTTCTCCCATCTAGCCTAAATCGTGGAAGAGAGAAAGAGGAGAGAAAGGAGAAAGAAGAAAGAAGGAAGGAGAAAAGGAGGAAGAAGGGTGGAGAATCTTGGTTGGAGGTTTGAAGATCACTTCTTGGAGCCTCAACATGGAGCCTTCTACCTTGGGGTGGGTAAGCCATTCAATCCCATCTCTTTTCTTCTATTTTGGGTTTTGGGGTTTGGGAAATGGGAGAAATTCGACCTAGGGTTCTCTTGGAACCCAAGGAATCGATGGAACCTCTAAACCTAGACTATGGTGGAGTTATTTCACTCCATTACAAGCCCTAAGCCTAAGTAATCTCTTTCCATTTAAGAAATTTAAGGTTTCTACCATATTATGTCCTAATTTAGGTTCTCTTTGTTTTCTCTTAAATCCATGGGATTACATGGACCTAATGAGGTCTTAGAACCCTAATGGACCTAGGAGGAAGCTTTCTTGAAGCCTCCCTACCTTTAAACCCCTTGGAAAATGAATCCCTAGTGAGAAACCCTTCAATTTTCGGTTCGCAGGTATGTGGTTTTACACTCGGATTCAGTTTTCAAACCACACCGCAACCGACCTTGACTAAAACTATCCTAAGCCCCTGTTAGCTAGGATTTACATGTGGTTTCAGACTGCAAGAAACCACCCCGAAATTACCTCCCGAAAAGGCCCCCGTGAAGCTCGGATTTACACTCTGATTCGATTTCGAAACCACATCGCATCCGACCTTGACTAAAACTGTCCCGGGCCCCTGGTTTCTAGGATTTACACTCGGATTCAGTTTTCGAAACCACATCTGCATCCGACCTTGACTAAAACTGTCCGGGCCCCGGGTTTCCTAGGATTTACATGTGGTTGCGAGAATTTGGGCATGAAACCACACCTGCAACCACTTCACTTCTGAAACCTTATACTTAAATGATTAATGGGAGACCTTTTGGGGATCCGTCCCTTTACTTAATTAATCCTGTTTGCACTCTTTATTTAGGTTTAAAGTTTTCATCTTGTGACGTGTTACTTGATTGCGGCGACAACTCATAACATCGGGACATAACACAAATTGTGAGTGGGTTTGGTTGTTTGGGCTTGATATTATTATTGCATTGTATATTATGTCATCATTATAAATTATTAAGCATGCTTGCGATATTGCATATTTTTATATATGAATGTTATGATGTTGATTGGTAATGTTGTACCTTGATGGGTCTCTGTGGGTGGGTATCGGTATAGAACCCCGAACACTATATACATTTATGAAGAAATTATGTTGAATGTCATGTTGAATCGATGCGCGCCGTGCCGTCTTGTGTAAGGGCACTAAACCGGATGAAAAGTTGATGCGCCCGGATTACCTCTCGGGACGATAGGACTTGCATGTAGGCGTGGCTAGGATTTTACACCCTTATGCTACGACCCTTACCAACAGGGGTTTAGGTGTTGGGTAATCAGACACGGATTCGTGGAGGTGGGAGAGGCCGATCATGGTAGTATTGGTTATCGGGGTGCCACCGAGTGGTCTTGGAGGCTTCGATCGGTGTAGGTCCCAGGTGACAATTGAGGTTTCATTGTGGCGATAAGTTAAGTGACCCACAGTGTCTCCCGAGTTGTCACGAAGAGCATATGCCATTGACTTAGTTGTGATGTTAGGTGGAAAATTTACTTAACATATGCATGCATCATTGGACTATGTGAATTGTGTGTTTGTGCATCCCCATCCCCTCACTGGCTCGGTGGAGAGCTAACCCCTCGTGTACACAATTTTTAGATTATGATGCAGTACGAGGAGCCGGAAGCGTGTTAGAGGAACATGGCAACGGTGTCCTTGTGACAATTGTGCCTACGGGTAGTGAGAATTCTAGGGACTTGTTCCCCTTTTGTTTATTTTAGGGCGTAGGCCCATGTATAAATATTCTTGTTATACCCTTGTTGATCATTATTAGATGGTAATGAAAAATGGATTAACTACAATTATTTATCATCTAGGCTTTGATCATCTTGTAACTATTGATTTTATACGCTTCCGCAAAACTACGATCATTTGGAATGTAATATTTCCCTTTCCGCACGATATTATATTGTTTTAATATTAGTTATGATCGTATGCGTGGGACACCGTGTCAGTGATCCTGGCAGCTTAGTAGGATGACAAGCGTTGTCCTAATCACCCCTTATAATGTATTTTATCCCTTGTTGGGATGGGGGCGTGACAGCTGGTGTTCAAGATGACGACGCTCTTCAGGTTTCTGGTTTGGAACCCTAAATCCCCAAAACCCCCAAATCCTTCATGCCCTTTCTTCCTTATGGGCTCTCCCCTAGGTTTTTTATTTTTTATTTTTATCATCTGCTAGAATTTTGATAAGTAGAAGAGTATTATCGAATCAGAGTTGCAGGATAAATTCCTGAAACTCAATATATTTTTTTTCAGGTTTAGGGTTCCAAACCGAGATTGGGTGTGAACCGTGCTAATCCAAATCAGCGTGAGAACCAGGAAGAAGAAGAAGATGAGGTGAAGAATCAGGGTTGAAAGGGTTTTGAAACCTGCAACTCATCTTCCCCAATTGTTTTTTTTTTTTTCCTTTTCTTGTAAGGGCATTTCCATCAGTTCAAGTCTATTTTTTAATAGTGTTAGTCATGAACTAACGGAATGGACCTATCTGTTATCGTTTGCAAACCTCAGGGGGGTATGCAAAATTTTCCAAACCTGTGGGTTAAAAATATCCTTTCGTTAAACCTCAAGGGGGTATGTGAAAATTTCCCTTATTTCAATGAGTAAACATGTAGTAGACCCTTTGTTCACCTATCTAGTAGCCCCCTATTTATTAAAACTTTACTTATGGACTCATATCACGGACGGAATACTCGTTCCTTTACGGTCAATAGGTCAATTGATGATGTCAGCAGGCCATAAAAATGTAAATGTCAAAAATACCCTCATCTTCTCCTTAATCGATCATCTTTCCTCTTTCCTGTTCTTCCTCTTCTTCATCCTCTGCTAGGTTTGAAATCAAACGACCTTCTATACCTGTATATCTGCAATGATACAGTGTAAGTCGATCTCTGATTTTCTTCACCAAGCTCTTAAATTGCATGGACATTCTCGATTTTCCTTATATCTCTCTCTTCTCCAAACCCCATTGTCTAATCCTTCTCTACACTTGCTCCAATAGTTGCAGAAAAACCCAGAGTACGCTCACACCAAAGTCTGCAGTAGCAACAGCACACAGTTGAAAAGAAGAAAAAAAGAATCCTTTTATAAGAGTGTGAAAGCAAAAATGGTTAAAAAACAAACTAATCTTTCTTCTTAAGCGGAGGAGGGAGAGAATCCTAAATTGCTGATGAAGCTGTTTTCTCTTTATGTTTTGGTAAATAAAAAATTGAATATTTAACTAATTTAGAAGCAGAATTTGTGTTGGGTGTGCATCGGCTATGACAAGGACGATGGCAACAAGAGGTATATTAGGGAGAGAATTGCAGAAGGGAGAAGTGCATCGGCTATGACAAGGATGGCAGGGGCAGAGAAGTTGATAAGAGAAATCAACATAGTTACCAAGACGAAGAGGGTTTTCAACCCTCCCCAAAGCCTTCTCGATTTCATCTTTACTCGAACCCATCTCTGCTATCAATCTGCTTCCTTTCTCTATTTATCATCCTTTAACTCAGAAATTGCAGAGTTGCTGGACGGATGGGAGTGATGGAGACACAAATGACACACAAGTTGGCCGATCAAAATGGAGGTTTCGATTTGCTCTCTTTTCAAATCAACGGTAATTACAACTCAAATGGAACTTCGATAAAAAAGGGCATGAAGGATTTGGGGGTTCTAGGGATTTAGGGTTCCAAATCAGAAACTTGAGACTAGGTGTGAAGCTGGGTTGACTCCACGGGAAGAATGAAATTGAGAAGAAGAGAAGGCATGAAGAATTTGGGGGGTTTTGGAGATTTAGGATTCCAAACCAGAAACCTGACAAGGGGCGTGAAGATGCGTGAGTGAAAATAGCGATGATCGGAAAATTTTCTGCAACCCTCCCCCCTCAAACAACTCTCAAACTCATTTTTTACTCCAATGGATTCCAATTAATATAAAAGGGTATTATGGTAAACTCCTAACGGTAGAAGGGTATTTGGGCCTTTTATAAATTTATGGCATGCTGACATCATTACTTAACAGGTTCATCCTAAAAAAAGGGGAATTTTTTTCGTGTACGGCTCCTTGACCAGTTCGGTTTCCTAGTTCCTCTCACAAGAGGAGGGTGGACCCCACCTAGGTAGACTGTTCGGTCAGATGCTTCGGGTGGGTCCCACCCCCTCTTGTGAGAGGAACTAGGGAACCGCACCGGTCAGGAAACCTTAGACGATAATTATCCTCCTAACGGAATGGGTATTCCGTCAATCTCAAGGGTCTGTAAGTAATGTTTTAATAAATAAGGGGGCTACAAGATAGGTGAACAAACCTCAGGGGTGTACTAGATGTTTACTCTATTTCAATTTAATGGGTCATAAATTGAAATTATGGTGTTTGTGTGATTTTTCATGTTATTTATGAAAAATTAAAATCTAAAGATAAATTACGAAAAGCCCATGCTATTTCTAGATGGATCTTTATCACCTATCGACGCCGTTTCTAACAAGGGGCTGAAATGACCTCTACCCATGCCCAAACACCGCCGGTGGGGTCCACCATCCCCTATTAGAGAACGGGAATCGGGCCCAACGAGGTGATAATTTTCCATTCTAGATGGGCCTTTTTGTTTTTGGTGCAGTTGTCAAGGGCCTATTGGCCATCAAGGCCGCACAAGGAGGCAAGAGAAGACCCATAAGGGATCAATATGGTACCCACATGGTCTCCACTTCGAAAGCAAGTAAATGTGGACTTAGGGTCGCCAAGGAGACTTGAACCACTGATCAAGCTCCTGACGCAGTTCTCCCAAGGGAGTAGGGAACTACCAAGGTAAGCCCTGGATCGAACTAGATGGGCCTTAGGTTACCCTCACTTGGGTTTTTGGAGAACCTCATTTCCAGAGGACCTTCTAAGGATTGTATCTATCTTTTTGCCCAGTGTAGCGGAATAAATTTTGCCCCTAACAGGGCTTTCTAGCACCCCCCCAAAAAAAAAAACAGAAGAGAATTTGCAGATGACATTTCCAATGTTGATATTGAAATCAATTTTAAATCTTTTTTTTTTGGGGGAGGGGGATAAAGGATAGTTTTATTGAGGATAAGCATGTGTACAAGCAATGGCTTCAAACAGACAAGGTTTGTGAAGCCAAGGAATGGAGTCTAGCCACTCTGCCCTACACACGACGGATAGGGCCTTCCGAGCCAAGGTGTCTGCAACAGAATTTAGAGCCCGTGGGATACAACTAAACGAAATACATTGAAAAGAAGCACATAGTAGCTTCGCATCTCACAAAATTGTGAGTGAATCTAGCAGTGGGAGCTTGCTTGAGCCTCGAAGAAATGCAATAACCTCCCTGTTATCTAATTCAACTTGGAGGTTATTGTAACCTGCCGCTAGTGTCACGCCCCCATCCCGATGTAATATATATTGCCACATAGGGGGTGACTGGAACAATCACACATCATCCCAATACCTACCAGGATCACAGATATAGTGTCCCAAGCCACAGTCCACCCTGTCATCACATATTGATAACAGAAAGGAACGTACTAATATGGAATAAGTCGTTCCAAATACAGAGTTAGCGGAAGCGAAATTTAATTAAATCATGTGAAATTATAGAGCATCGGTTCTCTAATGATAACACATAGTACACTGCTCATAAATGTAACCATTCAATCTCTCCTATAAATAAACACATAGTTTATACATAAATGTGGAAATGAAGACAGAAAATTAAATCATAAATAATTGCCATGAGGGCACCAATCTTGGGTGTACATTTACATCCAAGTCACAGTCGTCGGCTCCACTTGATTCACATCCAACGGTGCTCATCTAAGTAGTACCTCCTGTATAACAACTAAAAAGGGGTTGTGCAACGGGGTTAGCTACACTAGCTAGTGAAGAAGCAAAGGGGAATGCACACACACCACACAATCAATATCATTCAGAATGATGCATGCTAATGTCAGATTCATTTTTCACCTAGCACACAATTCTATCGGTCAAGTGTATGCTACTGTGATAACTCGGGAGACACTGAGGGTCACTTATCCTATCGCCCCAGTGAAACCTCAATTATCACGAGGGGACCTACGTCGGTAGAAGCCATCATAACCACCTAGTGGCAGACCCCGATAGCCATCACTACCCCTGTCCTGGCCTCTCCCACCTCCATAGACCACAGGTGCTCAGACTATCCAACACATAAACCCATGTTGGCAATGGTCGTAGCATAAGGGAACAAACATTCTAGCCACAGATATACTATATGCAAGTCCTATTGTCGCGAGAGGTATTTCGGGTGTATCAACGTCCCATTCTATCTAGTACCCGGGTACCAGCACGGTACGGCACATACAGATCAGGATGACATATAGCGATTTTCATAATTTAAATAAATTGGGGTTCTAGTACCGGCACACCCGGCACCATAGCCTAATACAATGGTGAGCATAATATCACATTCACAACAGTTCACATCTGAATAATAATGCAATGCGCACAATGCTAATAAGTATATATTAGCATGCTTAAGATTTCATATTAATATATATTCAAACCCACCAAATCACCCAAAACCCACTCACCTAACAAGGGCGTCGTCGTGTGTGGTTGACATGAATCTCACCTGGGCTCCCCGCTATCCATCGAGTTGGGTAGCCTAGGAACACAAAAACGATCATTAAAGCATGCATAGAAGGGTCCCATGCTAGGCCCTCAAGGTTAAAATTGGATTTCAACCAAGACAGCACGAGCGGACTCACGGACGGTTTCAACAGAGGTGAATCCGCCCTTGACTCCATTCAGGCCAAAAGGTAAAAATAGAGCGAGCGGAACATCTCACTTGGATCCGATCGTGCATCCCTTCGATACCTGAGACACTCCTAAAAGGAAACGGATCTATGGGCGGATGTGCTTCTTGGGTCCGCCCCTGCATCCGTTCATTTACTGAGACACACCAGAGAGCAACAGGCTTCAGGAGGAGGCAAACAGAGTGAATCCGTACCTTCGTCCGCTCAGGCCAACACACAGGGTTTATACTAGGCGGTCTGACGAATGGTACCACGATTGGTGGATTCGATCGTTCATCCGTCAACAGTCTCTTCCGAGATTTCAGAGGGCTTTTGCTCCAGCTTGAAGCTTAGAGTGCCCCAAGCTCTCAGGGACAAGGGAGAGGTGTCTAAGCCTTCCTAGGGTCACTAGGTCCTAAGCTCACCTTAAGGATTCAAGATCCTACATGATTTGGGTCTCACATTGGTCCAAGGGTTGGGTTTGAAGCTTAAACCAGGGATTCCACAGCCATGGCTACAAATGCAGTATTTAGAGGCCTAGGTCAGCATTATTAGAGCTCCCAACGAGGGCCAAGCTTCACCTTGAGTCCTAAATGGAACCTTAGGTCAACCCTAGCTCAAGGAATTGCCAAAATCAAGGAGAAATGGGGGAGAGCTAGGTTTGGGGAGCTTACCTTGGTGAGCTTCCTTCTTCCAGCCACTCCATCTCTTCTCCTCCTCTTTCTCTTCTCCCTTGGGTCCGGCCAGCTTGGGAGGAAGTGTGGGGCAGCTAGCCATCTTTGCATGGCTTCCACCTTCTTCCCTTCCCCTCCTATTCCTCTCCTACTTCTACTTCTTCTTCTTCTTTCCTTCTTCTCCTTCTTCTCTTGTCTCTTATCCTCCACGGTTTGCTTGGGAGGGGGAGAGATAAGAGAATAAGGATTCTCTTATCCTTTTAAGGGTTAAAAGGGCCTTAGGCCATGTTTGGTTTAGGTACCCCCAAACACTTAGTGGCCCCTAGGTCTTTAAATGGGTTTTAGTTAGGTCTTAGGGCTTGTTTGGTCTTGGTCATATCCATTAGGTCCATTAGATCATGTTTGGGGTACACCGTAAGTCCTTACAACTTAATTGTCCACTAAGGTCTGTTTGGTTTAGGCTAGGGTATATAAAACCCATTATTCATTCAAGTTAGGCCTTGTGGGCCCATTCTTATGGTTCAACTAACCATCCAATGGCAAGGGTAGGGGTCCATATGGTCCAAAGGTTTCATTATGGTGTCCGGGACACAGGTATGTGGGTCCCACGGGAAAATAATCCAAAAAGGCAAATGACAGCACGAGCGGATCCTCGAGCAGATTTAGTAAGAGTGAGTCCGTTTGTGACTCCAGCGCTGCTGTCAAGGCTCAAACTTCAAGGAAAGTTACGAGGCTTTGGCCCACACTTCCAAGTCTTCGAGGGGGTACTTTTAGTAATATTCAAAGTCTAAGGTTACAGGTGTTGGCCAGTGCCACCGTGAAATTGCCCCTTAGGTAGAGGTCTAAACTGCCCCGGGTTTAGGGGTATATCTGGGGTGCGAGTGTAACAACTAGTGCATGGGATAACGCACATCTTATAGCCAGCGCTTCCCCCTGCAATGATGTATGAAAATGATGGGATAAAGAGATCACTTGCACCTGCCTTCTCCTTTGATCCCTAAAGATGAAATCCAATCCACCCTTAAAGGTTCCTCATGGTAAGGCCGCATCTCAATTGACTTTGTAAAATCTTGATGGTGATGGCTTCCACTTAGCTGTTGTAGACTGGCTTTGTGTACTCATGTCCGGTCTTGAAGAGTAACATCATGTTGAAGTGGAAGAGAACTCTAGATAAGCCTTTTCAACCATAACAATAACCTCTTCAGGACTCCAGGTCTTTGAGTTAAATACCTGATGATTTCGAGCACGCCAAAGAGATCAACATATGAAAGATGCCCAAGAGAGAGAGAGAGAGAGAGATTGGGTTGCTAGCCGTTTATCACTTCAAAATAGATCATCCCAACTACTTAACCACTCAAAGATTAGCGGAGCTTGAATAGCCGGTGGAGAATAAGACAGCTGGCTACCAAACCACACTACTTTCGGGAAGGGACAACCATGTATAATATGATCTGCAGTTTCAGCAACATTTAGATTACAGCATTGACATATGGATTCAACCTGAATTTTGAGGGAATGTAAGCTATTGCTTGTAGCAAGCCCTTCTGCACAACATCTTCATAGGAAGGATTTGAGCTTCGGTAAAGTTGGAATGGACCGGATACGTTTTCACACAGAATCAAGCACTTGTTCCCAATGATGGAGACGTGAAGTTGAAGCACCCATTATTGGTGAAGAATGTGTTATATTAGATGACAACAAATTGTAAGTCGATCTAATAGAGAAAGAGCCATCTTTGGAAGCGGCCTAGATCTACTTATCATTGCATAGGAACAAACTCAATTGAGATTTTAGTATAGCATTGCTAACCTTAGGGGTGAACAACTGAGATATTGGATCGACCAGTTCGGACACAAGCAATATATCTCACAATCAGGGGGTCAGAGCGGATGAATTTTGAAACGGGGAAGATATGGGACCCACGGGTGAGGCCATATATGGATGGATTCCCCATTTCGAACTTGCCACAATATTGACTAGATTAGACACAAGCGATATATCTCACAGTCAGGGGGTCGGAGCTGATGATTTTGAAACAGAGAAGATATGGGACCCATGGGTCCGACCATATATGGATGGATTCCACATTTCCAACTTGCCATATCATTCTTGCTTTCAAAGTATTTCTTCCCTCCAATAGACTACGCCAACCCCAGGAAGGATTATTTCCCAATCTTGGCTCTAGAAAATTGGTAGTAGGCAAATAAATAGACTTTAAAAATTGGGCCCAATGAAAATCAGGAGATGACTAGAGCTTCCAAGTTGCATTTGCTAACAATGTCTGAAACTGTAGTCTAGAATCTCGGGATCTCGAAGCTTGTAGCTAACTGACTGCATGGAGCTTTACATCATCTTATAGCAGCCACCCAATCAGCATTCATCCCTAAGCGACTTATCTTTGACAATGTGCTGGTGGCACATGAAATATTCCACTACATTAAGAAACACAAGAAAAAGAAATCAAAGTTTCTTGCACTAAAGCTAGACATGCAAAAGGCTTATGATCGGTTGGAGTGGCACTTTGTGGAAGGTACGCTCCTCAAAATGGATTTCGTCAACAGTGGGTAGACTTAATAATGTCTTGTATCTATTTTATGTCATATAATCTACCTTTGGTGGTATTAGGTAGGAAGATCCCATCTCCCCTGCAATTTTTATCATGCGCTCTCAGGCGTTAATTGCAATTATCCAGAATGTGGAGGAACGGGGAGTAATACATGGCATTCAAGTTCGGCACATGGGGCCTTCTATTTGCCATATGCTTTTTGCAAATGACTGTCTCCTCTTGTCACATGTGAAACTCCAATAAGTTACTACTCTCAAACAGTGCCTTGGCCTCAATTGTAAAGCAATTGGTAGTTGATTAACTTGCAAAAATCAAGCGTCGTTACCCCTTGGGGGTTAGCTCGGCTGGTAAAGGACGCGTGCAGTGCAATGTCATGAGGTCCCCATATCGAGCCTCTGCGATCTCCTGTTACACGAGTCTATGGGGGGTGGGTTCGTGTAACCGGAATTTACCCCTAGCCTGAATCGTAAAATCGGATAGGTTAGGGGGTTCCACAATACAAAATAAAATAATAAGCCACGTCTTCAGTCCAAACACGCATGTCAAATTTCAAAGTTGGTTCTTGGGAGTGTTTAAAGTATGGTAATGGCCCATCCAAGTACTTGGGCATGCCGATTGAATTTTGTGCATCCAAGAAACAATTGTTTCCTGGAATTTCCTTGAATTTTAAATCTACTCTACATTCCACTTCAATGAGCGTTAATAACAGAGATAAACGTGTCATTTGACATCTTCAAAAAGCAATGAAAGAAAAAATTCACTCTATTTTTGCCATCACTTCCCTCTTCATAGCCCTGCCCTTGCCTCACCTCTGCATTCGTCGCCACTGGCACCACCACCACCACCTTCCTCTCCAAAAGAAATATAGAAAAATTATTCTTAGAAATTGAACTATCAAATGGATTTCTTATTTTAAAAATATTTCAAATGGATGCAAACAAATTAAATTAAATTTCTTACTTAGTTTATGAAATAATTCGAAATTGAAACTTTTTGTTGATTAGGAGAATCTGAAATTGAAATCAAAATCATACCAAAGCCCTTAATTAGGGGTGTCAAAATTGGGACTGAACCGAAATGGTCCGGATCAATCACACCAATCTTATTGGACAAGTTTCGGGTTGGGGTATTACAACCCTGAAACCAAACCACATTGGAAACCAAAATAACCCGACACTGAAACCTAGTCAAAGCTCGAACCGAAACCAGATCCAAATCAATCTACCCCGATAAGAAACCGATAAGAACCCACCCATAAAAAACACGTTTTTCCCCCATAATTTTGTACAAATATGTATATAAACCGAAGCTGACCCTGATAACAAATCGATACAAGAAACAATACAATCCGAAACCAAATTGAACCGAAACTAAACTTTCCTTATTGGTTTGGTCTCAGATTCACCGTTGCCACATCAAAGCCGACTCAACCCGAACCAAAACCAGCCCAAGCCCGATTGATACCCCTCAATCATAAAATCGCATAATTCAATAAACCACATGATTAACCGCCAGATTGAAGCCAGATTAGTTCAGCAAGTATTCACCTGAATCCGACGGACCCTACTTTTTCGGCTACACGACCAGACAGCGATCTCTTGCTGAAAAGAAAAACAAGAGCGATTGAGCGAAGCAGCCCTTCCTGCATAGACAGAAACAAATACATAGAGAGAGAGAGAGAGAGAGAGATGGAGATGGAACCGAGATGCGTTCACTGCGGATTTGGGATAAAGACACTGTTCGTGCAATACTCTCCTGGGAATATCCGATTAATGAAATGCGTGAGTGTGGTTTTGATTTCAAACACTGATTATCAATTTTAGCTTCGTTTCCATTTTCATTTCATTACAGTGGTTTCTTGCAATACTTCCTATGTGGTCAGGAAAACTGCAAGGAAGTCGCCGACGAGTACATCGAATGCGAGATCATGGTATAAACCCTTCAACTAATTTTTGCTGAATATATGCTGTTTCTTCAATGCTTTACACGCTTTCTTGTTGGCTCCATAGATTCCTCTGATCGATTTAATTTTGCTTAAGCGGAAAGCTTATCGGCATTTTCTCTTCAATATGCTGAACCAAGAAATTTATACGGAGGTATAGTGCTTACTTAGTTTTCTCACCTTCTCTTTTTAGTATGAATTTCTTCCATCTTGTGAATATATTAATGGAAATGCTTAGCTGCCTCCATTGTTAGTCTTCATTGTGGGTTGTGAAAGCTTCAGGCAAAGTAAAACTTTTAAGAATTTGGTCTTTACCATATAATGATTTTATTGAAATTGAACTGGCATAAAGGTTCCCGCAAGACTACCTTTCGAGGCTGCAGGCCTCTGGATTGAAATTTGTTGTCGTGTATAATTTTTTAACATCAATATTATTTGAAATTTTGCAGGGAATATTGTGGAAGACTAGTTTTCTTTTTCTTATGTTGGATGCATGTATCCATTCATCAGTATACCTTTCTTGCCTATATTGTTGGATTATTTGTTGATTTTCATCCCTATTGTGCCATATGTTAGAACCTTAGTGATTAAAGGTGGGACATTGGTTTTAAATAGAAGTCAAGGAGATCGCTGTTTGTCCTCAAGTTCCTTTTCATCAGCTTGGGTATGTGGGAAGGTATGCAGAGTCATTTTAAGTAAGCATGATTATAATTCTCAGGGTAATGCAGGTTAGTATATTTTCATTCTAAATTGGCTTTTGCATTGTTCATTGCAGATGTTGGTGCATGTTTTTTTAGGAAATCTTGTATTTTTCTATGTTCTCGTTGTTGCAACAAGGGTGTTACTGAGATCATCATCTAAGGAGACCAGGTAAAGACACTCTTTCATGCTATTTGGCTTCATCAAGGATTTTAAGGAGGATGTGTATTAGTTTAGAAGAATCTAGGCTACAAATCTCCTACAAAAGGTCATGGATGATGCATAAGTAGCTTAAGTATGCAGTTTAAAATGCATTAATGGTTTGCAAGTTCTTGTAACAACATCTTGTAGGAATATACTTAATCTGTTCATTTTATTGATTCTATACCATATTTAGTATTCTTTTTTTTCCCAAGCCAGTAATGTTTTTTGCTTTCAAGTGCCTGTTGTAAGTGTTAAACTGTGTGTATCGTGGGTGCTGGTCCATGGACTTCCATGGATTAGTGTACCATGGGATTATTATGTCTAATAGCTTGGTTAGCTAGTTAGTTGTCTTTATCTTTATTTCTTTTATTGTTTCCTTTTGTACGTTGGCTTAGTAGGTTGGTTATTTCTTTGTAATTGTACTTCCACTCTTAGTAGATTCCTACTAAGAATAGGTGATTGGATTAATATATATTAGTTGGCTGGTGCGATACTCATAGGAAGCATTCTTTTCCATTGCACTCTAGCCCTTCTCTCTCTCTCTCTCTCCACTTCATCTTCTCCATCTTTGGTCTGGTTTAATAAGCTCTGGTATTATTACAGTAAGCAAATTATAATGCTGTAGCTCTCACAGAGAAAATTCTTGGCTGTGTGTTTTGAGTTAGTTCCCTAATATTTTTACTCTACAACCGATATAGGGTGTCTGGGTTACGGCTTACCAGTGGTCCTTGTATAGTTGTATGATTCCATGGTCATGCACTATTATCTTCTGCAAGTAAGATACCTTTGATCATAATGCATTTTCATCTGCGATAGGGGCTAGAGACCAATTAGGAAGGGGTTTTTTCCCAACAGCAATATGCTGGTTTTTATAGTGCGAATGGAAGAGTTGGGCTTCTGATGACACTGCTGAACAATTTCCATGGCAGCAAAATGTAGGATTCTTATTTCTTTCTTTTTTTAGGGGGTAGTCTCCTTGCACAAAATAATGTAGATTGACTTCAGCGTGTTTCTTGTGCTGGGTCTATTGCTATTTTTTATTTTTCTAATAATAGGAAAAGATAAAATTAAAACCTAGGTCGACATTTTAAAATTGCTTTTCTCCACTCCTCTAAGTGAAGTATGTTGTGTTTCCCAAGAATATTGTGCACCCAATACCATCTGATTTTCTGTAGCTGTATATACCAATCTATGATTCAGGAGCAAAATATTATGCAACGGATTTCAGATCTTTTAAGTAAATAGATATTTTTTGTTTATACATTCAAACATTGATTAACAGTTTATGACCTAATTTGCACAGGTACAAAGATCTTTTGCTGGCCATTCTTGTTTCAAGCTACTTCAAAATTTTCCTCCTTGCCATGATGGTAAATGTGCTCAACTGACAATATCATAGTAGCAGACTACATTGTAAATTCATATTGATTGTCTTGTCATTTCTTTTTTGTATGTCTTTTGTCTAATCTACTTGTAAGGGTATGTGTTTATCCTATCATTTCTTTTCTGGATGCCTTTTGTCTACTCTACTTATCCCTTACATTTTGAGTTTGCATCATACAGGTTTGGGAATTTCCGTCTTCTGTGATTTTCATCATTGATGGTTTTGTCCTATCATCCAATGCAATCTCTTTGAAAGGTCAGAAACGTAAGCTTTTGCATATGAAAAATCAGAATATGTGAGTGGCGTAAATTTTTTTGATCTAGTTGCTCCTTGTTGATGCTCATGGAGCCTCTACTATTGCTGCCTGTGACAATATATATAACCTCTTTTCCGTGACGAGCTGTTTTTGTGCTTAGAATTTGCTCAAGGTTGCATTCTTGGTCTCATGTTTCCACCTCCCCAAGAACCTAGAAGCATCTAGCTTCCATGAATCTACTTTGGCAACCTCCAGTGCCTTCATGCCCCAAGTACCATTGCAAAAACTAATGTTGGTCATAAATAGAACCAAATATATAGTTAAGTACCACATAAAGAACAAACTGTGGAAAATTTTATGTAATATAGACTATTTCAGCAAAACTTCCTTCATGACTTTTGAGAGACAATCCCTACTCGTGGTTCCTCTTTGCTTACATATTACACTACTGTTTCATGTAATCAACTGGCTTGCAATTGGATATGTGACCACCTACTTGAACAATTGGGTTAAAACAAACCAAGTTAGGTCAAGGAACAGAAGTTATTATTTATCCTCTTAGAAACCTGGCACAGATATGGTGTTGTCAGTTGTCACTGCCCAATATTTGGGGCTTGAAACTATGGTGGGACACTTCAATCTGTATTTAGAAGTACACCGGAGGTAAAACCAAGAGCTGCAAACTCCAGTCTGGTCAATTAGCTGGATGGAAGGGATGAGGAGGTTGGGAGAGACACATTTTATGGAATTTTTTTTTGAGTTGATTCACAATGCTTTGTACCTTGTTCAGGTGTTCTGCAACGGAGCTCCCTTTTTTGTATTCCAAATTCACAAACTTTCTAATTAGGAAAGCATTGTTACCAACGGTCTTTCACTCGTACAAGCCTCGAGCTTTCTTCACAATGAATGCGCTGATGTTTCTGTGGAAATATGATGGAAGGCAGAGTCATCCAACCACTGGCGAATGAAGCCGGGGGCTTTTTGATCTAAGGCTTTCCACTCCGTATTGGATATTCCGGCTTCGATGTGTCTCCTTCTACGGGTGCATGCAAGACCTTGCAGTATGCTAATCCTCCATTTTGGCTTTCCAAATTATCCAGTTTCTCCCATTTAGGCTGATTGTCATGTTGAAGTGTTTGCCTCCATCAACATCTTTCACACACGATCACACTAAGTTGGCTTTAATATAACTTGTTGGGAAAAATGATAAACCTTTTCCCACCGGTGTGTAAAGATAAATGGAAAAATACGGCAGCACATGAACAGTAACTGGGAATAGTAACTATGAATAGTATAGGTGAATAGTAACCATGAATAGTGATTGTGGGGCCCATATGACACAAAGTGATGATGTACAAAAGTGGTAAAAGTAACCTCACAGACACAAGTATTTACGTGGTTCGGCTATGCCTACATCCATGGGCGTAATTTGAACTCTTCACTATGAGAGAACGGAGAGAATAACAATACAAGTAACAATGCCTTGGAGTCAAACCAAACCCAACCCTGTTTCCAAAACCTGATACCCCTTGTACATCCTCTCTCAACTCACACTCTCAAACCCTTGAAGGGAATATTTAAAAACCATAGTTGTTAAGGCGTCGCCTAGGCATTTAGGCGGATTTTTAGGGGGCTAGGCCATTGTCACCTTAGTGGTATCAAACGCCTTAGTGGGTATCGGACCAATTTTGGCTCTTATTTATGCCAAATATTACTTATTTTAGTAAATATTTCATTTATTTAAGATATTATTCATAAATAAGCAAATACCCTCTATTTGAATCTAATAAAAATAATTAAAAAATAAAATTCCAAAAGGATAAAAAGTCAATCCCCCCAGTTCAAGAACAAAAACTGGATTTTTGGTGTTAGGTGAAATTTTCAACGTTCTAATGCTGGGGTTTTTCTCAAATCTAAAATGTTCGTAAATCTTAATATGGTAAAACATTGCTAAAACCCAAAAGAGTGGTAAAATATTCATTTGTTTTGATATTTAAAAAAATATTTTCATTCAATGCGATTTTGACAGTATTCCCGCACACCAAATAAGGTTTGACCGGAACATTACTCCTTCAATATAAATCAGATTTAAGCAATCTTGGATTTGTTGGAAAGCTGGTTTTGTGCTCTACCTAATGCAAAAAGTCTCGTGTAAAAATAAATTCATTTGACCGGTCAAACTTCTTGGAGAACAAGAACATTTCTCTAAATCTAGAGCAGTTTAATTACTTATAGATAAGATCATATTTTCTAAGAACGATATAAACCAAAAGTGAGACTGGGTATACCATGACAATGACCAATTCTAAGAACAGTATAAACCAATTGTATGTTTTGATTGTTTCAAACTTCCAATAGCTTGCTTCTTCAGTTCTATTGTCTTCTAGTTCTATGTTGATTTTTGGTGATTGATGTGGCTTAATATTGATTTTTGATGACTTGATGTGTGAGTTAATGTTGATTTTTGATGACTTGATGTGGCTTAGTGTTGATTTTTGATGACTTGATGTGGCTTAGTGTTGATTTTTGATGACTTGATGTGGCTTAATGTTGATTTTTGATGACTTGATGTGGCTTAATGTTGATTTTTTATGATAGAAATGAGGGGAAATAAAAATAACAATTGGGCGCCTTGGTAGCTTAAGCGCTTAGGCACCCCTCCACCGCCTTGATAAATATGTTAAAAATCCAATATTCCACAAAACTCTCACCCACTCACAGCTCACTTGGTCATCTCATGAACTTGTGTTGTTCAGTGTGTCTTGAACCTTTACCCTTGCCCCTATTTATAGGAAACGGAGAAGAAGAGTTTTTGCGTTCTACACGGCGTTAGAGAGGGTAGGTGCAACCCCTTCCCCATTTTTCTTCTTCCTTCATTAATCGCCGAATCCTTTCTTGGCCCTTTGCAAATCAATCTTCCTCTTCTTTGTTCTATTCATTTCATTTATTGTTTGACATTTGCTCTTCCCACCCTCTTTAGGTGGAGACTCACGGCCCCCCTCCGTGTGAGGAGGACCCCAACAGCCAATGTCAATAACTAAGTTGCCTCTACCTATATCTCTTCCTCATCTATCTTCAATTCACTAAACTACAAAATGATCAAAATCACAAGAATACGACCATGTAAATTTCTTCTTCTTTTTTTTTGTGACTGGTATTTAGCTTTCCACATAGCTAATTTAGAGATTCAATATTATCAACATTTTTTAAATCGTAATGCACTATAGATCATTTTTTTTCTTTGATCTTTGCTCATAGGGCATGTTTTTTACTTTCCTCTCTCATTTTCTGGGTCAGGGCATGCCAATCCCCCTCTGCCCTCCCTTTCTTTGAGTCGAAACATGTGAGAAATGTTCCAGCATACACTCCCCCCGGAAGTAAATCATCATGCCTTGTGTTTTATGCGATGTGCCAGAGCAATGTGGCAGTTCTTACTTTTGGATATTTAGAAAGTGATGTGGATTGGCCAAATGGCAAATTTCAGACCGAGATTCAGTATATCCTCTCATATGTAGGTATACCCTCCCATGTATTTCCATGAACCCCATGGTAGTCCTTTTTTTTTAATACATATTTTCCACTTGGCAAACTCGAATAGGGATTCAAATTTGACATGTGAGCAATGGACCTGGGGTCACCTGTGTGCAAAATTTCTCCCCACCTGAATTGCCAAAGGCAGGTATTGGAGGGTGTGCTGTTCTACTTCTGGTGAGGGCTCCCCCGTGCCTTTCTTTGAGTAAAAAAAAAAAGTGAAATAATTGGATAGTTAAATTGAGATAATTGAAGACAACTGCCAGCGCAGTTGGTTGGAAGCCTTCCAGTAGAGTTGCAGGCCTCCCAGGAGGTCATGGGTTCAACTCTCCTCTAGTCACCATGTGCTTCAAGGCACCCCTCTTACTCCCCCCGCCTTCTTCGACATGTCTCTCTAGCAGTTGTAGTCAAAATCCCACGTGGCACTGTAATGCTGCCCCCCCCCCCCCCACACACACACAAAATTGCACATTTGCTAATATCATATCCTGATGTGGCCACTTTCTTTTGAATCAGTGATGACAGAGGCCACTACAATCCGATGTCTAGGAGCGTGTTTCAGTGCACATGTCATGAAGTTCTTGGCTTGCCAGATGCTAGAAGTTATTTCCTCAACATCCTTAAGATATTTTAGAATTAACTGTTAATTGCCATTTCTCTTTTGCTTTCCTTTTTTATTTTGTATTATTTTTCTGGGGGAGGGGGTTGGATCATTGCAGGTGAGGTGTGATCAATATATGACACAGTGCTGTAGTGTGAGTTAAAACTTCCAAGAGAGGGAAGGAAGTTGCATGTTGTACAAGGCAAAGGCAGTACTTGTTTTAGGTTTTGGCAACTTCAGTGACAGATTCTACTACAGAACCTATTGGCAACCACCAGATCTATGCATAGCAGCATTTGGTTTTGTTAATTTGATTTTATACTGCTAGGTAGCTTGAGCCAGGGACAAGTTTAATTTTCTATAATCAATTCACAGGTTTGCTTCAAATTAAAAAACAAAATGAAGTGGTTGCAGTTCTACTATAGACATGAACTTGTGTAAATTGAGATGGTCAAGCTTTCTTTTAGTATCCTTCCCAGGCAGTCTAATCTTGCATTGGTGTGCAAGCTTATAAGTTGTAACTAGGTTGGTTGGTTGGTTGGTTGGTTTAGGTTGACCTTATCACATGATCTAAGTTTGTGTATGATACACAAAAGGATTTTATACTTCCACTTTCCATCTCTTGAAAAATGAAGTGAAATATGTGTATATTTGCATAAAACAAATAAGTTAATTCATGATTATACATCCATTTGCTGTCTTGCTCTAAAAAGTACAGTAACATATGTATATATTTGCATAGAGCAAATAATTTGTGTACATAGAGGAGAACTGCTAGCGCAACTGGCTCGATGTTAGTGCCATGGAGCCTAACCCTCGAGAGGTTTCGAGTTCAAGACCTCCTGTTCCTCATCTAGTCTAGATCCCCTCCACCACCCCCACCGAAAAAACAGTTAGAATTTTTGTATTACTTGTGAAACTGTATTAAAAAGTTGACATTCAATTACGGAGAGTTTTTCACCACCAACAGTGAAGAGAATCAAGGGTCATAATTTCCTTTCCCCCTATAATACAAAGTCTGAAATGCCCTTCCCACTATTCTAGGCCCATCTTACCATTCTCTCTTCACTGTGGGTTAAGAGAGACCGGGACCTACCAGAGCTTCATAATTTAAAAGAAGGGAAGTAGTTTTCTGCACGGGAGTGTGGCCTATGCCAACACTCCCTTGTGTCTATCTCTTTCCTCCTTAAAACAAGGGGATAGAAGTGCCTTTTCACATGGGGAGGAGAGAGATAGACTCATGGGAGTGCTGCCGTAGGCTACACTCCTGGACAGAACTTTTTCCCTTAAAAGAATTAGAAAATTAAGTCTTGAACAAGTCTTCCACCTTCGCTTTCTTTTGGCGATACAAACCATTTATAATCGAAGGTTTTATGCAAGGACGTGTACCTACATGGTCGCCGGTCGGTCCTTTCAACTGTTGGATGGGGGTTAGGGGACAGAAGTGTAATAACACATCCCCCTCTCTCCACCATTCAATGGGTGAAGGCAGGACCGTGTACATAAATGGTTGTGCATAAAATCTTTTGCCAACATTTTATTAGATTAATATTTATAAGTTTATTTAATAAAATTTATTAAACTAGTCAAAGCCAAAAGGACATTTTCGGGGAAGTTTTGGCTGGCATTGAGGGTGTATGCCAGTTCATTGGTCCATGTGAGATGGGTTTGGGAAGGGAGTATCAATGTTGGTCCCATAGATCACTATGTGAGAAGGCATGCAGATTTTTTCACACTCTAGCGTCTTGGGGATTTTTTCCCATTAGTTAATCCATTTATTTTTCTTTTTGGAGAATTTTTTTTACCGAAAATGTTGTCTTGGGAGAGGGGGAGGCCATGCCCAGTGGGGGCAAAATGACCATTCTACCCCCCATGAAAGGTAAAAATTCTACCCCCTCGAGATGTTAGCATGCGTGTGTGACTCCTGCGCTCAACCACAGAGAACACTCCATTTTTGCTATTCTCGCAAGTCTAAAGAGTTTCTCTAGCTCTGCACCAATATTTTTCACATGGTAGATTGGATAGAGTTGAAATTAATGTGACCAAAAAAACCTCAAGGTCTCCTGCTCACATGTCAAGTTTTTGTCAAAACCAAGTTTGGTCAAATAGTAAAATAAAGCTTTACAAATTTCGATAAAAAAAGAAGGGCTAAATACACATGCACCCCCTAAATCGTCCAAATATTCCGCATGCCCCTCTAAGATTTTGACAATTTCATATGCACCCCTGAAAAATTTCATAGGCACCCTCTACTTTTCAAATTAATCCCATTTAAGTCCACACTGTTAATATGAGGAGTTAAATGCTAACGGATTTGAAATTGAAGAATGTAATGTACAATTATACCCTTGCTAAGGCATAATTACCATAATGCCCTTATGAGTAGATTGGGGGAAAGGCCAAAATGCCCTCATCTTCCACAAATTATCATCATCTTCTTCCCCAAATCTTCCCCAAAACTCCGCCTGACATCTAATGTCCTGAATCGTTGCCTTCCCAGCTCTCACCCACTGCTCCAGAGCAACCCTCACCGTTGGCGTCACTCCACCGACATTGTGGAACGTAATGCGAATCTCCAAAAGCTGCAAAGAGAATTAAAAGACCGAACCTACGACATAGATCCGGAGAGAGAGAGAGAGAGAGAGAGATTGGAACAATACACAAACGTAGAGGGGGATCCCTGGTATCTTAGTGGGTGTATTAATAAAAAAGGAGAGATGTGGGAGAGATTTTAGGGGTTGCAGGTGAGAAGGCAAAGGAGTAGAGCATTTTAGAGGCAAAGTTGAGAAGAGAGAAGTTTTCCAGAAAGGAAACTGGTGTGAGACTGTGAGAGAAAGGAAGGGAAAAAGAAAGAAAAATAGAATAAGGTTAATGACATTTCCAAACAAGGTGACAAGTGGAAAAATGATTAATCATTTTTGTAAGGTAGAGGGTTCCCTACACTGTCCCAGTGCAGTTTCAGACGAATGAGGGAATCCCCCTTTGAAATCTGACAATAGAGGAAGGACATGAATTGGCATTGTGCTAACTTTTTCCCTTTTTCTAATATGAGAAAAGTTTCCTAAAAGTAAAGGTATATGTTTTAACGTTTAGGGGTCAGCATTTTCTATGGGGGAGTGTGGCCCTTGTCCATACGGGGGCTAATGAGAACACGCACGATGGCATCATGGGTGGCGGGTAGTCATTTCTCACCCCCCCCTCTGTGTTTGGGTGGTACACTCCCCCACAAAAAGCTTTTCTGCATGTAAGAGACCACCAAGCATGGATCTTTTCCCCTTATAATTAATAACTTGAAAACATAAAAGACCACCCCGCCCCCATGAAAGGCCATCCTTGTTGATGCTTTCATGCATGCTCCAGTTAGCCCCCTGTGCTGGCGGCGCAGGCCACATTGCCTTTCAAGGAACCCTTTCCTAAAAAAAAACATAAAAATTGTGGATTTAGATTTTTTATTTTTGAAAATATCACCATCCATTGTTACATGGATAACAACCTTACTTGGAAGTCTGGGTTCTTATCATATGCTTGTAGAAAAATTATGGTTCAATCTGTGTAATTTTCTATTCCTTCATATTTAATGTCTTGCTTTTTATTTCCTCAAGAAAGTTTGCAATACTTTAGATTCTATTTGTCTTCGTTTTTGTAATGGTGAGTCTAAGTCCTCCAGGAAACTTCACCTCATTGTTTGGGACAAGGTTTGTTCCTCTATTTCTGCCGGTGGACTAGGATCAAGGAAATTAACTAATCATAATCATGCCTTGATTCTCAAACTTGACTGGAGATTATTGAATGAATAAGACTCTACTTGGGCTAAAATTCTCAAGGCGCGTTACTTCCCTAGATCATCTATTTTTTACCCCAAAACCCAAAAGAAGAGGGGATCCTGGGTATGGAATAACATCTGTTTTATTATCCCAACCCTCAAACAAATGACCTGGAGAGCTATTGGGAATGGTAAGGACACTGTTTACTGGATTGACCCTTGGATTCTTATTGCTCCAGGAAGAGATTTTACTTCTTCATCTTCTAATCTTTCCGTTAATAATTTTATTTGCTCTTCTAATTGGAACTCAGATTTACTCTCACAATCTATTCCCAATGTATTTGTTAGTGCGATTTTAAAGGTTCCAATTACACACTTTGATGACAAATGAAGATGTACTCTTTTTAGTAGTGGCAGATTCTCTACTCTTCTACCAAAAAAAAAACAGGGCAAATTTCACGGACACCCCTTGTAACTATTTGAAATGGTAAGTACATCTTAAATTTTGTTAAAATATCACAAATTATATTTTTATTTCAACTTAATCCACTCCATTAGTTCTGTGCAGTTAAGGGGCTGTTAACTCTTTTATAATGGCAAAATTACCCTTATCATAGAATAAATTTTCTATTATACCCTTAAGGTTAAATCCCCAATATCCCACTTTCTAAATGGCAAAATTACCCTTACTTATGAAACCCATTTCCCCACTTCTTCTCCATTTTGCACTTAAATGACGAAATTACCCTTACTTGTGAAACCCGTTTTCTTCCCTTCGTCGTCTCCTCCTTCTTCTTCTCCTCCTTCTCCTTCTGCTGTTTCTTCCGCCACCACCACCACCGCCACCTCCTCCAGCCCTCTTCCTTCTTCTCCTTCTCGTTGACTTGGTCGGTCGGAATCGCCCAACCACCATAGTCATCGTTCTTTTTCCCGTCTGAAAACAACCAAGATGCTTCGAGCTTCCTCTCGGTGACAGATACAGAGAGATTGTCAGTCACTCACCTTTAAGCTAGGCCTTGCTCCACGTCCTTTATCTGTAGCAATCTTGATGAGTTGCCCTACTCCTTTTTGATCAAGCACCTAAGACACATTTCCATAGGACCTTGGAGAGTAAGACTCATCTCTCAAATAGAGCCCCAGTATAAGCACGAACGTAACAAATAAGTAAATCCATAAAAGCAATGAAACTCGACAACATGAACCAATCAATCCCAACAATGACACCAAAAACAGAAATACTCCCAAAACCAATAATGGGAATTCGAGGAATCTCTCGCATTCGGAACTCCCATTCTCTCGGAGCCACAACAATACGCCAAGTATTGGAATTGATAAGATTAGACTCAACAAATTCAGGAATCCGATCAAATTGTTGCTAATCCGAAACATTGTAAGCCAAAAATTATGAGACAACAGCACTGTTTCTCTCACTCTCTCTTTCTCCTTGCTACCCTGTATTTTTTTTTTCTGGTCAATGAGATTCCTTGAAAAGCCCTTTCTCTGAAAGAAGGTAGGGATTCGTTGTTGTTATAATCTCGATATCTCTGTAATGGCGTAACCACCGAGGCAGTTTCTTGTAAAGGGATTCCCCAATCGAATGACGAATTTTCGATATCTCAATAACACAACACAGATCAACTCATCCATTGCTAATGGAGAAGAAACAACATCAGTAGTACTTCCAAGGACGTTTTCGATTACTCATTTAATGGATGTGGACTATTTCTCTCTCTCTCTCTCTCAGCTGTTAAGTGAGAATTCACAGCTGGGTTCAATCACCGAGTTCCAAACTACTGGAAACAATGGTGGAAATAACCAGAATACACTCTTCAATATCAATCAGCAACGTATACATGTGAACCCATTCTTTGAACCAACAAATTTCTTTGCATTTGGTAGTTTTCTCGTTCTCACAACGAGAATTGTATATTGACGGTAGAAAATAGGGTTAGGGTTTTAATTTGTAGAGTTAGGGTTTTTATGGGGTTGGATTGCTGAGAGCATGGTCGAGCGGGGGAGACTGGAGAGGGTGGTGGCGGGGTTGCAGGGGAGCAAGAGAAGGAGGGATGGAGGGGGTGGCAGTGGTGGTGGTGGTGGTGGCGGCGGCGGCGGCGGCGGAAGAAACAGCAGAAGGAGAAGGAGGAGAGAAAAAAAAGGAATAATAAAAACAAGGGTAAAATTGTCTTTTTCGAAAAACTAAGTTCTAAATCATTAAGGGTAATTTTTATTTAAATTACTAAGAGGGTAAAATCGACATTTTATATTTAAGGGGTAATCTTGCTTAACATCAGGGGGAAGATTGATATTTTGACAAAATTTAAGATGTACTTGCCATTTCAAATAGTTATAAGGGGTGTCCGTCAAATTTGCCCAAAAAAAAACGATTCTCTACTCAGATGGCTGCAAAATTCCTTTCCACTAATCTTTTTATATCTAACCATACTAAATGGTAGCGATTTTTCTGAAAATTAAAAATCCATCCAAAATTTAAGAAGTTCTTTTGGCGTGCCTTTAATGCAGGATTGCCTATCAAATGCTGAGATCTCAAATGGATGACGATTGATTCTTCATGTGTTTTATATGGTTCTTGTGATAAGTTCCTGTGGCATTTATTTCTATCTTGTGATTAACTAAATGGCTTGGTGACTTGAATATTACCCCCATCCCACAACCCTCCAATACCCACCCCCCCTGATAATACAATTATATATGTGATAATAGTTTTTCCCTGTATGTTTCTAACCTTTGTTATAAATTGCCCTGTTTGATTATATGCAGGCATTTTTTACCTGCTTATAAGAGTAATCGGGTGGGCTTTTTGTGTTTTCGATGGCCAGGGTATTCTAAATTCTATAGGTTCTCACTCAACATCATAAAACTTGGAAGCAAAACTTTTTGATCTTCTCAAAGGATGGGAAGCAACATCCACAGTTGAAATCGGAATCAAGGAGGTTTGGTGTACCACTGCACAACTAGCCAATCTATGTCATCCCTCTCACTCCCTTACAATTCCTTGGAAACATTATTTGTCAAATTTTTTTCATGTACGGTTCCCTGACCGGTGCGGTTCCCTAGTTCCTCTCACAAGAGGAGGGTGGACCCCACCTAGGCAGACTGTTCAGTCAGGTGCCCCGGGTGGGTCCCAACCCCCCTCTTGTGAGAGGAATCAGGGAACCGCACCGGTCAGGAAACCGTAGACGATAATTGTCCATTATTTGTCCGTTCTTAGACTTAACAAATTTAACTTCTAATTTCTCTTCTTCAATGTTTAAATTGTGTAAAGATAAATAGTTGCAGCAGGCTCCGTTTGTTTCGACATAAAATTTTACTTGAAAATATTTACTTCAAAAATATTTAGATGTAAAATTTTAAATGTTCAAAAGTATTCCAATATTTTTTTTTTTTATGAAAACAAGCATTAGAAATTTTTTCTAACTATGTAAAAATTAGTAAATAACGGAGCTCATAAATTTCACTGTACTACTTGGAAAACAATGGCAACGGTCCAACTCAAATTTCGCGGGCTTTATAACAACTCTATGTACTGCCAGGCTGCCAGCTGTGTTATTCATTCTCCTCTCGCGCCAATGTCTTCTTCTATGAATTTCAAGTTTCAAGCAAGGTCAGAAACTATGAACCCTAACCCTAGCGACAGGGAAAAGAAACGGACGATTGATCTGGGTAACGGGAGCGAAATCATTTACTTTCCTCGAATTATTTCGTTCGGTGATTCCTGGAAATTGTTTCATTACCTAGATAAAGAAATTCCATGGACGAGGCCTTCGATTCAAGTCTTCGGTAGATCTTGCATCCAGGTACTGGTTCATTGAATCAGATTCTTCCTTGTTCATCGAAATTATTTCCTTCATTTGGTCGACAGCTAATAAAATTAGGTCGGGATTTAAGGGTTTGTCTAGATAGCATTATTGAATCGCTATCCTTCACATCTGAATCCGTATTTCGTTACTTTTTTTTTTTGGTAATCCGTATTTCGTTACTCACTTTTCAGATTTGAAATTTTTTTTCTGAGATTGAGGCTCTTCTTTTTCTTGAAAATCCTAAGCAGGGTTTTGAGAATGGAAGAACAATCATGAAGAAGAAATTGAGTAGCATAGGTTAAGAAAAGGAAAATTTGTTGTCATAATCGTTCTTTCTGCTTTTAAGAATTTCTCTTATTAATTTAGATTTACTGAGTGCACAGCGTGAGAACGTGATCCCGGCAGGATTTGGCTCAGCCCTTCTCTGTAGAATGTTGTGAAATTGAGCCATCTCACCTGGGAGAGGGCTGGACCATGTGGCTCTTATGGAGGATACTATAAGGATGGCCCAATGGGAATACCAAAATCCTCTTGTTTTTGGAAGGGGGGGGGGGGGGAGTTGAGGGGAACTATGAGGTGGTGTGACTTTAATCTTCATTTCTTGCCTTACAGATATTTGATCAATGTTTCAACACAAGTGGTTTATTAGAGATGAAGTCAACTTATTATGGTTGACCACTTTGCTGTTATGCTCTGAAGAGGAGTATGTGATTCATGTTTTGCATTTGTATTACCTATCACAGTTAAGTTAGTTGTCCTTGATTTTACTGTTTGGTTCCGTGGTCTAAACTGTCAGATGGCTTGAGGGGGAAAATAGCTGGACTAAAACTGTAACATGGTAGCTAGAGTTCTTGAAGTTCATCTTGGACATGTTTAGTCTGGAATATGCACTTATATTTTAGTTTTGGGCAAGAGATCGCAGCCTGGTCACTGACCCCTGCACCAGCGCAGGGGCCAATGAAAGCACATGCAAGGGCATCGACATGGACGGAATTTTTTATTTCACAGAGGAGCGACACAACCAAGCAGCGTTCTTTTTCCCTTTGATTTTTTTTTTTTGGGATGGGAAAAGAAAATATATTAACTAGAAAAGAAAGAGTTTGTACAATATTGTTCAAGAGCATTATGTGCTCTTTGTTAATAGATACATAATTTGCCAAAACAGTTAGGAAGGTGAGTAGCAAAATATCAGATGCATGAGCAAAAAGAACTGAATTTGAGGCCTTGTTGGCTTTGAGAAGAAGTGAAAGAAGACGCTAGTGTCAAACAGTAGCTTCTGGATTCTTTATCATCTCCACAATGTTCTTGTTACAACACCATACTTCCTTGATGTTGTATCCCTCCTTTGTAGCATAATTCAGACCCTAATTAATGCCAAACAGTTCTGTCTCCAAAAATTGTTAGTGCCCAAAAAACCTGCAGCTAGTGTTTTAAACTTTCCCTGCAGCAAAAATAGTAAATACCCAACCAGATCTGTTTATATTGGAGACGGCTGTTCCTGCACATATAAAAATAGGATAGTGAAATACCGGCAAATTATCTATGTAAATAGAACCCGGGCCAGGACCCGGACGAATCTCCACCATCACGACAGGCTTCTCCAAAGAGAACTCCACACTATAAATCCCTAGAAAGAGATGGAATCCCAAAGAGAACACAAACACTGGAGAGAGGGAGAATTTGGCTTCACAGATCTTCTGGTTTTAGGGTTACATGCTTTCTGTTTAAAGCCAAAACCCTAAGACCCCTGCTCCTATTTAGACTCCCACTGGGAATCAAACTAAGAGGGGGGAAGAGACCCAGCCACTTATGTGGCTGGTTCTTTACATGCACAATGGGTCGGGTCGGGTCGGGTCCGACCTGCCCCTTGTGGGCGGCTTGGACCGGGCCTGACCCGTGTTTTATTTACATCTCCCACTTGTCCACATGGGGCACAATAGTTTAACTATGCATCTAAGTCTCTCTCAATTGTGTAACTTTTCATACAGGAAATGGGGCGTACGACCTACCGAGATAATACAGGGTAGGAGTACTATATCAAGCTTCCATCTAACCAACATAGTACATCACTCACAAACAATCTCGAAATACCCCAAACGATCCACTTACACTAGATCTAACACTCTCGACCCCTCATGATGAGCAATGTTAATCCTTGGTATGTAATGTACTTATGACTACGTCAATCACAAATACGACACGTCGCCCGGGCAATGAGTTACATAACAAAGGTGTAACGTCCGATTGTTTTCCCTGAGCCCCTCATGTCAATTCAAATATCCCCAACAGCTTTTCCAATCGCTTCTCGCTGGATCGCATCATCCATGATTTTAAGGAGAACGTCAAAGTAGCGTCATTGGGTATCTTTTTCATGACATCGTCTCAGGTAATAAGGGTACCGTGGGATTAATATAATCCACGTGGCTCACACAGTGACGAAGCAGGGATCCATTCAGTTACTCTCACAATCAGTCGACATGAGCACATGTAGTATGATATGCATGGTATGGCATAACTCCCACTAGGGTGGGCATGTTACTCGCAATAAATAAACGCCATACAGATCTTAGTCTAGTCGCTACTCTAAGCGCCTAACCTGAGTCTCTAGCGCAGTCACCCTCATGGTTTCTGCCTAGAACCTCACATCTGGCTTCTAATAGGCTACTTGGAAGTATGGTGTCTTCCAAGTTGGACCAAGTAAAGGTCTCATCTTAGTTCTAACTAAGGCGCCATAGAGTACACATGCTCATGGGCTCATCTCGCCTGCTATGTAGCGTAGAGGCGAATCACCCATGTGAGTAGGTCGATTCATGCTTGGTGACATCTTTACAAACAATGAATGTATATGCATAAGATTACTCAAACAAATATATGCTCATTAATAATGTAAGAGAAATACAGATAAATGTCCATCACAAACAAAGTGTTCCCAAAGAAAATACATATCAAATCCGCCTGAGTCCCAAGTTCCTAACGTGAACTAGGAAAACATCTCTAGTAATAGGCTTAGTCAATCGATCAGCCAACATATTGCTAGTAGAGATATGCTGCAGAACAACTTCACCTCGCACTACCATGTCTCGAATGTAGTGGTAACGTATGTCAATGTGCTTGGCTCTACCAAGGAATTTGGGGTCCTTCGCAAATGCAAGCGCTGCCGTGCTGTCACAGTGTACAAGCACAGCGTTCGTTTGAGTAAGCAGAAACACTAAGTCTCTGCGAGAACCTCCTGAGCCAAACGGCCTTCTGTACAACTGCCGAACATGCGACGTACTCCGACTCCATCTTGGATAGGGCGATGCAGGTCTGTTTCTTGCTACTCCAAGTGATAGCCCCGCCTCCCAGGACA
This sequence comes from Telopea speciosissima, assembly GCF_018873765.1. Classification (NCBI taxonomy): domain Eukaryota; kingdom Viridiplantae; phylum Streptophyta; class Magnoliopsida; order Proteales; family Proteaceae; genus Telopea; species Telopea speciosissima. The sequence continues at coordinate 68,634,328 of NC_057918.1, forward strand.
AACGCATACCCCGAAGTAGACTTGCGCTCGTCTCTATTACTAGCCCAATCAGCATCACTATAGCCTCTCAGTCTCAAGTCTGAACCACTGAAGGTAAACGAGAGGTCTGTAGTGCCATGTAGGTATCGAAGTATTCTCTTTATTGCCTGCCAATGAACTGGCCCTGGGTTACTCTGGTAACGGCTCACCATGCCAACGGCAAAGCAAATATCTGGACGCGTGCACATCATCGCATACATCAGACTTCCTACTGCCGCTGCATAGGGTATTTTGGATATTTGGTTTCTCTCTTCATCACTCGTAGGGCAATGGTCTAGGCTCAAAATGCATGCCTTGTCCATTGGGGTTTCAATGGGTTTTGAATTGTTCATATGGAATCGCTCCAGGACTTTCTTTATGTAAGTCTCTTGAGACAAACTAAGAAATCTCCTAGCGTAGTCCCTCACAATCCTCACGCCCAACACAAAGTTAGCCTCACCGATGTCTTTCATCTCAAAAGTAGAGGACATCCACTCTTTAGTGGCGACAATCATTTCAATGTTATTCCTAGCCAACAAGATGTCATCAATATATAAGAATATGATAAGAAACCCTGCTTTAGACCGTTTAACATACACGCAGTGGTCCTCTTCAATCATGTCAAAACCCGCGGTGGTAATGGCATGGTGAAATTTAATGTACCACTGCCTGGACGATTGCTTAAGGCCATAGATGTAACGTTGGAGACGGCATACTTTGCGCTCATGTCCCTTCTTCTCGTAGCCCACAGGTTGAGCCATAAAGATCCCGTCCAGTTCTCCATTGAGAAAAGCAGTTTTAACGTCCATTTGGTAGAGTTCCAAATCCAACTTTGCGACAGCTAGAATGAGGCGTATGGAGGCCATTCTCACCATTCTCATCACAGGTGAGAACGTCTCATCATAGTCTATACCCTCCTTTTAGGTATATCCCTTCGCCACAAGACGTGCCTTATACTTATCAATTGATCCGTCTGCCTTGCGCTTGACCTTCAGGACCCACTTGTTCCCGATGGCCTTGCGCCCAGGTGGAAGATCAACTAACTCCCAGACTTGGTTCTTACATAGAACTCAACTCGTCTTCCATAACAGCTTGCCACATTTCCTTAGTTGGAGTAGAGGTGCCTCGCTCACTGAGGCTGACTCATCCTTGTCCCTCGGGACACAGACGAGGGCCACGTCCCCTTCAATCTCAAAACGACGTCGGGGAACGTGTCCACGTGCGTTTTGACGCGCAGAGGGTTCTTGACCCACGGGTTGTGCGCTTTCATTAAGTGGTGCACTCCCATTGGGCTGATGTTCACTCTCACCCTCTCTGGCGATCTCTTAATGAATGTTTAATTCCTCACCCTCGCCAAGAGTAGGTGAAACGTTTTCATCAGTGTCTATCTCAAAGAGATTAAGGTCTCTGCTAGCGTCACTGATGCTAGGGAAATCGGTCTCAAGAAAATCCACATCGCGGGACTCATTCTCTGTCATTCCTCCATCTTGATGTTCATCGTACACAACATAGCCTTTCAAGGTATCGGAATACCTTATAAAGATACTCTTTTTAGCTCTAGGGCCAAGTTTCCCAAACTTATGGGAGGTACTATGAAAATATCCTGCACAACCCCATGGTCGCATATGCCCTAAAGTAGGTTTGCGCCTTTCCACAATTCATAGGGAGTGGAAAGAATTGACTATGATGGCACGCGGTTAAGGACGTAGGCAGCGGTCAACATAGCATCCCCCCAGAAAGATATTGGGAGGTTGGCCTGCGCCATCATCGACCTAACCATATCTAAAAGCGTCCTATTCCTCTGCTCCGCTACACTATTTTGTTACGGGGTGTTGGGAATAGTAAGCTACCTGGTGATTCCTTTTTCCTCACACATCTCTTTAAATTGATCTTATAAATATTCGCGTTCTCGGTCAGTGCGCAAAGTTTTTAAACTCTTGCCTTGTTGATTCTCAACCTCTGCTACAAAGCGTTTAAAGCAATCTAGCGCTTCGTAGCGGTGAGTGATCAGATAGACATAACCGAATCGCGAGTAATCGTCGCTAAAGGAAAGAAAATAGGAAGCATCATGACGTGCCTTCACGTTTGTTGGTCCGCAGATGTCCGAATGGACAAGCTGTAGGGTCTGGGTTGACCGTTTAGCCTTTCCAAAAGGCTTTCGGTGGGCCTTACCCGCTAAAAAGGCCTCACATGCCGGTAGGTTGACTTTAGCGAGTGAGCCAAGAAGGCCTTCTCGAGCTAGCCGTCCCATCCTATCCCGACTTATGTGTCCTAGTCTAGCATGCTATGTAATTGAATCAGGACTAGTATTAGAATCAACTACAAAAGATGAAGAGGACACAACAGGAATTATTAAATCTAATTTAACAAAACCATTCTCAAGCCTATAATGTCCAAAAACACTACCATCTAATCGTATCTCAAATGAGTCACCATCAAAATTAAAGGAATATCCTAGAGTCAATAATGTTGTAACAGAAAGTATATTATGCTGGATTTCTGGTGCGTATAGCACATTATGAAGTAGCAAGATGCGCCCAGTGCGCAAGGTGAGCTGGTAGGTACCAACTCCTCGAACTGCTTCACTCGTGCCATTCACCATGTAGATACTTTGGGCGCCATTCTGAATCTTTCTATAATCTACGAACCCTCCTCGATCTCGCGCTATGTGTTTTGTTGCACCTGTATCCACAATCCAGTTAGATTGGGTTTGGGCAACCAAAATGTGTGTATAGACAAAAGTACAAGGAGGGGCAAAAATGGTACCTGCTTCACTTCAGTGCAGTCTCGAGCGAAGTGCCCCATCTTCTGGCAGTTATAGCACTTGACCTTGGTGATATCTTTCTTTCCACCTCGCTTGCCACGTTGGCGCTTGGTGGTCTTATGCCCAGTTGGTGTAGCGTTCTGAGGTTGGTCCTGATTCCCAGTGGTTCTTTGTCTCTTGCGCTGCCCCGCTTGGGTGACAAGGGCACGTGATTGGGTTACCTCTAGGTGCTCCGCCTGTAGTTCCACATAAACGGCAATGTCATTAAATGTCTTGACAGTGTCGTTATGTGTTAGAACTATCTTCATTTGCCCCTAAGAATCAGGCAACGCCCTGATGACGACTTGTACTTGCTACTCATTGATAAGGTGTACCCTAACATCATCTAATTTCCGGATCATGTCTTTCACGTTCCTGAGGTGGTCAACCATAGTGTACTTAGGGTCCTTACGGTACATCTCAAACTTCAAGGTCATGGATCTAAGCCTGGTAGTGGATGTACTGCCACAGTCGAGTTTTACCTGGTCCCACATGGACTTGGCAGTCTCGCACTTCTCATACTGGCCAATGAGATCATCGTGCATCGTGTTTAACATAAGAAAGCACGCACTATGATCTCTCTTAAACCAATTGTCGTAAGCCTCTTTTTCTTGGCGGTGACGGGCGGTAGTACCCACTTCGGGTGGGGTCATTTTAGTGGTCAGGAGTTCAAAGTAATCTTGCTCATTAAGCAAGAACTTGGCCTTTCGGTGCCACATGTCATAGTTGGTGCCATCCAACTTGTTACCTTAGTTAAGGTCAGCAATTACACTTTTAGAGGCCATCACTACAATGTGCAAGGGAGGATATTTAGTTTACATCCATAAACCAAATTTGTTCAAGAAACCCAAATTTAAATTAATGGTTCCTTTTCCTACACGGTGAGACCAAAAACTTCGCTAAGCTGGTAATCAAATCTCACATTGTGTGGGCTTGGGGACGTATAACTTTAATTGATTTTGAACAAAAATAAGAGGAAAAAACATCTCATAACCACAATTTAATGAGCCATACATTGGGTGCGCAAGGGACTCACATAAGAGACCCAAATTGGTACTTGAAGTGATATGCCGAGTCGGTACGGGGTTGTGATACGCAGTGCAGTAGCTCCCATTACATGGCTTCTCAAAAAATATTAAAATTACGACCGGCTCTTTACATTCAAGATTCCTACTACATACTACCGGCGAGCATTGCACTTTGTATCACTTCCAGGTACCAACTCTAACGCACATACATCTCAAAAAGCATATCACTATGCAAGCACCAATACCATCCCATGGAAAAATAAAAAATAATAAAAACACATGGTATGCATGGGATGGGGTGTTTGACAGCGTTACCCTGATGGTGGTGTCAAACCAGTCTGTACCGCAATAGGGGGTATAATTGCTAATTTAAATTTGCAAACACATAATAGCAAAATTAAATATAAAGAAAACAATTAAAACCTAAAAAAAATGGGCCCACAACTATAAATATAAGCCCATTAGGGAAAAAGGTAAGGGGTGGGTGAAGGGATTCCCACCTCACCTATCTCCTTCCCCCAAAAACCCTAAAATAACAAATCCTTAAAAAGAATTTGAATCTGCCCATATTTTTCTCTTCTTTTTTTTTATTTTTATTTTTTACAAAAAAAATATCGTGGGGCTGGCTGCCATGCAAGCAGCCTTGTGGCACACAGCCACGGCCTGCTGCTGTGCGCACAAGCACCTCACGGGCAGCGCATAAAAAACAGAAAAAAAAAAACACCGATTTTGTTTAAACAAAAACATAAACTTTCCATTATTACTTTTCAATCATGATTCTTACTTTTTTTTTTTAAACCATCATGATTACAGTAACATCATCATGATGTAATGTAATGATTTTTCTTCTTTCTTCTCTTCTTTTTTTTTTTTTTTTTTTTTTTTTTAATACTCGCAACAGCAGCTTGGCCCAGCCAGCGGCTACTGCCATCTGTACGCTTTGCTGCACACGGCCGCGGCAGCGCAGGCCACGGCCCGCTGTTGCTGCTGCTATGCGCGGCTAGGTCGTGTGCGTCCTTGCACACATCCGCGGCAACTGCTGGCCACGGGCATGCGCAAAGGGCAGCGAGTGAGGCGTTGGGAAGAAAGAGAAAAAAAGAAAAAAAAACGTGCGAACCAAAAGCATAGTACTATATCTCGCGATATATCGGTATCTCGGGCCTACCGAGATATCCGAAATATCCGAGATATCGCGAAATATTCGAAATATTGCATTTTTTCTGCAATATTTGGGGTCCATCTCGGGGTATTTGGCCATATTTAGGCACGAAACTTCATGGACAGCCTTATTTAAGCTTAATAAACACATTTAAACCATAAAATTGTAAAAATGTGAATTCAAATTGGTGTTTTGGGCTTGCACCCTTGATTGACATAGGGTCGCCGACCTTAATGTATAAATAGTTAAATACCACGTAGATTAATGAAATCACAACTTAAGTTACAAATTCTGAGTGCTAAAGCGCTAATAGTAGTTCTTTGTGCCTCCCTGGATCAATCCCGCTCATGCCTCATTTGAGTCGACGTCCATTGCTCTCTGTTTGAATGACATATGTGGACCACGGTATAGAATCGGAGAAGAAAGCGAGTGTAGTCATCCACAAGTGTCACGTAAATGGAATCATCAAGCGATCAGAGGTAACCTATCCTAGGATATAAACTAGGGTTACCAATCGATCCGATCCGTGAAGAAGATGATCCTTTGTGATATGATGTTGGCGCCGGCGCAAGAGGCGATGGCGGCCGCATGTATGGCTGGTGAGGTTGGTAGCTAGGTCCGCTAGGGTATGCAAAGATGTTATCTACAAAAGATGATCCAATATGTCCCTGGGACTGGGGACGTGTAGTCATAGTCCCCTACCCCACTAAATGCCCATATGATGATGATCCATATCCATATCCACCGTAAGGTTGTGATGCACCATAATCCGATGCCAATGGAGTGGCATGTGCGTCAAAAGATGGGGCACGCCAATGTCCGGTCGGTCCTCCCTCCTATCACCCATACTCAAACCACCAACAGAGCTAGATAGGTTATCAATGTCCATGTGATCAGGTTGCAGCTGTGTTTATCGACCCCTACGCTTCTGTTGTATGTATGTAGGGGGCCTCTCGAGGGGGGGTGCGGGGCACGTGCTCGTGGTCCGTATCTTGTGTGGCATGATCAAACCGTGTCTCTCAGGTGAATCGGAGTGGGTCTACAGTGCCGAATCCTGGGCCTCCTGGCCTACCACATAACGCTCTCGCATGCCGTCATATTCTTCACCAAAGATCACCACCACCAACATCACCACCACCATCACCATCACCACCACCAAACATCACCATCATCACCATCATCATCATTTGAGGACTTAGACCAGTCTTCATCATCGCAACATTGCCACCGGTGGGCTGGAATGGTATGGGTGAGGCTTCCCTCGCATGTATCGACCCTCGTCGGCCCATATACTCGTCCACATGCACCAATCTCGGAAGCTATCATGGGGTCGGGCCTACCTCCTCCTCATCCAACACTTGGCTCACCTCTATCCTACTTGATCCACGATAGGGTCCTCGTGAAGTCAACTTGAAAGATGTCGCTAGATCAATGGTGCCCCTCGTCCCTCGTGTCCCATGCGTATGTGTTGCGGTTTCAGCCTCGAGTTGTAGTGCCATACACCATGTCGGATAAGCGTTGAGACCCCAACTGTGCGCCTCTTGGAGTGGATGAGTGCGAAAGGTACTCTAGTTCCTCTCATGACGGATACGGAACATGTTTGGCGAGGACTTTAATTGCTATTCTTCTTAAGTTTTCAGCCGATTCCCATACAACACCCACCATTCATTGCATTACAAGTTTACAACAAAAAGACATGTGTCAAATGTTGTTTCAACTTTCAACTTTCAAATTTCAATACATATGTAATTTAAAACTTAAAAGAATTACCAGCATCACCACGTGCTCTGCCTTGTATCGCAGCCTCGGTTCTAAAACTTCCCAATGCATCCCTAAATACCTTGATCTATACCCATGTGGAAAATTAGTAAGTACTTCTTCACTACTTATTTGAAAGCATCGATAAGTTGAGTTTCCAAATGAACTCAGCTTCATTGTTGCAATTGCTTGTAGTGCACCCTCCAACTTCTTCACTACTTGTTTCACGCATCAATAAGTTGAGTTTCCAACCCAAGCCTATTGTTATATTGATACTTAGGGTTAAGTAGTATTGAAATATGACATATAGAATAGAGGTATTGTAAATGCATAGGTAATTAGTAAATAATAATACTATGAATTAGTAAACATAAAACAAATTTACTCATGACCTTATGCGGTGGATGCATAAGTTGATTCTCCCATGAGCATTTATGATATCTAAGAAGTGTTTGCTCTGCGAGGACCCACACTATAGACACTATCTTTCATCAAGTCCATTGCGGCATATAGGATGGCATGGTTGGGCCCTTCGAGCGGAGTCGCAACAGAACATGTAGAACTTGAATTCGGCTCTAAAACTTTCACCACTTTGCTTAGTTTGGTCAGAAGTCCTCGAGATGACATCGTTGTTTGTGCTTCCCTCCCATTTGCGATCTTGGAACCCTTCCATTGAAACCACTCCTCGAAGCAAACATGCTTCTCGGCCCGGCCTTCTTTGTCTCAATGCTTTTGAGGGCAATGTAGTTGGTGGCAAATCTCGTGATGCCAGGCCTAACCAAGTCACCCCACATTTTTCCTTGATAGATTGAGTGCATAGGAGGTGGTTGTATACAAAGTTGGTGACTTGTCTTGCACTTTCAACCACGAGTCTTCACCAACTTTAACTTTCCCATATCTTTTAGCATTAAGTCAATGCGATGGGCTGCCTGAGGAGTCCAGAAGAGCCGGTACTTATTATTGTTCATCATCTTCTCACGGCCGACTTGAAGTTACTTCCATTGTCCGTTACAATCGGACAACATTCTCAATACCCACATCTTTTTCCACTACTTCCTTTAACAATCAGTAAATATATTTTACATCCTTTATCTCTTTGGATGCATCCATGATTTGAGGAACACTTGTCCTCCCATCACGATAAACCATGAAATTGATGATGGACTTTCTTGTAGGCCCAGTCCATCCATACGCCATTATAGTACCCCATATGTCTCCCACATATTCCTCATCTCACTAATGTACTCATCAATCTCACTCTTTTGTTGAGGTAGATAAACATTCATTACCTCATATGGGGTGGGGCCCTTGAATCTGGGCCAGCCCTGCAATGGTATCTATCATGGTATCATAATGGGGGCCTTGTGCGATGTTCTTTGGGATGGTATGGTATAGCATCCACTTAGCTATTGATTCTTTAACCAATCCCTTCATCCCCTTCCATGCTCCTTTGATTACGGGTTGTTGCTTCCTTTCTTCTTATGCAATTTAGGATCGAGATGTTGATGGTGGTACTGATGCTTGGTAGAGGTGTTGGGGTTGCCCTCACACTTTGTGATCTTTTAAAAGGATTCAAAGTTTTAGGACCTCCGGAACTGCCACTCCTCCACTACCCCCTACTCTTTGTCTCTGCGATCATCTTGAAAACTTCCTCTACTCCTTGAAACAGTCCGCCTAAAATCCCTAGCCTCCTCTGCTGTTTGTATGTCATCAGTGCTACTGCAATGTCATCATCGAGGAGGAGGAGGAGGAGTCATCATCATCATTGTATCGTCTTCCTCCTCCCCATCGAACTCCTCACTTTGTATCCTCAAGTTGTTCTCTTATCCTTTGCTTGTCGGCCTTCCTCTTCTTTCTTCCCCTCAAACTATCACCAATCTCCCTGGCTACTTGATGGGGACCATATGACAACTCTACAACATCTTTAGATCCTCCAGTCGAGATGTTGTTTAAGTCTCTTGGACCCACCTCCCATAAATTGCATGTGACAATAATTACATATAGATTTTCTCTTATCCCCATCAATGGGAGTACCATGTAACCATGCAATGTCACCCTATATTGGCTGGTTGGTCTCTCTTGTTCCCTCTGTTCTCTTTGTTCCGCCCCCCCTTTGTTGACTACTTTCCCCCCTTTTGCTTGCCGCACGCGTTGTTCTATCACGATCCGCCATAATGATACTTGTTTATCTTGCAATGTAAGTAACACAAATAATTAAAAAACTTAATGTAGATGCACTTCAATTGACACTTTTAGATTACTAATACACTTGTATAGTTATTTAATATTTTTCCCTAACCCTTATATTTTTCACAAAATTAAAACCAATTTTTATATATAATGTTAATATAAGTATTGACCTAACACAACAAAACTATGAATTAGTAAACATAATATACATGTAATGCATCTCAAAACATATAGAAATAACTTTCATATTTTTTCATTATTTTTAAACTTAAAACTCATATTTTTCCTTATTTATTTCTGTTTTTTTAATTTTTTATATATTTTTCTTAATTTTCGAAAATTAAAAGAATTATTTAAGAGCAGAAAAATAAATCCGACACTTGGAAGCCGTAGATCGGCCATTGGTGTCTAACATATATTTAATTCATTACCATCTAAGTCATATTACCCCTAATTATTTCCTATTTTAGTTGTAGGAAAATGAATTTTTAAAACCAGAAAAAAATAAAAAAATACATATGGGAAAAAATTTCGACTTTGTGAGGTGTAGATCGGCCTCCGGTGTCTAACATATATTAATATCATCAACATCCAACAACATTTGTACAAAGTTTTTTAAAAAAATAGTTTTAGAGAAATATAATTTACCTTAAATAATGAAAATAGGCTTGGATGATGAGCTTAGATGACCCTCCGACGTCTTCCGGCGACAAGGAGCTTCAATGAGGCTTAGAAGGGAGGAAGAAGAGAGAAATTTCATTTTCAGCAGCTCTCGGTCGAAATATCGACCAAGAGCTGCGAAATATGAAATTTATAAGGATTTTGAATGTGACACTATTGTCACTTTACAATATCTCGCGATATATCGTGATATCTCGCGATATATCGTGAGTTTCACGATATATCGTCGAAATATCTCGATATATCGACGAGTTATTGTACTTTTTTATTTCGACATTGTTTCGTATCTCGGTCATGTCGAGATTCACGAAATATCGCGATATATCGCCGATATTTCGCGAGATTTTATACCATGACCAAAAGCCAATAGCTCTAATGCCATTGTTAGGCCACATACACCAAGATCCAAATTATCTAGGGTTTGGATCATACCTGAATGTGTACGGAAACACAGTGGAAGAAGGATCAAACGCCAAGCTTATGGTTACGAGCACCCGGACGAATCTCCACGATCACGACAGGCTTCTCCAAAGAGAACTCCACACCACAAATCCCTAGGAAGAGATGGAATCCCAAAGAGAACACAAACACTGGAGAGAGGGAGAATTTGATTTCACAGATATTTTGGTTTTAGGGTTACAGGCTTTCTATTTAAAGCCAAAATCCTAAGACCCCTACCCCTATTTAGACTCCCACTGGGAATCAAACTAAGAGGGGGGAAGAGACCTAGCCACTTAAGTGGCTGGTTCTTTCCATGCGCAACGGGTCGGGTCGGGTCTGACCTGCCCCTTGTGGGCGGCTTGGACTAGGCCTGGCCCATGTAAATCGTAGTGGGCTTAGGCCCAATAAGAACCGCCCACACAAGGTGGGGCAGTACGTGACCCGCAAGGAGGAGGGGGCGGTCATTTAAGTGACCAACCCCTTCCGTATCTATTTGGGAGACTCCCAGTGGGAGTCGGCTTAGCTGGGTCACCCCTAGGGGTTTGGCTATAAATAGATCACTATAGCTGAAACCCTAGGGTATGCGATATAACATATTTCTCTCCTCTTTGGGTTCTGCGTTTTCTCTTAGGATTCCATCCTAGCCTAGGGTTTTGTGGTGTGGAGTTCTCAAGTGGAGAAGCCTGTAGAGATCGTGATCTGCTCGTAACTGCAGCCGCATTCTATCATCCCTTCCGTTGCGTCTGCATTCCGTTCATGTAAGCCCTAAACTCATGTGTTTAGCGTTAATGGAATGCTCATGTTTTAACAATGGCATCAGAGCTATTGGCTTTTGGTTTGCACGGTTTTTTTTTTCTTTCTTCCCCACGCCTCGCTGCCCTTGGCACACGCCTGCGGCCAACGGTTGCCGTGAATGTGTGCAGGGGCGCGCACGACCTAGCCACGCACAACAGCAGTAGCAGCGGGCCGTGGCCTGCACTGCCGCGGCCGTGTGCAGCAGAGCGTACAGATGGCAGCAACCACTGGCTGGGCTAAACAGCTGTTGTCGAGTATAAAAAAAAGAAAAAGAAAAAGAAAACGAGAAGAAAGAAGAATAATCATTACATTACATCATGATGATGTCACTGTAATCATGATTAGGGGTGTCAACCGGTTGGCCACGGTCGGGCCTCACCAATTTTACAAGTTGCACCGTGTCCGACTGTTTAGGCATTCGGGCTTGCCTTAGGCGGGCATGGTACAGTTTCATTTCGGTCGGTCGGTGTTCGGTCTTTAATCGGGGCAGCCTTATTCGGGCTAAACGGGTCTAAATAGGGTCTAAAACGGGCTAATGAGTTGTTTAACTCTAAACGGTCTCTAAACGGTGTGGGCTTACTAATTGACATCTAACAAAGTAAGATCTAAAAATTAAAACTAAGCCTCATCTCACCTATGTTAAGTGTATCTAACCAATAAATGTTAAAGACCAACAAAGAAACAAATACAAAAAAAAGGAAATTTGGAGGGAAGAGAAGGGGAAGTTTATAAGTTAAAGGGTCGATTGGGTTGGGCTATAACAGGGCGGTCTAGGTCGGGCCTAGAATCGGTCGGTCTGGTTGGGCGTCTGACGTGCTAGGAACCCACACCCGGACCGCCCAATTACTAAACATGTCAGGCTTAGGCCCGGCATGTTTAGTAATCGGGCCGGGCCAGGCCAGGCTTTAACCTCGCGGGATCAGTCGGGCCTGGAATTGACACCCCTAATCATGATGGTTAAAAAAAAAAAAGTAAGAATCATGATTGAAAAGTAATGATGGAAAGTTTGTTTTATTTTTTAAAACAGAATCGTTGTTTTTTTTTTTTTGTTTTTTATGTACTGCCCGTGAGGTGCTTGTGCTCACAGCAGCGGCAGCAGCAGGCCGTGGCCTGCGGCTATGTGCCTGTGTGCCACAAGGCTGCTTGCTGCTGCGGCTAGCCCCACGATATAAAAAAAAAAGAGTATGGGCAGATCTGAATTCTTTTTAAGGATTTGTTATTTTAGGGTTCTGGGGGGGAAGGAGATGGGTGAAGTGGGAATCCCTTCTCCCACCCCCTTACCTTTTTCCCTAATGGGCTTATATTTATGGTTGTAGGCCCCTTTTTTTAGGTTTTAACTGTTTTCTTTATATTTAATTTTGCTATTATGTGTTTGCAAATTTAAATTAGCAATTATACCCCCTCATTACGGTACAGACCAGTTTAATGCTACCATCAGGGTAACGCTGTCAAACACCCCATCCCATGCGTACCATGTGTTTTTATTATTTTTTTATTTTTCCATAGGATGGTATTGGTGCTTGCATAGTAATATGATTTTTGAGATGTATGTGCGTTAGAGTTGGTACCTGGAAGTGATACAAAGTGCAGTGCTCGCCGGTAGTTTGTAGTAGGAATCTTGAATGTAAAGAGCCGGTTGTAATTTTAATATTTTTTGAGAAACCATGTAATGGGAGCTACTGCATTGCGTATCACAACCCCGTACCGACTCGGCATATTGTTTCAAGTACCAATTTGGGTCTCTTATGTGAGTCCCTTGCGCACCTGATGTATGGCGCATTTAATTGCAGCTAGGAGATCCTTTTCCTCCTATTTTGATTCGAAATCAATTAAAGTTATACGTCCCTATACCCACACAATGTGAGATTTGATTACCAGCTTAGCGAAGTTTTTGGTCTCATCGTGTGGGAAAACGACCCATTAATTTTAATTAGGGTTTCTTGAACAAATTTGGTTTATGGATGTATACTAAATGTCTTCCTTTGCACATTGTAGTAATGGCCTCTAAAAGTGTAGTTGCTGACCTTAACCAAGGTAACAAGTTGGATGGCACCAACTATGACATGTGGCACTGAAAGGCCAAGTTCTTGCTTAATGAATAAGATTACCTTGAACTCCTGACCACTGAAATGACCCCACCCGAAGTGGGTACTACCGCCCGTCACCGTCAAGAAAAAGAGGCTTACGACAATTGGTTTAAGAGAGATCGTAGTGCGCGCTTTCTTATGTTAAGCACGATGCACGATGATCTCATCGGCCAGTATGAGAAGTGCAAGACTACCAAGTCCATGTGGGACCAGGTAAGGCTCAACTGTGGCGGTACATCCACTACCAGGCTTAGGTCCATGACCTTGAAATTTGAGATGTACCGTAAGGACCCCAAGCACACTATGGTTGAACACCTCAGGGTCGTGAAAGACATGATCCAAAAATCAGATGATGCTGGGTACACCTTATCGATGAGCAGCAAGTACAAGCCGTCATCAGGACGTTGCTTAATTCCTGGGGGCAAATGAAGATAGTTCTAACACATAACAACACTGTCAAGACATTTAATGACATTGCCACTCATGTGGAACTAGAGGCGGAGCGCCTAAAGGCGACCCAAACACATGCTCTTGTCGCCCAAGTGGGACAGCGCAAGAGGCGGAGGGCCTAAAGGCCACCCAAACACATGCTCTTATCGCCCAAGTGGGGTAGCGCAAGAGACAGAGGACCACTGGGAATCAGGACCAACCTCAGGACGCTACACCAACTGGACGTAAGACCACTAAGCGCCGACGTGGCAAGCGAGATGGAAAGAAAGATATCACCAAGGTCAAGTGCTATAATTGCCAGAAGATGGGGCACTTCGCTCGTGACTGCACTGAAGCGAAGCAGGTACCATTTCTGCCCCTCTTTCCTTGTACTTTTGTATGTACACACGTTTTGGTTGCCTAAACCCAATCTGATTGGATTGTGGATACAGGTGCAACAAGACACATAACGCAAGATCGAGGAGGGTTCGTAGATTATAGAAAGATTCCGGATGGCGCCCAAAGTATCTACATGGGGAATGGCACAAGTGAAGCAGTTCGAGGAGTTGGTACCTACTAGCTCACCTTGCGCATTGGGCTCATCTTGCTACTTCATTATGTGCTATACGCACCAGAAATCTAGCATAATCTACTTTCTGTTACTGCATTATTGACTTTAGGATATTCCTTTAATTTTGATGGTGACTCATTTGAGATACGATTGGATGGTAGTGTTTTTGGATATTGTAGACTTGAGAATGGTTTTGTAAAATTAGATTTAATAATTCCTGTTGTTTCATCTTCATCTTTTGTAGTTGATTCTAATACTAGTCCTGATTCAATTACATGGCATGCTAGACTAGGACACATAGGTCGAGATAGGATGGAATGGCAGGCTCGAGAAGGTCTTCTTGGCTCACTCGCTAAAGTCAACGTACCGACATGTGAGGCCTGTTTAGCGGGTAAGGCCCACCGGAAGCCTTTTAGAAAGGCTAAACGGTCAACCCAGACCCTACAGTTTGTCCATTCGGACATTTGCGGACCAATGAACGTGAAGGCGTGTCATGGTGCTTTCTATTTTCTCACCTTTATTGATGATTACTCGCGATTTGGTTATGTCTATCTGATCGCTCACCACTACGAAGCACTAGATTGCTTCAAACGCTTTGTAGCAAAGGTTGAGAATCAACAAGGCAAGAGTTTAAAAACTCTACGCATTGACTGAGGGTGCAAATATTTGTCAGAACAATTTAAAAAGATGTGTGAGGAAAAAGGAATCACCAGGCAGCTTACTATTCCCAACACCCCGCAACAAAATGGTGTAGCGGAGCGGAGGAATAGGACGCTTTTAGATATGGTTAGGTCGATGATGGCGCAGGCCAACCTCCCAATATCTTTCTGGGGGGATGCTATGTTGACCGCTGTCTACGTCCTTAATCGCTTGCCATCACAGTTAGTTCCTTCCCCTCCCTATGAATTGTGGAAAGGCGTAAAGCCCACTTTGGGGCATATGCGACCATGGGGTTATGCAGGATATGTTCATAGTACCTCCTATAAGTTTGGGAAACTTCTCCCTAGTGCTAAAAAGAGTATCTTTATAAGGTATTCCGATACCTCGAAAGGCTATGTAGTGTACGGTGAACATTAAGATGGAGGAATAAAATAGAGTGAGTCCCACGATGTGGATTTTCTTGAGACCGATTTCCCTAGCATCAGTGATGCTAGCAAAGACCTTGATCTCTTTGAGATAGAGAGTAATGAAAACGTTTCACCTACTCTTGGCGAGGATGAGGAATTAAACACTCATCAAGAGATCGCCAGAGAGGGTGAGAGTGATCATCAGCCCAGTGGGAGTGCGCTATCTATTGAAAGTGCACAACCGGCGGGTCAAGAACCCTCTGCACGTAAAAGCGCACGTGGACACGTTCCCCGACGTCGTTTTAAGATTGAAGGAGACGCTGCCCTCGTCTGTGTCCCGAGGGACGAGGATGAGCCAGCCTCAGTGAGCGAGGAGCTCTCTTCTCCAGCTAAGGAAATGTGGCAAGCTGCTATGGAAGATGAGTTGAGTTCTGAGTAAGAACCAAGTCTGGGAGTTAGTTGATCTTCCACCTGGGCGCAAGGCCATCGGGAACAAGTGGGTCCTAAAGGTCAAGTGAAAGGCAGACGGATCAATTGACAAGTATAAGGCACGTCTTGTGGCGAAGGGATATACCCAAAACGAGGGTATAGACTATGATGAGACGTTCTCCCCTGTGGTGAGAATGGCCTCCATACGCCTCATTCTAGCCATTGTCGCAAAGTTGGATTTAGAACTCTACCAAATGGACGTTAAAACTGCTTTTCTCAGTGGAGAACTGGACGAGGAGATCTTTATGGCTCAGCCTGTGGACTTGAGAAGAAGGACATGAGCGCAGCATAGTTGTCACGCGTCAGCGATCAAGTCGGTGGAGGGTGTCACGTCGATATATCGACATGTCGCCCGCCTGGCGTGCCAGGCGAGCATGTCGACCATGTTTTATTTTTATTTTCTCTATTTTTAATGTGTTAATAGATGTATACTCAAGCCATGTTTTATTTTTCTCTATTGTTTCTCAAGTTTTAAGAAGAAAATTCAGAAATCAAGAAGAAATCGAAGAGGGAAAGAAGAAATCGAAGAGGGAAGAAGAAATCGAAGACAGGAAGAAGAAATCGAAGAGGGAAAGAGAGTCGAGAAGAAATCAAAGAGGGTCGCCATGCAGCCCTCTCCGGCGCACGCACGACAACTATGGCGCAAAGTATGCCGTCTCTAACGTTCCATCTATAGCCTTAAGCATTCGTCAAGGCAGTGGTACATTAGATTTCACCATGCCATTACCACCGTGGGTTTTGACATGATTGAAGATGACCACTGTGTGTATGTTAAACGGTCTAAGGCAGGGTTTCTTATCCTATCCTTATATGTTGACGACATCTTGTTTGCTGGGAATGACATTGAAATGATTGTCGCCACTAAAGAGTGGATGTCCTCTACTTTTAAAATGAAGGACATGGGTGAGGCCAACTTTGTGTTGGGCGTGAGGATTGTGAGGGACCGCGCTAGGAGACTTCTTAGTTTGTTTTAAGAGACTTGCATAAAGAAAGTCCTGGAGCGATTCCATATGAACAACTCAAAACCCATTGACACCCCAATGGACAAGGTATGCATTTTGGGCCTAGACCAATGCCCTAAGAGTGATGAAGAGAGAAACCAAATGTCCAAAATACCCTATGCAACGGCAGTAGGCAGTCCGATGTATGCGATGATGTGTACGCGTCCAGATATTTACTTTGCCGTTGGCATGGTGAGCCGTTACCAGAGTAACCTAGGGCCAGTTCATTGGCAGGCAATAAAGAGAATACTTCGATACCTACGTGGCACTACAGACCTCTCGCTCACCTTCAGTGGTTCAAATTTGAGACTGAGAGGCTATAGTGATGCTGATTGGGCTAGTGATAGAGATAAGCATAAGTCCACTTTGGGGTATGCGTTCATCCTGGGAAGTGGGGCTATCACTTGGAGTAGCAAGAAACAGACCTGCATCGCCCTATCTACGATGGATTCGGAGTACGTTGCATGTTCGGCAGCTGTACAGGAGGTTCTTGTAGAGACTTAGTGTTTTTGCTCACTCGGACGACGCAGTGCTTGTACACTGTGACAGCACGACAACGCTTGCATTTGCGAAGGAACCCAAATTCTATGGTAGAGTTAAGCACATTGACATACGGTACCACTACATTCAAGACATGGTAGCGCGAGGTGAAGTTGTTCTGTAGCATATCTCCACTGGCAATATGTTGGTTGATCCATTGACTAAGCCTATTGCTAGAGATGTTTTCCTAGTTCAAATTAGGAACTTGGCACTCAGGCGGATTTGATATGTATTTTCTTTGGGAACACTTTGTTTGTGATGGACGTTTATCTGTATTTCTCTTACATTTATTAATGAGCATATATTTATTTGAGTAATCTTGTGCGTATACATTCATTATTTGTAAAGATGTCACTAGGCATGGAATCGACCCACTCACAAGGGTGATTCGCCTCGGCGCTGCATAGCGAGCGAGATGAGCCCATGAGCATGTGTGCTCTATGGCGCCTTAGTTAGAGCTAAGATGAGACCTTTATTTGGTCCAACTTGGAAGACACCACACTTCCAAATAGCCTGTTAGAAGCCAGATGTGAGGTTCTAGGCAGAAACCATGAGGGTGACTGTGCTAGAGACTCAGGTTAGGCGCTTAGAGTAGTGACTAGACTAAGATCTGTATGGCGTTTATTTATTACGAGTGACATGCCCACCCTAGTGGGAGTTACGCCATAGCATGCATATCATACTGCATGTGCTCATGTCTACTGATTGTGAGAATGACCGAATGGATCCCTGCTTCATAACTGTGTGAGCCACGTGGATTATATTAATCCCACAATACCCTTATTACCTGAGACAATATCATGAAAAAGACACCCAATGACGCTACTTTTACGTTCTCCTTAGGATCATGGATGATGCGGTCCAGCGGGAAGCGATTGGGAAAGCTGTTGGGGATATTTGAATTGACATAAGGGGCTTAGGGAAAACCATCGGACGTTACACCTTTGTTATGTGACTCATTGCCCGAACGACATGTCGTATTTGTGATTGACGCAGTCATGAGTCCATTACATACCAAGGATTAACACTACTCATCATGAGGGGTCGAGAGTGTTAGATCTTGTGTAAGTGGTTCGTTTGGGGTATTTCGAGATTGTTTGTGAGTGATGTACTATGTTGGTTAGATGGAAGCTTGATATAGTACTCTTACCCTGTATTATCTCGATAGGTTGCACGCCCCATTTCCTAAATGAAGAGTACACAATTGAGAGAGACTTGGATGCATAGTTAAACTATTGCGCCCCATGTGAGCGAGCAGGAGATGTAAATAGAACACGGGCCAGGCCCGGTCCAAGCCGCCCACAAGGGGCAGGTCGGACCCGACTCGACCCGTTGCGCATGGAAAGAACCAGCCACATAAGTGGTTGGGTCTCTTCCCCCTCTTAGTTTGTTACCCAGTGGGAGTCTAAATAGGGGTAGGGGTCTTAGGGTTTTGGCTTTAAATAGAAAGCTTGTAACCCTAAAACCAGAAGATCTGTGAAACCAAATTCTCCCTCTCTCCAGTGTTTGTGTTCTCTTTGGGATTCCATCTCTTCCTAGGGATTTGTGGTGTGGAGTTCTCTTTGGAGAAGCTTGTCGTGATCGTGGAGATTCGTCCGGGTGCTCGTAACCATAATCTTGGCTTTTGATCCTTCTTCCGCTGCGTTTCCATACACATTCAAGTATGATCCAAACCCTTGATAATTTGGATCTTGGTGTATGTGACCTAACAATCTAAATAAGATAAGAGAGGAATGTCAGTAGCATAAGATGAGGAACTATCACAATCGTTGGGGGTGGGGGTGGGGGGGGGGAAATATAAAGATCACACAACCATTTATTAGTGATGTTCATAATCCACATTAGATCTGGTTTAGCTGCCAGATGTAGGACCCTGTTTCTATGGTGCCAGATAAAATAACTGGTTATAATGAAAGCTGAAAAGAACCATTTAGCCATGGCTCTATCTCTGAATTTGTTATGTAAAAGGGATTCACACAGCTGGATGAGAGTGGGGTGGGAGAGGTGGTCCGTTCTCAGACCCAACGGGCCTGCCGCCCAAAGGTGCTTAGTCCAGTCACATGAAATGAAGAGATGCCAAATGGATTCACTACTAGATCCACATAAAACACAATGAGAATCGATCTGAGTCCATTTTGAGATAGTTGCTTTAACAAGTAGTCCTGCATTTAAGACACGCCAAAAAAATAATTTAAATTTGGGATGAATAGGAAGTTTCTAATGGAAACACCACCAAGAAGAGTGATTAGAATGTAATGGGATAACAGATTGTAGCAAGAGACATGCTGCTTTCTTAGTGGAAAAGCTACCATTGTTGGAGATTGAACATTTCCAAGAGTCTGCACTATTGAAAAATGTAAAATCAGAACAGGCAGAAGCATAACAAGTGGGCATCATGTCTGATACTGTAGGTTGAAGAGAGCCAGAAATGTCAAAAACATTACAAACTAGGTCATCAGTAAAATTATTATGTGCAACACTAGTTAAGCTGTGGCCAGGAACAGAAGAAATCCAACGGTCTGACCAAAAATAGGTCTGTCGACCATTTCCCACTTTTCGAAAAACCATGCTTTTAAGGGTTGGTAGCATTTGGGCAATGCTATTCCATGACCAAGAACCTCTTTTTTTCAGAACCCTAGGGTTAAAAATAGAGGAGTTGGGGAAGTATTTGGATTTCAAAGTCCTAGCCCATAAGTCATCAAGGTTGTTGAGAAGTCTCCATCCTAATTTCAGAATGAGAGACTTATTATGGATTTCAGCCTTCCTCAGATGTACTCCTCCAGAAGATTGAGGAGTATATATCTTATCCCAAGAAATAAGATGACATTTAGCACCACCATTCCAAAAATTAAGACAAACCGAATCAATACCTTCACAAATTTTCATAGGGAACAAAAAAGAAGACGTTAAATAAGCTGGGATAGATAACAAGTCCACCTAATTCTTTTACCTTGGATCGCATAGAGAAAAGGTCTGTACCCAAGTAAGTAGTACTGGGATTATCATTAGAGATTCCTAGAATAGAGCTAAATCTAATTCTACCAGAATTATGTAAATTCTTACTAAAAAACAAATCACTCTTTCCAAAATTGATTTCTTTTCCAGACAAGTCTAAAAAGAGTTCTAAGACAGCTTTGATAGTATAGAGGTCATTATCAGTTGCTCTACAAAAGACAAAAGTACCATCTACAAAAAGGAAATGTGAGATCTCAGGGACAGATCTAGTAATTTTAATACCTCTAAACATACCCAAGTCCTTATATACATTAAGCAATCTTGAAAGCATTTCCATTATTAGTAAGAAAAGGTAAGGGCTCAAGGAACATCCCTGTCGATTTCCTCGAGATCCATTAAAAAAACCAAAGAGCCTTCCCTTCAATTTAATGGAGAAAGAGGAGGTCGAGATCAGGTTGTGGATGAACGTACCCCACTGGGTTCCAAAGCCAAGAAACTTGAAAATTCCCTCCAACAGTCTCCATTCAACACTATCATAGGCTTCTGACATGTCCAGTTTAATTGCCACGAAACCAGATTTCCCTTTCTTGTGGGATAAAAAATAAAAGATTTCTTGTGCAATAACAATGTTGTCAGCAATCTGCCTTCCAAGAATGAAGGCAGCTTGGAAAGGTGAAATGAAAGATGAGAGAAAATGTTTCGGTCTACAAGCCAGCAGTTTAGTAATGATTTTATAAGAAACATTACAGAGGCTTATAGGCTACAAATCTGTGACCCTAGAAGCATCCTCCTTTTGGGGATGAGGCACAAGAGGGTGTGGTTAACCCCAAAGGGAAGGGGATTTCCCAAGAAAATTTTTTGAACAAAGTTAGAAACATCATTTGCCACTAGGTCCCAAAACCTTTGATAAAAACAGGCCTGAAAGCCATCAATCCCAGGAGCTTTGAGGGGACCAATAGAGAAAACCACATTTCTGATCTCACCAATGTCTGGTTGAGAGCATAAAGAGATTTGGTCAGTTTCAGAAGATCTTTTCTTTCAAAATATACAGCATTATGTTGTTTCTCAACCTCTTTGTGCAGCTTGATGTCTAATGATCTATCCTTCTCTGCAGCCTAGGGATACTTGTTATGTTGCGAGTGAGGGGTTGCCAGAACTCCGTTATAGTGGGTATAAGCCACGTGCTTATCCTTGGGATGATTACCCTCCACTAAAAGACCTCTTGGCTGCAGTGAGAACACCATTATCCTAACAATTATCATTGTTTTTGCTATTTTTTTTTATGGCACCTCCGTTTTCCATACACCTGCAACTTTCTCTTGTTTATATGTAGGTTCATGAAGCACTTCCAGGGAGTAGTTTTAATAGCTTGCTTCTGAACAGATACAAGAGTGGGTCTGACAATGTGGCTTGGCACTCTGATTATGAGAAATTGTATGGGCCAACCCCTGAGATTGCATCATTGTCCTTTGGCTGCGACCGTGAGTTTTTATTGAGGAAGAAACGCAGCAAATCACCCAAAGGCACGAATCAAGCATCTCTAGCCCTGAGTATTTGTATTTTTTTGCCTTATAATACCCCAGTTTGCTTATTTGTACCCCACACTCAAAGAAGCTATGGCATCATGATCTGGATCAATCTGTGAACCACCCATAGAGTTCTACCTGTCAATGATCCTAATCATATGCTTTCTAGAATATTGCAGCTTTGACCTCTCATGAAAATTGAGTCAATTGGATGGGCTATTAAGTCTAGGATGATTTGCTTGGTTTATTCATCTTTATCTCTAACCTAGACCCTCGTTCGAAACTTGAGGGGACCGCCATCATCAGTGGTCATGAAGCGCTTTGTGTACAGTAGAAATCCTGCTATAATACCAAGTATCCCCATGGTTCTCATAGTTGACAGTAGTAGCAATATCAGTGTTCTGTTGCCCACTATTCCCACACCCCTCTATGTCCAAACATAAAATTTCAAGATGCCTGCCTTCCTCAGCTGTCTCATTTCTCTCTTGGATATCATGCTCTACACCAGAACCTAAAGTTAATTTCCTCTCCGTATTGTTAACTGTGTTCTTTCCTATCCATAAAACCCCCTATGGATTGGGAGGTTGGTATGGTCCAGGCCCAACTCGTAATGGAATTTGGGTTACAGGTTGACGAGTCCAGAGTACCAATTTTGGTATTAGCAGCACACTACAAAGCATGGGCACCATATACATGTTTCTTCATTTTATTTAATTGTATTGATGTCACTTGGAAACATAACCACCTTTCCTTCTTTCTGCAGTCCAAGTAGCAAGTGCCAGTTGCATGGAAGAACCAGCAAAAAAGCGATTGAAAAAGAATAATCAGGTTGATCAGCATTCACTTACACTTAAGCATGGATCATTGTTGGTTATGAGAGGCTATACCCAACGGGATTGGGATCACTCGGTGCCTAAGCGTGCAAAAATAGAGGCAGTTAGGATCAACCTCACTTTCAGACGTGTACTTAAGATCTGATGCATAAAACAGTCAACCCATTGGCCAGGTTTCTGCCTGAAGCAACAGTAAGCTGGTGGAGTCACTAAAAATCTGCTGTTCAATCAAAATCCCTTTCCCCCAAGTAATGGTCACGGCCATCGGTTTTTGGATCTGACTATATTACCCACTTTTGTTTGTTGTTGATCAAAGCTATGGAAGTTTGTATAGAAAAAAGCTGTAAGAAGTGAACTTATTGGGGTTTTGTTTTTCTTGTGACCATTTGGTGTTCATTATATTTCATTACAAACTGCTCTCTGGAAGGTCATTTGATGTTTAGCAAACTAGGACAGTCTAAATGACACCTCTACACTTGTATTTAGAACCTAACACCTTATTTTGATTGCCCTTGTCTTATCTCAAAAGTTCTTTTAACTGTGAGTGTTTTTTTTCAAAAATAATTTCAATTTGACTTTATCATTATGTCATTAACAAAACCTGTCATTGTCTTGCACATCTTTGGAGTACGCATGTGAAATGGTAGGATTTATTGAAAGAAACGAGTGTTGCATTAAATGGCAAAAAGGTATGGTTATAAATTATTCGACACTGGAAGGAGTGTCAATAAGAAAATCCCAAACTTGAATGATCAAAAACTGCAATTTTCTATGCATCTATCCCTCATCTTCCTTTTTGTTGTTTTTGTCACTGGTATAGCCTCCCTTGACTTCCTTAAGAGAGTCTTCATGACCCTATTGCTGTTTCAAGTGCATCAATTGCTCCCTATCCCCATCCCAACCCCCACAAACCACCCCCCCCCCCCCAACAACAACAAAAAAAAGAGAGTAAAAAAGCCAACCTGGTATGGCATGTGACTGCTTCCCCTCTATTTTGGTATAATATGGAGTCCTTTTGGAAGTATTTATTTGGATTATGTGAACATTGTTTAAAAAAAAGAAGACAACTGGTTCCTCAATTGGTTCCTTGGCGGCTCCCAAGAGGTCACGGGTTCGACTGGTTTTGTATAAATTGGGTCAGCGAAGACAGTTTACGCTTCACAGCTTCTATTGTAGATCGCATTTATTCTAACCTTGGAGTTGCATCTATGGAGCAAAGCATGCAAATCTCCCAATCAATCCTATGCGAGGCAAGTTACTGTTATGCTTCTACTCTATTATCTAATTGCCTAATTCTTAATTTTGGGAATTATAATAAGGATGGTTGCTGTTTTTATTGAGCCATATCAACTTGGGCAAAGGAGGTGAGACTGTCCCCACTCCCTTCACCTTTCCAGCTTTCACCCTCCTTGTTTTCCTACCAACCTCACCTAAACCCACAACCAGATCCTTCTTTCATTTCTTTTCAGTGTTTACTTAATAGTTACTACAAGACATTCCAATAATAGACAAACCTACCACCACAATTGTAGAGCAACCAACATGGGAGTGTGGGACCCACCATCATATTCATATCATCCTCTAGAACACCATCCCTAAATTCCTTGTGGTCAAAAGCTATTAGATCAGAATGTTCAGTATCACTCTATCAAGCAAAAGAATAGATTTTGCTCCCCATCCTCTCTGTTGATAGTAAATAGTCCTTATCGAGGTTTAAAATATTGTAATCGGGATGGAATCATTTAGAGCCGATTTCAATCTGAATCACCCTGAATCGGTCTAATCCAACTGGTTCTAAGCTATTTTGTGGTGAAAATAGTATGACCCATCAAGGTGGATTACGAAGAAAATGAGTAGGAATCGACTGTCAGATCGGATTCAGCCAATCCAATTCTAATTCAAGCAGTAACAATTAGGAACAGTGAAAATCAAGATCGGTGTCAGCCGATTCACCAATCTGATTCCCGATTCTTGAAACCCTGGTCCCTATGGTATATTGTACCTGATTACCTGAAGCACTCAACCTTTTGTCAAGTTAACGGTTACTTATGGGCAACAGTTTTTCAAAAACCCCGAAATCCCGCGCCACCGACACCCCAACGGTTACTCAGACCTAGTTTTCTACAAACGCGTGGATTTGGGAGGTGGGACACCCACTCGTTCTAGAAACGCGTGGATCCAATGGCCATAATTTTAGGTCTACTCACTCTGCTTTTGTCCCCCTTCTCTTGGCATACCTAAACACTCCTCCATTTCAATCGATCACACGCTACGCTTTAGCTGTGAGTGTCTCTACAGTGGTCCACCCCCACCCGTTGGTCAAAGAGAACAAAACAAAAAGATCAGACGGTTGTAAATGATTTGATGGTGATTTTCCGACAAAAGTGATCCAATGATTTTGGCATCCGACGGCTTAGAGCCCTGGAAGTGTTGTAATCAGTATGCTTAAAGAACCACAGCATCAGTCTCCTCCTAGTTTGAAAGTGGTATAAAATAAGGAGTTGTTAGGTTCTCCTGAAAAGGACCCAAAGGAGCTTCATTTCCCTTTTTTATAATCTAAACCCTCAGAGCCAAAATATGAAAGTGAGTGATTCTCACTTCACTTCACTGAGTTCGGTTACTCTTCTGTGTTTTTTTTTTTTCTCGCAGTTCTTGATTTGGATGGAATAACTCTGACTAAATGCACTAAGAAGCATTACCAGCTTTAAGAGTTTATTGGATTGTTCTTGCTATTAATGTAGATTGGAGCATTGTGTATTGCCTTAATCCATTCTATTAGTTCCTGAGGATTTTTGCTCATAGGTATCATCTGAAATTGGATCTCCTTTTAAGATTCAAACCTAAGTTGATTTTTTTTTTTTAAAGAAAACTTGAATCTCTGCTTAGAATTCACACTTCGCTTGAGTTGTGGAGGAAGCTATTTTTCACTTAATTTATGCTTTTCTTCTTGCCCTTCTGAAAATTTATTCCTGGGCTTCTCAAGAAATTGATCTTCCAACATTCTTGCTAACTTTTGGATGAATATGGTGTTTTTAATTTACTTTGCAAAGCTATCTGCTTAGGCTATGTCTGATGAAGGAAGCTTAGCTTGTCTTTGTCGAACTTGTTGCATGTTAATCTGTACTTTTTTTGTGTTATTTCTTGAGTTCTACATGTACTTATAACTATATAGTTTCTTTTTTCCTGTTTGAAATGGCAGAATGGAAGAGCCCATTGAGAATGTAGAGACTGGGGTGGTAAAGGTTGACCCTATTAGATCAGAAGTGATTCCATTGGAAGAAACATCTGTGTCCATGCAGAAGAAAAGTGTTGAGTACTCATTGGAGAGGAGGAAATCTCTCACAGCTCGCTACATTTACGGCTTTGTCTTCTTATTGACAAATCTTATGGCTTGGTTGATTCGTGATTATGGACACCAAGCTCTCTCTGAGCTCCATTGTAAGTCAAGAATCTCCGCTTCTTAAATTTCCAGAACTTGTCCCATCAGAACTGCTTCACCTGCTAGCCTAAAGCTGTGAGAGAAGGCAGAGCTTTCTTGTTTAGCAGTAGGGATGACTAGGCTATTGGTTACTCTTATGGTGCTATTTATCACCAATTTACCTTTTGATTGAGAAACAACAAATAAGATTTTAGTGAATAGAAAATTAAAAATGAGAGAAGGAAATGTCTATGCACAACACTCTTTTATGCAAAGAAACAGCTCCAGCAACTTTGAAGAGAAGTCAATGAAATGGTCAACAATGAGTCTAGTTCCTTTGTTGATAGTGTGGTACAGCCTCCATTTCCTCCTCCTGGAGGTCCAAGCTATTGTTCAAGTCACAGTCTTCGTAGTGGCTGCCTTAGTTTTAGAGATTTATGAGTTTGATCTCTTGCAGTTGTACTATAATGTACTGTTTTAGAAATTTACTTCAAATCATCTACTTGGCCATTTTGATCCTTTAGTTTTAGTTTGAAATCCTTTACTCCATTATCAGGGCTCTCTTTAATAGACATTTACTTTGCTCATGGTGAGAAGGTTGAAACCCTAAACTTCCTCACAATTCAAGCATTCTTGACTCTTTCTTTTCGGGGGATTGGCAACAGAAAAAATTTCATTTCATTACATTATGCTACAAGATTACATCTACTATTTATGTGAACAAAATTCTGTCGCATGCACATTGAATATTAACATTAATGTGTGCAAGAAATATGCTGTACACTATACTCATTCGGCAAGGAAAACCAGTTGGAACCAAGGATGCATTCCTTGCAGACATAGATTATATAGATATAAGAGCCCAGTCTATCATTCCCAATAACTTACTCTAAATTCTCCATTGAAATATTGGTCCCATTCTCTGAATCATCTTTTCTAAGCTGTTTCACCTTTTTTATTTTTTTATTCTTTTGCAGATCTAAAAGCGTGTGGAAATGAGGGTCATGATTGTTTTCACATAATGGGAGTTCTTCGTGTCAGTCTAGGATGTTTTGTATCTTTCTTTCTAAAGTATAACATAAGCATCCTCTTGTCATTGTGTAGGAACTTTTTCTATGCTTCCCCCCACACACGGCATCATCATCATATTATTTTGCACATGTGCATGCATGTCAGAATATATAAGATAAAACTATGGGATTTATCACTTGGAGTTTGGTGTTTCATCTTCTCAATTTGTTGGCTATCTCTTATGCCATATTAAACCTGCCGTTAAAGAAGGTTATGTAGTGATGAAAGGATCACACAACATCCAGTGTTAGACCACATGACAGATGCACACACCCACCAACAAAAACACATTCATCATTTCTACTGAACTTTACATCCCCCTATGCCACTCCAATAGTGTGGCTTTATTATATTTCCAATTGTTATTCGCCTGAGTTCTTGCATCCTTGACAAAGAGTTCAGATATTTTTCTTGTTAATGTTTCTGACAACATTTAAGACCAGCAAGTTGCATGGAGCTGGAAATACATGGCATTCCAAATGGTGGAGTTTGAAGTTTGTCCTGTTGGTGGTATCAGTGGCAGTTCCTTTTTTCTGCCCTTTGTCTTTCATTCAATTATATGGTATGCAATGTCATTCAGAAGAACTATGTATTTTATGTGCTCTTGGTTTCTTTGTTCATAATTCCTGTTTTCAGTAGGTAATGAATTTCATTTCAAAGTTTTGAACTCTTGAGGTTTTTGGTGTATACTTTTTTCTTCATTATCATGGACCTTCCACCATTTCCTTTTTGCTTATGAAATTTGGGTATCCCCTTTGTCTCCCATGGCTAAAACTTGAAAGATGCACAACCTCTGGGAATTTCTCCAAAAATACCAAATTGCCTCCAATCTTCATCAAAATATGTGGCTCCAAACATCATTTTGCAATTCTTTTTAAATAGCATTCAACTATAGCAGACCATTTTTAAGTCTTACAGTGATTGGTCACTAACTCAGAGTATAATATAACGTGGAAGCCTATTGGTAATATGGTTACCATTTTCTTGCAGGTGAAATTGCTCGAATTGGTGCAGGGTAATCCTCGTATCCTTTCTTAAAGGCTTATATTTAAATGTATCCCATGTATTTTTCTTCTGTGTGGAAGATAACTGAAATTTTGCTAGGACAAAAATATGCCTTTTACTGTTATCCCTGTTCATACTCATTCTCTAGTCTAGCCATACTTGAACTCCCATTAAAGTTGTAATGACTGATTTGATTCATGCTATAGGATTTTTCTTCTTCTCCAACTCATTAGTGTGATTGAATTCATCACATGGTGGAATAACTACTGGATGCCTGAAGAAAAATTAAAGCAATGGTATGAGATTCCAGTTCTTTGCACAAATTTTAAAATTTATTTGATTCAGTAATCACGCTAAGAGCGTCCCAGTGCACGAGGCTCCCGCTACTTAAGGGTCTGGGAGGGCCAAATGTACGCAGCCTTACCCCTGCTTTGCAAGAGAGGCTGTTTCCAAGTTTAGTAATCACTCTCCACATATTTAGTAAATGCTTGTAACTAAATTGATGCATAAAAGCTTCAAGATAAGGCTTGAGAAATTCTGATCCAAAAGCTTGATTGGGAGAAAATAGATCCTTCAGGGTTGATCACCAAAAATCTTTATTGATATAAGAACTTCATTATACCATTCCAGATCCTGTGAGAAAAGGGTTAGAAGAGATGAGTCCTTGATTGCATGGTTGAAATCTTAGTTGCTTGTTTGGTTAATTTTCCAATGATCAAATGATGACAAATAAGAATTGGATAGCTAGAAAATAAAAAATGCTTAATGACTGGTTTCAGAATACACACACAATAAATTTTGTGAGGAGACTTGAAGTAGAAGATGAATATTTCTCCCTGACTTAAAAATATGCATTATATGATAATAAAGGTTGCTGGACTTATTTTTATAACCTCCTTAGTCCTTACACTGCTACCAGGTTAAGAAATGATAAGATCTTGGTTTTGGTGAGATGCAAACCATCTGAGCAGTCTCTCTATATCAGTAAACTTTGGCTTCCAAGAGAAGGAAAAAGATGTAATCTTGAAGAAAGCCCACTTCATCATATATAAGAGTCACTCACTTCAACTGTGCGTCTGTACCTAAGGAAACCAGAATCACTAGCCAAAGACTATATCTGAATACAGACACCAATGCTAAGGAACCTGGTTTTCCCAACAAGCAATCATCAAAATTGAATTTGATGACACTCTCTTGAGGTGGAACCAACACCTGACAATTTCCAAAGAGGAATGGATGCGAACTTAATGGTGGTGGACCATACCCAAACAATGTAGTGCATACAACTTTGTAAAAACATGCTTAATCTAATCCCAAAATGTGTTTCTCTAATGCTAATCAATTCGATGATGTCCCATAGAGATTGCCTTACATTGCCTACTCCATAGGCCCACAGCCAAAAGAAATTACCATATTAGCTTTCAACTTCTTCCCAAATGGGGTGGAATCCATGTCAAGTCTATATATCTTGTGGATAAACTCAAGACAATCGTAGAAACGAAAAGAAAAATAAAACCCATAAACTGGCACCAGATGACCAGACTCCCTGAGAAAACTTGCAATGAACAAATAGTTGGTTTACAAACTCCCCACTCCCCCATCTTCCATGCATATCATACTCACCCTAGGCTTAAAAAGCTTATATTTCTTCTTTGAATCATGTGATTAAGTGTAGATCGTTTTGTCAGCCACTCCTAGACAACAATTCATTCATTTTGGAGCCAGCATAAACTTATGAGAATTGGGTATAACTGGTCAGGGGGAAATTTGAGAACAGATAAAACAGAATTTGGAACTGGAACTACCTCTCTAGTCTAGAATCAACAACCTACCAAGTCTGTGTCCTCAAAGAAATGAACACTTCCCTTAGGAGATCAATAGTGGAATCAGCAATAGTAAAACCTTGAATTCTTAAGGTCCCTATACAAACAATCCCATGATACCCCAGCCTCAAGGAGGATGGTATAATCAGAAATAGTTTTCAAGAAATTGCTATTTATTTTTCTGTGATTCTATTGGTCATAGGGTCTATGCAACATAGGAAATGGCAACTGACAATACTGAATAAACTTATTCCCTCCTACCATTATTCGTGAAAATAGTGTCATGTTCAGTTGCTTGAAAGCA
The DNA here is from genome assembly GCF_018873765.1 of Telopea speciosissima. Lineage (NCBI taxonomy): Eukaryota > Viridiplantae > Streptophyta > Magnoliopsida > Proteales > Proteaceae > Telopea > Telopea speciosissima. Next base: position 68,664,320 of record NC_057918.1, read on the forward strand.
AGCACTTTATGCTGTTCTCTTTTGGCTCTGTTTTTTGAAGCATAATGAGTGGAAGTAATACTAAGTGGGGGAATTATGTTACTTCCCTTATTTTGCTCTATTATTTTTTGGCGTAATATTATTGGGCCCCACTGTAAAACTGTACATCCTTTCTTTTTATTTTGGATGGAACAATCCGCATAAACGTAGCCTTTTTGAGGTTGACAAACCTCTAGTTTTAAGGGAAGAGAATTGCCATGCTGGCAATGCATTGCTAGATCTCTTCTGATTTTGAATATACATTCTTCACTTCTCACGGGTATTGTTCCTTCTGCTGATATGTCAATCTTTTACTCGTTCACAGTGGCTTTCTTGGGTTATTCACGTCAACCATTTTCTATATTGCTTCTATGTGTGGAATTGTGCTGATGTACTTTCTCTATGCTGCACGGCGTTTATGCACACTCAACATATTTTTCATTACTTGGACTGCAATCTTGCTTATAGTGATGATGGTTATATCGCTACACTCTAAGGTATTTTCTTTTAGTGAACTTTTTTCAAGTAACATTTATTGCTCGATCATTCAATATTATTATTATTTTTTAAAGTTTTACATCTCAAGTGTTCTTGACTGAATCGATAGAGAAACATGTGACTTATAAGTTTCTGCATCAAGAGGAAACTAGAATAAATGCCTTGCAAATTTTCTTGAAGTTGTCAGATGCCAATACTTTTCCTTAACATTGCCTGCTACATATGAACCTTTGGAAGAAATGCCTTGCAAATTTCAAGAACTTCTAAGATGTTGCAAGTTCTTCATGGTTTGTCTCATTTTCTAAAGCAATGAATGTTGTTTCTCTTATTAAATGAGACATCAGTCTTTCATCACTCAATCTGGATCTTGCTCAATGTTATCTCCTATATACCCTTTGCATCTAGCAGCCTTAGAGAGTCTCAGGAATGTTGACATTGCTAAGAACTCAGAAGAGGCATGCATTTTCTCAGTTCCTTTGCCCCTTATGAAACTTAAATATGTATGCATAAGTAGAGTGATGTGAAGAAACTTTTTGAGTATTCCGCAAATGTCATAACTTTGTTCATTATTAGATCTTCATAAAAAATGGAACTCCCTAGTCCCTCCCCAATGCTGATAAACTTCAAAGAGAATTACCTTTCTACTTGATAATTTGACTTATGTAAATTGAAACAGGTTTTAGTTGTGAAGATCAGTTCTTGGATTATTTTCGAGAAGCCCCATACTTTCCATCTATCGACTGTACTAAAAATTTACTAAAACATGAGTACAAGTGCTATAAATTTTTTCCTCATAGTTTTGCCATAATACTTCTAGAGCAATATCAAAACCAAGTTGACTCTAAGATTGCAAGTTATTGCATGACTATTGTGAGGAATGAACCATTCCCTTTTGACATGTTTATTTTAATGTAACATTTATTTCACATCATGTATTTGATAACTGGTTATATGGTGCTTCCAACAGGTCAATAGAGGTCTTTTGTCTTCTGGGATTATGGCTTCATACATTGTTTTCCTGTGTTGGTCTGCTATTAGAAGGTTAGACTTCAAAACACTTAATTTTTTCACATGAATTCATCCAATGTGATCTCTACTGCAAATGACAATTTTATGTTATCTTTACTGCAAATTATAATTTTATTTGTTCAATATACAGATGTTGCCTGCTTATGGGTTCAACTAACCTGGAAATTAATTGAGTCTGTAGTTTTTATTTGTTAGTTCTGGTAATCAGAGTGAAAATGAGAACCAATTGTCGGTCTATATATACTTTACTATATATGTTAAAAAATTATTTATCCACCCGTATTACCCTTTGGATAGTCCGCCGTGTTAGAGCTCCTGTATGATATACATATTGTTTCCTCCCTTTCCTACAAGGTCGGCCTTTTAGAGGAAATGGTTCCAACATGGTATCAGAGCAGGCAGGGATCACGGTATCGAGTCCCCCTGGGAGCGGGTAGGTGTTAAAAAATTATTTATCCACCCGTATCCCCCTTTGGATAGTCCGCCGTGTTAGAGCTCCTTTATGATATACATATTGTTTCCTCCCTTTCCTACAAGGTCGGTCTTTTAGAGGAAGCGGTTCCAACAATATAACATGACATAAATATCTCCAACAGGCTCCATTGTGGAGTTAAGTCCTGATCTGCAATCAGCACACGGTAATGGAGAGGAAATGGCCAAGTTGTACTCATATGTTTCCGGCCAAGGCTCAAAGTAGGATGAGATTTATAGAATTTTAAAAGCTTCAACTTTTAGCGGAAGTAAAATCCATTATTTTGGTAAGTTGACTAAAGAAAAGAAGATTCAATGGCAATTGAGAAACATGAAATATTGAAGTCAAGGATAAAGATGAAGTAGGCAAACAATACCATGACCAGAAACTTGGGTAGAAGAGTCATCATTAAGGATGACTAGATAGAGGATGACAAGGATTTTGGAGATGGGAAAACGCATCTTACTTACCAGTAGTATGAAAGGAAGTACCTGAATCAATTACCCATGTGGAAGGAGATGAAGAAGCTAGGAGTACAGCTTTACTTGTGTGAGCTAGTGTCGCAGTGGATGAGGAGGTGGATGACTGAGTCCCAAGTTGTACTTTCTTTAGAAATTTGAGATAATCATCGTGAGGCACAGTCACTGATTAACTATATCCAGAAGGAGGAACTGGGTTAGTATCATTAGATGATACCATTTCAGAGTTGCTGTCAGCCACCGATGTGTTGACCTGCATCGCCCACTGAAGCTTACAATACTTTCCCGACCCTTGTCAGCTATATGATTTGTTTTACCAAATGAGTACACTGACAAAAGTTTTGGTTTTGCTGCTGTCCTCCACTCCTCCATGATCACCAATACCACGTCCTTGACCTCTCCCAAAAAATTCAGAACCTCTGCAACGACCTCCATTGTCAACCACCATGGCAGAGCTTTGGAAGAGAGAGGTGATTCAGATGTAGTGAGGGAGGGAGAAACAATGCACTGAATACAGCAAAACACCTCATTCACAGAAGGAACTTATTCTCCAGCAAGAAACTGACTTTTAACATGCTGCAAGTCGGGATTTAAACCTGACAAAAATTTAGCCACTTGAAATTCAGCACGTTGAATTTTTAACTGTTCCAAATCAGTAGTAATAAGCTGATAAACATTCAGTTCTTCCCACACACCCTTGAGTGCACTATAGTATTCAATTATTGACTTGTCACCTTGTTTAAAATCAAAGATCTTTTCATACAGATTGTACACTCATGACATGTTCTTTAGCATGAGAAAAACTCTCTTTCCCAAACGTCTTTTGTTGTATGAAACATAACATTTGCAATAATGGAAGGTTCCATAACAAAACCAGTATTATATCATTCTCATGCATCCAATCATCATAGTTTTTGGAATCTTTAGGTGGAGGTTATGAAGTTAAGAACTTCAGTTTTCTTTTTGCATTAATGTAAACCTTCGTAGCTTGTGCCCACAGTAAGCAATTAGAGGTCCCATTCAGTTTTATAGCTGTGATTTGGACATTAACAGCATCCACCAAGGTTTTGGAATCACCATTATAGATGTAAAGAAAGCACTGCAGAATAGAAGTAGTTTCAACACCAATATATCGAACCAGAAACAGACCGCAGGTCGCAGACCAAAACATAGAGCAGAACAAGTGTCAAAACCAGATCACAGAACATAACTGCAGGGAGGAAACTGAACCAGATTTTAGGAAACAATCATAACCAGATCTCAGGATAGAGGCAGTAAGCATAGCAACCTGGAACAATAGCCAGAACAATATCAGATCAGTATCAGGCTAAATCTCATGAAGAGAACACAACAAAATCACAGGGAGTAAAACGGCTCTGATGGATCTGAAATTTATCTCAATTACCTTGTTCTTCTAGGAGAACAGTACTGCAAAGTATGGATTGATACTGAACAAAGAAAATTGTCTTTTGAAATATCCTACTTATAGATGGATCCTAATAAAACTGCAGCAACATAGATATGATGATCCCGAATTTCAGGTCAATTGACCACTCTTGATAGTAGAACAAATCTACAAAATATGGGCTGAATCCAACAATGGGTAGATTCCCTTTCGAAAAATCCTAGTACTATCAGGATTTTTCAAGTGGGCAAGCCTTGGCGCAACGTTTAAGTTCGCACTATTGCAACCATCAGGTTGTGAGTTCAAAACATAGAAACAGCCTCTTCGTGAAGCGGGGGTAAGGTTGCATACATTTGCCCCTCCCAGACCCTGTAGTAGTGGGAGCCTTGTGCACTGGGATGCTCTTTTTACTCTCAGGATTTTTCACAGATCGATTCAGACTGGCGGAACTGTTCATATTGTTGTAATATGGGTTCAAGGGTAGAATTGTCCTAAGGGTATTTTTATCCTTGTACTCATTCCAGAATGTCTTCTCTTTATTATAAATAAAGATGGTTGTAGTCACTCTGACTCAAACCAGTAATCACGGAACTCTACATGGTATCAAAGACAAAAATATTCTAGGGATATGGGAATTGAGTTTTTTCCTTTTTTTTCTTTCTTTTTTTTTTTCCTCTCTCTCTCTCTCTCTCTTCTCCATCGTGATTCTGCCCTAAGGACAGCCACCACCGCAAGCCGTAGACCTTCATCCACCTTCCACCAGCCCCTCCACCACCTACCGCCACCTCCGCCAGGCCTAACCAGCCCCTCCACCACCTCCTGCCGCCTCCGCCAGCCTCTGGTGACCTTCCGCCACTCCCTCCAGCCCGCAGGCCTCTCGCCCTCTCCTTTTCCTCTCGCGAGAGGCTTTTTACCTCGTTGCCGAGATTTTTTATCCACCCTTGGTGGTGAGTTGACTCTCACCGAGGGTTTTTTACCTTCCTTCCTTCTGTTCTAAATTTTCTTTTTTGGGGGATTTATTTCTGCATTTTTTTACCAGTCACCATGCCTAACAACTCTGAGATCTCTTCTGCCTCATCTGGTTCTGATGGTTCATCACAACGTGACTTCATTCCGTTTCTGGTGAATCCCATCAAGTTGAATGGCAGTAATTATCTGTTATGGTCTCGCTCATGCTTATTTGCAATTGGTTCCCATGGTCTCTCTGGCTACATCACGGGCACTCAGATCAGGCTTGTTGAGATTGGTTCTGCACAGGATCGATGGATGAACTTCAATTTCTTGGTTATGTCCTATCTGGTTAATTCAATGGAACAAGATATTGCCAGGCGCTATCTCCTTCTTGATTTGGCTACGAAGATTTGGTAGACAGCCAAGGACACCTATTCTTAGGTTGGGAATGCTTCCCAATGTTATGAGCTTCGTCAGAAGACCACTCTACCAAGCAATTGGAGTTGTCTTTGTCTCAGTATTACAATACCATGTGTACTATGTGACAGCAGTTGGACTTTCTGGGCACCTTCATTGCCACCTGCGATGTTGATGCCACAACCTTCCGTAAATGGGAGGATGGCTTAGGTGTTTTTGATTTTTTGGCCGGCCCCAATATTGAGTTTGATCAGATCTGTGCCAATATTTTGAACCGAGACCCACTTCCATCTTTGGAGCAAGCCTATGTGATTCTATCGGCTGAGGATAGTAGGCGTACAGCCATGGTTCATCCTGTTACTCAGGAACGATCAGCTCTTATATCTGGTTCACAGTCTTCCCGAGGAAATTCTTCCCAGTCTGCTAGTACTGATCGGACATCTGGTGATCGCCCTCCCATTAAATGCGATCACTGTGGGAAGGAGTGGCATACCAAAGACCAATGTTGGAAGCTTCATGGTCGCCCTGCAGAGACTCGCAGGCGTAGGAAGGGTGGTTCCAATTGGCCCAGTAACACCCGTGCTCATCAGGCAACTACTGGCGAACAGCCTGATCAAATCTTTCTCAAGTTGTGGTTGAATTGCAAAATCTTCGGGATATGGTGAATCGATTGGACACATCTTCTTCGGCATCAATATCTCCTTCCATGGCTGCCTCGGCTTTGTCTCTGCCTACCAATCCCAATACATCTTCTTCCACAGGTATTTCATTTGGTGGGAACTACACCTCGGTCATGCCCGATTCTTGGGTAATTGAATCAGGGGCAACCGACCATATAACAGGTTCTTCATCTATTTTTTCCAAATATTTTCCTCTTTCTGGTCATAACAAGGTTCGTGTTGCTGATGGGTCTCTTTCTCCTATCTCGGGGAAGGGATCTGTGCAGTAGAGGATAGGTGAGGATGATAATAACTCCAAGAAAGTACTCTTTTAGGTCCTTGGGTAAAGGTAGACTTACCAACTCTTCAAGGTTGATGTTGGTAACACTTCGAGGTCACCGGAGGTTCTTCAATTCTTCATGATTGAAGATTGAAACTCAACTTGGTTCACAAGAGTTCTTGAAGCAACAAGATAATATTTCATTCAAAATTGGATGCCTTACAAGCAATATAGATAGGCCTTTTACAGGAAAATAAAGAAAATCCTAAAAGTGACTGCAACAGCTCAACTCTTGATCTTAATTATGTACCAATGGTTGAGATTAAAAAAAGAAAAGAAAACCCAAAAGATAACATAGGAGGCTGCACTTTATCATAGATGCTTCTAGCTTTTATAGTCTTCAAAGAAGACTCTCTTTGACTAATGGAACTTTGTAGGCTTCAAGGAAGATTCTTGGGAGAAGTAGCTGAAGGAGCTTGGACGAAGAGAATCTTTGGGAGAAGGGCTGCCACACCATCTTCCACTATGGGAGTTGAAACAATCACTAAGGAGACCATGTTTTGAGGCTGGACCTGGTTTTTGGGTCTTAGTACATAACTTGGTTTGCCCTTGGACCACGTTTTAGGGCTGGGCCTTGTGGGCTTGATGGGCTTTAATGTGGGCTGATCTCCTTAGGGGCTTGTGAGTAATAGATGGATGCACTTGGGCTACATAAGAGAGGGGGGGGGGGAAAAGAGAGAGAGAGATGCGAGTAAGAATGTATATTAGATTGGATTCTGTATTGGACCCTGATCATCATCTAATCCATTGATAGACCTACTTTTAAGAATGAGTGCATATTATTCGCCCTGGAAAGGATTGAAGTTACAACACTTTTTCTTGAACCAAGGAATTTCCTATCTGGCTATGCATTTTGTTGTCTTACTAAATGCTCAAATTGATTTTTAAGATTATAATTGAATTTATGCTGTAGTTTTCTATGTATTGCGCATAGAAATTCTCTGTATGTGATTAATCAAAACATAATTAAGTCTAAGATCTCAAACTTCAAAGTTGGTTGCCATTTTTGATAATCAAACAAACTGTGCATCTGAAGTTTACCAGTGATTTAGTTTCAGTATCCAAGACCCTCCTAAAATCAATATTTTATAAATGGATAATCTGTCATATGCAATATAGTGAGGAACCAAATGTTTTCACAGTATAGTATTTAATAATTCTTAAAATTTGTAACATACAATTTAATGAGAAATTACATCTATATTATTGGTTAGAAGAGAAAATTAAAGAATGTGTGTTTATGGTGTGCTTGTGTACATCGTTCTCTGTACATTGCCCACCTATTTAAACTGGTAAGGAGGGAAGTAAGCAGTTTAACTTAAATTTTGATAATAAAGCCCATCTTTTTTACATCTTGTGGATACGATCTCTCCCACTTCTTTATTATTCCTTAGCCTCCATCATCAAAGCAACACACCAAACTAATTTAATCATGACAAATTAATAAATGCAGGGCCTGGAAATAGGAAAATGGCATTGATTTGAAAGATATTATGAACCGACTTTTCTAGTCTAGCATAACTTTCTTTTCCCTTTCCTTATCTTTTCATTCATTGAAGTAGCTTTTTTTGTATTCTTTTTGATAGGTTAACTTACACCCTCATTAGTATGTTAACCTATCATTTCTTCTTCTTTTTCATTTTTATTTTTTAAAGTTAGCACAATACTAACATTCCCACAAATTAAATGGAAATTGGATTGTGTATGCAAAAAAGAGTTATCTGATAAGATCTTTATTCCACCACAATTATTAGTTATAAGGTGACATCATAGTTTCAAATGG